>NC_045616.1:109671820-110324839 GCF_009829155.1 Mustela erminea | reverse complement strand
CTTGTTGACTGTTTCCTTTGCTGTGCAAAAGCTTTTGGTCTTCACGAAATCTCAATAGTTCCTTTTTGTCCTTGCTTCCCTTGCCTTTGGTGATGTTTCTCGGAAGAAGTTGCTGTGCCTGAGGTCAAAGAAGTTGCTGCCTCTGTTCTGAAGTATTTTGATGGATTCCTGTCTCACGTTGAGGTCTTTCATTGATTTTGAGTCTATTTTTGTGTGTGGTGTAAGGAAATGGTCCGATTTCATTTTTCTGCATGTGGCTGTCCAATTTTCCCAACATCATTTGTGGAAGAGACTGTCTTTTTTCCATTGGACATTTTTTCCTGCTTTCTCAAAGACCAGTTGACCGTAGAGTTGAAGATCCATTTCTGGGCTCTATATTCTGTTCCACTGAACTATTTGTCTGTTTTTGTGCCAGTACCATACTGTTTTGATGATGACAGCTTTGTAATAGAGCTTGAAGTCTAGAGTTGTGATGCTGTCAACTTTGGTTTTCTTTTTCAACATTCCTCTGGCTCTGTGGGGTCTTTTCTGGTTCCATATGAATTTTAGGATTATTTGTTCCATTTCTTTGATAAACATGGATGTTATTTTGATAGGGATTGCACTGAATGTGCAGATTGTTTTATGTAGCATAGATATTTTCACAATATTTGTTCTTACAAATAATGAGCATGAAATATTTTTCCATTTCTTTGTGTCTTCCTCAGTTTCTTTCATGAGAACATTATAGTTTTTGGAGTATAGATTCTTTGCCTCTTTGGTAAGGTTTATTCCTGGTATCTTCTGGTTTGGGGTGCAATTGTAAATGGGATCAACTCTTTAATTTCTCTTTCTTCTATCTTGCTGTTGGTGTATAGAAATGCAACTGATTTCTGTGCATTGATTTTATATCCTGACACTTTACTGAATTCCTGTATGAATTCTGGCAGTTTGGGAGTAGAGTCTTTTGGGTTTTTCACATAAAGTATCATATCATCTGTAAAGAGTGAGAGTTTCACTTCTTCTTTGCTGTTTCAGATGCCTTTTATTTCTTTTTGTTATCTGATTGCTGAGGCTAGGACTTCTAGTACTATGTTGAATAGCAGTGATGATATTGGACATCCCTGCCATGTTCCTGACCTTAGGGGAAAAGCTCTCAGTTTTTCCCCATTGAGAATGATATTCGCTGTGGGTTTTTCATAGATGGCTTTGATGATATTGAGGTAACGACTCTTTATACCTACACTGTGAAGAGTTTGGATAAAGAAAGGATGCTATACTTTGTCAAATGCTTTCTCAGCATCTATTGAGAGTAACATTTGGTTCTTGTTATTTCTTCATTAATGCACAGTATCACGTTGATTGATTTGCAAGTGTTGAACCAACCTTGCAGCCCAGGAATAAGTCCCACTTGGTCAAGCTGAATAATCCTATTAATGTACTGTTGGATTCTATTGGCTAGTATTTTGATGAGAATTTTTGAATCTGTGTTCATCAAGGATGAACTCTATAATTCTCCTTTTTGACGGGGTCTTTGTCTGGTTTTGGGATCAAGGTAATGCTGGCCTCATAAAATGAGTTTGGAAGTTTTCCTTCCATTTTTATTTTTTGGAACACTTTCAGGAGAATAGGTATTAATTCTTCTTTAACTCTTTCATGGAATTCCCCTGGGAAGCTGTCTGGCCCTGGACTCTTGTTTGTTGGGAGATTTTTGATGACTACTTTAATCTCTTTACTGGTTTTGGGTCTGTTTAGATTTTCTATTTCTTCCTGGTTCAGTATTTGTAGTTTCTATGTCTCTAGGAATGCATCCATTTCTTCCAGATTGTCAAATTTGCTGGTGTATAGTTGCTCATAATATATTCTTATAATTGTTTGTATTTCTTTGGTGTTGGTTGTGATCTCTCCTCTTTCATTCATAATTTTATTCATTTGGGTCCTTTCTTTTTTCTTTTTGATAAGTCTGGCCAGGGGTTTATCAATCTTGTTAGTTCCTTCAAAAAGAACCAGCTCCTAGTTTTGTTGATCTGTTCTACTGTTCTTTTGGTTTCTATTCATTGACTTCTGCTCTGATCTTTATGATTTCTCTTTTCTTGCTGGGTTTAAGTTTCTTTGCTGTCATTTCTCTAGCTCCTTTAGGTGTTATTGTGTTGTATACTTGGGACCTTTCCTGTTTCTTGAGAAAGACTTGTATTGCTACATACTTTTCTCTCAGGACTGCCTTTGCTGTGTCCCAAAGATTATGAAGTTGTGCTTTCATTTTCATTTGTTTCCATGAACTTTTTAATTCTTCTTTAATTTCCTGGTTGACCCATTCATTTTTTAGTAGGATGCTCTTTAGCCTCCATGAATTTGAGTTCTTTCCAACTTTCCTCTTGTGGTTGAGTTCTCTTTCAAAGCATTGTGGTCTAAAAAATATGCAGGGAATGATCCCAATCTTTTGGTACTCGTTGAGACCTGGTTTGTGACCTAGGATGTGATCTATTCTGGAGAATGTTCCATGTGCACTAGAGAAGATTGTGTATTCTGTTGCTTTGGGATGCAATGTTCTGAATATATCTGTGATGTCCATCTGGTCCAGTACATCATTTGTAGCCTCTATTTCCTTGTTGATCTTTTGCTTAGATCATCTCTCCATTTCAGTCAGGGGGTTGTTAAAGTCCCCTACTATTATTATCTTATCGTCTCTGTGTTTCTTTGGTTCTATTGTTAATTGGTTTATATAATGGGTTACTCCCATGTTAGGGGCATAGATATTTACAATTGTTAGATCTTCTTGTTGGACAGATTCTTTAATATGTTATAGTGTCCTTCCTCATCTCTTATTATAGTCTTTGGTTTAGAATCTTATGTCTGATATAAGGATTGCTACCCCAGCTTTATTTTGATGTCCATTAGCATGGTAAATGGTTTTCCACCCTCTCACTTAAATCTGGAGTTGTCTTTGGGTCTAAAATAAGTTTCTTACAGACAGCAAAGCAGTGGGTCTTTTTAAAAAATTATTTTTATCCATTCTGATACCCTGTGTTTTTTTATTGGGGCATTTCACCCATTTACATTTAGGGTGACTATTGATTGATATGAATTTGCTGCTATTGTATCGCCTGTAAGGTGTCTGTTACTGTATATTGTCTCTGTTCTTTTCTGGTCTACTACTTTTGGGCTGTTTCTTTGCTTAGAGGACCCCTTTCAATATTTCCTGTAGGGCTGGTCTGGTGTTTGCAAATTCTAATTTTTGTTTTTCCTGGAAGCTTTTTATCTCTCCTTCTATTTTCAATGACAGCCTAGCTGGATATAGTATTCTTGGCTGCATATTTTTCTCGTTTAGCGCTCTGACTATATCATGTCTGTCCTTTTTTGCCTTCTTGGTCTCTGTGGATAGGTCTGATGCCAATCTAATATTCCTACTATTTTATATTACAGTCTCTTGTCCCAAGCTGCTTTCAGGAATTTCTCTTTGTAACTGAGAACTGTAAGTTTTATTATTAGATGATGGGGTGTGGACCTATTTTTATTGATTTTGGGGGGGGGCTCTCTTTGCCTTCTAAATTTTGATGCTTGTTCCCATTGCCATATTAGGGAAATTCTCTGCTATGATTTGCTCCAATATAGAGTTTGCCTCTCTCTCTCTTTTTCTTCTTCTTCTTCTGGGATCCTATTATTCTAATATTATTTTGTCTTATGATATCACTTATCTCTTGAATTCTCCCTTCATAGTCCAGTAATTGTTTATGTCTCTTTTTCTAAGCTTCTTTATTCTCCATCATTTGACCTTCTATATCACTAATTCTCTCTTCTGCCTCATTTATTCTAGCAGTAAGAGGCTCCATTTTTTATTGCATCTCATTAATAGCTTTTTAAAATTTCAACTCAGATTTTAGTTCTTTTATTTCTCTAGAAAGGGATTTCATTTCTCCAGAAAGGGATTCTCTAGTATCTTCCATGCTTTTTAGAGCCCAGCTCTCACCTTGATAATCATCGTTCTGAAGTTTAGTTCTAACATCTTACTAATGTCTGTATTGATTTGTTCCTAGCTGTTGGTACTGCCTCCTGTTCCTTTTTTTGTAGTGAGTTTTTCTGCCTTGTCATTTTATCCAGATAAGAATAGATGAATGAGAGAACAAAAGAGTAAAAGGGTAATAATGACCCGAGAAAAATATACACTAACGAAATCAGAAGAGACTTGAAACCAGGGAGAGGGGGGAGATATGAATGGGAGGCATATTTATATATATAATTAGACTGGTGAATAGAACAGAGTCACACTCTCAATTTTGGGTGTATTTTTGTCTGTTAGAAAATACTGCCTCCAAAAATATTAAAGAAAGAAAAACTTTATATGTACAAAAATAAGGGTAAACATGATGAAGGGATGCAATATGACTGTAAAGATGAAAATTTAAAAAGATTCTAAAAAAGGAATTGATAATAAGTTGGTTGAAAAAAGGGGAAAAAAAGAGGAAAGAATCTGGTCAGGCTGGAGACTACAACAAAGCTATGTGTTAGATTTAGAGTATATTTTGATCTGTTAGAAGAAACTCTATCTAAAAATTTTAAAGAAAGAAAAACCTATATGTATACAAAAAAATGAGGTTAAATACAATGAAGGGATAGAATATGAGTATGACAATGAAAATTTAAAAAGATTTTTTAAGAAGGTATTAACAAGATAAAGTAGTTTAAAATTGTTAAAATAGGAAAGAGGAAAAAATTTAAAAAACAGAGCAAGAAAAATATAAAAATAAAAAAATTTAACTTTGAAGATAAAGAATCATGGGGGGAAAGCCATGAATTCTCTGTGTTGCATTCCCCTACCTCTGAAGTTCCACAGTTCTCATTGCTTGGTGAACTTGGTGTTGGCTGGATATTCTTGCTACTCTTCTGAGGGAGGGTCCTATTGCAGTGATTCTCAATGTCTTTGCCCCAGGTGGGATTATACCACCCTTGCCAGGGGCCAGGTTAAGTAATCTGCTCAGTTTTGCTTTTGGTTATTTTCCCTGAATGTTTTCCATACAGCTTTGGAGGATGGGAATGAGGATGGAGGCCTTCCAATCTCTGGCCCCATAAAAGCTGAGACCTTGGGGCCTCATTCCTCTGTAAGCCCTCAGAGAAAAGCAATCACTTCTGTGTCCCTGGTCTCCAGCTGTACTCCATGTTCACCTGGCCGGTGACTCAGTCTTTCTGTCTCTGGCACTCAGTCCTGTTTGGAGTCTCCAAACCCAGCAAATTCCTGCAGCACACTTCTGTGACACTCCTCCCAGAGGAGGATGGAGGGGTTCTCCCCAGATCTGCCACTTGTGTGGTCCCTTCTCAGAGAGCAGTGGTCCAACTGTGCCTTGGATCACAGTTTAAGGAAACCCTGAGCTGAGAGCCCACTCCTCAGCTTCTTATCTTCAGCCTGCTTCCCTGTTCGGATACCTGGGAGCTCCGCCACACTCAAACACTCCTGGTCTTTTGTGACCCCATGGGTCCTGGGACCACACTGTCTCTGTGAAGGCTTCCCTCCCCACCTCAACTTCACCTCTGAAGCAATGTCCCTCAGTAGAGCAGACTTCTAAAAGTTCTGATTTTGTGCTCTGCTGCTCTACCACGTCTCTCTCCCACAAGTTCAGTCTTCCCAAATATCACTTTGGATTCACTTCTTTGCATGTCCTAACTTCCAGAAAGTGGTTCTGTTTCTGTTCCTAGAATTGCTGCTTTTCTTCTCTTTGATCTCCTGTTGAGTTTGTAGGTGTACTGAATGGTTTGATAACTATGTAGCTGAACTCCCGGGACCTGATGATATTTAGGTCTCCTACTCCTGCACTGTCTTTCTCTTAACATTAGAATAGAAGTTCTCTGAGGGCAGGAGCCAAGTGTATCTTTTTTTCCTTTTTTTTTTTGCAACTAAATTACAAGGTGCATTTGTAGTTAAGAAAGTACTCAGTAAATATTATTTGAATAAGTGCCATTATATCTATGTGTCCTTTCCTATGCCATCGCACACGTGTACATTACTTGAGTGCCCTCTCTTATCTTTATTCATTTAGGTTTCTTTTTTTTTTCATTTAGTATTTTTAAGGCCTATTTTCCATAAGTAAAAATTATACATACCTGATGTCTTAATGAAGGTGATATGATGCCATTTTGGGGTGAGTTGTCAGTTGTCGCCCTCGGCCCGCAAGGACGACAATGAGCCTGGTATGGTGTTAATGCTTCATTTCCCTTTATTTAATCAACTTCCTTAGCTTATATACAGCAGGGTGACCAATAAGGGGTCAAGCAATGGGGAGAGCCAATGAGAGTCCTGTTACTATGCTGATTAAATTTGATACAGCCAATAACTATGTCCTCCTTTAGGCGGGCTTCACCGGAAAGTTCATTGTATACTTGCAGCGTACTTTGCTAGCAGTGAGCCAAGCACCTTCTTGTAATGGCGGGGACTTCCCCGGCCGGAGGCAGTCCCCGACAGTCAGTGGGATCATTGATAGCTCTACACCACAGATGGAATATGGTGATTTAAAAATTAAAAACCGGTGTCAGGAGATGAGAAATCTGTACACAGATAATTTTGAACATAAGTAAGCATCTTTCTAAGAAAAGTCCTATTAAATCTCTGGAGGAAAAAAAGAAAAAAAAATTGCTCCATGGTCTAAAAGGACTATTTTTTTAGAAAGATTTTATTTATTTATTTGAGAGAGAGCATGCGCGAGAGAGATTGAGAGAACAAGTGGGGAAGGCGGCAGAGGGAGAAACAGACTTCCCAAGGAGCCGGGAGCCTGACTTGGAACTCTATCCCAGGACCCTGGGATCATGACCTGAGCCAAAGGCAGATGGCTTAACCGACTGAGCCACCCTGGCACCCCTAAAAGAACTATTAATGAAGGGTGAAGCACATAGACTTTGAAAATCAGACTTACTGTTTGATTTAAGCATTGCCATGTTTGTAAACGGGAAAGAAATGGCACTCTGATCTTCCAAGTAGTAGAATCTGACCACGTAAGGGGTTATAACACATTAATTTTTAATTTAAAAATCACATAATCTAAAAATTACCAACTGTGACTGTTGGTAGAGTCCTGTTTGAGGGAGTACTAGGGAGGATAGAGATAGAGAAATGTATGAAAGGAAGAGATATCATTTGGAAAATGCCACAGGGCTTCAGAAGAAAGAGGACACATTAATACTGAGGGGGGTGGGAAAGAGTTTGAATTCTATAATTTAATTTTTAAGATTGATGGGGCTGGCCTCAGTAATGAGTGACCTATGCAGTTATGCAAGGGCCCTCACTTGGAAGGACCCCATGCTTAGTTTAATGCTTTGCTATTGCACCTTGAAATTCTCAGCAATACTTGATTACAGGGCCCTGCATTTTCATTTTGCACTGGGCCTCACAAATTTTGTGGCCAGTCTTGAAGACATATCATTGTGGGAAGGATCACTGTAGGAAACTTGAGAAAATAATACAAGCACAAGATTATTAGGGGTCTGAGTTCAATTTTAAGCAAGAGTGCTTTTCAAAAGAAAAGGAATTAGGTTAGGCATGAACTTGAACAGCACAGTACAACCAATTTCTCTTCGCTCTCCTCTGTCGCCTGTCCTTCCAGATGCTAACTCATTAGTTCTAAAAAAGAAATGCTAAGCTTGTGAAGCTGCAGTTTATAACATCTCTATATATCTATCTATATGTACTTTAATTACTGGGTTCTGATATGCACAGCTTGATCAATGCTGAAATGCTAATGTCTTAAGGACTCTAACTAACTCATCATGAGTTAGTTATGCAAATGGAATTAAAAAAAAAAAGCAGAGGAAGAGAAAGGGAGAAGGAAAACAGGAACAAAGCCCCAGTAACCTGTATTGATTGCTTGCTATAGCTCTCTTTTATCATATCCTACCCAGGTAGCCTTGTGACCTCCTGACTCTCCAAGACAATACCTTTGATGTCTTCAACCAGGCTCCTAAGTGTTCATTAGTAATAGTGTATCATTAGAACTACCATGCTGTGGCTACTATCCACAATCAAGACATGTTTGAATGCTATTCATCTTGAACATAAATGCTGTACAGTGAGGAAATGAATGAATAGATCATACTGTTATTCTTACATGAAATATGACCAACATTGTTGATTCTAGTGAGAAATGACCAGTGTGGTTATGACAGAATCATTGTTCAGTAGTGGCTCATTTTAAAATATAAATGATTTTAAATAGGTTGCATTAACGTCAGTAGGATAATACAGCATCCATTCAGATAATCATTCATACAGTTGTCATAAAACAAACCTAACCAGTTTCTTGTTAAAAAAATAATTATCTATAATTTACCCTGATGTTTATAGGAGCATTCTCAACAATAGTCAAACTATGGAAGGAGCCCAAATGTTCATCAATTGATGAATGGGTAAAAAATGTGGTGTGTGTATGTGTGTGTGTGTGTGTGTGTGTGTGTGTAATGGACTATTACTCAGCCAGAAAAAAAGAATGAAGTGTTCCCATTTATAATGATGTGGATGGAGCTAGAGAATATTATGCTAAGCAAAACAAGTCAGTCAGAGAAAGACAAATGCCATATGATTTCACTCATACGTGGAATTAAAGAAACAAAACTGATGAATATGGCAGGGGCAGAAAAAGAGAGAGGCAGACCATAAAATGACTCTTAATTATAGAGAACAAACTGAGGGTTGCTGGCAGAGAGGTGGGGGATGGGATGGTCTAAGTAGGTGATGGGTATTAAGGAGGGCGGGCACTGGTTGTGATGAGTCCTGGGTGTGGTATATAAGCAATGAATCACTGAAGTCTACACCTAAAACTAATATTACACTGCATGTTAACTAACTGAAATTTAAATAAAAACTTGAAAAAAGAAAAAGATTTGATAAACAAGAATCATATGTAGTCCACTGATCTTTTAAAAAGAGCAAAAGCAGTTCCATGGAGAATGGTAGTCTTTTAAACAAGTGATACTTGTTTAAAAAAAAAAATGAAACCACAAACTGACCTTATGCCTTTCATAAACATTAGCTCAAAATGGATAATATGCATAAGTGTAAAACCGAAAACTATAAAACTTCTGGAAGACAAAACAGAGAAAAATCTAGATGACATTGGGTTGACAATGAGTTGATAGATTCACTACAAAAGCATAACCTATGAAATAATGATGGATGATGAATTGAACTTAATTAAAATTTGTGGAAGACACTGTTAAGAGAATGAAAAGGCAAGCCACAGATTGGTAGAAAATATTTCCAAAACACGTATCTGATATAGGACTTGTATCTGAAATATGCAAGGAATTCTTGAAACTCAAAAATAGGAAAACAATCTAAAGAATGAGCAAAATATCTCAAGAGATATCTCTTGAAATAAAGCCTATGAAAGGATGATCAACATCATATGTCATTGGGGAATGCAAATTAAACAGTAATATACTACTACACACCTATTAGAATGGCTAAAATCCAAAGCACAGATAACACCAAATGCCGACAAGGATGTGGAGCAGCAGAACTCTCATTCGTTACTGGTGGGAATGCAGAATGATACAAACTGGAAGACAGTTTGACGGTTTCTTTTAATACTTAACATAGTCTCACCGTATGATAAAGCAATCATGCCTGTAGGTATTTACCCATAGGAGTTGAAAACTTAGGTCCATGTAAAGAGTTGTGTATAAATGTTTAGTATATGTGCTGCCGAGGCGAGCACTGTGTATAAATGTTTAGAATAGCTTTATTCATAATTTCCCCAAATGAAGAGCAACCAAGATGCTCTTCAACAGGTGAATAAACAAACTTTGGGTATACATTGTACATCCATACGATGGAATGCTATTCCATGATAAGAAATAAGACACAGTTTCTTGATAAAGCCACAAAGAGACAAGGAGCAGCCTTCAAAGCATATTACTAATGAGGGGAGCCAGTTTGAAAGGGCAACATATTAAAAATGATCCAAACTATATAATATTCTGAAAAAAGACAAAATTCTGGTGAAAGTAAAAAGATCAGTGGTCACCACAGTTGAGGAAGGAGAGAGCAGGGGTGGGGGGGATGGATAGGCAGGGTAATGGGGATTTTCAGTTTTGTTGAACTATTCTTTAAGATACTGTAAATGTGGATATGTGACATTTTGTATTTGGCAAAACCCATAGAATAGACAACAGCACAAATGAACCTTAATGCAACTAGAGACTTTAGTTAACAGCAATATATTTTTAGGGCGCTTGGGTGGCTCAGTGGGTTAAAGCCTCTGCCTTTGGCTCAGGTCATGATCCCAGGGTCCTAGGATCCAGCCCTGTATCGGGCTTTCTGCACAGCAGAGCCTGCTTCCCCCTCTCCCTCTGCCTGCCTCTCTGCCTGCTTGTGATCTCTCTCTGTCAAATAAACAAAATCTTTAAGATATATATATATATTCATAAGAAATGTGCCACACTAATGCAGGGTGTTAATAATAGGAGAAATTGTTCAGGGGGTTGAGAAGGAGAGGGCATATATGGGAAGTCTTCTGTGCTTCCTACTTAATTTTTCTATAAACCTTAAACTTCTCTATGAGAGCAGGATCTCTTTATTAAAGAAATAATCATGGCAGTCTTCAAAGAAAGGGTACTTCCTCAGGTTGATTATTTAGACTAACCATCACGATTTTTAGTGAACCTGATATTACATTTAATTAAATATACATACACTTTTATGAATGGAATATATAGGGGGACCTGGGTGGCTCAGCTGTTAAGCATCTGCCTTCAGCCCAGGTCATGATCCCAGCGTCCTGGGATTGAGCCCCACAGGTCAGTCTCCCTGCTCAGTGGAAAACCTGCTTCTCCCTCTCCAGCTCCCCCTGCCGTGTTCCCTCTCTGTCTCTTTCTGTCAAATAAGTAAATAAAATCCTTTTTTTTAAAAAAAAAAAAAGAAGAAGGAAGGAAGGAAAGAAGGGAGGAAGAATTGAAAAGAAAGAAAGCTGTATCTCAGGTGTTATGGTCAGAAAATGGAGTCTTGACCCTAGCCTGATTCCATACTAACCTTTTACATTAGTCACATTAGTTAGGTTCAGTTATCTCCCTGAGCTTTACTTCCCAGATACCCAAGAAGATAGTGATGCAGAGGGCTTTTCCCAGGCTTCAGAAGAGACCTCGGGGAGAATCTGCCCAGTTTAGGAATTTGCCTTTCAGGCTCAGAAAAAATGAAGAGGTGACAACTGCTCCTCTGAGAGGGAGGAGCATTGTAAATTGTAAATGCACACAACACCTCTATCAATAAGAAAAGGAAATAATCACTTAGAGTTTGGAACATTCAAAGTCTTCATGCAGGTTCATTTTCTTCTTAAAAGGTAGACGCACAGAAAACTAGGTCATTATCGGAAGGTTTCTTAGAGGGTATCAGCTTAATCAGACCAGAGAATTCCACAAATAGAAGGTTTAACGATGTCAGGAAAGAGTGCCCTAACTCCTCTACCTCACATTGGGAATAGCCTTTCCATGGCACTCAAGGCCCTTGAGTGGAGTGAGGCTCTCCATTACTATAATGGCCATGTCCATGTTTGTTTGGCAGTCATCTTTTCTCCACATTTCCATAGATCTCCAAACCTCCTTTTGAGCAATATATTAATTTCTTAGGTTGATGACCATATCTTCAACCAGGAAGGAGAGTCACTAAGAGAATTTTAACTCCCTTAGAGCCTCTCTAAGGGTGCTTTTGTGTGTCAAGGCCCTTACAATTTCTGCGTGATAGAGTTGTCTTTTAGTACATGTTCCCCCATTTGACTACTTGGGTTCAAACTTGGCTCCACTTCTCTACCACTCATCGGTCCTATCAATTTGACCTTCAGCAATTTGCTTAACTGCCTTAAACCTTAGTTTGCTTACCATTACAGACATTACAGGTGGTAGTAACAATGACTATTTTATGTTAATTTTTATTAAAAAATGAGTGATATTATGCAAATAGAGCATATAGCTCCATTTCTGATGTCAGTTAAACACTCAGTAAGTATTATTTATTTTTATTCCTATAGAACAAATTTATTTCTAAATTTTTAGTTATATGTTACCTTTGTCTTCAAGTATTGGATCAAATATATGACTATATTCCTTGCCGGAAAAAGTGTCTTGGACATCATTCTTTGTTTCTCTGGAATCTGTATTTAGACTTTGGGGTTCCAGGACTCTCTCTGGGGTACGAGGACTATCTCTCTGGTTTAGAGTAAACTATGTTGAGTCACATACTACCAAATAAGAATCAATAAAACAGCAAAGTGCCTCTGCCCACAGTAAATAAATGCGTAACTTTAGCACCATGCTACAGAAATAAGATGAGCGAGTTCAAAAGAACTTGGATATGGGAGGATGGAGATGAGAATGAAACTGGTGGAAGGTACATGTGAGTACAGATCAGCATCTGAAGTTTAGATGAAACCATGCCTGAGAGTGTTGGGCTTTCCACTTAGATGAACCAACACTGTTTCTTTTCTTAAACTCATTTGGGTTGGATTTTTTGTTACTTGCAAACTAAAGTTTCTTAGGTGATGCAGCTTATGGCAGGGGCCTTTTATTTATTTATTTATTTATTTATTTATTTATTTATTTATTATTTTTTAAGACTCATGAGGGAATACATAACAACACTTAGTAAACTAATGAAAATGGATGGACATACATGATAATGCAACACTTTTTCTATGCATTTATGCACCACCATCATTTTAAAGTATAATCCTTACCACCGGAATGTTGTAAATTAAGCAAGGAAGAAGAGATGCAATGTTACCATCTCTCACAAAGCAATCATAGCACTACTGTTTTTCCTCCTAGTCAGGAGACCACTGAGATAAAAAAACAAGCTGAGGAATCTCTGGTGTAGCCACTTCCAGCTCAGCTCTAAGAAAGCAGTCCTCTGAATGTGGGAAGAGGTGAAGAGGCTAGACCACATGGCAGCAAAATTCCTGTCACAGAGCATTGTAGCTCTGCCTCCTGGTACCTTAGTCTATTTACGGATTTCACATCCCTTGAGAAAGCAAGTAGATGGACCCTATATACTCGAGAGGAAATAAAATCCACTTTTGAACAAGAGCTCCACTGATTATGTAAAATTATTTCTTATGTTATGTTTCCCACAAGATCTGTTTCCAGTTCCTATGGGAAAGGGACTGTATGTGTGTATTTCAGTAAGCCTCAACCAATACCTCTTTGGTATGATGACTCACCAGAATTATTTTGTAGTTTGGTTAGATCTGTATGGAGATTTTAAATAATCACTAATAACAGCTGTAAATATTTATTTTAAATAACAAAGTTGTGGGAAAATATATATGATATTTCTAGGTACACTTCTAGTTTCCTAAAAACGAATTTAGTTTTTTTCTGTTACTAAGTGTAAAACTTTTTAAAATTTTGAATACTTTTTATTCTATGGTATTATCTTCATTTGTTTGTCTATAAGGAAGAAATGTTTAGAAAGGCCATTGTGAATCTGAATAATAGAATTCCATGGCTCATTTTCATTCACCAGTATCAATGGTCTATTTATAATTTTTGGATCAGGACAATGGTATTAACCTAACAGCCTTTCTTTAAAAGACTTATTGAATTATATTTCATATATACTTGGATATCTGCTTATATATTTATTATATATGTTATATAAGTATTTATGTCTTATATATAATATATATGGGTTTAATAACATGTAACATGTTATATATATTATACAAGTATATAAAAATAAATAACATATATGTTACACAAGTATGTATGTATTGTATATATATTATATTTGGGTTGAATAAATATATTTAATATATATACAAGTATATATATCCATCTTTTCATTTCTATCAATAATTTTGTTTGTATATATACATATATATGCATATATATATCAACCCCAGTTAAATAAGCTATTCTGTCCAGTTATACTCCTCTTCAATATTTTTCACTTAAAAATACTAAAGTTTGAATTTAAAATGTACCCTGCAACATTAGCACACTCAAGTAAAAAAAGCCTCAAAGGGTTGTCAGACCAAGAATCCATAAAAAGAGTAGTCAATGGTAAAAATTTTCCCAGAAGTTGCTTAGGTAGAAGAGCATGTGGGACTGACAGAAGAATGTTTGAGAGAAAGACCTCTATCTCTGTTTTTCTAGTCCTTTTCATTCTTCCTTCGTCCTTGCGATGAAGGTCCCCAGGCTGAAACTGGCCTTTAGTAGGCACCTAGTAGTGCTTCTTGCTGTAGCCTTAAACTTCTCTTTTTCCTGTTAAAATCTAATTATTCTGTATCCTTCCCTAGGAGCCTTGCAAGAAAACCTATGTGATACCATCTCCAATTAATTAGCTTATATAATTGTGTTAATAGCTTAGGATTTTGTTTGTTTTTTCTTATTTTGAAAATTGTCTGCTGGGAGTATTTGTTTTTCAAAAGAAGACTCCTAGGGACTTGAAGACAATAGCATAGATTAAATCATGGCTGGTAAGAATTTATGAGGCCTGGGAGAGAGATATATTATGAAAGCTTATGGGGAAGGAATCTTTTATATCATTTCTCAAATTGTCTCAGATAGATGGCCCCTTCTCTGTTCACACATAAGATAGATCCTAATTCAAAACCGCTAAACCTTTTTGATGGTGTTACTCACATCATGAAGTTTCCATAATCTAAAAAAAAAAAAAAAGAAAAAAAAAGAAAAAAGAATAGTAGGAAATAGAATATGAAAAGATGAGTAATATTTCTGTCTTTCACAGGAATTCATAGCTCAGATATAGGGTCGCTGAGACTTCAAACCTGGCACATTAGTAACAGCACAAGACAAACGAAATACAAAATGGACATGACAAATTTGATTTATTCTAGGCAGAGATTTACCAACTGAGGGATAGCTATTGTGATATGAAATTATAAATGCCACCATCACATGCTGGAAAAGATAAACAGTCTCTTATTCACTTTGATTTTTCCATGTCTAAATTTAAACTGGAAAAATGCTTTTCACTTATGTGCATTTAAAGGTTAAATCCCATGACCAAGATGAAAATAAGCACCAAAAAAATGGAGTTTGATCTAAGTAGTGCTGCTAAACCTCCTCCTTGTCATGCCAATAGAAGTGATTCATTGCTTGGTTGTGAGTTAAGACGTTTGATCATTATCAGATTATTTATTTTTTGATTAAACCCTTTTCTGCCTCATGCAAGACCAGGCTCATTTAAATGAGGTTAAGGTCTTAGCTGGTTCCTTTATGTGTTAAACAGTTTGCCTCTTTCAGAAACTTTCTTTCCATCAGGTGCTTGCACTTGGAGAAATTTTTGTATGTTCCCTAAGGAAATATAAAGAAGGGGTTGCTAAAAAGGTTAGTGGAAAAATCAGTATTTAAATTTTCTTCAAATATTTAATAGGCCTCTAAGGTATTATAGTTCTCTGTGGAAATATTTAACTCCTATTCTCAATTTTGGGTGATTAATTTTCTTCATGAAAGAAATGGAATCTTTGCTGGGCCATGCAAAATATGCTTAACTTTCATTGTTGACATTTCCACTGATGGAATAATTAGTGTAACTACTAGGATTATCCTGGTATGGCTAAATGGACTTAAAGTTCATAAACTGAGCAACATTTTCTTCAAAATTTCTAAACTTTTAAAAGGATTTGTCCTATAAAATATTTACTGTGGCCAATCACAGTTAATCAATAATATCCTTAAAATTGTACAACTGAGAAAAGAAATAAAATATTTTGACTTAGGCCTTTATAAAATTGTCAGCAATTACAACTTTAGTCAATATGAATTAATCATGAAATATGTTAAATATGCACACTAGAAATTAAGGCACACATAGTCCCTTTCTGACAAAGAATTAGATGGGATTAGTGAAACACATTGTTTTAGCTATTATTCTTATGGTCAAAATAATAGGAACAACAACAACAAAAAAAACTAATTTAAAACAACAAATATAATTTATTGGCTGATCCAGTCCAGGAAAAAGTTGAACAACCAATCCAAGGGAAAATGCAGGTGTGCTGCTTACTGCCAATACACCTCAAACCAGGAAACCAGATGTCATCGGTATCCTCTTGGCCTCTTAGCTCTGTTGTTCTCTGACAATACAAACCAGCTTTGTCCAGAGGGCAGTGTTAGAAATGAAACCTTTCTAGCTAGTAACAACAGAAAGATATTTGTTACATTTATTAAAAGTGCATGGGTTCTTAGGGAAGCTGAAAAAATGGAACCTTGGCTGAATTTCCAGGAACATCTTCCAAAGGCACATTACAGAACTAAACCACGAAGGGCATTGTGCCTCTGTCCATACTGAGAAGTTCCCATCAAAACTGGAGGTCATCAGTACAGCTGTTGATTGTAGAACCTTCTGCCTCTGCTCTACTCCATGCTAATAAAACCTATGTCTCATATCATGACTCTTCCCCCAGAAATTTGATTTTGAAACTATGTCTCATCCAAATACACTTTATTAGCCAAGTCCAAAGCTTACCTAGAACCTTAGCTGAAAGGAAATCTGCAAAAATAGTTTTAGCCCATCATGTTTGGTAGTATAAGAAGGCATTCCAGAAGGAGGTTGAAATGGATAAACAATATTGAGTAATCCATAGTACACACCCTAATCATGAAATATGCCTAGGATGTCTTGGGTTTATAGTTTAAAGATTTACTTAGTAGAAAAAGATTGACTCAATGCTCTCAGAAGTTTTAAAATTCCCAGGGAAGAGCCTCAGAATTTACCTCTTCTTCCATTGATATGGGCTCTAGACTAACTCTGGTCAGTGAAAAGGGTCACCTGTATAAATGCTCATTCTTATGGTGACAATGTTGATAGGAACCATAGTTTCTGGAAACGGAGTGCTGGACCGATAATTTTACATGTGTTCCTTGTGTGTTCATGTGTGTATAGGTATGTCTGATTTTATATCTGTATATGTACTTGAATATATATTTGGGTATCTAAATTCAGATTTACTATAGTGAATAATAAATGCTAAGTAAGTGACAATGTTACAGGAATGTGGAGGTCAGAGATGATACAAAAGTTACAGAAGAATGTTTTCTGCTGCTGAGACTTCAAGTTAAACATTTCTCAGGCAATGGTCAGAATTCCAAAGGTGCAATTTGGGGATCACAACTGACTTTTCCTAGGGGCAGAGAAGAGGGGAAAAATTTTGAAAAGGAAAATATGAAGCCAGATTTTACTAGCCCTTGAACTACTGGGAAACTTGGTGATGCTTTCTAAGTAATGTATTATTCATGAAGGCAGTAAACAGTCTTTTTGAAGATTAATCTAGTGGTGGTATGAAAGACAAGTTTTGGGGGAAAAAAACAGATGCAGCAAGATTAGAAAGGAGAATAACACAAAAATTTATTTTACGGATAAATTGATACAGCTGAACTAAGATGGTGCAAATTGTGTTTTTCATCAAACAGTTTTAAATGTATAATGTTTCTTATTTTACATTATTTGGAAAATATATAAAACTTCTTGAGTTAAAAGAACACAAAAACATCAAGACAAAACTTATTTTTTTTTTTTAAAGATTTTATTTATTTATTTGACAGAGAGAGAGATCACAAGCAGGCAGAGAGGCAGGCAGAGAGAGAGGAGGAAGCAGGCTCCCTGCTGAGCAGAGAGCCCGATGCGGGGCTCGATCCCAGGACTCCGAGATCATGACCTGAGCCGAAGGCAGCGGCTTAACCACTGAGCCACCCAGGCGCCCCAAGACAAAACTTATTTTTAATGCAACAATGCTTGATATTGCTACATATACTTAATAAAATGATATATTTAAGTTTGGAAAGCCATGGAGAGAAGCCTAATTGTGCAAAGCTAAATTATACAAGTTAAATTACTGACCAGGAGCTAACAGAGCTTCCAGTTAGAGAAAGGGGAAAGCAGAGTCCCTAGAAATGGGTTAGGCAATCAGTATTCCAATTTTCCATTTCCAAGGAAAACAGGCTTAGAAGATGCATGAAGTGTCATAATTTGTGACTTACTTTGCCTGGCATCAGAGGGAAGACTTGAAAGGCTCACATTTCCTAAGGAAAAAAAAAAAAAGGCTAATTAGATAAAGAAGACATGGAAGTAAATCGCAATGTTCTAAAAGTCTTGGTAACTATTCCCATTGCTTGCTTTTTCATTTCTGTATAAAGGGACCTGTGTTAAGATGACTTTACCCTCAAATAAATCCTAAACATGTTTCCTTCTTCATTTTATCTAGATATTCACCATCAAATGATTGCTTGTGTTTTAGGAAGAGCTTGGTATGCAAAAAACAGAGATTGCAGACAGAGAAATTATTCTTCTTTCTTGCCTGACTACCTTAAATTTACTTTCCTGATTACAGAAATTAAAATTCAAGATGATTTTTCACAGTCATTTTAATTGTTTTACCACTCTTGCCTTGTAAACTAGAGTATGGGTCTGAAATAAGAGGATTTATAATAGCCATGTTTCTCTGCTTTCTTAGAGGGATACACATGAACAATCAATACACAGTAATGAAATGGAACACTTGAGTTGTGGATTTTTCAGATTCAAATTTCACTGGGAGCAAAAACAAGGAAAGTTTCCTATCCATGCATGTCTATAAACGAGACATGGTGGTATATTATATAGAAATCTTTCTAAATTCCCATGGGCCAAGACTTTGGCTTGTTTACAAGTAATTGCTCTTCAAGTTAATTCTATAGCTCTATATCTGTGTCATTCACTTGACCTTCATTGAAAGTATGCCTTATTCTGAGTTGGATTATTTCAAGTTTATAGCTGTAAATTCTTACAGTTTTACCCTAATATCCATGATCTTTAGAAGAGTATATGGAAAAGTTACATGCCTTTCTTTTCAATATTACTACCATGGAAAACAAGTCAGAATGCTTTTCAGTAAAAGAAATGATTCACCTTTAAGTGAAATGTTAACTAGTGCCTATGAAAAGGCAGCCCCATATGTCCATGATTTACTATGTTATGGGATTTATTGGTGACAAATTGCCCTTTATTTATATTAGAATGCTGTTCTTTTTTTTTTTCTTTCCTCCCAAAATAAATTTTAAATTACAATCATGGCCTCTGATATTAAATGTAATTCAGCACCAGAAAGGATAATTCTTATTCTTTTCTTTCTTTAGCTTAGTTCAGAATATAAATTGGTGGAGGCTTAAAGCCTCTATTTCAATTGGCCTTGCTTATTCTCAGCACAACCTTGAAATAAATATATTGTTTTTCATTTATATTTAAGGTCACATGAAAGATAAGTTAGGATCTATTGCGTTGGTTGTAACTACCAATAAAATATTTCACCACAGTCTGGGGAGTACCTAGTACCTAATCAGAAACAGAATGAAACACAGTCTCTTTCAGAGGTTACTGTTTTTGCACTACATATATATCCATACCAGAAAATAATGTATCTGCACAGCTGAAGTTTATATGATAGAAGATAATAGAATGATAATACAGTTCAGGAATTCTTTTAGCTGAGCTACTTGGTAAATTGGGGAGCTGCAGTATTTTAGTAAATAATATTCATTAAATGAATATGTTAAAAGTAAAAATGCTTTCACTAATAAAAAACCAGGACATTTCTTTTCATCTACATCATGAATACAAATATTTTTAGACCTAAATTGTCTAATGTGAGTGGAACAAAATCAGTAGCTAAATACCTCCGACTTATTACTTCCTTAATATTACTTCTATAACCCATTGACCAATTAGTACATAAATCCAATTAATTTTCCTCAGAAAATTTCTAACCTTTGAAATAATATTTTATATGCAAAATTTTACCAATTTTAATAGTACAGTTTGATATGTTTTAATAGCTATATACAGTAGTATAACTCCCACCATAATCATGATATAGAATATTTTCATCATCACAAAAAATTTCCTTGTATTCGTTTGTATTAATAACTCCCATAATTCTCTATCCTTAGTACCCACTTACCTATTTTCTAGCTCTAAAGTCTTAGAGTTTGCTTTTCTATAATGTCATGTATAAGTAGAATCATATATATGTGGGCTTGTGTTCTTGGCTTCTTAAAATTAATGCTTTTGAGGTTTATTCATGTTTTATGTATTAGCAATTTGTTCTTTTTTTTTTTTTTATCTTGAGAGTTACTCCATTGTTGGATATACATTTTCATTTCAGATTTGAATAGAAGTGGTGACTGTGTAAATTTTTGCCTTGTTCCTGGTCTTAGTATAGATCCTGCTATTAGTTTTTAGATGGCCTTATTTGGTTGAGGAAATTCCCTTCTACTTCTAGTGTACTGAGGGTTTTCATCATGAATGGATATGGAATTTTGACAAGTATTTTTCCCACATCTGTTGAAATGATGATAAGCATTTTCTTCTTCTTCTTTTTTTTTTTTTTTGTTTTGATATAGTGAATTGCATTCATTCCTGGATTAAATCTTACTTGTTTATGATTTCTTACTATTTCTGATATTGCTATATACATTTGTTAAAATATTGTTATATATTTTTAGATCTGTGCTTAAGAGGTATATTTGTAATTTACTCTTCTTGTAATGTCTTGGGGTTTTGTTATCAGAGTAATGCTGGCCTCCAGGTTTTAAATGAAAGCAAAACAATTGTCCTTAGAACTTCCTAGTTTCTGTTTTTCTTTTCATATTGAGCATAGTTAGAGTACCAAGAAGTGAATTTCTCTTCCAGATTCTGAAAGAATTTGTGGAAAATTGGTATTTTCCAATTTAGTAGTCCTGTGGGAAGGTTTTAAACTATAAATTCATTTTCTTGAGTGAGCTTTTGTAGTTTGTGCTCACAAAGAATTTGTCCATTTTATCTAAAGTTTTATCCATTGGCATAAAGTTCATATACTCCCTGGCTGTCTTTTCGGTATCTGAGGGATTTGTCTCTCTTTCATTCTCAATATTGGTAATTTGTGTGTTTTCAAATCTTTTCACTTTTTTTTTTAATATCAGTCAGGAAATTGATTTGTCCATTTTGTTGTTTTTTTTTTTTTTTTAAATGAACCAGCTTTTGGTTTCATTAATTTTCTCTTGTCATTACCTTTTTCTATTTCATTGATTTCTGCTGTTACACTTAACATTTTTTCCTTCTGCTTACGGGGTTAATTTGCTGTTTTGCCCAGGTTTAATTTACCTTTTTGTCTTAAGTTTTTAAAGCAGAAATCTTAAATAATTTACTAAGTCCTTTGATGTGTTCTAGCACAGGCAGTCCCTAAGTTCCAATTTTTCTACTTCATGATATTGTAGGACACATTTAGTAGAAACCATACTTCAGATCTTGAATTTTGATTTTTTTTTTTTCCTGGCATGGTGATATGTGGTACAGTGCTCCCTGGTGATGCTGGGCAATGGAATTAAGCTGCACCTCCAGGCACCCACGTGATGACAAGGGTGAACAACTGGTACACCTATAACCATTCTGTTCCTGTACAACCATTCTATTTTTCACTATCAGTACAGTATTCAATAAGTTACATGAGATATTTGACACTTTATTATAAAATAGACTTTGTGTTAGATGATTTTGTCTAGCTGTGGGCTAGTGTAAATGTTCTGAGCACATTAAAGATAGCTTAGGCTAAGCTATGATGTGCAGTAGGTTAGGTGTATTAAATGTATTTTTACTTAATGATATTTTCAATTTAGGTTGGGTTTATTAAGATGTAATCTCATTGTAAGTCAAGGAAGGTCTGTATAAATGTTTACTGCTAAGCATTTCCCTCTGTGCACTGCTTTTACTGTACTCTACACATTTTGATATTTTATATTTTAATTTTTGTTCATTTAAAAATATTTTCTGATTTTCCTTTCAATTTCTGCCTTGACCTATTATTTACTTAAAAATTATTAATTTTAGTTGCTTGAAAATATTAATTTCCTAATATTTTGGAGATTTTCCAAAAATATTTTTGTTGAATTCTAATTTCATTCCATATAGTCAGAGAACATATTTTGTATGATTTAAATTTTTTTAAATGTATTAAGACTTGTTTTATGGCTTAGAATATAGTCTACCTTGATGAATATTCTGTGTACATCTGAAAAGAGTATGTCTTCTGCTCTTGTTGAATGAAATGTTTCATAGATGTCAGTCGGTCAAAGTGCTTGATAGTGATATTAAAGTCTTTCATATACTTACTGATTTTTTCTCTTTTTCTATCAATTACTAAGAAACTAATATTAAAATTTCTGGTTATAATTCCCACAAAAGTCAAGGAAGTCTTCACATTGGTAATGATAGGCAAGAGAACTGGGTCTTCAAGATATGAAAGAGAATTCAACAGAAAGTTAACTGCAGAAAAGGAACCCTAGAGTAAAATATGTATATATTAAAAATTAACTGAACAAAATTACAAAGTTTTACCCATTTTGTAGCTACAACTATCTTTAAAAAATGCTTTTGTTCATAGTTAAGAATAAGAAGAAGTTAGAATAAAAAGTGGAATTTGGGGTATTTGTACAAATCTTTTACTTTATTATTTTGTTAATGCTGCTTTAATGCACCATGTATGATAGAAAAAAAAAGTTAGAATTTAGATTCAGTATAGTGAGGTGATAAGTATCTTAATGTGATATACCTAGAACTTATTTACAAAACTAAACCAAAAATATTTTTTGTGAAATGAGAAGTAGGTCTGAAGAAGGAAGGAACTCTGGGAGATTTGGCAAGTTAATATTATTGCCAATTCATTAAGAGCCTCATAGTCATGCCAAGGGCTCTGTACTTGATACTACTGGCAATGGGAATCATCAAAGAATTTCAGGGAGTGAATGGTGGGATAACCTATGGATTGTGTCAAGACCACTTTGTCAAGGAAGTAGAGGATTGATAGCAGAAAGAAGCAATTAGACATCGAGGACTCCTCTGATTTTACTGAAAGTCAATGAGAACCTAAATAAGAAGGGGGTTGCCCCAACTTGGGGAAAATTTTCTGAAGAGAATTCATTTGTAGGTAAATAATTAGAGAGGAGGACTCCAATAAATCTGGACTTGATAATAAGTTGCACTAGAAATCAAGGTGAAAAATAAGAGAATTTTTTATTAGGGAATAGGTAAATACTTTGTCCAGTTTTAAGTATATGAAGTTTGAGCTCCCTATGGAACTTATAGGTAGAATTCAATAGAGGGCTAGAAATCAAGCTTTAAAGTGTGGCACTAAATCCTAGAAATGGATGAAATTTTTTAGAAAGGGAGAAAAAGCCTTAAGAATTGTAATCTGGGCAGTAGGTTTAGATCAAAAGTCACAATGAATGGTTTAAGCAGAAGACAGAAATCTATAGCAAACTTGGCTATATCATGGTGTTTATTTTGTGAGCAGGTTAAGCAACTCTAATAAGAAGCAAAAGTTAATGAATACCTAATTCATCCCATGCTATTTCTGACCAAGATGAAACAAAATGAAAAAACCCTAGGTTTACATTTCTTGTATCATTTCCATTTTGAAGTGGTTTGGCTTATGTTTTGGGAAAAATCTAGAAGACATTTTTGCATTTCTAATTATAGGGCATAATATAATACAGTTTTCTGTAAATTAAATCTGTTCATCTTGATCTCATAAACCCCCTTCCTTTCCCCCTCCTGCCTCAAAAAAATAATTTTACAACAAATTAGGTATGAACCTGAGAGTTTGCTTCTTTGGGCAGTTGAACAGTCTAATTGGATAAGCATCATTAAGTTTGAGAATTCATAATTGTTGTGGTTTTTCTGCTGAGTGATTTTTTTTTTCAAAGCCTGTTAGAGAACCCAAACTCACTCTCATATCCGCCTGATCTCCATTACCACATCAGCACAGATAAGCCATTGTTGAAAATGCTGGAGTCAAGAGCACATTGATCTTTCATAGTAGAAGCAATTTCCTGTTTTCAAAAAGTTGTAATGAGTTTTAAAAAATACAAACAAATCTAATATATCCACAGTGGAGATTACAGAGTTGGATAAATGCAGACAAACTGATGTTTAAACTGTATAACCTTCCCTAACATTCTTTTGTTAATTTGACAGCAGGATTCTTGACTCCAAAAGTGGAGAGGATCTGAGATAAATATACATGTTGCCTAAAATATATGTCCCCAAACTGAAATATATACATCTTTATAGTCATTTAAAAAGGGAAGACCCTGTCTTTTGTAGCCTCTTAACTATTTTAGAGATTAATTCTTATTTCAAAATATGACCAAAAAAAGATTATTTCTATGGAACTAATTTTTTTCTTTGTAAAAGATTTGATTTATTTATTTGACAGAAATCACAAGTAGGCAGATAGTCAGGTGGGAGAGAGGGGGCGGGAAGCAGACTCCCTGCTGAGCAGAGAGCCCCATGCCGGTTTCTATCCCAGGACCATGAGATCATGACCTGAGCCAAAGGCAGAGGCTTAACCCCCTGAGCCACCCCACTGCCCCTGGAAATAATTTTCTAACACTACCATTTGTGCTATGAGAATACTCAGGACCAACTTTTTACCCTCAGAAAGAAGGCATATGATGTGATTTAATTATTGAAAGACTTCTGGTATATTAAAACTATAAGACAGTGTTTAGATTTTCAACTTAAAGCATTTTCTTTTAGATATTCAGCAATGTTATATATATATATAGCTGTATATATATATATATATACAGCTATATATATATATAGCTATAATAACACAGCTATATATCACATCAGAGATGGCTGAAATTTACCATCCATACTTCAAGTTATCACATGCCTTTCAATTAATCATGAGGGAAAAGGAGGAAGCATGTTACTACTAAATGCATGCAATATTTAGCTACCCCAGCCCACCCCCTACACCATATGTTTCATTTTATTTCCAGTCAGATTATCACATTGCTAAGGCCTTTGCCACTTAGCCACTAGGCTAACGAAGTTGTTTCGTTGAGGGACTTCCCTTCTCCTTCCAAGCTGTTCACACCACTTGACTCACCTCTGTCAGATTAATATTCCCCCAAAGGCCCTCTGTGATCATTTTATCAGGACAAGATGGTTTGCCTTTCATGAGCTTTGTATGAGATGAAAGATTAAATTGGTCTAGGACTGAAACAGTAAACACATGATTATTGATAGTCAAAGGGAAGAATGTTTTGTTGGTGACTTCTTAAAAATATTTTTAATTTTTAATTTTTTTATAAACATATAATTTTTTTTATCCCCAGGGGTACAGGTCTGTGAATCGCCAGGTTTACACACTTCACAGCACTCACCATAGCACATACCCTCCCCAATGTCCATAACCCCACGCCCCTCTCCCGACCCCCCTCTCCCCAGCAACCCTCAGTTTGTTTTGTGAGATTAAGAGTCACTTAGGGTTTGTCTCCCTCCCGATCCCATCTTGTTTCATTGATTCTTCTCTAACCCCTTTAGCCCCCCATGTTGCATCTCCACTTCTTCATATCAGGGAGATCATATTGTTGGTGACTTTTTAGTTTATGTTCAAACTTACTGAACTCTTCCTCCAAAGATTAAAAAATGAATACATGAATAAATTCTAATTTCTTTAACACCATGTTCCAGGAAGCTGTTGTTACTTATAGATGCGAGTTAAACTTCATTTCTTACCTCTTCTGCTGTCCCCATCTTCCTCTCTAGTCACTAGCACATCCGTTCATCTCATCATCTGTTAACTCTGGGAGGTCTGCAAATAGCCCTCATCCCTCCAGGGCCCTGTCTTTTTGCTTATGGAGTCTGGTGTTATCCCATACGTCCCATTTCACAAAAGCTTGTGCATTTGATAAGCTAATCTATCATCAGATATAAATAGCAGATTTGTCTTTTTGTGCCTTACTCCATCAGTTTGTACAAACTTACAAACTATAGCAAACTAGTTCTAAACAGAAAACCAGTAAGGATCCAGTGGAATTTCTGACCATACTTATTCCTTTGTCTAATAAATGTCTACTGAAGGTGAATTACCTTTTATGATCTACAGAGACTATATAAGGCTAATAATGATTAAACTATTGTTTTCTCTAAGGCACAGCATCCAGTAATTAACATGCATCACAATATTTTCATTAATCCTTAAAAAAACTCTCAAAAGCAATTATCACCCTCATTGACAAGGTGGGGTAAACCAGGTATATAGAGACTGAAAAGCTTACCAGTGTTGCCCTGCTGGGAACTGGAGGGCACCATTGAACACAAAGTAATACTGCCCTTCTCTTAGACATATCTCACTTTTTATTCATGCGTCTGAAGTAGCAAGCACTGCTTCACCTAACTATAGGCTCTTGGGGACTCTGTGACTTGCCTAAGATTATTAGTTTAAGACACAGCTGAAATCAACTGAAAGATCTTTTTAGATCTATGTTCTTTTTTTTCTAAATATCAACTATTCCATTTATTGAATAAAAACTTGCTGAATTATTCACTTCTGTGTTCTTTTTTTTTTTTTAAGATTTTATTTATTTATTTGGCAGACAGAGATCAGAAGTAGGCAGAGAGAAAAAAGGAAGCAGGCTCCCTACTGAGCAGAGAGCCCGATGTGGGGCTCGATCCGAGAACCCTGGGATCATGACCTGAGCCAAAGGCAGAGGCTTTAACCCACTGAGCCATCCGGGCACCCCCCACTTCTGTGTTCTTTTAATGATCCCTTCCTGTTACCATAATGTTCTTCGTCAATTAATGATTTTGAGTTTCCACTGTTAAGTTTCAGCCAAATTAAACCAAACAATGCAATTTTTTGTATGTTGCAAAATAATTCTCTTGCTTTTATGCCTTCACCTAATGTCCTAACTACATAAAGTTCCTATGCCAAGTGAAGAAAACTGTCAATGTACTAGCACTCCCGTAACTTTATAATGTAACATTGTGAAAATCTGTGTCCACAGCTTCATTTGTCCAAAGGAAGTAGCTTTGTTTGAGCTTTATTATATATTTTTAAGTTAAGGAAACACAGAAAGCAATGATTTAGTGTGCAGCGTGGGTTTGCCAACACTAGTTCAAATTAGACCTGCCAGCTAACCCCTATTTCTCACCTGTGAGTCCAGCAAATAAATTATAAATGTTGACACAATATTTATATTATTTTTTTTATAGCCCACAATTTACAACCCTGGCTGTCCTTGAGAGGTTTCGTGTATTTGTTACAGTCTCCTCCAGGGAGGATTCATTGAATGGCGACTTGACATCTGTGCTCAGAGTAAATTCAAACTCATTCTACTATATTCCATTTCCCAAGAAACATTACTATTCCTCATTGATTGTGTACAAAGGATTAATTATGCTGTCACTCGGTGTATTTACGTCCTTGGTGGTTGTATTGACTCGCTGACTTGAAAATGGTCAGTACACGTCCTGCAGCGGGATGTATTTGTTCTGGAAGCTGTCTCCCTGCTGCATACTGCTACCACACAGGCACTGTGTCTGTATTTGAAAGGAACCGGTGGAACAGGCAAAGTCTTCATTTCAGCTGGTTATTTCTACCTTTTCAAGAGAAAGTAGGTTTGCTAAATTAACCGATAGTAGAACACGGTGGCAAAGAGCAAACACATCTAGCCTTGATCCCCAACTTTACCAATTACTGGCTCTATGACTCTGCGTAGGCAGCTTACTTAAACATTCTGCGCTTGAATGTCCTCCACTTTAGAAACGTGGGTAATAATAACATCCACATCACAGAGTGAGGAGAGGTGTAATTGAGGTAAAGCAAATCACCTAACAGAAGCTCTAAGCACCGATATTAAAAAATGTAGCCATCACTTTGATGCCATTATTATTTCACATAGATGCTGTTTAGGAGATCATAAATACATAGTCTAGGGTAGTGATTGCAAGCTTCTCTTTCTTCTTTTTCCTTCTTTAATGAGGTATCTAGGAGCTTAATCTCTGCTTATCTATTTATATAGTGTATCTACTTTTCCTCACGCAACATAAATAAATGACCACCATTCAAAATATTCCTTCTTGAACATTTTTTTCCTTCTTCGTACCTGATGTAAAGATTATGCTCAAATAACTGTGAGTTTTCTAACTGTCTGAAAGTAGGCCAGTGATTAACCTTGAAATATGATTGTTTCTTTCCATTCATATCATTTAAGTCAGTTTCTTTGGACATAACCGGCATCATCAAACAAATTTATCTCCCTCTCTGTGATAGGGAAGCACACACTGGGATTTCTGAGCAGTACAATAATGTACTATATCTTACCCTAGACTGTTAGTACCCTAAGTACCATAATTATTGCCATTTCATCATTTTCCTATAGTCCAGCAACAACCTTGTTTTGCTTCTTCAGTCCTTGCCCTGCAGAAACTAAGTGCTCATTTTTTTTTTTTTTTTTTTTTTTTTTTTTTTTTTTTATTTATTTATTTATTTATTTTTTATTTCCAGCATAACAGTATTCATTATTTTTGCACCACACCCCGTGCTCCATGCAATCCGTGCCCTCTATAATACCCACCACCTGGTACCCCAACCTCCCACCCCCCGTCCCTTCAAAACCCTCAGATTGTTTTTCAGAGTCCATAGTCTCTCATGGTTCACCTCCCCTTCCAATTTCCCCCAACTCCCTTCTCCACTCTAAGTCCCCATGTCCTCCATGCTATTTGTTATGCTCCACAAATAAGTGAAACCATATGATAATTGACTCTCTCTGCTTGACTTATTTCACTCAGCATAATCTCTTCCAGTCCCGTCCATGTTGCTACAAAAGTTGGGTATTCATCCTTTCTGATGGAGGCATAATACTCTATCCCCAGGGGTACAGGTCTGTGAATCACCAGGTTTACACACTTCATAGCACTCACCAAAGCACATACCCTCCCCAATGTCCATAATCCCACCCCCTTCTCCCAAACCCCCTCCCCCCAGCAACCCTCAGTTTGTTTTGTGAGATTAAAAGTCACTTATGGTTTGTCTCCCTCCCAATCCCATCTTGTTTCCTTTATTCTTCTCCTACCCACTTAAGCCCCCATGTTGCATCACCACTTCCTCATATCAAGGAGATCATATGATAGTTGTCTTTCTCTGCTTGACTTATTTCGCTAAGCATGATACGCTCTAGTTCCATCCATGTTGTCGCAAATGGCAAGATTTCATTTCTTTTGATGGCTGCATAGTATTCCATTGTGTATATATACCACATCTTCTTGATCCATTCATCTGTTGATGGACATCTAGGTTCTTTCCATAGTTTGGCTATTGTGGACATTGCTGCTATAAACATTCGGGTGCACGTGCCCCTTTGGATCACTACGTTTGTATCCTTAGGGTAAATACCCAATAGTGCAATTGCTGGGTCATAGGGCAGTTCTATTTTCAACATTTTGAGGAACCTCCATGCTGTTTTCCAGAGTGGCTGCACCAGCTTGCATTCCCACCAACAGTGTAGGAGGGTTCCCCTTTCTCCGCATCCTCGCCAGCATCTGTCACTTCCTGACTTGTTGATTTTAGCCATTCTGACTGGTGTGAGGTGATATCTCATTGTGGTTTTGATTTGTATTTCCCTGATGCCGAGTGATATGGAGCACTTTTTCATGTGTCTGTTGGCCATCTGGATGTCTTCTTTGCAGAAATGTCTGTTCATGTCCTCTGCCCATTTCTTGATTGGATTATTTGGTCTTTGAGTGTTGAGTTTGCTAAGTTCTTTATAGATTCTGGACACTAGTCCTTTATCTGATATGTCATTTGCAAATATCTTCTCCCATTCTGTCAGTTGTCTTTTGATTTTGTTAACCGTTTCCTTTGCTGTGCAAAAGCTTTTGATCTTGATGAAATCCCAATAGTTCATTTTTGCCCTTGCTTCCCTTGCCTTTTGCGTTGTTCCTAGGAAGATGTTGCTGCGGTTGAGGTCAAAGAGGTTGCTGCCTGTGTTCTCCTCAAGGATTTTGATGGATTCCTTTCGCACATTGAGGTCCTTCATCCATTTTGAGTCTATTTTTGTGTGTGGTGTAAGGAAATGGTCCAATTTCATTTTTCTGCATGTGGCTGTCCAATTTTCCCAGCACCATTTATTGAAGAGGCTGTCTTTTTTCCATTGGACATTCTTTCCTGCTTTGTCGAAGATTAGTTGACCATAGAGTTGAGGGTCTATTTCTGGGCTCTCTATTCTGTTCCATTGATCTATGTGTCTGTTTTTGTGCCAGTACCATGCTGTCTTGATGACGACAGCTTTGTAATAGAGCTTGAAGTCCGGAATTGTGATGCCACCAACGTTGGCTTTCTTTTTCAATATCCCTTTGGCTATTCGAGGTCTTTTCTGGTTCCATATAAATTTTAGCATTATTTGTTCCATTTCTTTGAAAAAGATGGATGGTACTTTGATAGGAATTGCATTAAATGTGTAGATTGCTTTAGGTAGCATAGACATTTTCACAATATTTATTCTTCCTATCCAGGAGCATGGAACATTTTTCCATTTCTTTGTGTCTTCCTCAATTTCTTTCATGAGTACTTTATAGTTTTCTGAGTATAGATTCTGTGTCTCTTTGGTTAGGTTTATTCCTAGGTATCTTATGGTTTTGGGTGCAATTGTAAATGGGATTGACTCCTTAATTTCTCTTTCTTCTGTCTTGCTGTTGGTGTAGAGAAATGCAACTGATTTCTGTGCATTGATTTTATATCCTGACACTTTACTGAATTCCTGTATAAGTTCTAGCAGTTTTGGAGTGGAGTCTTTTGGGTTTTCCACATATAGTATCATATCATCTGCGAAGAGTGATAATTTGACTTCTTCTTTGCCGATTTGGATGCCTTTAATTTCCTTTTGTTGTCTGATTGCTGAGGCTAGGACTTCTAGTACTATGTTGAATAGCAGTGGTGATAATGGACATCCCTGCCGTGTTCCTGACCTTAGCGGAAAAGCTTTCAGTTTTTCTCCATTGAGAATGATATTTGCGGTGGGTTTTTCATAGATGGCTTTGATGATATTGAGGTATGTGCCCTCTATCCCTACACTTTGAAGAGTTTTGATCAGGAAGGGATGCTGTACTTTGTCAAATGCTTTTTCAGCATCTATTGAGAGTATCATATGGTTCTTGTTCTTTCTTTTATTGATGTGTTGGATCACATTGACTGATTTGCGGATGTTGAACCAACCTTGCAGCCCTGGAATAAATCCCACTTGGTCGTGGTGAATAATCTTTTTAATGTACTGTTGAATCCTATTGGCTAGTATTTTGTTGAGTATTTTCGCATCTGTGTTCATCAAGGATATCGGTCTATAGCTCTCTTTTTTGGTGGGATCCTTGTCTGGTTTTGGGATCAAGGTGATGCTGGCCTCATAAAATGAGTTTGGAAGTTTTCCTTCCATTTCTATTTTTTGGAACAGTTTCAGGAGAATAGGAATTAGTTCTTCTTTAAATGTTTGGTAGAATTCCCCCGGGAAGCCGTCTGGCCCTGGGCTTTTGTTTGTTTGGAGATTTTTAATGACTGTTTCAATCTCCTTACTGGTTATGGGTCTGTTCAGGCTTTCTATTTCTTCCTGGTTCAGTTGTGGTAGTTTATATGTTTCTAGGAATGCATCCATTTCTTCCAGATTGTCAAATTTATTGGCGTAGAGTTGCTCATAGTATGTTCTTATAATAGTTTGTATTTCTTTGGTGTTAGTTGTGATCTCTCCTCTTTCATTCATGATTTTATTTATTTGGGTCCTTTCTCTTTTCTTTTTGATAAGTCGGGCCAGGGGTTTATCAATTTTATTAATTCTTTCAAAGAACCAGCTCCTAGTTTCGTTGATTTGTTCTATTGTTTTTTTGGTTTCTATTTCATTGATTTCTGCTCTGATCTTTATGATTTCTCTTCTCCTGCTGGGCTTAGGGTTTCTTTCTTGTTCTTTCTCTAGCTCCTTTAAGTGTAGGGTTAGGTTGTGTACCTGAGATCTTTCTTGTTTCTTGAGAAAGGCTTGTACCGCTATATATTTTCCTCTCAGGACTGCCTTTGTTGTGTCCCACAGATTTTGAACCGTTGTATTTTCATTATCATTTGTTTCCATGATTTTTTTCAATTCTTCTTTAATTTCCCGGTTGACCCATTCATTCTTTAGAAGGATGCTGTTTAGTCTCCATGTATTTGGGTTCTTTCCAAACTTCCTTTTGTGGTTGAGTTCTAGCTTTAGAGCATTGTGGTCTGAAAATATGCAGGGAATGATCCCAATCTTTTGATACCGGTTGAGTCCTGATTTAGGACCGAGGATGTGATCTATTCTGGAGAATGTTCCATGTGCACTAGAGAAGAATGTGTATTCTGTTGCTTTGGGATGAAATATTCTGAATATATCTGTGATGTCCATCTGGTCCAGTGTGTCGTTTAAGGCCTTTATTTCCTTGCTGATCTTTTGCTTGGATGATCTGTCCATTTCAGTGAGGGGAGTGTTAAAGTCCCCTACTATTATTGTATTATTGTTGATGTGTTTCTTTGATTTTGTTATTAATTGGTTTATATAGTTGGCTGCTCCCACGTTGGGGGCATAGATATTTAAAATTGTTAGATCTTCTTGTTGGACAGACCCTTTGAGTATGATATAGTGTCCATCCTCATCTCTTATTATAGTCTTTGGCTTAAAATCTAATTGATCTGATATAAGGATTGCCACTCCTGCTTTCTTCTGATGTCCATTAGCATGGTAAATTCTTTTCCACCCCCTCACTTTAAATCTGGAGGTGTCTTCGGGCTTAAAATGAGTTTCTTGGAGGCAACATATAGATGGGTTTTGTTTTTTTATCCATTCTGATACCCTGTGTCTTTTGACAGGGGCATTTAGCCCATTAACATTCAGGGTAACTATTGAGAGATATGAATTTAGTGCCATTGTATTGCCTGTAAGTTGACTGTTACTGTATATGGTCTCTGTTCCTTTCTGATCTACCACTTGTAGGCTCTCTCTTTGCTTAGAGGACCCCTTTCAATATTTCCTGTAGAGCTGGTTTGGTATTTGCAAATTCTTTCAGTTTTTGTTTGTCCTGGAAGCTTTTAATCTCTCCTTCTATTTTCAATGATAGCCTAGCTGGATATAGTATTCTTGGCTGCATGTTTTTCTCGTTTAGTGCTCTGAAAATATCATGCCAGCTCTTTCTGGCCTGCCAGGTCTCTGTGGATAAGTCAGCTGCCAATCTAATATTTTTACCATTGTATGTTACAGACTTCTTTTCCCGGGCTGCTTTCAGGATTTTCTCTTTGTCACTGAGACTTGTAAATTTTACTATTAGGTGACGGGGTGTGGGCCTATTCCTATTGATTTTGAGGGGCGTTCTCTGAACCTCCTGAATTTTGATGCTCGTTCCCTTTGCCATATTGGGGAAATTCTCCCCAATAATTCTCTCCAGTATACCTTCTGCTCCCCTCTCTCTTTCTTCTTCTTCTGGAATCCCAATTATTCTAATGTTGTTTCGTCTTATGGTGTCACTTATCTCTCGAATTCTCCCCTCGTGGTCCAGTAGCTGTTTGTCCCTCTTTTGCTCAGCTTCTTTATTCTCTGTCATTTGGTCTTCTATATCACTAATTCTTTCTTCTGCCTCATTTATCCTAGCAGTGAGAGCCTCCATTTTTGATTGCACTTCATTAATAGCTTTTTTTATTTCAACTTGGTTAGATTTTAGTTCTTTTATTTCTCCAGAAAGGGCTTTTATATCTCTCGAGAGGGTTTCTCTAATATCTTCCATGCCTTTTTCGAGCCCGGCTAGAACCTTGAGAATTGTCATTCTGAACTCTAGATCTGACATATTACCAATGTCTGTATTGATTAGGTCCCTAGCCTTTGGTACTGCCTCTTGTTCTTTTTTTTGTGTTGAATTTTTCCGTCTTGTCATTTTGTCCAGATAAGAGTATATGAAGGGGCAAGTAAAATACTAAAAGGGTGGCAACAACCCCAGGAAAAAATGCTTTAACCAAATTAGAAGAGATCCAAAATCGTGAGGCGGGGAGAAAGGGGATAAAAAGAGGTTCAAAAAGGAAGAAAGAAAAAAAAAAGAAAAAAAAAGAAAAAAGAAAAGAAAAGAATTAAAAAATAAAAAAAAAGGAAAACACCTAAGAAAAATGTAAAAAAGAAAAAATATATATATTAGATAAACTAGTAAAAAATCGTTAAAAAAGAAAAAGGTAACAGTTAAAAAAAAAAAAAAATTTTACCCGAAGGCGAGAAAAAAAAAAAAAAAATGAAAAAGAAAAAAATTAAATTAACTGCAAGACTAAAAAAAATCACAGGGAAAAAGCCATGAGTTCCGTGCTTTGCTTTCTCCTTCTCTGGAATTCTGCTGCTCTCCTTGGTATTGAAACCGCACTCCTTGGTAGGTGAACTTGGTCTCGGCTGGATTTCTTGTTGATCTTCTGGGGGAGGGGCCTGTTGTAGTGATTCTCAAGTGTCTTTGCCCCAGGCGGAATTACACCGCCCTTACCCGGGCCGGGGTGAGTAATCCGCTCGGGTTTGCTTTCAGGAGCTTTTGTTCCCTGAGCGCTTTCCGTAGAGTTCCGGAGGACGGGAATACAAATGGCGGCCTCCTGGTCTCCGGCCCGGAGGAGCCGAGAGCCCAGGGCCGCACTCCTCAGTGCGCCCTCCGAGAACAGCGCCCAGTTACTCCCGTCTGCCTGACCTCCGGCCGCGTTCCGAGCTCTCCGAGCCTGCGACCAGTTCAAGGTAACACCGAGCTGTGAGCTTACTGTCGGCTCTTTCTCTGTAGCCGGCTTTCCCGTTCCAATACCCGCAAGCTCTGCGACACTCAGACACCCCTGCTCCTTTTGTGACCCTGCGGGACCTGAGGCCACACTGAACCCGCGTGGGCTTCGCCCCGGTTTAGCCTCTGGAGCGATGTCCCTCAGCGGAACAGACTTTTAAAAGTCCTGATTTTGTGCACCGTTGCTCCGCCGCTTGCCGGGAGCCGGCCCCTCCCCCCGGGGTCTATCTTCCCGTCGCTTTGGATTCACTTCTCCGCCGGTCCTACCTTTCAGAAAGTGGTTGTTTTTCTGTTTCCAGAATTGCTGTTCTTCTTTTCTTCGATCTGCCGATGGATTTTCAGGTGTTTGCAATCTTTAGATAAGCTATCTAGCTGATCTCCGGCTAGCTGAAGCAGTCTCAGCCAGCTACTTCTCCGCCATCTTGACTCCTCCCCCTAAGTGCTCATTTTTAAACTCTATATAAACCACATCAGAATACTATTCGTCACTGATCAGCTCTTGCTATCATACTTGGAAGAAACCCAAACTCCCCAGCACAACCTACATGGCCTTCCCTGAGCTGACTCCTGCCTTCTTCTCTGACCCAGTCTCCTGCTTTTCCTTCCTTGGACACGAGGTTCATCACCTTAATGATGATGCTTTTCAAAGGCACCGAGTTCATTCCTGACCTGGGAATTTTGTACTAGTTTTTTCTTCTAGAGGCTTTTTCTCAGATCTTCAAATAGTTTCCAAAGTTGTATCTTTAAGGTTTCTGCCAGTACATCATCTCCATTGAAATGCCTTCATCGACTCCTCTCCCTACAATAGTCCTTCTCTTTTATCACTCCTGTCCTCTTATTCTGTTTTTCTTTGCAGTACTTATCATTATTTGAAGTTTTAGTAATTTATGTATTTATTTATTTATTATCTGTCTCTCCTACTAGAATATAAGCTGTAGGAAAACAAATATTTTTACCATTTTGTTAATGGCTGTGTCCCTATAGCCCAGAGCCTAAAACAGTGACTGGCTGAGAGAAAGTGGGTTAGTATATGAATGAACTAAAAAGGAACCTATCATGTATTCACTCAAAAGTTAGGAACTTGAACATTTATTATTTCAAACACAGAAATAGTGTCTTATAGTTAGCTTGCTTTTTTTCACGAGAATGCCATCCTCTCCATTTATTGTAATTTATCTATTTAATCATGCAAATGCTATTTAATGAATAAGCCTATTATTAAAAATATGTTTTATCATGAAATCCTTTAAAAATCTGCAGGATGATAATTAATAGCTATGAACTATTTAAATTATTTCAGTATTTCCAAGGTTATATTATTCACCTATATAATACTAAAAATCTGACCTACTATTTCATTAAAAGTTAATGAGATTCCTCTCACTGAAACAGCATTTTTACTCTACCTGAGTTTTAAAAATACAATTGTAAGAATGTGAACTATTGTGACTATGATATCTTATTAGTGTGGCCTAATTTTAATTAGAACTTGGAGTTATGTGAGGTAAAAAAAATAATTTGTCTCTGGTTCAACACAGTCAGCGATGATACAGATAATTAGATCATATTATCCAACTTTGAAGATTTCATAAGTGAACTTAAAGTAGTTTGAGAACAAGCCAATAAAACAAAATAGAATTCATATAAAACTTCCAATTTTAACCTATGGATATTAGAGTGATTACTCTCTACTGTCCTGCTTAGGTTACCATCCTGAAATGTACAATAATTTAGTATTCTTTCTAGAAGTTATTTTCCTCCAAGGTTAAATTACAGGCCTGTCCCTTTATAACCTATTCATTACGGTACATTTCAATAAGAAACAATGTAATCTCTAGCAAAACCTTAATAGAAAGCCTCCTTTCATTAAAGATTTTGAATAATACACCCAACAATTTGGAGGAAGGTAGGTATGGATTTATCTATCAACAAAGTTTTATAGAAATAACAAAATTTTCAGATATAATTACAATCTGCTTAAAAATAAGAACCATTTCCTTATAAAACCCTCCCTTTGAGAGATGGGTTGAAGGACCGAGAAAGCACTGTTCATCTTAAAGCCTTTTATTGATTATGCTATATATTCCCACATCCCAGAAAAAGTGTTAGAAGTAAAAGGCAAGCAATTTCTGGTGATTCTCCTCAATATTTACTAGGTGGGACACACACACTCTTTCACACATACCTAATTGCAACATGTCTCCCTAACTTTAAGAAAATATGAGTCTTCCAGAACCTAATATGAATTATCCATCTTTTTCTCTCAACATGGTCTGTGCTTAGGTATCTACCATATAATTTAGCACTTAAAATATGAAATATCTTGTATAATGTTCTCAGATATATTTTTCTTTATTCTAAAACTAGATAATCCACATTGTAAAATGTAGAACCAGTATTTATTAGTAGTTAACATTTTCCAAATGCCTAGCCTTAAGGTAGTAGATAATAATAAAAAAAAAATCATGATTATGTTCAATCTAGGTCTTAGTACATATGAGTCACCATTTGTGTTAGAATATCAAAGGAAAAATTCTAAGTTACATACATTTGTGTTAGAATATCAAAGGTATGTGCTTTGGTGAGTACTGTGAAGTGTGTAAACCTGGTGATTCACAGACCTGTACCCCTGGGGATAAAAACATATGTTTATAAAAAATAAAAAATTAAAAAAAGAGAAAAAGAATATCAAAGGAAAAATTTTAAGTTAGATAATCTTTGGCCACCTATTTTAAATCATCAATTTCAAAATTCCAAATCTTCCTTTAAAAAATACATTTCTCCATAATGCTTAGCATTATCTTGTTTAGTTTATATTTTACTTATTCATTTTGCTTAATGTAAATCATTCCCTATAGAATGTAAGCACTATTGGAATAGAAATTTTTGTCTAGTTTGTTCACTTTTTAAAATCCTAATGACAAAAATAGTGCCTGACACATATAAGTGCTCAGTAAATATTTGTGGAATGAATTAATGAAGGAATGAATAATTTCTGTCTTTGTAGTGATAAGATACATTATATAAGAATACACACACATACACATATCCCCTTAAGTGAGCAAATAAATGAACAAACCTTAGTGCTAAGGTCATAATGTGAATCAAATGTTTAGTACTAGTATGTATATAAAATATTTCAATATTTTAGAAACCAGGCTAATCTTAAAATTCACATGTACATACAATGTGGTAGTGCTTTAATTACTTTTCTTTCCATCAGAAGGCTGTTAGTCAATCTGTGCTTTGTGTGTTACAATTGATGCTTTATTAGAATTGAAGGAATGTGGTCATTGGCTTTGTATTGACAGTCAATATCATGTCACAATTTTAGCTATAACTGTGATTATTAGTAATTATAATGGTCAGCACCACTAACACTAGAAATATGAAATAAGTATCATGTCCAAGGGAGGTATTTACTTTCTGAACTCCTCTCAAAATTCAGATAGCTCTTTTAGGTACTTAGTATATTTTGCTACCTAACACAGTTCTAGAAGGTAGTTGTTACTAGATGATGTTAATTAGATAGAACAGAACAAGCAACTTTTATTAGCCTTTATGGATTTATTTTTTCCAGTTTTGTTGAGATATAATTTACTTACAATGCTACATTAAGTTTAAGATGTACAGTATAATTTAAATTTGTGAATCAATATTTTGATCAAAAAAACCCCATACAAATGCTAACTAAACTGTAGTGCCTTTATGTTACCACACTAAATTTTAGGAAAAACATCAGAAAGGATGACAAATAAAAGACACACAAATATCCAGGTGCAAACTGTTTTTCTTTCTTGACCCAAAATCAATGAGTTGTGATGTTTGATAGTTAGATGATAGATGTTTGATGCTGTGTTATTCAAGCAGCGTTTACTGAGTACTTACTATATAGTGCGTACTGTGAAAGGTGCTCTTTATGCATTGTGATCTCTGCTTTGGGGGTGAAGAAACTGAGGTTTAGGTGAATAACTTGCTGAAGGTCACACTTGGACAGTGGAGCCAGGATCAGAATCAAGATGCGACTCAACTGTGTTTTGAGTTCTTGCTTTCAGTGCTGACTTCCTTTGAGAGTAGCCTCACGTCAGGCTGGTGGGTTCAGCTTTCAGAAGCAAGGCCAGCTTCATAGGCATGTGACACATATAGTGTAGGTCCCCATACTTAGATGGGTCCCCTACTTGGTTTAAAGCTCAGTGACTGCTATTTTGAAAATAGAATTTTGAACAAGAGGCCCTGTGTTTTCATTTTACAGTTGGCTCTACAAACGAAGTAACCAATCCTGTCCCACTGTTTTAGTACAGGAATTTCACAGAATCATTTCACCTTGGTTATTGCTTATTGAATTATTTTCCTTTTGAAAAAGATATCCAAGCAGACTAAACTTTCTCCCAAATATGAATCTGTGTTAGTCAGCCTCCTGTAATTTCATTTTCAATGGATGCAATCTCAATCTGATGCTAGTAGGCAAAAACAACTCTGTTTAAGACTTGTCAGTCCTTAGGTCCCACTTTAGGTACACTCGTGAATTAACCTTTCATTATTTTTTTTCCTTTTCAGAATATTTTCAATAGGATATTCTCCTTTCTTACTCAATTTTGTCCTTAGATTATGACCAAGGCTGTTAATTCAATTACTTAATCAAATAGGAATGAGAAAAAATTAATTGCAAAGGTCCACATCCAGTCACCTGTTGTAGATTCCAGCGCATTCTTCAGGAGGCAACTGCAACTCAATTCCTTGATCCAAAGAAATGCACCAACCTAATGCTGCACTCGCTTTTGCTGTTATTTCTGTTATATTATTTATTTTCTCTTTCTCTGCCATCTAGAGTTATTATATGCTATGAGTCGCTAAAGGGGCTTTTACAAAAGCAGAAAAGATGCGTTTATGTCCTATGGAGGCTGCATGCTAATTACTAATCTGACAGGGTGTAATAACAATACTAAAGTATCAGCAAAGAGGAAAAAATGAGCAGAATATGCAATTATTTTATGAAAGAGTTTCTTTCCTTGAGGGAGAAATCTGCACATTTACCATCTGCAACAAAGGGGATATTGAACTACGTAAGTGAATTACCCCAGCTCTGTGTACATGTGTAAATGGAATAGGATGAACTTGAAATGACATTAGGTAATTTTGTTATTGTTGAAAAATAAAAGTAAAGAACACCAAAAGATACGACTAACATAGTGAACCCCAGTGATGGATTTTCATCATTTTTTCAAAGGGTTACAGTAATTCATTTGAGAAATCAAATGTGATGTAAAGTAATATACATCTTCCCAGATTAAAAAAAATGAAGCTTTCATTATTCTTCATAATGCGTGTGAACTGGACAACTGGATAGGCAATAAGAAAAAGGAATCAGTACATTAATGCTCCAGCCCAAGAGTTAGGAAGTTTGTTACTAATAACACATTTAAAAGATTGTATTTATTTATTTGACAGAGAGAGAAAGAGAGATCACAAGTAGGCAGAGAGGCAGGCAGAGAGAAGGGGGAAGCAGGCTCTCTGCTGAGCAGAGAGCCCCATGCAGGGCTTGGTCATAGGACCCTGAGATCATGACCTGAGCCGAAGGCAGAGGCTTAACCCACTGAGCCACCCAGGTGCCCCTAGTAACACATTTATCCAAGGAGTGAAATAATCTAGACAAGGTCCATGGATAACTTTTGGAATCCATCTTATTTTAAGTGACCATTGAGTTTAAGGGTTTTATACCAGCTTCAAATCTAATATTGAGTTCATACCTTAATTTTTTTAACTGTCTTTTAAAGAATTGCCAAAAGAGAAAATTACTTACATATCCAGCCCCCCCAAATTGCCATGTAACTGGGGAATAAAAATATTACTTCAACACCACAATCTAATATTTCTCTCCTATTAGAAGTACAGTGTTTGTTGTTTTTGTTTTAATATTAAGGATGTTAAATAATACAGACGGATGTTCTTTCAAAATGAGAAAGAATGCACCCTTGGTGAGAGGGAGACGTGAACTTGTACTAAGCTTAATTGGTTTGTGAATTCCAACACCTAGTGATACTCATGTTGCCTTCAGCCTGCAGCTCTCAAACAGCTGCAGAGAACTGTTCAAAGATTATGCTTTAGGTTGGGCTGGATGCCAGAGCAATGATTAAATTAATAAGGTTGGAGGACAAACATGTTTATAAAAAAGAAGTACATTAGATCCCATATGCTATGGTTACCTTTGCTCTTTATTCTAAGGTGATTTCAGTCTTTGATTATACCTTCACTGATCTGGTGTTGAATTTGGTATTTATTTGGAATTTGGTTTTTTGATTCTCCAGGGACTGTTTTGTAATAGAACATATTTTAAATATGAATCAACCATTAACTGTACTCTGAGCTCTTTTGCAAATGACCTGAGGTATGGGCACCTAAGAGAAGCGTTCTCCCCCATCCTTTACAGACTGTTCCCAGGTGACATCCATTTGAAAGATGGATACAGTGGAGCTTAAAGCATGTCAGTGATTGTCTTCCTCTATTTGTAAGCCTTTGGAGAATAAGGATCCAGTCTGTTCAGCTAGACTTTTAAAGTGATGCTGACAGATCACTGCTTATTAAGCACACAGTGATATAGAAAGGCATGTGTTTGTGTTATTTTATTCATTTCATGATCATAGAATAAGCAACATGCACATGTACCGTTTAGGCAGTTTGAAAATGTTCCTCTTCTACTTTTTGGAATTGGATGCATTTTTGGTATGCCCTATTATATTATTCTCATGTTTCTCTACTCTTATTGAGTGTAATTTATTGAAAGTTTATCCCATAACATATTTAAGGATGAACTCATTTCCCTTTTCTCTCCCATCTATCTGGACTATTTGGCATCTTGGAAATAATACATAAGTCTAAGCGTGATTCTAATTTCAATACTATTTTATCACCCAAATCACATTTAGTCCAAATTCATCTTATGTAAGGAAGTGGGTGTCTCAAGAGTGTGTTTATGAATCACCCCTAGTCCAATGATAAATTAAGAGAAAGTAAAGACCTAATAATGTCACTTTTTATAGACCTGCACCAATTCCCAATTTCCCTCCCTTACATTTTCTTGTGCCAACTTAAAAAAAAAAATTAAATAAAAGAAAAAAGAAATCCCTAGTTCATATAGGGAAGGAATCATTTCTTTTCTGACTTTGTGAACATAAAGGATATTAGCATCCACAGCCACATCTAAACTGTTTTGGTCCCCAGGTTATTCACTAAAGCATCACCCTGAAAGGCCCTGCCTGCTTTACATTACGATGTGTCCAGTCATAGTTTAACTCTTTGTATTACACCTGACTTCTCTGGTGGTCTCTCATATAAATGTTTCAAGGATGCTTATAATGGCTGTAGTAAGCAGGACTCAACCTCAGCACCATTCCTTCCGTCCAAAAGGATTTGGGGCACCAATAAAAGCTTAATTTAAATAATTTATTAATGTATTTCTTTTTACCAGTAGAACCACTAAAACCTGCAAAGTAACTTTTTGTCTAGTATAAGCTGTATTTCTGGTTATATTCTGTGACTATCACATGCTGATATTTTTGGTACGAAGTTAACTGATGAATGTGGTGACATACAGAGGCATTGCTATCCTGCTTAGTGTAATGGCACTTATTTTGTTGCAGTTGAAGTTCATTTGCATAAGAGGATTTCCAGCTGTCATGTCATAAAGAAGGGGAAAAAAACAATTTTAGCCAATACCTGATTTCTTTAAAAATTCATGATCTTTTAAAATATAGTGGTCTGTCTGTGCAGGTTATTTCACATATTCTATAGACTCAGAACTTATCTTCCTTGTCAAGTCAAAGGGCAGTGACAAAATGTGTCCTAGTGAAAAGCTAGGTATTTAGCAAGATGGCCAGTTGAGAACTAAGTGTTAATATATTCTAAAAGCCCTTTACCCACCAGTCAAAAGGTTCTTTGCCTATATTACTTTATTTGATTCCCAGTGGAATCCCATGATAGTTTTTACTATCCCCAATTTACAGAAATGCCAACAAGCTCATATGCAACAGTAAGAGGCAGTGTCAAATCCAGTGTATATATAGCATTTTATAAAAGTGTAATCATTAATGAATAACACAATTGATGATGCTTAATTTAGTTAAGAATTTTTAGTAGTAAGTATAATAGAACAACAACAAAAAAGTTACTCAGAATAAAATTGACCACAGCTGAGTTTAGTGTGTGTTTTTTTTTTTTCAATGGAATCTTCCTGTCTTTTCATCATATCTGTTCATATTCCAGATCCACTCAGCTTAAGCTGAATATGAAGGGTCATGTGCCAAATACTGTTGCCTAAAAGTTGTCCCTTCAGCAGGTCTATGGGATGGGCATGGAGACCTAGAATAAGCAGCAGGCATATGACAGTAGGATGGGGAGATGAGGGTGCATACCTTTCTTGATATAATGACAAAACTTAAAGTAGTCAGGTTTGTCATAATTTAAAATGACAAATTTTATTCAAAGACCTGCTACTGGTAGGAATGGTAAATAAACATTCATTCAGTGCTCAACTTTCACTGGATACTCAGAAAGCTCGCACTGTCAACAGAGACAAATTCAATACGAAACCAAACAACCAAACAAGACAACACAACAACAAAACACCTCTCAAAACAGAATTATTTGGAATTCCTGGGATGCACCTGGGAGCATCTCTGGATGAGAAAACTTGATTGTTACCTATATGTTTTTCCTTCTCTACAATTTACATTCTTAGTTGAATTTCTTTAGGAATTCTTTAAGAATAGCATGGAGGAAATTAGGAGAAGGAAGGGAAATCGGAGGGGGAGTCGAAGAACTGTGAGAAATGTAAGAAACTGAGAGACTGAACTCTGAGAAACGAACTTGGGGTTTTAGAAGGGAGGGGGTTGGGGGGATGTGTTGGCCTGGTTATAGGTATTAAGGAAGGGACGTATTGCATGGAGCACTGGGTGTTATATGTAAACAACGAATCTTGGAACACTGCATCAAAAACTAATGATGTGATGTATGGTGACTAACATAACATTAAAAAAAAGAATTAGAGAACATTTTAATTTTTTATTTTTTTATAAACATGTATTTTTATCCCCAGGGGTACAGGTCTGTGAATCGCCAGGTTTACACACTTCACAGCACTCACCAAAGCACATACCCTCCCCAATGTCCATAATCCCACCCCCCTTTCTCCCAACCCCCCTCCCCCCAGCAACCCTCAGTTTGTTTTGTAAGATTAAGAGTCACTTATGGTTTGTCTCCCTTCCAATCCCATCTTGTTTCATTGATTCTTCTCCTACCCACTTAAGCCCCCATGTTGCATCACCACTTCCTCATATCAGGGAGATCATATGATAGTTGTCTTTCTCTGCTTGACTTATTTCGCTATGCATGATACGCTCTAGTTCCATCCATGTTGTCTCAAATGGCAAGATTTCATTTCTTTTGATGGCTGCAGAGTATTCCATTGTATATATATACCACATCTTCTTGATCCATTCATCTGTTGATGGACATCTAGGTTCTTTCCATAGTTTGGCTATTGTGGACATTGCTGCTATAAACATTCGGGTGCACGTGCCCCTTTGGATCACTACGTTTGTATCTTTAGGGTAAATACCCAGTAGTGCAATTGCTGGGTCATAGGGCAGTTCTATTTTCAACATTTTGAGGAACCTCCATGCTGTTTTCCAGAGTGGCTGCACCAGCTTGCATTCCCACCAACAGTGTAGGAGGGAGAACATTTTAAAATGAAACCACAGTAGTACCTGGGTGGCTGGTCAGTTAGGCGTCTGCCTTTGGCTCAGGTCTTAATCTCGGGGTCCTGGGATCGAGCCGCACGTCAGGCTCCCACCTCAGCGGGAAGTCTGCTTCTCCCTCTGACCCTCCCCCCTCTTGTACTCTCTCTCTCTCTCAAATAAATAAATAAAATCATGAAATAAAATATAAAATAAAATAAAATTGCAACATTTTAGCTGCCCTAATACAAACTTAACTTTTACATTGAGACGTGGAAAGATCCAGAAGGTAATCAGTTTGTAAAAGACCATCTAACCAGTTACAGCTAAGAATTCAAATGCCTTGATTATCATATTTGTTAGTGCACCTTAACCCACACTGCTCCTACCAAAGCTAAATTTTGAAATAGTCTGACTGACAGAAATATACCTATTATTCAGCATGTTTAGAAATAAGATAAACTAATTAACTGAATATTCTGTTTTCTGAAGAAATTTTGTACATCAACTCCTTGGGATTATTAATTTTCAGTATTTAGAAAAGTGTAAGCTATGCTGTAATGAAAACTGAATCATACTTATTTGGGATCTTTCTTTAATTCAGAAGGAATTCCAGTGCTGTGTTTGAATTCATATATTTAGAAAACTCTATTCAATTTATGCATAACCCAAAAACAGATTTTGGTTTTAATGAATGCTGACTAGTGTAGTCTGGTTGTGTTGCTATAACAAAATACCAGAGACTGGGTAGCTTATAAACAACAGAAATTTATTTCTCACAGTTCTGGAGGCCCGGAAGTCCAAGATCAAGGTGCCAGCGTGATCATATTCTGGTGAGTCCCCTCTTCCTTGTTCATAGTCTGTCCTTTCTTGCTGTGTCCTCACATGATGAAAGGGGTAAGGGAATATCTGGGTCTCTTCTAAAAGAAGATTAATAAGTCCCATCTCCTGATACCATCATTTTTGGAAGTTAGGATTTCAGCATATGAATCTGATGGGGACACAAACATTTAGCCCATTGCACTGGTGTTTCTTACTAAAAAAATTCATCTTTTTTGCATAAAGGTAAAGTGCAGAAATTCCCAATTGCATAGCCGTTGTACATCTGTTTCACTGGCTGGTTCCTCAGTATCACATAGGTATAAAGTGAAGGAAGATGGAAATTTATTCCATCAGCCATGCAGGCTTCTACTTTTCTGATTCTGGGATCCTACAGTGGGTTCTCTGAGCACTTGGAAAAATCCTTGGCTGCATCTAAGTAAGTTTGTTTAATAAGTGACTCCCTTCTTTGTTAATTTTGCATTTCTCGAAGAGGAAGTGTTTTAATACAAAGAAATAAAACCAAAACCAAGACTATAGACTAGCGCTGTTCAATAGTAATATAATGTGGATTGCAAAAGTACTTTCCAATTTTCTAGTAGTCATATTACAAAAGTAAAAAACAGAGATTAATCTTAGTAATATACTTCATTTGCCTAATGTATCAAAATGTTTTAATTTCAACATATAAGTAAGCAGTATAACATTATTGGTATGATTATTTCTCATTTCTGTTTTCACGCTAAGTCTTTGCAATCCAGTGTGTGTTTTACTCTTAGCGACAGTTCTCAGTTTGAACTAGCCCCATTTCAAATGTCCAAAAGTCACATCCTCCCTGGATAGCTCTAACTTCTCACTTCTAAATTGAGGCAAGGGAGTGGTGTTGATTTCACCATGATCAATAAAAGCATTGTAGCAAAACTTTACAATGATCCTTTCATACACAGTAATATTATCAGTTAGATAAAGATATATGCAAATCTTTCAATGAATGCACATTGCTAAATTGTTTATGGAAGAAAACTACACAAATGCAGTTCTTGTGCTATTAATGGAAAAGTATAACATCTATATTTTCTACATAAATATTTTTTGAGAAGTAAAGAAAAACAGTGTTATCATAAATGAAATTATAAAGCAGCTTTTAAATAATAATATCTGTGGGTATTAATTTTCCTTGGTGCCAATATACATCTTACTCTAATTGTAGAACACGAATGTATGGCTATGCTACTATTCAGTTTTTAACATTATTTAAATTTTGTATTTGCCATGATAATCACTTAAGATGGAAAAAAACCCAAAAGCACAATATGCGGGTTAGATATGTACCGTGATCTCAGTTTTGTAAAAAATAATACGTAAACATACATAGAGGAATCCAGAAATAGTTACCAAGTTCCTAACAAGTGTTTCCTCGAGGTAATAAGATTAGAAGGGCAAGGAAAAAAACTGTAATTTTTATTTTGTGTATTGTTTTTTAGTAGTGAAAAATTAAGGAAGTCTTTACATTTTTGTGTTTATAGCTTTAAAACTAAACCAAGAATCTAAAAGTTAGATAATTCATTTCTCATCATTCACTTCATTCATTTAGCTTTATGTTGCTACCATACATTTTTGTCATTGTACTGCTGTCTTAACTGTATTTCCAAGTCTATCAGAAATTCAAGCAAATGCCATGAGTGTTCCAGCCAATTCACATAGTCCAAACAGTGTTAAGACTTTGCATTTCTCATTTATTTCTACCATGTATAACTACGTCCATAACATCTTCAGTTTTGACTACGTTTGGAAGGACTAGAAAACCCTAAAATCACGATTAAAGGATAATAATTAAGTAGGACATCTCATTCAGTAATTGTGTTCAAAATAGATTCACACTCTCTCTTAAAAGGAGGCTAACGATAATAATTTTAAAAATAATAAAATGCTGATTAGATTAAAAATAGGCTAAGGAGAGCTCTTGCTTTTCTGGAGAAACAGTTTATGATTGTTTAAAAGTATTGCATGTTATATTAATTTCACAATAGAGATACTTATGTGAGTTCGTCATCAAGGACACTAATACTCTTGAATTAAAACAAAAGAAAACAAAAACACCACTCACCAGCCTGAGCCATGATAGGACTGGTGGGAAAAACGGACTATAATCTTAAAGGAGAGTAGGAACCCAGAACAATCAAGAGATCCCAGGAGCATTTAACAGTCTTCTCTGAGGCATTTGCTTATCTAAGTAAATTCGGTTTTGTTGCCCTGCTAAGCAGGGAGAGGAAGTCAAAGTCAATGCCTGTGTCCACCAAGTTAATGGTCCATGGGGAGACCAAACCCCCCTTTAAGGGGGACCACAGAATACTTACTCCACCCTACAAAGAGAGAAAGTAATCCTGACTCTTGTTTTCAGGAATAGTGGTGGAGGTGTAGGCTAAGTCTCCACTACCTAACTAGAGCAAGGAAAAGCAGAAAAGGGAAGAAACAAAACCACTCTGTATTGTGTCTGCAATTTGTAAGTCTTTGTATTTTATTCTGGATAAAATGGGGCCCTTCGAAGGTTCTGAGCAGAAAAGTAATAGGATCTGAATTAAATTCAAAAGTACCTCAGAGGCTCCCGGGTAGGGGACAGTCTATAGGGGGAAGTGTAGATCCAGCAAGGCCAGTTAATGGCCATTGCAGTGTCTTATCAAGAGAGGAAGTCTGGACCAAAGGGACTTCAGTGGTGGTGGTGGTGAAAAGATGTGACCTTCTGGACTGCCTTCAAAGGTACAGCTGTTAGGCTATTCTGACTCTTTAAATAGGGACTGTGAGCAAGGGAGTATGTGCCATCAGAACAGCTGAAAACATACCCCACGATCTGGCAATCTCATATGAAGTTTATCTACCTTAGAGATAGTTTTACCTATATGGACTAGGAGGTGTGTACAAGAATATATTTCTCAGCATATATTGAATATATGAACAATATATTATTCATTTAGGTCCATACTTGTAGATACTTAGATATTGTTCTACCATTTTGGCAAAAAATTATTGAGAACTTACTGTGGACAAAACAATATTCCTAATATTGAAGTAACAACCATAGAACACTTTTGTAACTCCAAGAAACATCATCAGGTGATGTTTCCTGTTTTTGATAAAATAGAGACATTTTTCTTCAAATGAGATAAGAAAGTAGATAGCTAAAAATTCTTGATGGGGTGAAGTGTATATGATATCAGGTCCTAAATATATTCAGTTGTTAGAAGAAGAAAAACAGGTTGCTGATTCTACAGAAATACAGTAAGAAAGCCAAGCATTTCAAGTAAGTACATGCAGTAACTCAAACTAAGTAGCAAAACTCTTAGAACTGAATCTCAAACCTAGCCAGCCTAGAAAAAAAAAAGAGAGAGAGAGAGAGAGAGTATTCTGCAATTTTTTTTTCCAACAGCAAAACTGAGTTGCAGCACCTAAAATTTCTATGTCATTCCTGAGATGTAAAATTACCCATGTTAAGCCTATAATAATTAAATAAAACATGAAATGTTAAATAACATATGTATGAATACATTATGTATGAAAACACTTTGAAAGCTCTGCTGTGCTACACGAATCTAAGATATTCAATTTTACAGATGCAGATATGTGAATCTAAGAATAATAATGAAAGTTATCTTTTAATATGCATTTACTCAGGGCCATGTATAATAGAAATTAAACTGTTAAACTACTTCTGTGCATTGTGTTATTGGATTATTACCTTTATAAGATACTGTAGGTACTACTATTAACCCTATAATACAGATAAATGATGTGAAGCTTAGAGAGAATAGCTTAGCTAGTAAGTGGTTCTCCAGGGTTCCAGCTACTGGACTTTCTACAGCTGTCCAGCATTCATGATTCTTCCTATGGATGGCATTATAACTTGGTGGTTGATTTTTAATTTGTAATCAGGAGGATTGGGGTTCATATTCTGACTCAGTGACTCACCTGCTTGGTTATTTTGACAAAAATAAATTCCCTAAGCCTCATGTTTCTCATTTATAAAGTTATGGTTACCCTAACTACAGTAGAGATGTTGTAAGAATATTTGTTAGGGCCAATTTAACGTTAAAACCTGTTAAACCCCTAAAGCCTGCCTGGGCCTACTTAGCCATAGTGACTCCATGTTGCCTAGGTAGCCATTTTGTTGTTTAGTAAATGCCTCAGCAGTTACTAGTATCGGTTCTGGGTAACCATTACTAAAACACACAGGTAGGAGACATCCAATCAGCCAAAGCCACAAATGTAGATGTCTGCAGTTGTGCCCTATAAAACTAGCCTGTAAGACCAAGGGATGGTTGCTCTCTTTGGAGGCGGCCCTGGCAGGTCAGTCTGACTTCTAATGCTTGGCATAGAATAAAGCTTTACATAACTTTCACTTTGTGTCAGCCTTGTTCCCTTGGCCGGTCAGTCTAACTTCTACTGCTTGTCATAGAATAAGGCTTTGCATAACTTTCACTTTGTCTCAGTCTTGTTCCTTTGATAATGGACCCAACAATATTATGAGAATTAGAGAAGTAGTGTGTAACTTTAAAATAGCCCCTAGGGGCGCTTGGGTGGCTCAGTCGTTGAGCATTTTCCATTGGCTCAGGTCATGATTCCAGGATTCTGGGATTGAGTCCCTCTTCAGGCTCCCTGCTTGCTTCTCTTCTCCTTTCCCTCTCCTCTTGCTTATGCTCACTCTCTTGCTCTCACTCTGCCCAATAAATAAATAAAATCTTTAAAAAAAAATTTTTTTTAAGTCCCTACTATCTAGAGAACATTTGTTTAATTTCTATTAGATATTTTTAAAATTATCATCATATAAATATGAAGATAATGGTCATTCTCAGGTTGACATATTAATTGAGTTGCAGTTCAAGGGTAGGAACAGATTAGGAAGCTTCCTTTAATCAGATGTCATTCTTTCAGGAATAGTTTTGTCACTATTTCAGATGAAGTACATTGTTAATACATTCAACATATAACAAATCTGAGTACTAATAATACCCTAGTATTAAGAATAGATGAAATTTTGATTGTTATAGCTGTCTTTTGTTGATGTGGACAATTGAGAGATTATCACAATAGCATTTTAGTTCACATGTTTAATCATTCTTGGCATTCTCTGACCACAGTGTTAAAGTGTGACAATTGATGATTTAATTTTTATACAATTAGATCTCATCTTTTTCCTTTTCTCCTTTACTTCATCCTTCTTACCTGAACCTTGTGTTAACACCTCACCATTACTGGGGAAAGATGCTTCATGAAAATACAAGAGACTTGTTATATATTAAGTCCATACTTAATATATAATGAAGAAGAAAATAACACTTTCAAGATATATTAGTTAATTTATTGGATTAAAAATAAATTGTGTTTTATTGATGATTATCATTGTCACTGTACAAAGACATTATTTTGCAAAGTATTGTATTTTTTTATTGGTATCCTTTCTCACACTGACATGATAAAACATTATTTTCCTAATGTCCTTTCGCAAGTTCCTAAAACCATAGCCACTTTATGACTGGAAGCACAGATTCTTCCTCCCTTTCTCCTTGTCCTGCCCCCCAAGCATTAATCTGTCAAATAATAAGCATACATATAAGTAGGCCTCAGTTTGCTTTTCTAAACCAATTTAGCTCCCCAATTCCTTAAATGAACCCTCCATGAAACTACACAAATATAGGTGTTTTCACAAGAAAATGATAAGTTTGGGAGGTTTGTGATCTATTCACTTATGGTCAAATACGTAGATAATCAGGGTAGTTTAAAATTACCACTGTCTCTTGTGAGATAGTCTTTGTTGAATCAAAGCCTAAACCGTTCATACAGTTCAAGCAGGAGTGTGCTTTCCTATAATTTTAATTCACTTTTCACTAAAAACCTCACATTAAAGCAGGTAAGCCATATCATGATCTATTATGAGGATCAAATTTTAATGCCCTTTGGAAGAGACAGTTTATGAAAATAAGACAAGGAAGATTGACAATAACCAAGCGAAAAGAGCATTGAATGCATGTTAATTTAACTTTTACCTGATCTCTCATTAATCCCTTAGTGTTCAATTCCTCATTATTATTTTCTGTGTGAGGTTTTGTTCCTGAGAAAACTAACAAGAAAAAGCTACTCTGTTTACAAAAAAGAATTGGATCAAATATGATCATAATATTAAAAAGTGCCATTAGGGAGAAAATACAGCACATAGGCAGAAATATGGATTCTGAGATCTAAAGGTCGAGGATTAAAATCCTGAGGACTCATTTAATAGGTCTGTTGTCTCCCTATCTTAATCCAATTCAAGATCCAGCTCTAAGTGCTTCCTTACCCACAAAGTCTTCAATACAGAATACTACAGATCACCTCTCTGAAGTCCTAAGCACTTATTCTCAACTCATTTTACTTTATATATGATATTGATCTTTAGAGGTAATATACATATTGAACTGAATTAAATTATATATGCAGTTTAAATGTGGGCTTCCCAACCAGACTGTGCACTCTTTAATGGAAATAAAGTGATATCCCCATGGTGGCTGACATTAAAACCTTAGACAAAGTTTATGCTTAATAAATGTCTGATTTCTAGATTGGTTAATATAGTTGTTTAGGCTCAAGAGAGAAGACTAAAACCACTGACCTTGACCCCATAAGTTTAAGAAAAACAGAAAAAATGTTGTTTTTGAAGCAAGAGCAGTTTTGGTAATTGTCATGGTTATTAAAATTGGTGTCTAAATTACATCCAAAACTAACTTCACACAACAGCAAGAGGAAGGAAAAGAAGAACATTTTGACTTAAGAACCGCAGTGATCTACACAGAAATGATTATATGACCTAGATCAAAGAATCTGGACTATATGTGTTCGATTGAAGACCCACTCTAACTCCTGATTTAGAATTTTTCCTTTCAACTTTAGGTGGAAAGAAAATAAAAGTTCTGCAAGTGCTATTTTCAGGCAGAGGAAAACACAGTTTTTAAAATGGACTAGCATTTCCAAATAAGTTATACCTTAACATTGTTTTGTGCCAGATGCCCAGATTTTACATCTGAATATAAAGAAAACCATGTGTTCTTTGAAAACTTGACATTTTACTTCAACAGTAGGAACTGAGAGGGTTAATAATTACTTGGGGCATATCAGCGCATTTCAAATAAATTCACACTCACAGCTAGAATATGCTGTTTTCTTCCTGTGGCAGAGATTTGCACATGGTACCGCTTCAGCCTGGTTGCTTCTTGCCAGGTTTACCACCACTCACCTCCCTTTTGGCTACTTAACATTAATTTGTTTTTCAGATCCCTTTCAAGTATCATTTTATCAGCAAAACTTCCCTTAGTTTCCTCTGAGATCTCTTTCCTTTACAATAAACTCTCATAGATGAACCCTTCTTTCATTTGGGTCCCTTGTCTTCTTGCTAAATATGGGAGTCGCTTGTGTGATAATTTCATTTAGACCTTGCCTCTCCAGGTAGATTGGAAGGTAAGGAGGGGATGAGGAATCGGGTATCTTGATTCACAGTGTCAGATGTGGAGTTAGGTAGCTACCTTTACTGAATAATGAATCAAAGTGATTTATTTTGAGATACTGCAGCCTTTTCATTTTGATGTGGAAGATGTTCCATGGAAATTCCCAGTTACTTTGGTATCAGATTCAGTGTTGATCAATATTTTTAATTTATCTCAAGCAATGAATTATGTTATACTCTTCACAAACCACTTATTTTTGGTTAAATATACTGCATTCTTAATCCTTCCATCTACTTCTGAAAACTAACTACAGTTTTGCCCCAACCTAGCAATAGGACTTTTGCTCCTCTCTATTCTTAACACTTTTTGAGGAGAACCAACTGTTTAAGAGCCAAAAATTCACAGACACTATCCCTGCTGCAGTTAGCCACTGAAGATGCTCAGCCTACCCAGCATACCCTCTTGTCTGTTTAGCTAGGCTCTACTTATCCTTAAATATTCCCTTCCATCTCATCTTCTTACTGACAAACCCTAGACTCTCTCCATTCCCTTGTACTCCTAATACCTACTTTTGTGCTGTTCCGTGCAATTTAGCACTTGCTTACATAATGTCCTGTGTTGTTAGTGACTGTTGGAGATGTTTTATCTTGTATTCCCCAACAAAAACACAAGTTTACAGAGTCAGGAATTGGGGAAAGCCACTTCTGTATCCTAAGGGATTTCTAAATACATCACGGCTGGAGTCCAAATTGCCATCCAGGTCAGTCGCTACTCATTCATCAAGTTTCAGCCCTAGATGCCTTTGTGAAGCCTCCGTCTTCCCTTAGTACCTGGCATACGCTTGTGTAATTCCCTGTTTATCAGGGTACGTTGCCTTTTTTTTTCTTCTTTCTCTTTATCGCCCTACCAGGACAAAGCTTGGTAAGGTCAGGAATCATGTCTTTTATTACTGGCTTATCCTTAGGACCCAGCCCAGTGTGTAGTGGAGAATAGGGGCTCAATATGTGTATGCAAAATGAATAAATTAATGATCTTTTATTTAGGCAGGCATAAGATTTTTTTTACTTTGTAAGAAGATTAAGAAAATTTGTATAAACTCTGAAAAAAGTTGCTTATATCTTTAAAACATAGGTAAAATCAAGTAAAAAGTTTAATTAACATTTTACTCTGTGCACAGAGTATAGGAGAGTGGTTGGATCCAAGTCTTGAGCTTTGCAATCAGACATGTTGGAGTTCTGGTTGTGCATGACCTTGAAACGGTTACCTTGCTTTAATAAGCCTCAGTAACATCATAAAAAGTGAAAATATGACTAAATACCTCACAGTGTTGTGAGAATTAAGCAGTGTAATGCATGTAAAACTCCTGGCAGATTAGCTGGCACAGAATGAGTCTTCAGTAAGCTCTAATCAATTATTATTAAAGCATTTTAAGAGGCAAAAAGATGAAATATTATTTATTGTGCTTCACAGTTGTAAAAACAATCACATATTCCAGCTGAGTACACCCTTAAAAATGTAACATATGTCTCGGGGCCTGGATGGCACAGTCAGTTTAAGTGTCCAGCTCTTGCTTTTGGCTCAGGTTGGGATCTCAGGGATCTGAGATCCAGCCCTGTGTCGGGTTCCACACTCAGCTCAAAGTCTGCTGAAGACTCTCTCTCCCTCTGCCTCTCCTCTCTTCAGGTTCTCTATCAAATAAATAAAATCCTAAAAAATAGATAAATAAAAGTGTAACCTATAAAACCCAAGCACAGACATATAGAATACCTTTTTATACATCTAATAAAAACCAAACCACCTTGAGATACTATATTGGGGCTGGGAAATTTTCTTCATAAAAGTCCAAATAGGGACTATCTTTAGGTTCTGAAACTGTATTGTTTCTGTCAGCGCTATTCAGTTTTATATTTGTATCACGAATGCAGCCACAGACAAAAAAAAAAAAAAAAACATAAATTAACCTGGCTATGTCCCAATAAAACTTTATTTACAAAAACAGATGGTGGGTCAGTTTTGCCAACCCTTGTGCTAGCTAGATATATATATGTCTCAATGTATAATTCTACCACAGGTAATAATTATTTAACATTTGTATAACACATTTATGCAACGATGCCAGAATTTTAATGGAGCTAGAATGCTTAAAAGGTAACTTTAAGAATTATTAATGCATAATTCCACCTTTAAGCACATTTGAATATGTGTAATTTCTAATAGCAGTTGTGAATAGCTGTTTACGAAAGACAAAATTTATGTTCTTCACTGATGGTGGATAAGTCAAGTTTATCATCCCCTTTTACCCTGGCATAATACTTTACACACAGTAGATGTTCAATTCGTATATACAGAGAGTAAAAAGTATAAAAGCCTCATAACAACTTAGAATCTTGCTCACGGATCTTTAAAGTCAGTTGGAGACAGTATCAATTCGTGCAAAGATCCCGTGTTTTCAATCCAAACATGTCTCCTTCCCTGTTCAGATGTTCATCTTGCTGTCTTTGTGTCCCTGGGTAAGTTCTGCTATAGGACAGAAGTACTAATATTCACCTTCAAGCAGTGGTCATCAACCAAAGGACAGCTTTGTCCCGGGGGAGGGAGCATTTGCAATGACATTTTTGATTGTCACAACTTGGCAGGGAAGGGGTTGCTGCTGGCATCTAATGAGTAGTGGCCAGAGATGCTGCTCAGTACCCTACAATGCACAGGACAGCCCCAACCTCTCCCCAAGTGACCATCCAGCCCAATTTGTTGATAGTGCCGAATTTGAGACACTGACTTAAAGGTTTGTGGGAGGACTAATTCACACTTTGCTGAAAGGTCTGGCAAGAGGCCTGCCCAATAATAAGACCAATTATATAACTGGTTAATAATGAGACTAATTCCTGTTGACTGGTAGAAAATAAAGAGTTATACAAATTTGAACACAAACATGTATAAAAGTAAAGGATCTGTCCATTGTTTGGGCTAGAAGCATGTTGGTACATCTTGTAGATTGGATAGTAAAATTGATACCTACTCTTGTATGTATTGACATCTGGAATCTATGTGCTCTTTGGGAGCCGTGAGAGGTTTTGAATGATACTTGGCTGTTCTGTCATTGTTATAGTAAATGTTTTATCTTGATGTTAATATCTGACTTGCTTTAAATTCATGTGGGAAATATGAAAGTTCTATTTCCTATCTCAAAAATCAATGACAACTTAATCAATGCTGCTAACAACAAGCCCCAGTTCTTATGTAGTGGAAAAGTAAACAAGCTGGAGAATTAAAAGTGACAGAATTTTCACATCAAGGACAGAGAGCATACTTGCAGCTAGCTCTTTTATATTTGCAGCCTGAAAGATTCCATCTGCTTGGTTCTTTCCCCAGGGGATTGAGGCACCTTGAAGGGATAAGGTAACTTCAGCGTTGGAATAATGTTTCATATCATTAGGTTTAAATTAAGTAAATAACAGAATACTAAACTGATAACATATCCTGTTACACTAATCATGACATGGGATCTCCAGCACTGGCTTCTCTAGCAGTAGCCCTGCTGCTGCTTCTGTTACCCATTTCTAGTTGCAACTGAAGGAGAAGGCAGCCAGGAGGAAAATCAAAAATATCTCTGAGACGGTACTTAACAATAACAGCAAAGCATACACACACACACCTTGAAGCTCATGTTCTTACGCAGATGCAAATATGAGTCAACAGTGGTTTACTAGATGCAGTTAAAAGTGGCTGACATTGTGCCAGTCTTCCATTACATCCAGATGTGCAAACTCACACACACATAGGATGTCAGTTGCTACCAAATTGGTGCATTGAGTTGACATGATGGGTGAGATCTATAAGGAATTGCACTGTTCATGCGCCACCTAAAAAGTCAGTGACTCTTCAATTCCAGCTATTTTTGGCCATGTAAATCCAATATTGTCAGGTCTTTATTTTGTCTCAATATTGTCCAAATTTTTTCCCCCAGAAAGCCAGAAGTTCGGGTTTTTAAGTTTAGCACGAAATGATCATTTGATGACATATAAATAAGTATACAAACAGTTAAAAATTAGTATAAAATGGTACAACCACATTGCAAAACTGCCAGTTTCTAATAAATGTAAATATATACCCAACAATTCTACCCATCGGTGTTTACCCTAAATAAATGAAAACGTGCATCTACAAGATTTATGTAAAAAATACAGCAGCTTCTTTTTCATAGTCCCAAACCGGAAGCAGTCCCACCACTGCTCTTCAAGTCATTGTTCAAATGACACATTTCATTACTCTCCTGACTATTGTCCTCTAAATATGTTTCAATTTTGTCTGCATTCAAGTTAGAATGTACCTTAAATCAACTGCAAGATTCGGTGTTCTTTGACAATGAAGAGCACAAAGGATCTGATCTTTGCTTTATGTTACTGTCTGTAATTTTATAGATATACTTAAAGAGGATGCTAGGTGTATTGGTAGTTATATTTTTCCATTGATTCATATTGAACATTGTTTCTGAAGTGGTTCAAAAACTTCTAAATCTATTCCTGATAGAAAAGGTTTTTTTTTCTTTTTTATTCTAACCCTCTACAAAAACATTTTTGGTTTTGCTTTGTTTTTGCCCAAATGGCATAACACAATTCATTTTAATCTTATTAAATTTGATTCATCCATTTCTGCAAGCTCTTTGACTATATGGAAATTCTATTGTCCATAGGCAACAATATTGTAATTATCTCCACCATGATGGATGCATAGCAGATACTAAGAATATTTATGTTAGTTATCCCATGTAATTGATGCAAGGTGTAGATGCTCTTCCTTTATAATAGTTTTACAGATGAGGAAGCAGATTCAGAATGGTTAACTTACTTGCCTAAAGCCACACAACTAGTAAGTGAGAGAACTAGGGCCCTAACTAAACTAAGTCTACCAATTTCAAAGCCCACATTCTTTTTTTTTTTTTTTAAAGATTTATTTATTTATTTATTTGTCATAGAGAGAGAAGCGAGAGCAAGCACAGGCAGACAGAGTGGCAGGCAGAGGCAGAGGGAGAAGCAGGCTCCCTGCCAAGCAAGGAGCCCGATGTGGGACTCGATCCCAGGATGCCAGGATCATGACCTGAGCAGAAGGCAGCTGCTTAACCAACTGAGCCACCCAGGCGTCCCTCAAAGTCCACATTCTTAACCATTATAATTTTGTTTATTTGAAATTTGGAAATAATTCCTAGTAATTCCATCCATCAGTAAAATGTACAGTAAGTCTTGTGTCAAGGTCCTAGAGCAATAAGAAAGTTATTCCTGCATGACACACATTTACACTTTTGTTTATGTAAGGTAACAAATTAAATTTATAATTGGGAAATTCACCCACTCTAATTTAAAAAATCTTACCCAGAAAGGTAAAATTAGAGGATTCAATAAGCCTATCTGGACTTCAGTATAGCATTTATCTCTATTTAGAGTTTCCAACCTTGTTCTAGTCAACTTATATGATTATCCTATATGATTGATTATCCTTATCCATATAAGGATATGATGATATCCTTATATGATTATCCTACTTTTGCACTCACATTGCCACATTTTGAAATCAAATTGCATCTGAAGATGGATGTATACATTTAATGAGGTAGATTTTCTAAGGATGGAATTACAACAAGATGTCTCATTGAGCAAGTAGGGTAAACTGTCCTAAAATCTTCTGAATGCAGAAAGTCATATTTCAGTCTGAGTCATCAATATTAATCTCTTTCTTCTTTTGAAAATGGGAGTTGCATTTGCCTTCTCAATTTTCCTGCATCTCTCTTCTTGGCTCTTTATTCTATGTGATTAACTCCACACTGAGTTTTCAATCCCATTTGTAACTTTGTCCATTTGGAATGTAGTAGCCATAAGCCAGGCCACAAAGTCATTTAGGACAAGATGGTGTTCCTCAGTACTTGTGTGATCCCTTCAACCATCTTTCTCAAGTGTTTGTTTTACTCTTGGAATGCTGTACTTAAAAAAAAAAAAAAATGGTCATATTAACCTGAGGCACTTCCTTGTTTTGTTTTTATGAATATAAAAACCTTGACAGATCTTCTGTTTGTCCTTTTGTTCTTGTAAACATCAGCTCTTCGGATTTTGGCATTCCTGACCTCATTTTTAACTCAAAAACTTCCATTTTTTAAATACTTCGTACATGTACTTTAAAAATATGGGGTTAATACAGATCTCCTTGTTCTATAATGTTAAAGAACAAGAAGACCTAGCATTTTAGAGTACGTATAGATTAGACATTCTAAACATTCCAAAAATTGTAAGCTATTACTCCTATTTGACAGATGCAGAAACTGACATTTTAATTTGCTTAGGTTATACACTCATTAAAAAGCAGAACTAATCCATCTAACCCCAAACTCATGCTCTTAACATTTTTTACAAAATCTCACCTATCAAGCCCTGTTATACCTTTTTTACCGGTTTGCTAGACCTCTTATGCCACAGAATAATGCCTACTTCTCCTCTCCACTTTAAAACATATTTTTGAAGATCATATATTCCTTATTTAACAAGGTTATATTTGTCATCTGTGGAGTGATGCAATAGTTTTCTGTTTGTTTTACCATATTGATATTTAATAAATATTCTTAGAGGAAAATTCATGTTAAATGTAAATTTTGCACTCATTTTTAACATTCCCCACAAAATTGACCTGATTCTTATACTTTGGTAGATGTCAGGCATGAATCATAAAGAAATAGGCTATAAGGATAAAGAGATACATATTCAAATAGTCATATTCATATCAGTTGGTAGGAGGAATGTGTGACTTCCAACTGGAGAACTGTAATCATTGTGAAGGAACTGGCATTCTCGTTAACTCTTCGCAGCAGAGATCACAGTTTTCTACCCAAATCCAATATCTTCTTTCCACGTGTTAATAGGGTTTTGCTGAATATGGTTAACTACGTAATTCCCAGTCTCCCTTGCAGGTTATTTTGATCATGTGATGAATTTCTCTCCAAGGGAGTGTAAATAGAAATGAGATGGCCTCTAGGCCATGATTTTTTTCTTATTATTTTTAAAATATTTTATTTATTTATTTGATAGAGAGAGACACAGCAAGAGAGGAACACAAGCAGGGGGAGTGGAAGAGGGAGAAGCTGGCTTCCCTCCCCCCACCCCCAGCAGGGACCCCATTGCCGGGCGCCATACCAGGACCCTGGGATCATGACCTAAGCTGAAGGCAGATGCTTAAGTACTGAGCCACCCAGGTGCTCCCAGGCTATGATTTTTAAAAGCAAGTAATTCTTGGGGCACCTGGGTGGTACAGTTGGTTAAGTGACTGACTTTCAGTTTCAGCTCAGGTTGTGATCTCAGGGTTCTAAGATTCAGCCCCATGTCCAGCCCCTTGTTGGGCACAGAATTTGCTTGGGTTTCTCTCTCCCTCTCTTTTTGCCCTTCTCCTTTCTCTCTCTCTGAAATAAGTAGATAAATCTTAAAAAAAAAAAGTAGTTTTCTTGAATGTTCTGTTTTTCCTTATAATGTCTGGATTCAAACAACAAGATGGGCGTTGGGATGACAGAGCTAGGAAATAGAAGGAGCATGATTCTTGAGTCAATGTGGATAAGAGTTATCAGAGACCAAGATCACCTGACTTGTGTTGTAAAGAAATAATTTTCTATTATGTTAAACCACTGATATTTGGGGGGGAGGGGAGTGTGAGTTTGCAATAGCAGTTTAACGTGGTTTATAATGTGCTCTTTTAAACATTTAACAAAATACATCTACTATGTTTCATGATTTTGCACCTGGCATGATGGGGGGAAAGTTGTCCTAAGGAACCTGGGATGGGGGGGTGGTGAGAAAGAAAGAAAGAAAAAGAAAGAAAAAAATTATAAAATACACTGGTGATATGGAAGAGATAGTCTCAATGAGTGTGCAAATGAGGGAGTTATTTTGTCTGCCTGAGGGAGCTTTATGAAGTTTTTCAGAGTTGAGGACTTGTAGGATGAAGATTAAATTTTCAAACAAGTTGGAGAACAACTGTCTAGGAAGTGAGCACAACATGAACAAGGTTGAGGAAGTCTTGAATGGATAATGGCCCGTTCATAGGAAGTTCAGTTTGGCTGAAGCACTTGAAATAAAAGAAATGAGGTTGACCCTGGAAGAGGATTAGGAAGAACAGTTAGACCAGGCCAGATCTTTAAGGACTTTCAATTCCATGTGTGGTAGGCAGAATAAAACCCCCCCCAAAGATGTCTACATCCTAATCCCTAGAACCAGTAACCAATATTAGGTTACAAAGCAGAATTAAGGTTGAATGTGGAATTAAGATTGCTAACCAGCAGACCTCAAAATTGGGAGATTACCCTGGATTACCTAGGTGGGCCCAATGTAACCACAATGATCCTTACAAGACATAGAGGAAGATGTGATTATTAAAAAAATCAGAGAAATGGTAACAGAAGATGGGCCCTATAGTGCCAGCTTTGATGACAGAAGAAGGAGCTATAAGCCAAGGAAACTGGCAGGTGGCCCTTAGAAATTGGAGAAGAAAAGGAAATGGCCCTATCAACACCATGACCTTAGCTCAGTAAAATCTGTGTCAGACTTTGGATCTACAGAAAATAAATTTCTGTTTTTTTAAGTTACTGTACTTGTGCTAATGTACCATAGCAGCAGTAGGATATTAATACTCCTTGTTAAGCCTGACCTTAGAGAAAGAGGAGCATTGGATCAGAATTTCCACAGAGCATCAACCTGGGAGCAGTGTGTAAAATGCATTAATTGGGCAAAACCAGACAAAGAAAATCACGGGCCTATTTGAATAGATTAGGCCTCAGATATGATGTTGGAGGAGCAACAGCATTGTGTTTTGAAGGCAGTGTATGGGTTTATATAAGTACAGGAGAATAATTGCAGCTTGGGGATACTTCTCAAGATATTGTTATAAAAATACTGATAACAGACCAAGAATTTGGCTTTTGTTCGTGCTTCTGAAGCATGTGTAAATCTCCTTGGCGCTTCTCCTCTCCCTGTGCTATTTTATGCAGACTGCAGATGTGGCTTTACCCTGGAAGTGCAGGCTGATGTAAAAGTGACATCTTGTGTTGCTTTGACGCATTGCATTTCTAGTTCTGTCATGATTCCTCTGTTCTGGATACTCTTCTGCTTTTAGTTCTTTTACTCAACAAAAAAGAAATGCACTACAATCACTGCAATGCAAGGATATAATTTGTGGTATTAAAAAAAAAGTTAGGCTATTCTCTGCCTTATTTACAAATTATATGTTAGTAACAGGTAAATCATTCTAAGGATGGTGTTTGACATAATCCATTACATTATTGTAATGGACTGTGAATCTTAGAACACTTTGATATTTAAAATTAGATTGAGTAACTATTATGAAAATGCCTTAAAATAGAAAATCTGTGATTTGCAATGGCTGGAAACTAGCCTGTTTTCTAGAAGCTATTCTCTGAATTTTTTTTTTTTTTTTTTTTTTTTGGTCACTAATGAGACACTGGTAGTTCCAGGTGTGAATATATTAACCATCTCATGCTACAGTCTCCTTTCACTGTGGATTTGATCTTTGGTGGCCATTATATCAAAACATGCCCATTCATTTTGGTTATTTACAAATGAGGTACTCATGCACTGAGTAGTAAATTCAACCATACAAAAACCTGGAGAAATAGCTATGTGGTAAAATCAATAATGAGTGTGTCAGTAGTTCTGTCTCACTGTTAAAAGGCTGTTATCAGAAATGCTAGAGAGGGAAGAATCTTTCCAGCATGCTAATAAGGATTAAGGTAGTATGATGAAATCTAGAATAATAGGGGACAGGAAAGAATATATGACTGAAAAAAAATAAATAAATGAATGAAACAGCCTGGGCATGCGACCGCCTCAGATGAAGCAGAAGAGAAAAGCCCAAAGCTTAAAGCTAAAAGAGAAAGTTAGGTCTAAAATTCCGAATAATAAAACAGAGGACTTCTGAGAAGAAGCACTCTGGAGAATAAAGGAAAAGTGCCTAGATCAAAGATAGATGATACAGAATCTTAAACGAAGAGGAAAAAAAAAAATGGTTGTCAAAGAGAAAGAAAACCATAGAAGCTAGAAGCCTAGGGTCAGAGAACATTATTACATATCCGAACCCCAGGAAGAGAATGAGTCCGAAGGATATATGGGCAGGATGGAGTTTCACATTTGTAATTAACCTGGTAAGTTACATCATGTATACATGGACCACTCACTCAATCCTGTCATCCCAACAAAATGAAGTAAAATACCAACTGTTTGATGTGGTCTAAAAAATGGGTTATAGAATCAGATATCTGAGTTTGAATTGAAGCTGGCTTTCATTTGCTATGTGATCATTGCAAGTTCCCTAACCATTCGTCGTGTCCCTCCTCTGTAAAGTGAGAAGAGTTGCACCTTCTTCATAACACTATTTATGAGAAGTGAGAGAAGTGAGATCAGGAAACCTTGATCCTGATTAACCCTAAAACTTTAACAATTTGTTGGGAGAATGGCAGGAACTGGCTTCAGTTCTTTCTGCCTACGTAAATCACAGTGATGTGAGGGATCAATAAGAGAAATAAAATTCTAAAATTGCTCCTATGCTCCTATGGTACTTACGGGAAGGAGGGAAAGAACATAACCATCACCACCCCTCTTTGGTAGAAAGAGTTCATCAAGGACACCAGAGAAGGGAGTTTCACTTAACAAAAGGTAGAAGTTCTAATCCTTTTCCATGTTTCCCACATTAGCATATAGAAGTTGTGGTAGGAAAAACATAATGCAGTTTCCTTTGTTTCAAAATTCATACCACAAGATCAGGGATAATCTACTTGGAATAAAGTATGGGCTGTGGGCCCCTGTTACATCATCCACTGTGGTACTGGTTCAAACTGTGACATCCTAGAGTAAGAACTAGGCTTTCTGAAACAAATCTCTAGGTGTGGAACCCAACAATCTCGTGTTTTTCATACACAGGAAGAGTTTTCAATGGTGATAGGGTGGAGAGAGGCAAGTCTGGCCTCAGTGCCCCTTGCTGTGATCTCTCCTGGTGATTCTGATAACATGCTCCTGCCAGTGTCCTCACTGAAAATTGGCTTCAGCAGCCCTTGCTTCTGTAGCAGCAAACTGGATTCTGGTTCCTAGCAAGTTTCTTCAACTTGTGCTATTATATACATTGGTAAAGGGGGTGATTACTTTACTAGGGCCCAAATATCTGTTGATGTGTCTTGTTAATGGTACCTCCTATTGGAAATCGTGTTATTGCTTCAGGGCAGGGCAACTAGGGTGGGTCCATAGAACAGTTACTAAGTAAGGCCAAGAGAGGCATGGACTGAAGTATATTATATTATTATAGAAAAGTAGCTGGTGGTAGGAGGATTAAAGTATGGGATTCATGAAAACTTCATACAGCAGACATTTAGGAAACTGAAGAGGCATAAGAAAATAAAATATGATTTATTTAACCCACTTCTATGTTATGATCTATATTTAGATCACTTCAAATAAGCAGGATAATTAGAAGAAGCTGAACATCTACCACACATAATGCACAGCTGGAAAATCTCCTACTCGTCTCTTAAGCTTCTTACTAGTCTTTAACCATGGTAGGTAGTAAGGTCGGTGACCACACCCAGCCCACATGGAGATAACCATTTCTTTCCTCATGCCTTTACGGCACCTTGTACTGTGCTGTATTATTCCATAATTATGTTTTTAAATGTTTGTTTTATGCCCTAGAAAATGATGTCCCCCTTAACCCAGATGCTGGGTCTCATTAATCTCTGTGTACTGCATATGTAGCTCAGGGCCTAGCACATGACAGATTAATGCATATTTGTTTAATGACTAAAGTTATGGTAAAAGAAGTTGAATCAGTGTTCTTTGTCTTTAAGGAAGACCATTTTAGTAAAGTAAAAGTGAGCATACAAATTACTATGTTGTAAAGGAGAGTAAGGTTAGAGTCATCAGAGATTTCATCTAATTAAGGGGATTTCAAAAGGCTTCACAGAAAAGATGGTGCTCAAGATAGGACTTAAGGAATTAATAGGTTTTCAACAAATGGAGTGTGTTTGGAGGAGAGTAGCTATTTCAGATAAATGAAACAGCGTGAACAAAGGTAGAGGCAAAAACTCAGGGAATATTGAGTGAACAAAGCAAAGGCCATTCTGAATCGAGTTCATTGTAGGAATGGCAATTAGATTTTCTCTCATATGCCATATATGACAACTGGTAGAGGCCACCTATATTGAAAATAATCCCTGGGCTGAGTCTGAGTTCAGCATGTAAGAATATCATAATCAATAAAAAAAAAAAAATAGCTGCCATGGACTCAAAAGAACAACCTCTCTGAATTAAGGCACTTAAAGTCTACATCTCTATATAGATATGACAATAGTGACATTTTCTGCCATTTATAATGGCAGATATTGGGCATCAACTATGTGTCACACTCCAAACCAGATATTGAAATATCTATATCATAGCCAAGAAAGACAATTATGACACCTTAAAAAAATTACAGTCACATGGAAAATATACTCACTAAACAAATATTTCACCAATAATTGTATAATTACAGTTATGGCTGCTCCCATTATGGTTAATTATAGGGTGCTGTATGATTGTGAAGGAAGCCTATTCTGATATGAGAGTTGGATAAGACTTTGCTGACCAAATGATCTTAAACTGTTACCTGAAGAATCCCTCTTCCTATATAGGACATAGAAAAGCCAGTGCTCCTTAACATGTATTGAATGATTTTATGAGGCTCCTTTAACTTCTGTGTGGACAGCTTAGATAAAGGGTGGCTGAGATCCTTACATTTCTCCGTCTTAACCTAAATTTGTCACAGTTTATCTTTGATAAACAGACACAAACATACTTTCTTAAGTTACTTGTTCTCATAGTCTGGACCCTACCCCAGTCAATCGCTTTTCTAACAGATTTCTCACTTAGAAAACTGTTAGAAATGCACATTCTTGGATTCTTGCAAATTCCTGCATCACACCTACTAAATGGATTTAGCAGAGCCTAGCAAGCTATGCTTCAGCAAGCAGACCCTGGTGATTCCGACGTACACTAAGGTTTGAGAACACTGCCCTGCAGTAAAGTACACATTTCAGAACAGAAGGGGTTTTTAAATAAAGGGGAAAACTCCTCATAAAGAAGTCCTTTTCCAGTGACAAAAAATGACAAAAAACTTAGAGATTAAACTAAATTTCTTAGTGAGCACTTACAAGGTGAAGAGCGTTTTTGTTTTTGTTTTTTTAAAGATTTTATTTATTTATTTGACAGAGAGAAAGATCACAAGTAGGCAAAGAGGCAGAGAGAGAGGGGGAAGCAGGCTCCCTGCTGAGCAGAGAGCCCGATGATACGGGACTGGGTCTCAGGAATGGAATCATAACCTAAGCCTAAGGCAGAGGCTTAACCCACTGAGCCATCCAGGCGCCCAGTGAAAAGGGTTTTGATGGCAAGATATTCTAAATTGTTAGGAGTGGGTTTTTTCCCCCCACCTAAAGTCTATTTGTGTGTGCATACTTCCATAACATCCTCAAAAAAGGTGAAGAAAACCCATTTTAAGAAACTGTCACAGTGGAATGTAAGGAATCACCTCTGTGTCCTGAACTGGGCTCCCCAACTGCTTAGTTCAAAGGGCAAATTAAGATGAAAAATATTACAAGTATTTTACAATTTATAGTTCTAAATAGTGAAAACTTCTGGAGATACCTTTCATATCAACAATGTAGTGTGCTTTACAAGAAAGAAGAAAATAGAAAAAAGTAGAAAAAGTAACATTTCCATTTTGTTTGACTACAGAACTTTGGTCCTGCCAAAGGTACTATCTTATTGATTTCCAGAAAAGCTGTGAGATTAATAATTATTAAAGACATCTTATCAAATTTGTTTTTGACTTGTAAGTGTTAACTAAACCCTTGCTACTCAAAGTAGCTTCATCACCATTTGGGAGCTTGTTAGAAATGCAGACTTTTAGATCCTACCCAGACATACTCAATCAGGATTTTCACATTAACACTATCTCCAGGCGATTCACATAGCCATCAAAGTTTGAGAAGCACTGAAACACTTGCCTTATCCAAGGGGAAGACATTGACTGGAAAGTTTTCTGGTACAGCCATACTTAATTTCTATAGGTGATATAGTTGTGGTATCAACACTATCAACCTAACCTGTTATTGCAATGTTAATCTAAAAAAAGATAAATGAGGAAGAAAAGAAAGATAATTGCAAACGCTAGCAATAAAAGACATTGCTGAAGTTCAACATAGAAGATTTAGAAGACCCAAATCAATTTAAATAAAGGTGTTTGAAAAATTGTTTATTGAAGAAGAGTAAATGATAACCATTTTGTCCATAATGGTGCAATAGCTCTGGTGTCAAGGGCTACCTTATATAACATTGCCCATTAGAATCCATTAGAACAGAAGTCTAAACAAATCCCTTTTGTGAAAAAGAAAAGCCTTAGAGGAAGACAAAAGATAATTAATTATACCTGAAATTTGCACAATGAACTGAGAGCAATACACCATTAAAAACCAAAGGATTATTGCAGCCTATTAACAGTAAAGATGTCTACTGTACTAGAAAAAAATCTTAATTTTTACAGTTTATGACAATGCTAATTCCCCAAACAGATACTTGGGAGACATTTATGGCAACTGAGGAAAATTTTCTCTCCCTTTAAGCACTGGAATTTGCATTTTCTAATGTCACATACATGCTAAAACATTGTCATGGAGGGAGTAAGTTATTCAGAAGTAGATTTAGCCTACAATAATATCAACACTTTCAATTCAAGCTCATTGATTTTTTTTTTTTTTTTTTACCTTAATGAGCCCTGGAATTAGTAGAGTACAAAAAGCCCTATATTGGTTGAAAATCTTCTCACAACTCAATTTAATTTAATTTGAAAATAGCTGTTTTACTGTCTCTCAAACTAAATTTAAGAAATCAAACAGAGCATTAACATGTTAATTAATAAGAGGTTCAGTGGGAAGGTAGGAAATGATTAGTTGCATTACGATTCCTTCAGATTTTCTCTAAGAAACTCATTAAAGGGCTCTTCAGAAGTGCTTTTCTGAAAAGATGACAAACACATGGCACATGTTCTTCAGAAATCTCAAGGTGTAAGGCCTGTGTCTGTCTTCTCTCCACGGTATAAGAGTTCAGAGGTGTGTTCACAAGGGGAGACTCACCTGAGTGGCATTCGATAAGTGATCTGTGTAGCATGTCCCAGGCCAAGCACATGCACCAATCTGAGAAGTAGATCAAATTCAATGTACTCAATGCAACAGGAAGCCATTTTCTTTGGGTTGGCCAAGGAAAAGAATGTTTCATATTTTTCTTCTAGTTATCAGAGGTGAGATGAGGAATTCTACAAGTAACCTACATTTTATAGCTCTTTATATTATGCAGAAAGTTTCCATGTATATTAATTCTTTTGATCTCAGTCACTCTGGTAACTAGGGAGAGTACACATAATTCCCAGAGAAAGCAAAGTACAGCTGAATGACCCAAACTCACTTTAGCTCTCCTGTTCCATGGGTTGAAAAACTTCAGGCTCTTTGTTTCTCTACCTTTTTCTGATATGTAAACATACAATTTTCTAAAAAGTATTTTAGGAGCTTAAATAATATATACAATTTTGGATAAAATGTGCTTTAGATATCAGGATTGGAAAGTAAAGTAAAAGTAAAAGAGTGCCAGTTATAAAATTAGTACACAACATACCAACATACCAAAGCCTTATATATACTCTTGGTAAAGGAAGTCCCCAGATCTCACCTTTATATCAGCCAATGGAAGAAAAGAAATAGATGGCATTTTAGCAATGATTCTCAAAAAGTATGATCCTCAACTAATAGTAGGTGTATCACTTGGGAACTTGTTAGAAATGCAAATTCTTGGGGTGCCTGGTTGGCTAAATGTGTTATGTGTCTGCCTTTAGCTCAGGTCATGATCCCAGGGTCCTGGGATCGAGCCCTACATCAGGCTCCCTGCTCAGCCAGAAGCCTGCTTCTCCCTCTCTTTCTCCTCCTGCTTGTGCTCTTCTGCTCTCTGTCAAATAAATAAAATCTTAAAAAAAAAAAAAAAGAAAGAAAGAAAGAAAGAAAAGAAATGCAAATTCCTGGGACCCATCCTAGACTTAGTGAATCAGAATCTAGGGAGATAGTCTAGTTTAACAAGATCTACAGGTGAACCTGATGCCTACTCATATCTGAGAACCACTGCACTACAAAAGTAGTCATATGATAGAAGCCACGGATGAGTTACTTATGAGAGGATTATCTTCGTAAGATGGGACCTTTTCTATTTTGTTCGCCTTTGCATTCCTACCACATGGAGCAGAACTAGGCATATAGAGCACACACATGACAGATTCTTGTTTAATTAGTAAACTATTCCTCAAGACATGTTCTGAAAGTTCTGAAAAGTGGGTGCTGTTTAATATAGCAAAAAAATCTTAGAGATTTAATAGAGCAGAACTAGGGGTGCCTGGGTAGCTCAGTTATTGAGTGTCTGCCTTTGGCTCAGGTCATGATCCCAAGGTCCAGGGATCGAGTCCTGCATCTGGCTCCCTGTTCCACAGGAGGCCTGTTTCTCCCTCTCCCACTCCCGCTGCTTGTGTTCCCTCTCTTGCTATGTCTCTGTGAAATGGATAAATAAAATTGTTTTAAAAAAAGGAAAAAAATAAATAGAGCAGGACTTTTATAGAAGTATAAATGTAGGCATGAGTGAATAAAACTAAATGCATGGATAGCCAGTATTCTATAAGCTAGAATAGCTGTTCTCGAATTTGGCTATTCATAACTGTCCTCATCATCAGAATTACCTGGGATGACCCTAATAATTCTGATATATTCAATAGGTCTGGAAAAGGAATTTTAAAACTCTCTAAGATAAGAACTTCTATAGCCATATATGTACATAAGTGCATATGTAGGTATATAAACAGATACAGTCCATATGCCTATATACTCTTTTCAAGAATTATGTGCTACTTACGGATTGGAACATATAATTAAATATATACACCGATTTTATTGGAAAAAATTGTATTGACTTGTTTGAAAATAAAGAAATTTACAAAGTAAAATTTCCCTACCCATCTCACTTTCTTCCTGAGGAAGAACAGATGTTTACAGTTCGGTAGCTTTTTCTGAACCCAAATTGGTGTTTGTATTAACACAAAACCATTTGCATTTTTGTTTTATAGAAAATAACAGAATTATTTAACTTTCTTATGATTTGCAGTTTTTCCTTCAGTGTATCTTAAGCAAACTTCCATGCCAGTACCTCATTCTTTTCAGTGATTTCACACTATTCTATAATATGAATGGACTATGTTTTATTTCATCATCTGTCTATAAACATCCAGAACTAGAAATAACAATATGGTAAACGTCTTTGTAGATTTTTTGGTGGAGACATCCTATAAATGGAACTCTGAAGGAAATAGGTATGTAAACTTAATTTAAATATAAAGTCAATTGAGTTTAAATGATAATGATTTTAAATGAAGGTATATTAATGGGAATCACCAGGAGAATTAATGATCTGAGAACCGCAATATTTAGGAAGTTGATTCAGATGAGTAAGGGAGGAGAAGGTAAATCTCTTTATCACCTTGATCCGATTTATTTCTCCCTCCTTCACACCCGCGCTGTGGGCAGTCCGGTCCTAGGAATCTACCCTCACGACCTTATTTAACATCTAAATTCTACCTTCAACTTAAGTGTGGTAGAATCATGTTTATTTTGAGATAAAAAATTTAAAAAATTACACAATGCTTTAAAATTAAAGTCTCTAGTTAACTCTTTTTTTTTCTATTTTGTCAACTAATGAGACAGTCAAAAATAACAAGAGAAAAAAACAAATAATTGGGCAGTTCTTGACAAGAGAGAAATTGGGTTAGCTATTTTATCAAACATACTCATAATTTGATTAAAAATGTGTTTTTTACATTAATACTGTTACATCATAAATCAGGTAACCAATTTTAAGTGTTTTTTAAAATTGTGTTGTGATATTTAATAAGTAAAAATTGGTTTTCTTTTCATAATTTTGTTTTTTTAGAGATTTTAAACTTACTATAGTAATTCATTATTAAAAAACCAGAATTCTCAATGTCCTTATATAGGGTAGTCTAGACAATCCATTTGGAATTGTTAATTTTTAATGTGCTTTTTGGGTTATTATTCTCTTAAAAAATCAATAATTGATATGTTCCTTGGTCTTCTTTTCATATTAACCATGTTCTTAGACTTTTTTTCAGTTTAGTAAACTTTAGTATCAATTAGAGAGAGACATACATAAGTTATAGGGACTGTCAGAATTTAATCATGAATATTTATGCTTTACTATTACAACTGTAGATAGCACCAATAAGGAAATGTGACTTTTCCCTAAGTTTGAGATTGAGCTGGACATAAATATCTCCAAGATGGAAATGCAGTAAAATGATGCCATACATCTACTGTTTATTAAATTAATTAAATAAATACCTTTATTTTCTAGCATATATATAGTAGTTTCTCTGTGCTTTACTTTTTCCAGAACTTGATAGAGATGACCAATGTAATTCGCCTAACAATGACATAAAAGATGCTATTATAAATCCCATTTTATTGATGAGAAAACCAAGAAACAAAGATGTTAAGTGACTTATCCAGGGTTCCACTACTCAGGAGCAGAGAGGAGACTCAAAACCAGGCTCTCAGGTTTTAGAATTTAGGCACTCAGCCAAGAAGCTGCCTCCCTGCATGTTTTCAAATATAAAACCTCAATTGAACAATTTAACAGTTCTTTTCTATCTCAAAAATTGGGTTTAGGAGAATACAGCAGTAGTGTAAATATCTAATCTTGATATTTTAAAAGTACGTTTTTAAAAAATTTCAGCAGAGAGATTGCCTAAATGGTTAAAGGAACTGAAAACTGGGAAGAAAGGAAGAAATCTCAAAGTAATTGGAGTAATTTTGCTTAGGAACAAATATAATAATCTGTATGAACAGGGATGGTGCAGAATATATAAGACCACATGAATGGTCTGGTGACCCACAATCACAGGATAATTCTATCAGAGGAACGAAAATTTATAAAGATAAGTCGGTGGAAATCAAAGTTAAAAACAAAATTAAGGTTCCTTTTAGTTCTAAGTTTTATGAGTGTAATAAACTAGATGAATGTCATAAACTGATTAGCCCTTACTGTACAAAGCATTCTTTTCCTACCTTCTTTAGGAAGCCATGAAATCAGTTATAAAAATTTAATGCAAATTTAATGCAAAATACACTTTTCTGGCAAATTTAATCTCTCATGTTTATATAAATAGGAAAACCAGAAAGACCTGGCTTTTTTTTTTTTTTTGCCATTATCTACTGTCCAGGTATTAGAAAGCTTTGTCCATATTGTTAAGAAGGCTCAGCGATTTATGCTTTAAGAGCCTAAAATTACTGAGTGTTAAGTGGTGAAATGTGTTAGAAGCATCTCTGGATTAACTATTTTCTGCCTAACAATTTGGAGCTTACTTAGATAAAGATTGAAGTTTACATGGTTTTGATAATGTTTATCAATACCTTGAAGTTTTAAAATGAAATGTTTCCATTCTGGTTGACAAGGTTTCTATTTATGAGCAGCCCAATAAGATAGACTGCTCTTTAGTATTTATCCAAACCTGCAATTTTGGTGTAAAACTTTCACTTACAACAAATGATGGGACGAAGAACTGGCTTAAAACCTACCTTCCCCATAAATTATAATTGGCTAAGGTGGAACAATTTGATGGTATCTTATCTGGAGGGAAATGTCAGAAATTAGGCTTAAAAGTAACAGACAGGTGGACATGTAGACAAATTCAGACTGCTCACAAACCTGCCTTATATGACTTGTGTTAGTATCTAATGTGCCAGACCCCAAAAAGGAGAGTATGTATTTCACTATGTTATATTCATACAACATAATGAAAGCAAAGCTTTCAGATACCAGAAAGTAAATTAATATAGCCCACATTTTGACCAAGCTACAAAACTTGATACAGTTCATCACTCTCTCCTTAAATACCTTCTTCACTTGTCTTGTGAGGCATCATTATCTCCCACACTTCACTGGCATTTTTTTCTTCATCTCCCTTGTTAGTTATTCCTCATTCCCCCAACTTCTAAAGGTTGGAGTTCCCAGCATTCAGTCCTCCCATCTTTTCTCTTATAATCCACACTTGTTTCCTTAATTTCAAGCCTCTCATATTAATGTTAAGTTCTAGTTTCTGCCCTTTGTTCCACCATGATTTCAGAAATGTATGTTCAGTATTATCACTTAATGAACTTGTATTATTAGAAGACATTAATCATTTAATATGTAACATTTTGGAATACTGCAGAAACTTATGTCCAGACAAGTATTTATTTTCCAAATTATCATATGTCAGACTCTATACAAAGCAGGAAACATAGGTTATTTTACTTGATATCAATGCAGTCCTGATGGGGGGGTATGTTGATTCCATTTCACAGATGACCAGTGTTCCCAAGGTCAGATATAATAATAGCAATACTTGAGTGCTTACTCTGTGCTCTCTGTTGTTTTAGTTCCTCTATTTACTCACCCAATAGTCCTCATAAGTAGAAGTATTATGATTTATATTTTACAGATGAGAAAACAGATTTATAAAGTAATTTATGGTGGTGGCAAAACTAACGGAGAGAATATCTACAGTTTACTTTTCGAACTCCAAAGTTACTGTCTCTTTTCATGTCAGCACAGTGTCCTCTGAGGAGGCAAACAAAGAACAGTGTTTAGACAGGCTGTACAAAGACCTGAATAAGAGACAGTTGAACTAAGAAAGCAGTAGGAACTGTATAATCAAGGGTCACCAAGAAGACTGGAAACTCAGCCAAGGAGATAAAAACAAACAAACAAGAGAAACTGTAAGAAGGAACTCTATTTACAATTTTGTTTGATGAATCTGGCTGGCACGTCTTGCCACATTTTATCTAAGTTACAATAGTAAGAATTACTGAAATTCTTCCTTAACCATGAGAGTCATTTCCCTTAATTTGCTAGCTTTTCCTTTTGGTCGATAAGATCTATTTTTTAGTAATAGCTGACTTACCTTAAGGGTTCAATGCTCCATTCTGATCTTAAATCATGTGCTAAAACCACTATAGGTTGCAATTTATAAAACAAAACAAAACAAAACAAAACACCCAAAAACTATACTTTCTTACTATAATTTCTTCTTTTTCTAAAGATACATATTTTTTAGAGATTTTATTTATTTATTTAACACATAGAGAGAGGTCACAAGTAGGTAGAGCTGCAGGCAGAGATAGAGGGGGATGCAGGCTCCCCACCGAGCAGAGAGCCAGATATGGGGCTCAATCCCAGGATCCTGAGATCATGACCCAAGCTGAAGGCAGAGGCTTAACCCACTGAGCCACCCAAGTACCCCTAAAGATACATTTTTAAAGTTTAAAAGTATTAAGTTATGAATTTAGCTATCTTACAAACTTGATTCTAAAAATTGTACATTTATATTTTTTCTTACATTTAGGAAAAACATGTTCTAATTTCTTTGCTTAGTAAATAAATGCTATTGAACATCTAATATGTAATACACTGAACTGTAGGCATTAGAGATATGAAGATTTCTAACATTTTAGTTCCTGCTCTAGGAGTTAATGGCCAAACAGTAGGAAACACAGATAAAAAGGGAACTCTGAACCAGTATGTAACAGACATACATATACACAGCTAAAAATAACAGATAAAATAAGGAAATTTATAATTTCTCATAAAATAAACTTCAGAGGGGCACCTGGGTGCCTCAGTGGGTTAAAGCCTCTGCCTTCAGCTCAGGTCATGATCTCAGGGTCCTGGAATCGAGCCCCGCATCAAGCGCTCTGCTCCGCAGGGAGCCTGCTTCCCTCTCTCTCTCTCTCTCTCTGCCTACTTGTGATCTCTGTCTGTCAAATAAATAAAATCTTTAAAAATAAATAAATAAATAAACTTCAAAGATAAGGCACACTTAAAGTTAGTTGAATCAACAATTCAAAGATATTTATCATTAAAGACTGACAAATGTAAACATGCATTCATGTAAATAAACTCAACTGATGTGATAAGCCAACAACTCAACCAGGTGGAAGAAAAAACGATGGTTGAGGGAAAGGACATGGATTATAGCCAGCTGGTCACAAGTAGTCAACACTTGTTGGGCATAGAATCAAGAATTTTAACAGAATTGAGTGTTGAATCTAAAGCCTGTGGGGCACTTCAAGTAAGAGAGTGGCTACTAAAAACAAACAAACAAAAAAAAAAAACCCCAAAAAAACAGTGGCTACTGTCCTAAGATCAGTTAGGCTGATTTTGTAGAGTAAATAGAGTAAATAGCCATCACAGAGCATTAAATCCCAGGCATGGAACCTTTCTGAGTATAGGGACCAACACAGCTGCCTTGCTCTGGTATACCCAGATATACCATGAAGCCTGCCTTGCTCTGGCATATGGACTCATTAATTACCTTCCTCCCTCTCTTTATGGACATTGTAAATAATGTAGAATGCTCTGGGCTAGTAGTACAACAGTCCATTTAATGGGAGTCATGCTGGGGACCTCCCACTCATTGTGGAGTTAGGTACCAATCGTGTTCTATCATGGAAATTACAGGCTCTGTCACGCGCAATGGATAGCGCATTGGACTTCTATCATGGAAATTACAGGCTCTTGAAGGGTGTCTCTCAGCCTTGGGTCAGGGCAGCAGTTTAATGAGAAGGGGAGATTGACTTCTCTTCTCCCTGGAGCAGTCTCATATTTTCATTTTTTCCTGAGCTCAGCAAATTATGTCGCTGGTCCTGTGCTAAAGACTAGGGAAGGGGATTGAACTTTAGATTTACTGAATAGTTGGAAAACCTCTTATTACAGGACATGACAAAGAAGCAAGTGACAATGATCACATCTAAATCCATTTATTTTGCCAATGAGGTATAGTTTTAATATTCTTTTACTTAAAAGAAGACAAAACAAACATGACAGAATATGACCAATTATTATGATTGTTGACACAAGGGGTTAAGTTATTCTCTGTAACTTTCAGTTTTCTTTTTTTTTCCCTTCAAAATTCTCTTTTAAAAAAAAGGTGATAAAAACATTGTATTTAATGAATAATTTCAAGCAATTTACCTAGGAGTTTGTGGCATGTATATTTAATAGATGACTTTTATTTTTTATTTATTCTTTATTATTATATTGACTTTTAGCCTTAGGTAGTATGAGCACTCTTTTCCTTCATTGAAATGAAGGAATGTTCTCACCCTAGCTAATGAAATGCCAGTTAAAATAACTCCCCGATATAATAGCACTCGTTCATTTATTCATTCACTCCACAAATGTTTGTATGTGCAGGTACTAGGAGTAAAGAAATAAACACACACACACACACACACACACACACACACAAGATTCTTCTTCTAAGATGCTTGAAAACATGTAGACTAAGGATTACAAAATAATATGATAGATGCAGAAAAGCCCAGAATGCCATAATATTCCTAACACACTTTGGGAGAGTATAAGAAATATTCCTGGAAAAAATGGTATTAATGGAGCACTTGGGCTTCCAAAGCTGAGTAGCAAATACTTGTGAATATAGGATTAGGACATTTCATGTAAAAGGAACCATATATGCAAAAGAAAATGGCAGGTTGTGAATGTTGCTAACTGTCTGGATTGCATGGAGGGTTAGTTGCATGTGGCAGAATGGTCTTGAGTAAGTTTAGAGAGAAAAGAAGGCAGCAGAACATAAGAGGCCTTGTATGTCCTTCATATTTTCCTAGGACTTCTTTCAATCTCTTCGGCACATGGACAGAGCCTGTAATCACATTCTGGCAAAAAATTATAGATGGAAATATTTATATAGGTAATTTATAGGCTGTATATTTACTGTAGGCTACAGTAAATTCACCACCAACACTCATAAAACTTTTATTCAGAAGAATGGAAGAAGTCTAAATGGATCTTATATAAATCTAAAATTTTCCACAGTTTGAATAGCAAAAATCAAAGTTAGTCAGCTTTATCTGGATTAGATCAGCAATCTGGATGAAATACTTTATATTAAACTTCTCCCACACCAGCCTATCTTCTCATGATGAAATGCTTCCTCAATTTGTTCTGAGTTACTGGGAAGGGCACTTCTCCAATACACAGAATGAATCTGGGAAATCAATCTTCAAGCATTTTGCCCTTGAGCTATCCATATATGTATGTGTGTTTATAAAAGAAAGAGAGGGTTAACTGTTTTTTTCAATTGTTTATACTCACAGGATACATCCAATATTATGGCAATGACATATATTCTTAATAATTTTCAGGATAATTGGCTTCTAATTTGATTGTTTGAAAGTTTAGAATTTCCTATGCAAATTTCCTTGAAACACGGGAATAAGCTTCTCTATTTTGTGTGCACGCAGACACACACACACACACACACACACACACACACACACTTGAATATATGTATACACACATCCATGAGGCCAATTCAAATCTAAAAGATATGTCAAAGCAAGAGCCAATTTTGAGGATTAGAAACTATGATTAGCAAATATAGCATACAAAACTTTCAAAAGAAATAACCACTTGATTCTTAAGCAGTAACTACTTCTATGTATTCAGATACGATAGGATGATTTTTAACTCTCAAAACATATTCTTTGAAGGAAGGGAAACAAATTTCTGTAATGATCTTAAATAAGCATATTTGTGAGAACAATTGCTTTGTCTTTTCAGAATGCTATTACTGAAAACCTAAGAAGTCTTGATTTTTCTCCCTCCTAATAGTCCTTTTAGACATACATTTTACCAAATAGTGATAGTTTAAAATTCTGTCTTCAGGACTGTCAGAAACAAATGACAATATTAAGTGGTTTTGCACTAATGTATATGTTTCTTTGTTCTTAAAAGAAAAATTCAGATTACTTTCTTTTTAACTCTTAACTAAATACCAGGCAACCAATATATGGGACTCAGAAGTTAGACATTAAGGAGTTCTAATTTCAAAAATTTTTTTTTAAATTTTATTTATTTATTTGACAGACAGAGATTACAAGTAGGCAGAGAGGCAGTCAGAGAGAGGAGGAAGCAGCCTCCCTGCTGAACAGAGAGCCCGATGTGGAGCTCGATCCCAGGACCCTGGGATCATGACCCGAGCCGAAGGCAGAGGCTTTAACCCACTGAGCCACCCAGGTGCCCCAAGGAGTTCTAATTTCAACACTGCCTCTGCTATGAGGATTAAATATGATGATTCAGATAAGACTCTTAACCCAATGCTTGGTACTAGTGAAGTTTCATTTTTTATCAGCCTACATGAACATTTGAGGGTAGGGGTTGTTTTTCTAGTCTATAGAACTACTCTAAAAGATTACTAAGAGTTTGGGGGTTATTCTGATATAAGGTCTGTCTTTGATGGTATATCAGTAAGGATATTCTGCGTTATGCCATAAAAACAAACAATTCTCAAATCACAGTGGTTTAACACCTCCAAAGTATATCTCTTTCTCATTCTCAGTGAGGGCCAATAGGGGTTCCACTAACCATGGTGACATCAAGATGTAAGCTGGAGGGCACTCTGTGAGTCAGAATCTTCTTGGCAAAGAGAATGGAATATGGTGAATGAATCATTGGATCTTAAATCTTCAATAAGAAAGCAGCACGACTCTTTTAGTCCCATGTCACTGGCCATTCATCTTCCCTCACGTAGGGTAGAGGATACAAATCTACCATGTGCATCTCCTTTTAGATTAACTGTGAGATGGGTAATGAAAAATTAAAAGGTTTTCCTTCTTAGATATTGTGAACAAATGCATCTCCGCTAAGTAGGAATTACCTAAAGTTTAGGGGGAATTCTTGCTAGTTACTCTCATTAGAATTGAAAACTTCCTCATAAATGAATATGTCTGGAATCTATATTTATAACTCCAAAGGAATCATAAACAAACTCTGGGTAAATATCCAGTTACTTTGCTCCATTTGCCAGGAATTCAAGAGATTTGGTAAGGACAAGATGCCACAGCACGTCAATTTGATAATAAGGCTTGGAGAACTGTGATTTTCAAAGCTCAGACCAATCAAACTGATTCTAGTATTTGCCAGCTCTAGTCTCACATATAATTTTTCAACTAGGACAGGATGACCAAAAAAAAGAAGAGAAAGAAAGAAAAGAAAACCCAAACCCTGCAGCAATGTGTCTGAGGTGTTAATATGGAATGCAGGTTCAGATTGCAGATGGGTTTTGTTTTAGAAGCAATGAGACTGCCACCCAGAGAAAGACATTTAAAACATTACCTTAAGCTAAACAAACACCACTTTTCCAAGGTGCCTCATTAACCTTGGAATGTTGATATGCCCAGGATCAGAAAAGCAGAAAACAACAAGATGACAGGCTAGGGAACAGACAAAGAATATTTGTGATTTGTGGTGTGGTGTGGTGTGCGTGTGTGTGTGTGAGAGAGAGAGAGAGGGAGGCAGAGAGAGAGAGAAAGGAGGGAGAAACAGTTTGGTGGGGGGAGGCAGAATGGGGATATTTAGTAATGGAGATGAGTGGTAGCTCCAGAATTTCTGTGTTATACTGGGATCATAGCATGTGCAATGGGAGAGCCTGGAAGCTGCATTTTCTTATCATTTTATACTGTTACCTGAATCAAAGAATGAGGATAGGTGGAGGTAAAGGGGGAGGTATAAGCAACTCGTAGGCAATCCTGAGACACCAATGGTGATACTGTATTTTCTATTTTTAAGACTTTCTTTTTCCCTACCCCAAACAACAAAGTAGTAATTGGTATTACATTCTAGATACCACTTCCGTTTTGTTCTAAAATTGTAAACATCTGGGGTTATTTAAAGACTATTTCTGCATTATTTGCAAGTGTTCATAACGTGCTTTTAAAAGAGCTGAGTGATCTCTTTTTGGCTGAGAAGAAGTTGTAGTAGGTTTGTTACCACATACGGTATTACTGGCATGTCAGTCAAGTCAAATACTATCACAATATAACTGTGTTGTCCTCCTGTACATTACATCAACAATTTGTATATAACAAAAACAGATTTCCAGGCCCTGGCTGATAGCCCATTTACTCCAGTAATAGTTGATAAAACACAATTGCAAGACAGCAAGAGAATTTGGACAGTCCCTTGGAGTTTGCTGAAATGGATTTGGCCTGTGGCTCTGCTCCTGATAGCCAGCTGTCTTTTCACTACTACATTTCTTCTTCTGTGAATGTTATTTATAGCTTTAAAATGTTTTCAAGGATAAAACGGTAGCACACACAAGGCATTTTCCGTGCTATGCCGATGATGGAAGCACTCAGAGAAATAACTGTTGTAGTAAGATAATCACTTTTTCATCCGTAAGGAAGCCCATTGTGAAGGAGCAAGCTGCCACTTCTTACTGGCTATTACAAATTGCTGACAATGGCTCTTCCTGCTGTTCTTTTAAAGAGGACCTCAAATTAAACCTATTACACCTTAGATCCCAATTACATGGAAATCCATAACCTTTCTGAAATATGTCTAAGCACTAACATGAAGACCCACTCCATTCAATATTCCTACTAACTGGTTTAGGGTCTTGACATTGCCTAGTAAGAAGATTATAGAAATGCCTGAAGGACAATTCTGGGTATAAAACCAAATGCCCCCATGTGCATTACAATTGCCAAAAAAAAAAAAAAAAAACCCCCAAAACCCTTTCATCTTTTTATTAATTGTATAATTAATGCATTCTGTGTACTGATAAGAATAATGCCATGTAATTAATTTTTAAGAATTAAAAACTTGCCTTTATCCAGCCTCATGGTCTACTTTCATGTTTATAGCTGTGAATATAAATCCTCTTATCTAATTATAACATGACTGGTTTCATTGTTGAAACAAAACAGTTCTTTGTCATTTTTTATTTGATTATGTAATATTTATTTTATTATATTAATTATAATCTATCCAGGAAAAAAATAAGACTCAAGGACTTAAAATTTTTAGTCTTCCAAAGCTTATCAGAAAAATGCCATGCTGCTTTGGATAAGGTATGATATTTCATTTGTTTTCTGTGTCTGTTTTTGTCTTCCATGATTACCCATTCTGTTTACCAAAAGGCTCAATTAGCATTTGAATAGTGAGCCAGAGAGCAGACAGGTTGAGAATTCTTATAGAACTAATTTGGCAGTCCTTCTCCTTTCCCCCCTTCTCCCTTCATAGCCTTTTCTTTGCCTCTAATCAAGCTGCAGTTATTAAAGCTAGAATAAAAGACCTGATTTTCCATTACATTGATGCATGCTGAACAGAGCCTTGATTTGCTTTTTCTTTCAGCAATGCTAATTGGACTCAAAGGAAATATTTAGTTTATAATAGCGAATGAAGAATTCATTTAATTTTAGGGAAGGGGAAAGTCAGCAATGGAGCTAGCCTATATATATATATATTTGTATATATATATATATATATTTGTCTGTGTGGGTGTTTCCAACCGTTTCCTTTCCTTTAAGAGTATTTTATCATAATGCTTTCGTAAATAATAGGGTTATTTGGTTATCAATGCTAATAGCCTCAGGTTGAGGAAATTTTTTCTGATTTTTGCTTGGAAGGAAAAAAATGTAATATGTTTTGGAAAATCTGGTTTCAACTATGCCTAATCAATATATAAGAAAGAATTAATTTAAACAATCATTTTCAAGGACTTTTTACACTTCAGGTAGCTGGGCATCTTCCAGACTAAGTTCTCTTCACATCAGATAACGAATGGGCTGGGGTTGTTCATGGAACTGTGCCATTGAGATAGAATGAGTGCAAAACTTTAAGCAAGAAGCATGCTTCTTATATTAGGTTAATATTATATTAGGATGTCGTATCATATGCTGGTCGTCATCACTGTAAACCCTCACTTTGAGGAAAAAGTGTTTTATTTTAAAAGTATGAATCAACAATTTAATGGAATTGCAGCTCAAAAGAAGAAAAGCAAATTTTCACGTGGTAGAGGGGGTTTTTTGATATACCAAGTTCTATATATAGAGTGCTATTTAGATACTACATAAATATTAAAAGCAAATTCCTCAGTTAGAGGAATGTTTTCCCCTATGTCAATGTACAAAGCTTCCAAGAATGTTCTATCATTATGAAGGTGTTTATATTTTCATCTAATGCATCCCCTCCAATTATAGACTTGGCAAGAATCTCCCTGCCAACTATTTAACAGAAGCAAAACAAGGCTGCATTTGAACATTTATGATTTAATTCTACCCACTTGTTGAAATGAAGCCCTCCACCCACTCTAGTCATATGAAAGTACTTTTACTTCCCAGAAAGCATCACGCTTTTGACTCTGGGCCGTTGAATATACTCTTCTGTGTTCTTGGAATCCTTCCTCTCCCCTGTGAGCTTGGCTTCCTTCTATTCATTCTTGAGGAGACAGCCTAAAAATTGCTTCCTGTACAAGTCTTCCATGGTCCTCTATGCCAAATCCCATTAAAATATCACACAAAATATCCATATTATATATAACTATAGGTTCCTTAACACATGTAGTCTAGCACATCCCCCACTCTGTGGTGACACTTTTACTTGTAGAATCTCTTGCTACAGCCTCTGGGAACCAGCTGGAACCTGTCTTATTCATTCTTGTGTTGTCAGTGTCTAGCATAATGCTTGGCGGAGTAGGCTTTGATACATATGTATAGAATAAAAAATTTAGTCCAACTTGGAAAGGTCAAAAATATAAAGTGAAATTTTAGTCCATTTGTTGATTTACTTAAACAACTCACTTTATAAAACAACTGGTTTTGATAATCTATAATATATCACCTCAGAACCTTAAATCATATTTTTGGCAAATGACATTTAAGAAAACATATATTAGCTGTTTAGTATTTAATATTTATTATGTTTCATATTGGCATATATTTAGATCATTGAAGCTGACTTCTCCCTCCATATCTAGAAACTCTCTTAATCATATTGACAACTCCCAAATTAATAACTATAGTCCATACCTCTTTTTCGAACCTCTTATCCTTTTACCCAGTTGCCTATATAATATCTTCTTTGAGATATCTCAAAGGTAACACATTTTCCATATGGCCCAGCTCAGGATCATTCCCCCATCCCCTGCAAACACCTAGTCTCCTCCAGTGTTTTTTTCTCATGGAATGGCAGTATCATCCATTCAATTGGGCAAATCAGAAATCTTAGAACCATTCAGGTTACATCTCTTTACTTAATTGCTCATATCTAATGTTATAAATCCCGCCTGAAAATATACATCTTTCTAGTCTAAGCAACTTACTTGACTTACCCCCAGTTGGTTTACTTGAATCTATTATTGTCCTGTTCCAACTCCATTGAAGCGGAATCATCTCTCCACTGCCAGATTTGAGCATTTCACCTTCTTGTTTAAAAACTTTGTTAAAGATTTATTTATTTTATTTTATTTTTTTTATTTATTATTTTTTTTTTTTATTTATTTATTTGACAGAGAGAGATCACAAGTAGGCAGAGAGGCAGGCAGAGAGAGAGAGAGAGGAGGAAGCAGGCTCCCTGCCGAGCAGAGAGCCCGATGCGGGACTCGATCCCAGGACCCTGAGATCATGACCTGAGCTGAAGGCAGCGGCTTAACCCACTGAGCCACCCAGGTGCCCCAAAGATTTATTTATTTTAGAGAGAGAGAGAGAGCATGTGAGTGAGTGCCTGAAAGTGGGGGAAGGGCAGAAGGAGAGCAAGAATCCTAAGGGGATGTCCTTTGAGAGCAGAGTCTGACAGGGGCTGGATCCAAGGACCCTGATATCTTGACCTGAGCCGAAACCAAGAGTCAAAGGCTTAATGGACTGGACCACACAGGTGTGCCCCTTGCTTAAAACTTTTAATGTTTTCCTATTTCTCTTAGGTTTCAAATAAAATGAATTAACTTCATCTATAGTACTCTGCACAATTTAGCTCCTACATACCCCTCTAGCTTCATGTTATATACCACACTCCTCTTTGCTTTTCCTGCTCTCGTCACTTTTTTAAAGAGCCCTGTTTTTAAAGAGTACTCTGCTAGGAGCTTTAGTTGTTCAATAAATATTTGTCAGATAAATGAACTATTCAGTAAGCTGGATGTTTGGTAACATGGAAAAAACCCTATATATTGAAGTTTTTTTATCTCCTTAAAAAACCCATTACCATGATTCCTATACAAGTTTTGGGGGTAAATCATTATGATGACAATGCCTGAAAAATACCTGTTATTGTCGTCTTATGAAATAACAAATTAGCAGATATTTGTGTACTCTTCAAGTATGAATTAGTTTATGAGGTGAGAGAGAACCCGAGTACTTGAAGAAGTGAAAGAAAAGAAGGCAATTAAGTTAACATTTATCAAGTGTCTCCTCTTCTGACCTTTCCTCTATACACTTTCTGATAATTCTAAAGATATTATTATCTATTCATTTTTAAAAATTGGGTATTAAGTGCCAGAAAGAGTAAATAATTAGCTTATATTGATTATCAATGTGTGGTAATATCAGAATGCAAATCTATAACTTTCGGCATCCATAGAACATTTATTTATATCTTACACACGTACAGTTTAAATGTTACAATTAGAATTCATTTACCCAAACAAAACTGTTTGCTCCTTGGCAGTCAAGTTTGTCAGCTTATATGCATAACAACTATTTTCATTTCAACTTTAACTTCTTTAAAAATGGTACGTCAGTCCTTGCTGGGAGCATATTTCTCTCTGTTTTTTTCAAGTACTTATTTCTCACTTTCAGCATCTTCAAGAGAATTCTATTTGGTTAATATTTCTTTTTTCCCCCAATTAAAACCAGTAAAAGCAATCTTTATTGACCTTTGATAGGTGGTTGAGTAGTGTCTTTTCAAAATTCGTGTCCACCCAGAAACTCAGAATGGGATCTTATTTGGAAATAAGGCCTCTGCAGATATAACTAGATGATACCATAATGGATTTAGGTGGGCCCTAAATCCAATGACTTTCCTCTTTTATAAAAAGAGGAAAGAATATAGAGACACAGCAAAGAGGATTGTATGAAAGTGGAGGCAAAAGTTGGAATAAATGTGTCTACATACCAAGGAATGGCAAGGATTGCCAGCAACCATCAAAATTGGAAACAAACAAAGACGGATTCTTCCCTGGAGCACTGAGAGGGAGCTTAGCCCTCTCACCCTTAGTCTTTTAGCCTCCAGAACTGTTAGAGAATACAGTTTCTATTTTATGGAGCACCCTGTGGTCATTTGTATGGCAACCCTAGCAAACTAACACAGAGGACAGAACTACAATAATACTTTTCACTTTAGGGAAGAGTTCAGTTGAGAGAAACCTCTTAGATATGATGTTCCTATGAGCTCCCACCTCTACTAAGTTTTCCAAAGCATATGGGTAACTGATTCATTAGTAATGTGTTAGTAGCTTTAAAAGAAGATGGATAGGTTTCTTGGTGTCCACAAACTTTAAACCATGATGAATGTTGGAGACAAAAGTGCAATTCGCTATGCTTAAACCTGGCCATCTATTTTAGGTAAGAATATAGATAGTAATAAATCACTGAGTTGTTTTCAAGAGGCAGTCTAAATGACTAAGAAACTAGTTGTTTATGGGCGAGAGGAGGGAAAAGTGGGGCAGGTTATTATGGAAGAGTTGGTGTGCACACATTCACACTCAGCCACTTGTCATTCAAATCATTGCAAGCTGTAACAGTAAAACAACAGCAACAACAAAAACAAACTGCACATTTTTATAAAAGATGACAGAAATCATCTCTGGTATTTAGAAAAAGGTCCCCTTCTTCCTTTTCCACATTGCACAATGTCTCCTATCTATGACTGAAGGTTTTTCTCGCAATTAACCAAAGACAAGGATGACTTCTTCCAAAATCCAGACCCAAAAATTTGGGAGGAAAAACACTGGCCGGGAAGTGAATTCATTCAAACCCATATGTGATACAGACCAAGTCTGTCCGAAGCGGGTGATGTGCTGATCACACTTTTGGCTTCGGAAGATACAGATCATTAAAGCTTCATCCCAGTGTCTGTAGCTGGGTTGTTTATTACAAAAGCAAAAATCACTAACACGTCTTCTTTGCTAGAACCATAAATCTGAAAGTTCTTATAAAAACTGGGATTTGACAACTGCAATACCATAGCTCCCCCTGCTGTTCCAATTCATATTGCCAGCTCCTCTGGCAAAATCCTTTTTCTTCCCTTATATTCTGCCCTCCCCTGACTTGTTTCCGAGATCTAGGTTTCTGTTTGCTTTGGAATTCTTCATCTCACCTTTCTGTGCTAGTTAGCAGCCCAAAGGCAATTCGAAAATCTGTTTTTTTATGATTCTTGTGTTAATATCATCTTTTACATGCAGGCAGTCTCTAAAATGAGTCTGCTTTTCTTAAGATCATTTCAACTACTCTGCGAGAGCACCTTTGATCCTTGACCTCCTTCCTCTGAAATGCAGTTTCTACTTGCGTGGACCACTCACACTAACCTCTCTGCACACTTAGACAATAGCTAAATCTACTGGAAACAAATGAAAAGTACATAGAAGCAAAAAATGTTGCTAAAAGTTTTAGAAATATACAGAGAGTTACCTCGAAACACTTGCAAATTTTTCCTCTTTCCAAATTAATGCTCTGTCAAAATAAAGGAGGCTACATTACCACTGGCTTTTGTGGCCATTAATATAAAGTATTTTCTTTTTATGACCATTTAGGAAAGCTAGTATATAGTCATTGCTTCATTTTTTGCATGAAATGGAGTTTTCTTGCTCTGAGCCATAATTCTGTCATCTTGGACAAATTAATGTGTGTGTGTGTGTGTGTGTGTGTAGTTTTAATTTATGACTTGAGGTATATTCTGTGAGGTGCTTAGAGCATGAGTTATGGGCAATTGCATAATTCTGATAAAGTAAGATCTAGACCCTGAGGACATTTTCCTAAGTTAAAATAATCTGTTACACAAGGGATAAGGAGTATGTATACACTTTGATAAGAATGGATAGAAGGCGAACTAACTTCTTTTAAGGAAGACCAAATTGAAGGTGTGACGTGGTATTTCTAATTGTAAACTTCTCTGTATACCTTGCTTACTGGATTAGATACTACTGGAAGACAAATATTGTAAGTGGCTCTCTTGCTATTTGAGCATCAAGATAGAAGTCATCTGATGAATTTTATGTAGTTTAAAGAATTAATGTGTGTGTGAGTACTATAGGCCCTGAAACATGGGCAATATCCTTCCTTTTTAGATTAATCCTAGGACACATTCAAAATGAAGTCAAAGAAAATTATGATTTCAATCATTAGCTTTCAACAGAATATTTAGTTTGTTGTGTTTACATTTTCTCAAACAGCAGGCATTACCTTTGTAAAATATCCTACAAAGTTCTTGGGGCAGGTATAATAAGTATGTTACCAGATTTTAAAAAGTGTATTAGATCCACAAACCAGGTGGTGGGTATTATAGAGGGCACGGATTGCATGGAGCACGGGGTGTGGTGCAAAAATAATGAATACTGTTATGCTGGAAATAAAAAAAAAAAAAAAAGAAAAAAAAAAGTGTATTAGATATTCTGGAAGTCAACAAACCACAAAGGAAATCATATATGAAATATTTAATTTCCAAATTGTACTCTACAATTAAACGTTTTAAAAATTGATTAATAAATATTTATTAGCAATCTTTGTGGCTCATCTCCTTTGAGCAAAGCATGATGCTGATGTAGTTTTTAAGAGCTGTAGGCCTTGACTGATAAAATAATAAACCTCAAGCTGTTGGCTCTCAAAAAGCTTGTAATATAGTGTTTCCTGGATACCCTATATAGGTAGGACCTGCTTTCAGTTAGAACCAGATGTGAAAACTATGGTTCTTTTTGAACAGCAAGCATGTTAAGCTCCAGCAGTAGACAGTTATAACCACAGGGCCCAAATGACCAAAGAAGAAAGAGAAATCATAAAGCACAGGCATGCAAAGGGTGTGAAGGAGGAGAAACTACCCTGACAAATAACTAAAATGAGGAATCTCTCTGGGATGACAAATATCTGGGTACAGGCTTTTTTTACACAGCATGTTCCATAAAGGAGAGCAATTTTTAAAGCAAGGTCTTGATGTGTACTTTCAGTTGTTATAAATGGAGAATGCAAGTTCTGTTGTTTTTGCTCTCAAATTATATTTAAAAAATGCTATAAAGAAGATAAGACAGTGGGAGCATCAAGACAAAGATTGAAATAATTTATTTTCCGTGTACTTGATTAGGTGTCAAACTCCTCATTAAATAAGAATTTTAAATGTATCAGTCTATTGGGTTTATATATATTTTGTCTGTTTTATTTTAATAGTATATACTATACACTACACACACACACACACACACATTTACTACCGGAAATTTAGTTATTCTCAGTTTTCACAAGTTAAGTAATTAGGTAATTCTTTAACATGTTATTAGATTCAGCAAACCTCACCCAATAATTATTGCCAACATTCTGGATCCTAGTGTAATACAATCTAGGAAAATCTTACCTGTCACAGAATGTTGCCCTAACAGAGTTTATTCTTGTCTAAATGTGCTCACATCATTATTATGTCAACATTTCCTGCACTGATGTTCCATGGAATAGTCCTTAGGATATTAATAGAGAAGGCAGGGGGGAAAACGTTTCATGTAAAAATAAGTTTGGGAAAGATGCGTGAAATGAAGTTCAACAGTAGTTCAGGAATTCTGAACCTTGATAAGATACCAGTATTCACAATGCATGCCAAAGAGAGATAAGATACCTAGTTTCCCAAATGAATTTCTTCAAGGAGCCTAATTCTGAACAGTGGACCTATTTATGTCTTCTTGCACTAGTATTCAGCGGCATACAGTTTGGGAAATGTTTTAATCCTAACAGTGTGCAGTACATGAAATTATTAAAATTGGGGTGATCAACTGCAGCATGTTCTGGGAAAACTCAAGCTAAGACATATTTTTAAAAGAGGCAAGGAAAGCCCATAATTTCTGTATTTGGATAAGTCCATTTTTTAACTTATTTTTTTAAATTTTTAATTAAATTTATTTTATTTTATTTATTTGACAGACAGAGATCACAAATAGGCAGAGAGGCAGGCAGAGAGAAAGAGGGGGAAGCAGGCTCCCCGCTGAGCAGAGAGCTAGATATGGGGCTCAATCCCAGGACCTGAGCTGAAGGCAGAGGCTTAACCCACTGAGCCACCCAAGTGCCCTTTAACTTATTTTTTGATATTAGTATATTAGAGCACCAATAATTTTCTCCTTAAGATCTATCTAGAGGCAAACAGCTAGTAGTGAGTGGTAAGACCCCAAAGTTATCTTGGAAGGAATGCTAATCATCACTGTTGTACAAAATTTGCATCTATCTTTGTGAACAAAATTATCCTTTTATGCTTGCTTTATTTCAAAATGCTTGATACTTTTTGCTTCATTTTAAATAGAGCTTTTTCTTACCCTTCAAGTTCATATTAGCTTCAAGAAAAAACTCACAGCTGAGCCTGAGTTTAGTTATTTAAATCCATTCTGTTCATCAGCATTAGAAAATATTCATATTTTCACAAAATATATACAGCATCAAATATTCCTTTAAATCTTTTGAACCATTTCTATTTGGTAGTTATCCTTCTAGCAGTGTTTGTTGAATAGAGATGGTTTTACCCCTTTGCTGATAATAACTGAGAAGAGAAAGAGCCAACTGGCAGCAAATCTACTTAAAATATAAACACATTGCTATTGGAACCAAATACATATATTTGAATGTACAGTATTTATTTTTACTTCATGAATTGCTTTGGAATTGAACCACTTGTCAAGTATAAAATGGTCAGGAACATGGACTCGTTTGCTACCTTACAAAAGTTGAGAATAAGTCTTTCTCAAATGAGGCTCATCATTATGTTTGGTTAAATTCTAGACTAATAAAAATGGTCTCTGAAAGAGAAAAAAAAATGGGTTCCATTCATTTTGATAATAAATAAATGAATGAGTGTAAGAAAAACAGAATCAATTTTATCATTTTATCCTAATTTTATTTATCATGTAAAGCTAATCAAGACATACTTCTCTACAAAATGATTTAGCATATATAAAGTATTTCACAAAATTTCTCATACAATATTTTATCTATTTCTTTACTCTTTTATTGATAAACAAAAGCAAGCTTTCAAAACTTCAATTCACTAAGCTAAAAAAAAAGTGTAAAGTATATCAGCAAATCATTATTTGAATGAATAGAAAAAAAATGTTACTGCTAATAAAACACCAGCTTCCATCTACTGAGCACCTACTATGTATTGTAACATTCTGTTCTTCCAGTTGTTGTAAGATAAATTCCAGGATTCACAGCTGTTGTCCAGGGATGTATTTTACCTTCGGCCAATGTGTGGGGTCAGCTGAACCTGGGCTACCAGGCTTAAAATGAGGATGGGTTGTCTCCTCAAAAGTAATTTTGGGAGTCTATTACCAAAGTAAGGAACATTGATACTTAGCGGGAAAATCATGGTTTTACAACTTCCAGCCTTTGGAAAGAATCACCAACACTTGCATACTTAACACAATGTTAATCCTCAGTCATCATCTGCTGGTAACAGTATGGGGTTTTGGTTGGCTTAATATCTCTTGAATTCTCAGCTGCTCTCTGGACCCTTCACCTCACCCCGTTGATAGTTCCTTATCTTATGCTTACCATTGTATGTAAATATTTGCCAGCATTCTAGCCTCTGTACATTATCCATTGTCTTTTCCCCTTAAGCAATCATTTTGGAACAGTTAAATTGTTGCTGATTACAGGAAGGTGAGTGGACTCAGTTCTGCAACAACTTTCAAAATAAAAGCAGTAAGTGTTCAGTTCTAACCTTTGAAGGACAGCTCTGGCCATTGTCCTGATACAATGCCTGGGATTGAGTCTGCCCCAGTGTTTTATGAAAATGGGCAAATAGTATTATCTTTTGGAACTAAAATGTGTAAGGAAAAATTAGACCCTCAGGAAAAGTTTGATTATTTAAATTTATAAATCTATCAGTTATTTTCCCACCTGAGAGATTTCCTGATCACCAGCCCAGAATATAGATTAATGATAATCATTTACAAGTAAATGTTTTCTCTTAAAAAAAAAAAAAGGGAAAACCAAGTATTAGATGGTTCTTACCTAGAGATTTTAAAAGAGTAATTTATACTAAGTGAGATTAAGATGCCATTCAGTTATTTTCTCTTGACACACGAACAACTTCTCAAGCAACATGCTTATTATTAAGCTCAATGAAAATAAATTACAAATAAGAAAGAAAAGATGGAGATTTATTTTGGAAATCTATTTCCACTTAATACTTTCATGCTACTTTGACATTAGGAAGTTTTGTCTTACTAAACAACTGAAAATAAATTGAGATGTTTGAGAAAAGTATGAGTTCATATAAAGTTGTACTATATATTAAAGTTCTTGAAGCAGCAAATCAAATTGTAAAAATATTGAACACTTCTCACATCCATGGCAATACAATTTTAATTGCATATTAAAGTTTGAAATCCATAAGTATCAGGAAATACTTTTTAAAATTTCAAGCATCTTAATAGAATAGTTTATGGGAGAAGAGAGAAAAAAATACCAAGTCAACATTCTTTGAATAGGAAAGACTCAAAGTGAGCATTTTTATGTGTGGCTAATATAACCAGTTATCATCAGAAAACAATAGCTATTTATCTTTGCAGTCACTCTATTATATGTAGGCAACAGAATTTTGATCTCTTAGAATTTGTAATCAAAGACAACTAGCAATGAAGAGGAATATGAGTTAGTTGCTTAGTATTTACAGTGACATATTTTATATCTCAATGTGCATTCTCTAAAAAAGTTAAAATAAGTGTATTTTTAATACAAGTGACAATTTCTCAGTTCAGTAATTTTCTGCCCCTCATTGTTTCTATTTTATTCAGATGCTTGCAATTATTTCTGATATCCTAGGTATAAAAATTATGAAATATTTCCAGTAAGCACATTACAGATGACAAAAGTGATATAACAATGTTGAGGTTGTAAACAAACATTCAGCTTATAATTTCTTTACTAGATCTTGGAGATAGAGTCACTTGGCTTTCATTTCCTTCTTTTAAGATTTGACATTTTAGACTCCCATCCCTAAAGATGTTACAGAATGTGCTCTGTATCAAAACACTGGTAAGGTGATAAGGACTTCATTTTCGTTCCAACCAGCACTGCACTACATCATGCTTAAAACAAAACAAGGAATAACAACAACAACAAAAAGAAGTATGCTTTGATGCTTTGTTTTCTTCTAATAGCAGAGCTAACAAATTAAATTCCACCTTTATCAAAAGCTTTTAAACATTAGCAGGAAGCGTGTAAGACATGTAATGTCTGATTGAGCCATAATATATTATTCATGTAATGTTGGAACTGTTCATGGTACGTCATCCACCATATAAGAGAAAAACCACATTCCCTCTGAGTATAATTTGAGACAGCGCTACATTCAATGAACTATTACATAATAGTTCCATATAATGTTCCTTATCTCATTTTCATTGAATGACAGTTTTAAGTAAATATTTCACTGGTTCTCATAGCTGTTATTTATAAAAATTCACCAAGAAATGAAAGGGGGAAAACCCCACATTATAATGAATTAAGATAAGCTGCTCAGAGATTGTTGTGGGTGGGAAGAAAGACACCATCTGAAAAACAAGTAGTGGTATTACAACTTTTAAGAAACCTGTATTTCTGTCCTAATTTTACTTGTAAATGATGCTCTACTTTTGAAAGGTTTATTGGATGACTTCTAGCTATTCTCCTAGTATTGGTGAAGAATAGTTGCCATCTTTTGAATACCTACTAAGTGCTGGATAGTATTAGCACCAAGACTATCCTGAGCCATGATAAATACCTTTCATTTTTCATCATTATCTTTAGGTTATTGTTTTTGAAAACCTTATTTGTATAAGATTAATAAAACAAAATAGAAATACCCTTGTAGGTAAATGTAGATTATAAGAAAAAAATCCTTCTTGTAAAATTATAGGAACATAACTGGTTATATTCCTTCTGCTTATCTGAACATAATATTTCAATCAGAAAGCAGTCTGGCTATATGGCCAATAGTTTCTCTATTGTAATGGACAATATTTATGCTTTTTATTATTATAAATTTTAACTGTTTTTTCTTATATTATTATTGTATAAATATCAACTGTCATTTCTTATATTTATCCCTGATATATCTTTGTGAAGCTATAATGACATTAATTTAAATATTCATTATTATGGCTTCAAAATAAATTATTCTGAAAAATTGTTCTAAGAGCTAGAACCACTTTCTCTTTTATTTATTTATTTATTTATTTATTTATTTATTTTTAAGATTTTGTTTATTTATTTGAGAGAGAGAGTGAGTGAGAGAGAACACAAGCTGGAGGAGAGGGAGAAGCAGACTGTGCACTGAGCAGGGAGCTGGACACAGGGCTCAATCCCGGGACACTGGGATCATGACCTGAGCTGAAGGCAGACCTTCAACCAACTGAGCCCTCCAGGCCCCCCTAGAACCACTTCCTCTTTTAAACCTAGCCCAGTTGTCATTATCTTCCCATGAGTAGCCGTTCTCACCTTCATTGGAAGGTCTCGAAAACAACCATAGACTGGATTCAGTTCTACAATGTGTTCAAAGGAAATGAGCATTTTACTGAAATATCAGAGTGAGATGTAGCCATGTGGCAAACTTCATAAAATCCTCTTTGAAACTTTATACTCTCCACTCACCACCCAGAGGTTTTTCGTTTTGTTTTGTTTTGTTTTTTTCCCTTCAAACCATTTTATATCCTACTTCCCATCTCCATAGTTAGTGTAGAGGGTGGGTGCAGGGACAGGGGATAGCTGGTGAAAGAAACTCTCCACTTCATATACCCAATGAATTTACTTCTACAGAGGGAGAGAGTTGGAAACTCTATAAATTGATCCTTATGATTATGTGAATATGAGCTCAAAGGCCTGTCTTGAAACTTACTAGCAGTAATGTGTTTGAAAAGTATTTAGTAGATGTGAGTCTCTCTCTCTCTCTCTCTCTCTCTCTCTTTTTAAAGTTGTAAGCGTGGAACTTAATCTCTTCCTCATAAGTTTGCTGTGAAGATTAAATGAGATGGGGTAGGTACAATATTGCAATTATAGTAGCCCTCCAATAAAAGTTAGTTTCTTCCCCTGCTGAAACTGTAGCATGCAGACTTCTTTATATCCTGAGGACTCTGGTTTCTTGATCCTTCTTGAGAAGTTTGCTGTGCTTCTTTTTGTCACTTTCTGTGGTCTCAGTAAACTGCATATTTCATGCACAGATCACGAAGTTTCACTGAGTGCTGACTGCATACAGCACTCCAACACAAACGTGAAAAAGCTATTTGATACCCTGAGGAGCCAGGCAAATGTTTAAAAGCCATAGCACAATGAAGTTGACATTTGTTAAAAGTATTTGACATTCTTAATCCATTGAGTTAAGTGACTATAATTCACTAATAATTCAGCAGAAGATGTTGGACATGTGGCGATAGCAAAATTAGTAGTTTTGATATGTTATAATTTATCCCATTAGTTATAAAATACAAGATAAAATTTAACACCAAGAACCCATCCTGTCTTTTCTTTTCTTTTGTTCACTCATAACACTTGTTACACTGGACATCCATTCTTATTCTTAGTTTGGGTTTTTGTTGGTGGTGGTGTTGTTATTATTTATTCTACTTATTTTCATCAAAGCCCCCCTGCACTTGGCCCATATAATTTGGGGAATGTAAATTTCACCTGTGTCACCAAGACTGGTGTTCTCTAGATCAAACCACTCTGACAATTACCTTATAAGGAGTCATACTACTTGATTCAGGGATAACATCTCATCCAAGAAGAGCAAATACACCTGTTGTCCTTCTGAGAAAAAAGAAGGAAACCTGTTGAGTAGGTCTTTTCCTTAGCATAATGCTTTATTCATGTTGTCCAACTTGAGGTGTTGGGAGGTGGGCGTCGAGCTGTCAACTTTACTCTTCTGGAATGAAGACAGAGGACACAAAATGAAAGAAAGGAAAAAAGAAAGATTCAAGCCCAATGACATTGCTTAAAGTTCTGAATCAAGCTGTACATAAGGCTGCCATTTCACTTACTTATGTAAGCACATAAATTTCTTTTTGTTGGGGCGCCTGAGTGGCTCAGTGGATTAAGCCGCTGCCTTCGGCTCAGGTCATGATCTCAGGGTCCTGGGATCGAGTCCCGCATCGGGCTCTCTGCTCGGCAGGGAGCCTGCTTCCCTCTCTCTCTCTCTGCCTGCCTCTCCATCTACTTGTGACTTCTCTCTGTCAAATAAATAATAAATAAAATCTTTAAAAAAAAATTTCTTTTTGTTTTTCTTTAAGCCAATTTTATTTGGATTTCTATAACTCATGATATAAACATTCTTAACTAATACTTCCTTATCTCTATCTTTTTTTTTTTGTGTGTGAATTGTGATTTCTAACTCCTTCTTTTCTCTTCCATTCTGGTTTTTTTCTCTTTTCCTTCATGTACCATTTCCCTCCCTCTTTGTTACTCCACAGTTTAAGTAAAATTACGAAAATAGCCCCACATGAACAAAAATTCTTAAAATCATTTATTTATGATGTCTTTCCTTTCTTGAGGTGTTACTTGCCCTTTATATCTGATGTCCTTTTAAGACCTTTAATTAATTTCTATTACACTTCTTAAGAGACCCGGCATGGCACCATGCACCCCATATGCATTCAAAGTATTAATTAGAAATAATGATAATGATCGACTTCATGAAACATTTTTAACTCTGTCCATATTCACCTGGCAAGCTGTGAACATGAAAGATGGGTAGAGTACTAGCCACCAGGAAGTAAAATTAATGAGCAGGGACAATGTCTAATTTTATATATTTTTAATCATGTTTATTACAGTTAGCACTCAATTTATATTAATAACATTAAGAGCAGAATTGGCAGTTTCCTTGTCAGATAAGTCAGTAGGTTCCATCCTAATAGACAGTGAACCAATAGGTTATGACAACCATATTTTTATGTGTTCTCTCTTCCTCCTTTGGCTTTTCCATGGAAATGCTAAAAGAAAGAATTCTTTCAAAATACCTTAAAATAATCCTCATTTCTTCATTCCCTCATGTCTTTCAAAAGCAGATCACATATTGGATTCTCTTCTGGGGCATTTCATGTGGATTTATAAAGCCATTTTCATGTAACCTGGACCAGCCATCTTTAATTTTATTCTGAGACACTTCTCGCCTCTCTGAGATACTGCTTTACTTGCAAAAATGTGAGCTGCGAAGAAGCCAACAACGTGAAAGTAAATGTGTGTTGTCTGGACACAGAATACAGATGCTTCTAGGATCAGGCTGAAGGCTCAGAGTGGGGATCAGCTAAATCCCTTGTTTTTCCCCTTTCTTGTTCAGTTTTGGACAATGTGTATAAATGTATATCAGGGATAAAAGTAGTTACAGGGTTTGCCTTATCCCTAAATGAGTTGTCACCAGGAGCTCAGAGAGATGACATACATTCTTCGGATATTCTTAAATTATACTTGGGATCTTAATTTTCCACACTCCTTTTCCTTGGGCCAGTTCCACCAATATAAACTTGCTAGTTAAATCAACAGTTCTTTTCCACTTTAGTCTATACAACCAAAATTTTGCTTGTTTTGAAAAAAAAAAAATGACCTAGGTATATTGGTAGGAAAAAAGTCCAGAATAATATATAGCAAATGACATATTTAGTTTCTCGAGGTACTAAGCTAACATGATAGTTTTTTTTCTAATCAACTTTATACTTTTTAAAATGTCTGTTTCTAGTAAGTATAAGTTAATTTTTCATAGTAATCAAATTTTAAGTAAAAAAATACATTTTTACTCTAGCTCCCTGATATTTTTTCCTAATGTATCCAAAGATTTCTAAATGAATATGTTCATCAAATTATACACAGAATGTTTCCCTGAGTTAACTATAAGAGTAGTACAAGGAAAGAGTATTCGGTTTAAAATCACAATAGCCATTGCTTCCTGCTCAGGCTGTAACATAATTCCTCTTTAGTTTGATTAAATAGTATAATTTTTCTGATCAAATGAATATGATGGCCTACTTGTTTTTATAAAAGAAGATTTGGGTATGGCAGAGAAAGAGTGAGGCACAGAAATATAGTCAGAATTTTGAATTGTCTAGGAACTTCCTAAAAGTGAAGAGCTATGACCTCACTTCCCTCAGAGGCAGAGAAGGAGAAGGTGGGCATGAGAAAGTCTGAGGTTTCTTAAGAAATTTTGGAATAAGGGCTCCACCCACTTCTTAAAAAATTGAATTGGACATGGAAGAAAATAACTTAAGATCCTTGGCTATTAAGAAGAGAAGGAAAAGGGGCTCCTAAGTAGCTCAGTTAGTTAAGTGTCTGCCTTTAGCTCAGGCCATGATCCTGGGGTCCTGGGATCCAGCCGGCATTACGTTCCCTGCTTGGTGGGGATTGGACTTCTCCCTCTGCCCCTCTCCCTCACTGATGTGTGTGTACTCTCTCTCTCTCTCTCTCACTCACTCTCCCTCTCTCAAATAAATAAATACAATCTTTAAAAAAAGGAGGGAGAAAAGCAAAAGTAGAATTTAAGTGAACTGATTTTCTTGTTCAACTAAAACTAAGCAGGTAGGTAACTTCCCTGCACTGGTTTTCAAAATGTAGTCCTTCAGTACAATCTGATTAATATAAAAAGACATGATGCAAAATTGATTCATACATAAATATGCCATGTCTTTAAACAAGGGCCCTTGCTCTCTTTTTGGTGCCCTTGATAAAGAACGCCATCGAAGTCTCCAATGGTTGAGGCTGTGGCTGGGAAAACACGGCTTGCTTGGCTTCACCAATGTGATACAATAGAATATTTTATTATTTTTCTTTTTTGAACAATTTTTGTTGGTTTACCACACAGAAGTAAATTTCACATCATGATAAATCCTCGAAAACTCTGTATTCTCAAAAAAAAAAAAAAAAAGCGAACAAATGAATCTTGTTTGAAGGTTTTTTAACCTTTGCCATGTATAAAGGCTTTGATAATTCTTTATGTCTTTAAGCCCTAAGGGAAAAATGACTTCCAGTTTCCTGGTTCCAGAAAACGGAATCTAAGCCAATGAAAGTAAGAAAGATCTATTAATGATAGTAATATATAATGGTAAGGCTACCTGACTGAAAGATCCTTTTCATTTACTGTAAGATATATTGACACTCTACTTTAATCCTTGGGATACACATACAAAGTCACGGTAAGACACTTTAGACATATGTAAGCCTAACTCTCATGTTTTTAAGTTCTTGTTACTACAGTAATGAACTTCAAATACATCAAATAGAAAAGATCAGTCACAAGCTTACACACTTAGAAGTTTCTCTGCTAGGTGCACAGACTGGACTTGTAGGGATACTTTATTACTGGTCTGTAGGGGGAATCTCCTCTGAAATAGGATGAAATGTTAGACTCTTCTTTCTTTCATGTATTAAGGTAAAGGAACAATTTTAGTGAACTATGTAGTAAGTGACTATTCCCCACCGGTCACTGAAATTTAAACATTCCTATACCAGTGGGCCTGGCCACTTTGAACTTTTAGTTTCTTAAAAACTGAATGCATTCGCACATTAAGCCATAAAAAAATGTTTGTGTTACCCCCAAGATAAAAAGGACAGAGCATACTAAAGGATGTGCCTTTAGATGAAGTAGTTGTGGCAAGAAGTGCGAGAAGAGTTATTATTTGTAATAACTAAGCAGGAATGTTCTGTTTTGTGTTTTTTTCCTGAAAACCACATCAATGATCAATTATGTTCTTAATGTTCATGATATTTAAGGAAACAATTGGGATACTCGAAGTGCCCATTATACACAACTCTGATTCTGTTACAGGAGAAAGTAAAAATCTTCCTTTGTGATAGAGCACATTGTTACCTTATACATATTAATTGTTAGCAAAGAATGAGAAACGTAGGAAAAAGAATGAAACTTTTCCATTTCAGCTTTTAAAGGATTTCTGAGTCCCCTTCCTTTTTTTTCTGACATCAATCAGGAAATGTGATTATAATTCAGAAAGAATTATACACTTAACTATATACTTAAGTAAGAGGTTTGACTGGGCTGTTGGCTTTGAGGTTCAAGTAGCATTTACAAAATCAAAATCATGAGACACAGAGAACAAGGTTACCATTACCGTGGCACTGAGAGACTCAGACAAGTGCCCAAGGGGAGTTAATATGGTTAAGGTTACCCATGTTAAGCGGCATCTTATAGAACATTCTATCTTGAGTATTATTTCTATTTAAAAGAATAGCCTAATTCATTTATGTCAAATGTAGCTTTTGGATATTTAATTTTTTTAATGTCACCAAAATTATCTCAGAGGAGTAGCTCTGACAGGTCAATCATCGCAGATGGTAAGTGCTTTGTTAATTATACAGAAATTTAGAAACAATTGTAGAATGTCTTGCCTCAAGAGAAATTTCTCTCTTCCTGTTTGAGAGCTGCTTCTCTCTACTGAATTAATTTTGTGTTTGTGAACAGATAGCAATCTCTGCCACGTGGTAGAAATAACTCCTTGCTCCTTGCTCAAATAGGCAAGTGTAAATAAGCAGAGAATATCACAAATAAACAATGCCATTCTTTTTTAAATAATGCAGTGTGTGTAATTAGGAGTATGCAATTACAACAGTGTACAGCTCTCAGTGTAACAATTAGGTTTTCAGTAAAATGTAATTTGTTCCAATGTAAATGTTTTCCCTCAATTCAGAAGATTCCCTTGAGTTGTCTCAACAAGCATTATTCTGCAAATACATGCAGTTGTATACTATGTTCCAATATACGAATCAGAGAGGACAGCTCTATTATAATGGGCTAGTGAAATTTTCAAAGTATGAGGGTTCCAATGTTATCTTGAGATCAGAAAGTAGGGTGATCACTTTCTAGGAACTGTTGACATATTGCCTATGCGGTAGATTCTATAGGCATATGTATATATATACACACATGTATGCATACATATATAACTATATATGCCCCTTTTTGATGTGACTTTCCTACTCCCTCCATAAAGAATTTGAGTCTTGATCCCCACTTCTTGAATTGGGCTGGCCTTGTGACTCGCTTTGACTACTATAGTGGAAGTGATTTTATTTGACTACCAAGACTTTGTTTTAAGAGACCTTGGGATGTGGCCTTGACACTCCCATGTAAGGGATCTAACTAGTCTATGGAGGAGGAGAGACAGGTGTAGCACTGACATCAACTGTTAGACCTGTGAGTGAGGCTTCTTGGGTCTTCTAGGTTTGCTGACCCCTAGCTGACTCCAGCCAACTGAGTAAGACCAGATGAAATATGCAGATGAACTCTCCAGTTGACTGATAGAATTAAGAGAATTAACTAATTATTTGTGCTTCAACCAGTACATTTTAGAGTGGTTGCAGGTAGAAAAGAACAATTGAAATTGTCCTTCCAATTCTCTTCTATCACAGTGTTTGGTGCTACCACTGAGTCAACTTTGTTTTCCCAGATAGATTAAACACCATGACATGTTTAATGCTACTATGATTTGAACTTGGGTCTCCTACTTCCTTAACGATTTAGTTTCTATCTACTTCTCTGGCCTTCTGTCTGTTGGTCTAATGGATCATCAGATTCCTACCCTGAATCTGTCTTTCCCCTAACTCAGTCATGGAGCTCTCCATCATGTACAACAAGGCTCTTTCATCTCCTTGCCCTGGGACATGATATATTGCTGCATACTGCCTTCATCATCTCTATCAGGAAACCTTCTCAGGATTTCCCCTTCCCCAACAACCTAGGCTATGTTGGGTGTCCTTGTCAGTATTTCAATCACCTCTTCTTTTTGTATTACAAGAATGAAGACCTATAGGGGATAGTAACTTTGTGTTAGTTTTTCTAGTTTTGAGATCAGGAAATATGACAATTTTATCTTGGTATCCCCAGGGCCTGGCATAAATAGAAGACAAGCAAGAAATGTAGGAGGAATAAATGGACAGGTGAATTTAAAAAAATGGAATTTCGAAGTGAGCAAAGAGGCTTTCTTTGAATTGATCAAATATAAGATTAACTACAAATGAATAACAGTAATGTTGGGATTAGAAGGGAGGTGGGAGAGGGGCTCCTGGGTGACTCCGTTGGTTGAGTGGCTGACTTTTGGTTTCAGCTCAGGTCAAGGTCTCAGGGTCCTGGGATCAGTCACACATGGGCCTCTGGCTCCCTGTTCAGCAGGGAATCTGCCTCTCCCCCCACCCCCCCACCCCTGCTCGTGCTCCCCCCCCCCCCCGGCTTTCACTCTCTCAAAGAAATAAATTTTAAAAACCTTTAAAAATATATTTGAAAAAAGGGAAGTGGAGGAAAGATTGTGCAGGGCCTTTTCTACTAAGTGTAAAAGGAGGACAACTGAAGATTTTAAGCAGGGGCAGGATATGAAGAAGTTAACTTTAAGAATGATCTCTCTAGCTATTTTGTGGAACCAGAAGATGGAAAATTAAAAATATAGAGATTACTTAGGAAGCTAGAAAATTTCAGTTATTTTTGATAATTTCACAATTATAAAAGTCAGGATTGAAAGAAAAGAGATTTAGAAGCTATTCTGAGTTCAGATCCTATCAATGGCTTCCATGTCCCTTGGTTCCATATCCAGTGGTTCCATATCCCTTGGGTCCATTATTTATTTGCTGAGATTCCCAATGTCTTCTTTGGTGAAATAAATATTATAATTCAAGGTAATAAGAACAAAATGATTAAATAGGGGAAACATGGTAATGTATTATAAACTATAATACACTAACTAAGAGCTATGTGATTAGAACTGATACTTTATAGTTCCATAAGACATTGGAATTTTTTTAAATCAAAAATCTCATGAATTTGAGTTTTAGATTTAGCAGTATAGGCACTCTCACCAATATATAGCTGATTGATTCTCACTGTACTATAATAGTAAACTGGAAAGGAATTTCTGGTTTTGCTTTACTGGAAAAGCAGACAATATCCTTGTAAGAGAAGAAAATCCTGTTAAAGGATTGTTAAAAGATAGAATTCAGTTATCAAATTCATTTGAAGACAGTCCCAGTTGTCTGTTGCCATGTGACAAACCACCCCAAAATTTAGTGTCATAAAACAATAATCAATTTAATTATGCTCATGGATTCTGTGGGCCAGGAGTTTGGATAGGATTCAGTGACAATGGCTTATCTCTGCTCTATGATGTCTGAGACCTAAGTTGGAAAGATTCAAACGGCTGGCAGGCTGAAATTATGTGGAGACTCACATGTCCGAGGCCTGGGCTGAAAAGATTGATAAACTGGGTACAGCTGGATCTGTTTCTGTCCTTCACATGGTCTCTACATATGGCTTAGCGTTCTCTCAATATGGCTACCTTGAGGTAATCAAACTTACTACTTGTAACAAAAGTGAATGTTCTCGCAAAGAAAACAGAAGCTTCATGGACTTTTGTCACAGAGCCTCAGAAGTCACATAGCATGATTGTCACAGTACCATCTTGACTGAAGTGGATCCAAACCAATCCATATTTAAGAGGAGAAGATACAGGCCTCACTCTTAAATGGGAAGAATGTCAAGAAATTAATGGACATGTTTTAAAGTGTCCACACAGTTTCACTGAGGGAACTTAATGCAGGATTTCTTTTTTGAAAATGTATGCTAATCAAATTCTATAGTATCCATGTGAAAGTCATTGAAAAGAAGATAAGAATTTTTGAGCTTTAGTTTTTCTTATTCTCATGATTTTTTTCCCAATGTCTCTCAATAAAATTGAGCACCAGTTTGAGAGTATAATTTAATGAAGTAGTGAGAGGCATTACAGGAGAAGTAGGCAAGAGTTAAAACAATGAGGAATTTAGGTGCCTGGGTAGCTCAGGCAGTTAAGCCATCCGCCTTCTGTTCAGGTCATGTTCCCAGGGTTCTGGGTTTGAGCAACCCCCCCCACCCCCCACATTGAGCTCCTGCTCAGCAGGGAGCTTGCTTCTCCTTCTCCCTGCTTGTGCATTTTGCATATGCCCTCTCTCTCAAATAAATAAATAAAATCTTTACAAAAAAATGAAGGAATTTATTTGTGATATGATGGGTGTTGATTATTATGATCTAGTTAATAGGTATAGAACCCAAATAGGGCAGTTTGTCTCAGATATCCTGCTTTATGCCTACTGTTCCAGAGTAATTATTAATGTGCCTTTTTCACTCACAAAAGTTCTGGTTTTATGTGGAACCAGAAAAATGGTGCAATCTCTCTACGAATAGGTATCATCATAATGGGTTATTTTTAAAAATAAGAAAGAAATTTTTGATTTGTGATTTAGAGAGTTGATTTGCATGGCCCTGGAAAGAGCAAAATTGATTAAGATTTTTTTCTTTTTGAAGTTTTATTCAAATTCCAGTTAGTTAACATACAGTGTAACATTAGTTTCATATGTACAATATAGTGATCCAGTAGTTCCATACAAAATCCCATGCTGACTGAGAATTCTTTAAGGGTGATTGCAAAGATCCAAGGAAGAAAGTTTGAGACAGCAAATTGTAATAGGAATGAGGTGAAAGTACAGATTGTTACAAATCTAACCAGACACTTACTGATTGGCTTGATATAAGGAACGGAAAAAAGGAGAAAGGCAGACTTGTCTCCTAGGGGATTAGCTAGTTGTTAGATCTGAAACAGGTAGAGAACATCCCTGTCATGTTTTGGGTTTATTATTGGGCATGAAGATGGAATAAGTGATAAAAGTTAATTTTAAAGGATATATGAAGGATACATAAAGGATTTATGAAGATAATGAGACTTTGTGTAAAAATGCTTACCCTAGACCAGTGGTCACCAAACACTGGATTTTAGATAAAAATTAATGTTAAAATTAAATAATGCAAGCATAAGAATGAGCTGGACTTGATAGGGTACAAAAGAAGGTAGCTGCTTCTTTCCTACTCTCTGCTCTGATCTGAAATATCAGGCTGGTTGTCTAATTTTCCCAGTAATTTCCACGGTTTTAACCGTGGAAATGTCTAGTCCAGACCATTATTTCATATCTCATCCAGTCTGAATTTTCTGCATACCACCTTGAGCCCAAGCATAAACAAGAAAGCCGGCGGTATGCTGAGGTGAGCTTGTAGTGAGAATGGGAAAGGGGGCTGGTGTGGTTAGCTTCCCTTTCCTTTATCCCTTTCTTCTTTACATCTTCCTCTCCTTTCTTGCGTTTTGGTCCTCCACGGGTGGACACAGAGCAAGGAAAGATCAGGGCAGACAAAGCCTCAAATGGGGGAATTGTAACTTTTATAAGACTTTTCTGGGTTAAATATCTTTCTACATCCTGGAATCTTTCGTGGGTTCTCTGGAGCTTCCTCCTTCTATGGCTGGCTGAGTGCATTTTACTGGTACAAGTAATGCTCTTTTGATCATTTACTTAGACTTAACCACAGGGCCTTCTTTCAAATTGTCTTCCAACTACATATGGAAGACAATTTGGGTAATGTCTTCTTTTTGATGCTCCTAACAAAGGTATGAATGAAAATAATCTGGTCTACCATGGTGGAAATGTGACTCATTCCTACTGTAGGATGCTTTCTTTAATGGGCTATCACAGACCACTATAGTCAGTCTCAACCTCGTAGAGTTTTTCTGACCTGAGCTACAGTGTTCCTCAAACTATGTGATGTATCTAACAATCTCAGTGCAGTTCTTTGAAGTCTTTCCAGCTGATTGGAGAAGGACATGGAGCAAGGCAGAGAAGGTATCTCAGTTTATCAATCTTTCTTTCCTTAAAGAAATCCTTTCTATACCCTCTTGGATCAATTTCTTACCTTCCCCTCACACATTCTTCACCTAGGTAATCAGCTCATCACTACTGGACTTATTTCTTTGTCTTAGCATATTTTGCATAGCTATCTGATCTAGAATCTATATTTTTTAGCTTTTTGAGTCTAAGCCTAAAATATAAAACAATAAGAAAATTTGCACTAATATTCTAATATATTTATTATCATATTTATTAATACATTCATATACTGACTATGGAACTTAAATAATAAACAAAAACTAATGTGTGTTTAAGAATCAGGAAAAGATGAAAAAATTTTTTTGAAAAACACTGAAATATATTTAAACATTTCTTATTAATGGCAAAAACACTATTTTATCTCAGTAAAAATACTAATATTTCATACTGAATATAAGGTGATTGAATTTTTTTAATCTTTTCAAAATCTTGGGTATAGTCTCTATGATACAGTGATTAAATGTTGGGATTTTAATTTAACTTATTTATCTTTTTATTTTTTATTAAAAAATGTATTGAAGTATAGTTGTAAATCAATGTTACATTAGTTTCACTTGTACTATATAGTGATTCAACAACTCTATATGTTATGCTATGCTTACCACAAGTGTAGCTACTACCTATCACCATACAACACTATTACAATACCATTGACTGTAGTCCCTACACTATACCTCTCATCCCTGTAACTTATTCATTTCATAACCGAAACCCTATACTTCCACTCCCTAAATTCAATTTATTTTTATTCTTGATCTTAATGACTTTTATGACTGAAAGACAATAACTCTCAAAAGTACATAGATATAAAGAGGAATACATGGTTAGTTTTGGTTACTATAGTACTAAATCATGGCACATACTTTTCAATCACATCTAGTAATTATGCAACAATTTTTATTGAGGTTTTAATCTGTGAAAGTTCTGTCTTATATAGATCAGTTTTCTCATAAACAAATTAGAAAGGTTTAAAATTTAGTGTATTTTAACAAATGTATTCAAGATACAAGGAAACGTTTTCTTGAGAACAGATTAGAAAATTGTTTCCCTTTTTAATGTGAACATATGAGAGTTTATTTGGTAAACCAAATCACAAACTGATCAAAACACTTCTAAACATCCATTTTCTAAATACTTTCTCTTTGCGTAAGTTGTTTTTTTTTTCACCCCAAATAGTGATTTTTTTTCACTCCTTGTTAAAGCAAACAATTTTATTTGAAGGGAAAGATTAAGTGCTCATTTTTGAAAATTATTTTCTAAGTTGCATAGTTTTGACAGCTAGCTACCATGAGAAATATTAAGTATTTATTTTTTTTAAGAGCTCTTTTTAAAAAAAAAAAAAAAGAAAGTTGGGTAATTTTTACATGTCATCTTATTTACTCATTTATTTTTATAGTGAGATGACTTGTTAACCTCATGTGATACAAATAACAGCCTCTCTGTCATTGAAAACATATTTTTGTAATTATTATTGTCATCCTTTTTGAACTGTCTGTAGTACATATATAATTCTAATTTTAACTTATTGGGTTTAATAAGCAATTAAGTTGTTATTAAACTCACTGAATGAACTTCTAAGTGTAGCAATAGCTTTTCAGCCTTACTCTAGACTCTCCTTCCCACCAGTTCTAATCTGATAAACTGCTCCATTAGTGGTTGTCTTTGTAGTTAAAAAAAAAAAAGAAAGAAAGAAAAGAAATTCCCACTTAAAGCTGTTTTTTTTCTTCAACTATCTGTTGAAGACATGCTTTTCTTGAAAGCGTTTTTTATTTAAAAGCTCCTTTAGCTTTTATTTTTATGTATGAAATACGATGATAGCAAGTGCATATTTCCAAAAGAAAAAAAAGCTAAGAAAAAGCTAAGAAAGGTTGGATGATTTTATTTATTCAACTGTATAAGAAAAATGACTTAATTTGTTCTAATATGTATTTCTTCATAATTTCAGCAATATTTTCAATGCCTCTGACAGCCCTATTTGCAAACAAAATAATGCATTTTAATTTGTTACCAAATCATTTGCCACATATTGTCTCAGTCATTTTTACTGTGTCAGGAATAATTACTGTTTTCTCAAAGGGGAAATTTTTTGTCTTTCATAAGGAAAAGACTTCAAAAGAGACTCTGAATGCTACTTTAAAAGTATCTTGCTAATTGTGATGGCTTTATTTTAACATTAGTACTCATATCTCAAGGCAACACAAATACGTAAAGCAAATTTCATCTGTATTTCAAATTACCACTAGATAACTTCACAGTTTTCACCAGTTTCTTATGAGTGTTGATGGTTTTTTTGTTGTTGTTTTTTGTTTGTTCATTTGTTTTTAACATAGTGCTGTGGTTAAGGAAAAGTTTCTATTTAATGAAGAGTAGACAAAGTGTTTCCTTGGCTTTGTTCTTATACTTGGGTTTCCATTATTAGCATTATCTTAAATTGATGGCTTATCTGCAGTAATCTTTTTTAAATTACATCATCAGTTTACTGAAGTAGTTTGTTTAAATTTTAGAGCATAATCCATAAATCCATATATACTTTGTATTTCAGTAAGCTGAAATTTGAACAAAACAGTGAGATTGTTTCAACGACTCTCCTGTAGAACTCTACACTTCCATCAGAATAATTTAACAGTAAATCATACATGATGGTCTGTCCTATGGACCCGATGAGGGACCAGAGTCATTCTATATATTCGATATCTTTAAAGTCTTTTTTCTTATCTTTGGATTATATTCTCTAATATTTCCTCTGTGCTCACCAGCATATGTCCCCACATGTCTCGGTATCTTAGTCCTTTAGGCATCTATAATGAAATATCACAGACTAGGTGACTTATAAATGGCAGAAATTTATTTCTCACAGTTTTGGAAGCTGGGAAGTCTAAGATTAAGGTACCACATGGTCACTTTCTGGCAAAGACCCTCTTCCTGGTTCATAGTCAGCACCTTTTCTCTGAATCCTCACATGGTGGAAGGGCTGGGGATCTCTGTGGGGTCTCACTTATAAAAACATTAATCCATGGTGCGCCTGGGTGGCTCAGTGGGTTAAAGCCTATGCCTTCGAGCTCAGGTCATGATCCCAGGGTCCTGGATCGAGCCCCGCATCGAGCTCTCCGCTCATCAGGGAGCCTGCTTCCCCCTCTCTCTCTGCCTGCTTGTGATCTCTGCCTGCTTGTGATCTCTGCCTGTCAAATAAATAAATAAAATCTTAAAAAAAAAAAAAAAAGACAGAGGTCCCCTGAGAAAAAAGAAATTTAAGAAAAAATAATTAAAAAAAAAATCCATTCACGAAGGCCTGGTGAACTAAACACTTCTCAAAGCTCTACCACCTAATACTAATTGTTAGGTTAGGAATTCAACATATGAATATGGGGGAACATAACATTCAGACCATAGCACCTGTTACATACACACCATATTCCTAAGAATTTTGTTCTAGATCAAACTCCTGCAGAGATGGGGAATTTACCTCCAAATAAGAAAATTATTCTATTAACTCTGACAGTTATAACTATAGGAAATTCCATTCTCATACTGATTCAAATCTATTTTCTCACCCATTTAACCCATTATTCCTAGGTCAGCCAAAGGTGGAAGACCCAGAATGAGAATCCCTTAAATATTTTATTATTTATTATTTAATTTACATCATTTGGGTTGCCAAATGATTTGTATGGCTAAAACAGTTATCAGCCTCATCTATACAGAGATGTCTTTCACATATTTCCAACATAATTGTCTAATATATTTTAAGTAATATGGTAGTATTAAATAACTTTGATCATGAACTATTTCATCACCTGGTTTACCAGCAGAAAAAGCTGGAAATTCTCCAGGATAGTTATTCTGAACTGACCCATAAATATTCTGAAACTTGCATCTCGTTAGCTCTTTTGGCTCACTTGGAAAGAACTCACTTTCTCTATGGATGATGCCTTTACTAAAAATTGTTTCTTCATTTCAATGGCAAGAGCTGATGTGATCTTTGAGATGAAGGTTCAGTCTTACAATTTTAATGTTAAACTGAAATCAGGGAAGAGGGTCACTTTGAAGTTTGCATTGTGAATGCCACACAAAAGGGGACACCTTAACATATTATCTGAGAACTCCCCAAATTGTAATGTAATGATGGATACAACTTGACAAGAGCTCACTGCATCTGGTGATGTGATTTTAGCCTCTGAATAATAAATATAAGAAGAGTGAAAGGTACACAGTAAAAAATACCACACATCCAGCAAACGTTATAATCTTAGAGTTAGCAGTGTTAGTGATTGTCCTTATTAAGGGTTTGTTTGGGCCTTATAGACCTCTAAAGCACAGCACATTTTATCTTTAGGGTTTTGTATTTTTATTGAAGACAGATTCTCAACACAGTGGATTCTCCTTGGGTGGCCTGAGAGTGAACTCCAATGGGCTTTTATAATATATATTTATTTATTTGACAGACAGAAATCACAAGTAGGCAGAGAGGCAGGCAGAAGAGAGAGAGGAGGAAGCAGGCTCCCTGTGGAGCAGAGAGCCCAATGTGGGGCTCGTTCCCAGGACCCCGGGATCACGACCTGAGTCAGAGGCAGAGGCTCCAACCCACTGAGCCACCCAGGCACCCCTCCAATGGGCTTTTAATAGCCATTTTAAGAACAGAGCCTGCTTTGTAAATGCAGAGGACAAACTTGTGGTTGCCAGAGGGAAGGGAAATGGATGGATGGGCAATTTGGGTAGAGGAAAGTGGGAGGTATGGGCTTCCACTTATGGAATAAATAAGTCATGGGGATGCAAGGTACAGCATAGGTAATATATTCAATGTAATTATAATATTATTGTATGGTGACAGGTGTAGGTACACCCGTGGTGAGCATAGTGTAACATATAGAGTTATCGAATTACTATGTTGTACACTTGAAACTAGCATAACGTGTGTCAACAATACTTCGATCAGAAAACAAACGGCTTATTTACATTTTACAGCAAGGACATTTAAATGGATTTCTTCTAGTTGTGATTATGTACCTTTTATCCATTCACATAAAATTATAGTGACCTCATAACATGCCCCCAAACTGGGCACTTTTAAGAGTGAAAACATTGCAACTAGAAACCAGGATGGGACAAAAGGAAAAGGCCAAAACTGTCTCAGACTAGCCCGGATTTCTGATCACTCTATGTAAAATGTATGATGGCCAGCAAGACACAACCAGTGAACCCCAGGATTTCCACAGAAGTGCTCCCCTAATCTGACTACCTCAGAATGCCTAGGTTACTTGTTAAAAATGCTGGTACCCTGGCCTCACTCCCAGGATGGTTAGATTGTCCATAGTTTTAGGTCTCTAGGTGGTTCTAAATAATGACAGTAATCAGCTAAAACTAGTGTGGGCCACTTCCCTTTGAAACCCTCTAAATTTGCATTTCACACTGGAATTGGTATATGCACACTTAACCTTATATATCCTCCATTTTTTTTTCAAAGTCAGGAAGCATATTTTCCCCTTTTAACATCTTAAAAACCCAGATACATCTCAGAACTGATGGCATTAAAATCAGGATATAGTTTTCACTGTCTGTGCATTCACTGACTTGGTTCATTCCTGGAAGTATGACTGAACTGAAGGCCATAAATGTTGATTTTTAGTCAACAAACTGCTTGAGGATCAAAAAAAGAAAGAGTATGAAATATAGTTGTTGTCTGAGGATTTTCTGTTGACACCTTAAGAAGCAAAAAAATGGAAGCATCAAATTTTTCATAATGAGTGTCACCTCATTTGAATTTGAAAAAATTTTGAAAAAAATTTGAAAAAATTTTAGTAGGAGGTTCTTTTAAGAAATATTTCATAATTGGTGAATTTGATGGCAAAATAGAGTGATACTCTGTGGGAAAACTCAGGCATTGATCACTCTGAATTGAAGAATGATTTGGAATAATTGGATACAAAGTAAAGAAGTTTTAAGAATTTATTAGAAAAATTATTTACCTCAGTTTTTTTCTTATGTACAAGAACACTATGATAAAAATCTAAGTGTAGATAAATCGAAAACAGTTCTTTAAATTAAAAATGACATTTAAAGTGATAGAAGTACGTTATTCTTTATTTACAGGATTTTTTATTTCTTAGTGATATATGAAAATGTATTTTTTTAAATTCCCATGTAATTAACATACAGTGTATATTAGTTTCAGGCATATAATATAGTGATTCAATAATTCTATAGATTACTCAGGGCTATCGTATAAGTGCTAATCATATACAACTTGAAAATGTTGTATCATAATTGATAATGTCTGAGATTTGATATATGATATAGACATTAGGCAAAAAGAAAAAGTAAGTTAAATTCTTCGGTAATTGTGCTGGCTAATCCACTAGGTAGCACACGCCCTAGAGTAAGGGTATAATAAAGCACATTAATATCAGTTAATTTCAGTTCCTCTGTACCTGTCATAAGTTAAACATTTTCTTACAAAGTGTGTGAATTCAGAATTCAGAATTTGCTTATTATTTTGCAAAGTAATTATCTGAAGCTTTATCTAGAATGTTCCATGTTAGAAAAAAAAATTCTGGGTTATTTAATGACATTTCAAGGGCTCTTTCGAGCCTACCCAATGTCTAGCACAAGCCAATGCCTGTTTAATATGTGACGCCACTATACAAGCCACACACACATGCACACACGAAAGAAATAATAGCACTCCCTATCAGACTGAATAGGATGTTTGCCACATTTGAAGCCTCCCAAAACAGCCAGGAAAAGGACATTCGGGCCTGAGTAAGGAGGAGGTTTGGTCCCTGCCCCCATCTTCCACAACTTTCCTCTCCAGTTGCGTTTCTTTTCAGACGATACAGGGAAGCCCAGCTGCTAGCAGACAACAGGCTGAACGGTCGCCAGCTGCTTTATAACTGTGTTAGCCAGAAGCCCTCATGAGAAATATTTTTCCTGGAAAATAAATTATAACATGTCTAAGTGGTGCCTGACAAAGCTAAACAGGAGGCATGCTGCTCTATTGCAAATTCATCTGCAGTCTCTGGGTAGAGAGACAAATAAAAGCACTTCATCAAAATCAGTCACAGAAACCCAGGAATACCCATAGGAGACCACTAAACTCTAAATACCAATCAATTTCTCCAACTTTTTTTGTCAAACTTGCAAGTCCTTTTAAGCACTGTCTTCTTGAACTGCCAGGCAGCAGCTGGCTGGTATGGAGAAAGATCAGAAGGAATACAGTTTGGGGGCCTTCTATGACACAGCGGTTTGTCTAGCTGAGGACCCTTATTGCTGAAGGGGTTTTTTTTTTTGGCCTTAGAGCATGAATTAAGGTTAAAGCTAAACACCTGCTTTTACGTCCATATGTTTGCAATGTCTCTGCTTGAAGAGGTTTGCCTAAATATACTGGGAAACAATGCATATAGAAAATTAAGAAGCTGCCCTTCCTACTGCAAGTTTGAAACTGCAACCCTGAGAGTAACTCAACATGTTGCCTGTAGGTATTTTAATATTTGCTGGTCCCATAACAATCACAATTTCACTGGAGGTATTGGTGATTTAAGAAGATGCTATTCTCAGTATTGACTTTGATTTAATCAGAATCTTATGGTGATATTTAATCAAGGTACTTCTGATGACCTGTTATGCTTAGGGTTTTGCTAGATGCTGCAAGTGATCATCATAACATCTTACCTTCAAGGAGTTTGTATTTCCATTCTGGAATCTAATAGTGATAAAAGATAGTTTTTCTCCAAGCTCTGCCTTTGATTAGTTGTGAACACGAAAAAGTCAGTTAGGTTTTGGCATGTGGTTAACATATAAGGAAATTCATTTGGGATAATAGATTAGGAGAGTAAGAGCTTGGAAAAAGGTGAGAGGAACTTTGAGCATGGAGAGCATAAGTCAAGATGACAATGGACATGGACAGTGGATAGATCCGTGATATATGTTGGGGAGAGACCCAAAGGTTCTACAAAACAATATATGTCAGGCTAAATACCTTCTATTGAATTTACACGGATTCTGTGGAGCAGGTGAGGTTTTCACTTGGAGGACTGCAATATTATACAACTCTTTTATGACTAGGTGTGGGACCCTTCAAATGTCTTTTACTTGTTGGAGATCAGTGTTATCTGTAATGAAATAATATGACTCATCTCTCTTCCAAGAGTATACAAAGAAAAAGCAGATAATAGGTGTGAAAGAGTTGGAAAGGAAAATATGCAAGGCAATATTATTATTACTTGCAGAATGGTTTGAATATGCAAGGCAATATTATTATTACTTGCAGAATGGTTTTAAGTGCTAAGGATTCAGGTAGGTGAGCCGCTTGGCTTTTAAATGGCCTCAACCAATAACTGCAATTTACATAATATAAAATTAAAGACACTAAATAAACCAAAAGGATTGGAAAAATAAACTGTTTTCTTAAATGCATCACATTCAAATTAGGAAAACCTAAGGCTCAATATCACAAGGTCAAAGTAATCTTATTCAAGTCTCACTTCAAATTGCCTTAATTTATGAAATAGTTTCATCCATGAGAACATTCCCAAATGTGGTAATAATAAAAAAGTTTTCATGAAATTATAGTGTCTATATTTTGATAAACTCCAATTCTGTCCAGATTGTACTGGATTTATTGATTTTTCCTCATAGCTAATAACATAAGTATGTTTATATTATAGAGTTATCCAGCTTTAAAAAAAGACAAAAAAGGGATGCTTGCGTGGCTCAGTCAGTTAAGCAACTGTCCTTGGCTCAGGTCATGGTCCCAGAGTCCTGGGATTGATTCCCACATCAGGCTCCTTGCTCAACAAGGAGACTGCTTCTCCCACAGCCTGCTGCTCCCCCTGCTGGTGTGCACTCTTGCTATCTCTTTCTCTCTCTCTCTGGCAAATAAATAAATAAAATCTTAAAAAAAGGCAAAATGTATGTTCTTGGCACATATATGTGAACCACTGGGCTGATATGCAACATGAGCTGGCTTAAACAGAGAGATCTTTATTTTAGGAGTACAGCTAACAACAACAAATAAAAGCAGAGGTGATTCCAAACATCAGGAAATGTTTTGCTTTAAATTTCTTTTTAAAGCAGAACCCATGGGGTGCCTGGGTGCCTTAGTTGTTAAGTGTCTGCCTTTGGCTCAAGTCATGATCCCAGGGTCCTGGGATTGAGCCCTCATCGGCTTCCTTCTCTGCAGGAACCTGCTTCTCCCTCTTCAATTCCCCCTGTTTGTATTCTGTCTCTTGCTGTCTCTGTCTCCCTCTGTCAAATAAATAAAATCTTAAAAACAACAACAACAACAAAACAGAACCCAAATGTCATGGAAAAAAATTGCTGACCATTTTTTTTTTTTTAGAAACTTAAGTCAAGGGGCGCCTGGGTGGCTCAGTGGGTTAAAGCCTCTGCCTTGGGCTCAGGTCATGATCTCAGGGTCCTGGGATCAAGCCCCGCTTTGGGCTCTCTGCTCAGCGGGGAGCCTGCTTCCTCCTCTCTCTCTCTCTGCCTGCCTCTATGCCTACTGATGATCTCTCTGTCAAATAAATAAAATCTTAAAAAAAAATTAAGTCAAAAAAGCTGTTGTGATCTGTTTTTACACAACTCAATTACAGATGTTTTAATTATACAAAATTATAAACAATCCCGTAAAGTTGTTTACTTCTTAGAGAGTAGAAATTAATAAAGTCTGCCAATTTTTAACACATATTTTTAAACTCTCATATATGTCATTCAGAAACTTACCTAAGTATTTCTGGTCATATAATAGTATATGTCTCCATATACATTACTTTGAAAGCTTTCATAGTTAAAAACTGGCTTAGAATAGGAAGCTTATCAAAAATTTTATCATGAAAACAAATTTAAGTTGTATAAGATGTGCTTCATAGACCTTGGCCCCATGAACAATCTTCAGACCCACACATTCTTTTTGTTGATTTTGTGCATTTAACTTCTAGTAACAAAAACATACTATTGAAAAGGCACTAGAATTACATAAAAATTTGATGGCAGTTGTGAGAAAGGATGGATTTGACATGACTCAATTGTTTAATGTTAATAAAAGTAATTTGTTTTATAGATACAGGAACATTTCACTGTACCTAAATGTAAATATAGTTTAGGGTTAGAAAGATTGCAGTGAGAAACTGGAAAGTCATTAGTAACTTTCCAAATCTGTGGTTTGCTATCTCTCTCTGAATTTCATTTCTGTTTTTGTATTTTTCCCACTAGAGTGGTTTTCCCTTGTTTTTATTGTTGATTTGTTTTGTTTTAATCTGAGTTTTGAGTTTTGTTTTTCTCATATGAATTTGTCAAGAGCAGGAATCTTGTTGTTGTTAGTATCATCAACCCACTGACTTGAGCCCTCAGGGATCCAACTGAAAAATGTCTTTAAAAAGGTGGGTGGCTCAGTCAGTTAAGTGTCTGCCTTGGGTTCAGAGCAGGACCCTGGGATCAAGCTCTATTGCAGGCTCCTTTCTTCTCTCTATCCCTCTGCCCCTCTTCCTTGCTCATGTACACTCACTCTCTCTCAAATATATAAGTAAAATCTTAAAAGCAAGCTTGGGGGGTGCCTTGGTGGCTCAGTGGATTAAGCCTCTGCCTTTGGCTCCAGTCATGATCTCAGGGTCCTGGGATCAAGCCCTGCCACCATGTCGGCTCTCTGCTCAGCAGGGAGCCTACTCCCACCCCTACCCTGTCCACGCCCCTCCCCACCCTGCACCTCCCGCCTCCGCCTGCCTCTCTCTCTGCTTATGATCTCTGTCTGTCAAATAAATAAATAAAATCTTTAAAAATAAATAAATAAATAAAATTGTCTGGTTCACCCTGGGTGAGGTATCTGCTCTGCTCAATTGGTTTTCACCAAGGAAGTGAGCTCCAAATGTGTAGTCCAAATGTGTAGAGGAAAGTGGGAGGAGCAAAATTTTCCTAAAAGTTGTAATTGGGCTGGGCAGATGCCCAGAAATTTTCTACTCCATTGTTAGTTCACCAATGCTTAATTTCATGGGATGTGCATATTCAAATGCTGATGGCTCAGTGCCAGAGTTGTTTCTTGGTCTGTTTTAACTTCTCTGTGATAAGTGCATTATACATATGAAAATGTAAACTTCAAAGAATGAGAGCACATTCTTTCCATTTGGGACCACAATTGAAATGCGGCCAGGCAACAATCAGCTAAAGTTTGTTCCTATATAATAACTGGTAGTTTCTGGGGAAATTAATAAAAAATAACATTTCAAATGTAGCAAGTCTTCAGAGAAAAAAAATTCTATGAGGGAGGATTGTCTTGAGGCCAAGAGAAGGGCGTGAAACTAAACTTTTTGTTACATGTGCTTCAAATATCAACCTAAATGGTTAAATGCAAATCACTTCCCAGATCCTAAATATCCATTATAATTACAGCTAACATTTATTGAAATTATACTCATATATGAAGCAGGATGCTACTTCTTAATATATAGAATTTCATGAAATCTGTGAGGTGGGTATATTTTATATTTGAACATTAGAATATTTGAAAGTTGCTTGTGAAAGGCCGTGAAATGAGGAAATAGAACAGCCAGAATTTTAACCCAGTCGTATTTGAAACCAGAGCCTAGTTCTCTGCTCTATGCTATTCAACTTCCAGGGTTGTTGTTTTAATCTTTACTCATGAAAGAAAAGGAAAAAAAAAAAACACCTTTCAAATACACATACCAGTAGTAATCATATCTTTTCTCCTTTTTTTTCCATGTAAGATTCCTCCTGTTAGTTGCTTCTAAGTATAGCATTTAATTTATAATATTTTGTCTTATTTTAAAAAATTACAGTGTTTACTTATTGTTTCCAGATATTCATACTGTGATTCCACATATTATCACATATTAAGGATCATGTATATCAAGATTTATGAAATTGGTGATAAATTTAAAATCATGAGTTTTGTTCCTTTCCCCATCATGCCTCTTTATGTCCTAACTGTAATTCAACTTAATTCAGCGGCTGTCCTTTAAAAGAGAGCACTTCATGCCAGAATTAAAGAGCACTAAATTCAGATTCCTTCTACCCAAATGGTAATCAAGGTGAGAGTGTGCGGAGTGGAGAAATGGATTGCAGATATTCCAAGATGAATCCTGAAACACATTTCCTCATAGGAACAAATAAGTAAAATTAGTATTTTATTCTGAATAAGTATTAGTATTTTATTCTGAATAAGGCACTTGACATTTGAAAAAGGTGTGTTGATCGGAGAAGTTAAATAATGCTGGAACTCTCCTACAAACAGACTAATAATATACTTACTTAGAGGACACAGCCCAAAGGTACATAGTAATATTGCCTTGCAGTGTGCCCTAGCCAGCAGCATTTATGGACCACTTGATGTCTAGAGCACTCTGCCACTGAGGCAACAGTTATAGGTCCTGTTTTAAGAATTTTACAGCTTAGTCAGAAGTGGCAATGATTTTTGATTTGATTCAAATTGTTGAGATGCCTAAAAATCATTAAAATTAAAGTTGATAAAATCATTTCAGAATATTTTTGTAAAGCGGTGTAAATTGTTCATTTAAAAGTACAGCTGTTTATTTTTAGCATTTTGTATGAATTTATATTATGCAGAAGTTCACACAGTAAGACGTGAATTACCTACCTCCAATGAGAGGGACAACTCTTTAAAAGCAAAAAGTGAGGTTGATTAAGAATAAATGCTGAAAGGCAAAAACCTAAAGCTACCAGAAAGAGTGCTACTATTTCAAATTGGATAAGAGATAATATATTTATAGCCAGTAGATGAATATTTAAAGGACATCAAACTAATCTCTTGGAATCAGATATGAACATGTTTAAATCCAAGGGTGACATCATGTATATGTTTATAGGCATTTCTGTTAACATTTTCAGCAGTTTTAATCACACATTATTTGGTGACTCATCTAATTACTAAATTATGATCTACCCAAATAGTTAGATGTACCTTTTATATTGTTTATTATGTAATTATAACAAGCTGGATTATTCCATAGTCACAAAATTATGAATGATGACTTTGATAGAGTTTAAGTTGGCTGATTATAAACAACAATGTTCCTTAACTAATGTTTATTTTAATAAAAATCACCAACTCCAGAGAATCTGTTTCAAGCAGTAATGTTTTCTACATATCCTTTATTTTTACTTCCTGAATATCTTTATATCTTCTAGAATAAGTTATTAGAAAAAATGTTTAGCACAATATGACATTATGTAGTTTTTGGCTCCTTAATAAAACTTTTTAATTGGTGATGGAAATTGGTAAGCTGTTTAATAAAGACCTGTGTATATATACATATATATTTTATAAGTTTGTAGCTATGATTCATGTAAAATTCAAGGAGCTATTGTTTCAACAGATAAACAAATAGATAAACAAGTATTTCTTTTGGTGTGAATATCAATTTTTTAATTTTTAGAATCATCAGATCTAATACTATTATAAATAGACTGTATTATGCTAAGTGAAATAAGTCAAAGACAAATACCATATGATTTCACTTGTATGTGGAATTCAAGAAACAAAACAGATGAATACAGGGGAAGGGAAGAAAAACAAGATAAAGACAGGGAGGCAAACGGTAAGAGACACTTAAATATAGGGAACAAACTAAGGATTGCTGGAGAGGAGGTGGCGGGAGAATGTTGTAATTGGGTGATGGGCATTAAGGAGGGCACTTGATGTAAAGAGCACTGGGTGATATACGCAACTGATTTATCGCTGAATTCCACCACCGAAACTGATACACTTCATGTGAGCTAAGTTGAATTAAAAAAAAAAAAAAGAAGAACACAGGGAAAAAAGAAAAAAAAATTCTTTATACCCACTATCCCGCATTTGTTAATAAAATATGTGAAAGTCCAAATGATACTGATTTTGTTTTACTACCACCTGCCACTTTCATCTGAGATGTGATATCAACAGTGAAGTATTTCAACTGTCAAGCTCTGTGGGCACAATCTGTAAACTGGTTCCTTTGGAAAGGTCACCTGACAACTTCTGTATGCCCAAGATAGTTAACAAAATACTATCTATATAAAATGTTTCCTCTTTAGGGATCTTTTCCTTATTTTTAAATAAATACACTACATGTAACATTCATGAAACATTTTCCATGACCTAGAGTGAAATGTATAATATTGTGCTTTCCTTCTCTTATCTTGTTGTGATGTAAGTATTAAAATAATCTCTCAGAAATAAAATGGTTAAAATCTTATAGTACTGTGTTCTTCTAGAGATAATTTATCTAGTTCATCCTTTTCCAGATGAAACAAAGAATTTAATATGGCAAATAGTCAAGAAATTCCCATGGCCCAAAGAGGCTGAGTTTTCTAAGTATATTTAGCAGAGGGACAAAAATATAATATTGTAATGATTGGCTATCATTAAGAGTGAATAGTATAGAGGTGCTAATACCACTTGATTACCCCCACTGTACTCAAGAGGAAATTGAGCCTAGAGTGAAGGATTTATCTAGATTTATTTGCCTCCTATCAAAGGAGGATTTTCTTCCTGTAAATATTATATTCTTGAGTTTAACTAAAAAATACCATGGTGAGATTTTTAAAATAAAGATGAAAGGATAGGAAATGTAAAAAAAATATAACAAACATAATTTATAGTATATGATATGTAGAGTTGGCAAACTTTCTACATTTTTGTATGACAAGCCAAAAACCAATCACACATTAGGATATATATAGATAAAGCCCTGACAAATATCTTTACCAAGAAGATAAGTCAAGTCTGACAGATATAGAACTATAGATGTCATATGTTTCTGTCTGTTACAAAAGAGTCAGAATATTTATTGTAAGCACAGTATCTGTTAAAATATTTGAAAAAAATTTGGAAGACAGTTGAAAGACACATAAGTCTATAGTTTCTTCTTCTTCTTCTTCTTCTTTTTTTTTTTTTTTTTTTTACCATGCTTCAAAACCACGTATGTGTTTTAAGGGGGAGTGGATTATGTGTGACTTTATCAATTGCAGTGTTTTAGAGTAGAAGTACTTGGTAATGGGAGGACTTTATATATTTTTGGCACTGATAATATTTTTTTTCCTTTTATGCTTTATACTTTAAATAAAAGAATATATTCAATAAAAGAATATATTTTAATACAATAAATGAATATATATATGAGATCATACAGATTTTTTGGTATTCACTTGTATGTGAATATATTCAAGCCAGATAATTCTGTAGTCCTCTGTAACACCATACCATGGTTTCTGATTATAGGCCCATATAGCCCATCTTTCTTACCCAAATACAAGCTCTTTGAGGTATGAACCTTATATCATTCATTTTACAAAGCCCATAATGTTTTTTGTAGTGAATCCTGAACAATATATTTACTAAAAGAAACAATACTAAAATACTAATACTAAAAGAACAATGAACAATATAAAGCCATGTAAATGTTTAACTCTTCTCCAAGAGGCACAGAATTACTTAAGTATATCAAAACAGAGTTCTTATATATACTTATTCTAGACAAAATATACTCGCCTTTGGTGACTGATCATGTGCAAAACTAAATTAGAACAAGCTTCTTATATAATTATTCTTAGATCTGTAAAATCAATTAGTTTTCAGAGCCATTTTATAGAATACTACTTATACCATTAAGTATCTCAAAATAATCAACATGGTTCTATGCTAAGAATATTTCAATGGTTGATTCCTCTTAGAATGAATGGTATTTCAGAATATTAGCGAATACTTGAAGATGTACTTTGCAGAGCAAATGCCAGTTTGAATTTACAGTCTGTCATTTTAACCTTTGATCATGTCAGGGATAACAATATATTTTAGTATGTCATTTATCCTCCCAGATAAGTAATACCTGCCACAGGAATCATTAAAACATGTTAAGGCATTAAATTTCATTATAGCAGTTCTTATTAGAGAGTTACATTAATTTGTTATCAGACTTTTTGCATCAGTAGAAATACAAGATCAATTTTCAATAACTTTGTCCTTTAAACTGCATAATGATCACTTATCTACAATAGGACAAATAAATCAAACAGTATTTTTCATGAGTAACTTCTCATATTGGACTATATTGTGAGGACCAAAAAATAGCAATAAAAGCTTTCCTCATACAGTTTCATAGTATGCAAATTGACATGGTTCACACTGCTTTAATAAATGAAGCACCATTGTGATGGTTTGGAGGAGTGCTATCTGTGCTTAACATATCCATCCATCTTAGCATTCTTGCATTTATTCTGTTTAGAAGATGGCTGAATCTTGGTGGAGAGAGCTTTAATTTCCTTTCAAATGTCATTGGCTTGGAATGCTTTGATCATGCTGAGATTTGTCCAACCTCTGTCATGTCAATTCTCTGTTGATTTCAGGCTGATTTACTTTGTACATCAAAGGCATGAAAGGACCATTCTACAACACATGGTTTGGCTCCACATTTTGAAGTCTTTTGAATACTCATGAGCCATATTATTATAAGAAACGGACCACTGTTACACACTTAGAAAGTAAGGTTACTAGTTGCACCCAGATTTTATTAGTTTTATTCAAAAACAAGGGTTCTTATGTGGCTATTCCTTAATCACTTCGCTATTTTGTTCAATTAAGTACTTACTTTAAAAATAGAAAAGATGATTTTTAAGTTACTGTTTAGTAACATGTCAAATTTTATTTTTGCCAGATATAAAACTCTTCAAGTGATGGAAAATTTAAAAGTCAAGAACTGAATTCAATAGGTATTTGAAAAAAGCAATAATGGCTTATAAATCTGCCAGTTTCTGATCTTATATGTCAGATACCATAATAGAAAATATTCTAGATAAATATAAATAATTTTTATTTATGAGATATAATTGACATACATTATATTAGTTTAAGATAGACAATGTAATGATTTAATACTTACACATACTGAGAATGATAACCACAGTAAATATAGTCCCCATCTGTAACCATAAAAAGTTGCAAAAACTTCTTCATTTTGTGATGAGAACTTTCAAGGTCCATTTTTCCAGCAAACTTCAAATATGCATTAATTACCATTGACTGTCATTACCTTGCTTCATACCACATCCCAATGACCTATTCATTTCACAACTGGAAGTCTATATTTCTTGATCCCCTTCACGCATTTCACTGAACTCCTCACCTCTTCCCTGTGCTGGCAGCCACCACTTTGTTCTCTGTATCCATGAGTTTTATTTTGTTTTGTTTGTTCATTTGTTTTGTGTTTTAGATTTCACATTTAAGTGAGAACATACAGATTTTGTCTTTTTTCTGTCTGACGTATTTCACTAAACATAATAACTTAAAGGTCATCCAAGCTGTCAAAAAGACAAGATTTTATATTTTTATGGTTAAAGAGTATTCCATTATATCTATATAACTTATCTATTATACATACAACCTAGGTATACATATATATGTATATATACATATATATATTATAATTATAATTTATAATTACACACACTACATCTTTATCGATTCACCCATTGATTGGCACTTAGGTTGTTTCCATAGCTTGGCTATTGTGAATAATGCTGCAGTAAACATAGGGGTGCATATAACTTTTTAAGTTTGTGTTTTTGTTTCCTTTGGATAAATACCCAAAAGTGGAATTGCTTGATCATATAGTGTTATATTTTTAAATTTTTGAGGAACTTTCATATTGTATTCCCCAGTGGCTGCATCAATTTACATTCACACAAACAGTACATGAGGGTTCTCTTTCTTTACATCCTCACCCATGCTTGTTATCACTTATCTTTTTGATATTAGCCATTCTTAGAGGTGTGAGGTGATGTCTCTTTGTAGTTTTCCTGATGATAGTAATGTTGAGCATCTTTTCAGATGATTGGGTACATAAACATTTATAGATGTTATACCTTCTTGTTGGATTGACCTTTTTGTCATTATGTAATGCCTTTTATTTTTTATTATAGTCTTGTTTTATAGTTTATTTTGTCCAATAAGAGTATAAATACCCCAGCTTCCTTTTGGTGTTAATTTGTGTGGAATGTCTTTCTCTTTTTTCACTTTTGGTCTGTGTGTGGCCGTGCTTCCAAAGTGAGAGTCTTGTAGGCATGTAGATGTGTCTTAGTTTTTCTTGTTCTTTCTTTCCTTTCCTTTCCTTTCCTTCTTTCTTTCTCTCCTTCCTTCCTTCCTTCCTTCCTTTCCTTAATTTTCCTTTTCTTTCTTTCTGTTTTTTTAATCCACTCAGCCACTTTATGTCTTTTAACTGGAGAATTTAGTCCATTTACATTTAAAGTAGTTATTGATAGATATGTACTTATTTATAATTTGTTAATTGTTCCCTGGCTGTTTTGTAGGTCTCTCTGTTCCTTTCTTCTTCTCTTGCTCTCTTGCTTTGTGGTTTGATGACTTTCTTGATATTTCTTACTGCCTTTTGTGTATATATTATAGGTTTTTGCTTTGTGGTTACTGTGACACTTACATATAAGGGCTTATATATAAAGCAATCTATTTTTTTTAAAGATTTTATTTATTTATTTGACAGAGAGAGAGAGAGAGAGAGAGATCACAAGTAGGCAGAGAGAGGAAGGCAAGCAGGCTCCCTGCTGAGCAGAGAGCACCATGTGGGGCTCGATCCCAGGACCCTGCGATCATGACCCAAGCCGAAGGCAGAGGCCTTAACCCACTGAGCCACCCAGGTGCCCCAAAGCAATCTATTTTAAATTGATATCTTAAATGCAAATGTATTCTAAAACTCTACATTTTTACTTTCCTCCAACTTCTTATGTTTTTGATGTCACATTTTACATTGTTTGATTTTCTGTATCCTTTAACCAATTATTGTCCTTATAGTTATTTTTACTATGTTTGCCTTTTTAAATTCAATTAGCCAACATATAGTACATCATTGGTTTCAGATGTAGATTTCAGTAAATCATCAGTTGCATATAAGACCCAGTGCCTATCACATCATGTGCCTTTCTTAATGCTCATTACCCAGTTACCCCATCCCTTTCCCTCCCTCCCCTCCAGCAACCCTCAGTTTGTTTCTTATAGCTAAGAGTCTCATGGTTTTTCTCCCTCTCTGATTTCTTCCCATTGTATTTCCCCTCTCTTCTACTATGATCCTCTGCATTGTTTCTTATATTACACATATGAGTGAAACCATATGATAATTGTCTTTCTCTGATTGTGTGTGTGTGTGTGTGTGTATGACATCTTCTTTATCCTTTCATTTGTCAATGGACATCTCAGCTCTTTCCATATGTTGGGTATTGTGGACATTGCTGCTATAAATATTGTGGTGAAGGTGCCCCTTCAAATCACTACCTTTGTATCTTTGGGGTAAATATCTAGTAGTGCAATTGCTGGGCCATAGGGTAACTTTATTTTTAACTTCTTGAAGAACCTCCATACTCTTTTTCAGAGTGGCTGTACCAACTTGCATGCCCACCACAGTGTAAAAGGGCTCCCCTTTCTCCACATCCTCGCCAAAATCTATTGTTTCTTGTGTTGTTAATTTTAGCCATTCTGACTGGTGTGAAATGGTATCTCACTGTGGTTTTGATTTGTATTTCCCTGGTGACGAGTAATATTGAGTATTTTTTCATGTGTCTGTTGGCCATTTGGATGTCTTCTTTGGAGAAATGTCTGTTCATGTTTTCTGCCCATTTCTTGACTGGATTACTTGTTTTTTTGGGTGTTGAGTTTGGTAAGTTCTTTTTAAATCTCGAATGCCAGTCCTTTATCTGATATGTCATTTGCAAATATCTTCTACCATTACATAGGCTACCTTTTAATTTTGTGACTGTTTCCTTTGCTATGCAAAAACTTTTTATCTTGAAGTCCAAATAGTTCATTTTTGCTTTTGTTTCTCTTGCCTTTGGAGACGTGTCTGGTAAGAAGTTGTTGCAGCCAAGCTCAAAGAAGTTACTGCTTGTGTTCTCCTATAGGATTTTGATGGATTCCTGTCTCACCAATTATTGTAGTTATAGTTATTTTTACTATGTTTGTCTTTTTAACCTTCATACTAGCTTTATAATGATTAATCTACTTACCTTTACTATATGTTTACATTTACCAAGAAGATTTATACTTTCATAGGTTTTCTTATTACTAATTAAGGTCCTTTCTTTTCCGCTTAAAGAAGTGCCTTTAACATTTCTTGTAAACCTGGTTTACTGTTGGTGAATTTGTTTAGCTTTTGCTTGTCTGGAAAACTCTTTATCTTTCCTACAATTCTGAATTATAATCTTTCCATGGAAAAGTATTCTTTGTTGGAAGTTTTTTTTTGTTTTGTTTTGTTTTGTTTTTGTTTTTCCATTTTAGTCCTCTATCTAGTCTTCCAGCCTGCAAAGTTTCTGCTAAAAAATCTGCTGACAGTCTTATGGGGGCATTTGCTTATATGCAAAGATTTTCTCTTTATTTTTAAGGTTTGACATTTTAATGATTGCATTTTTTGGTATGGAATTTATTTGGAATTTTTTTGGCCTCTTGGATTTGGATTTCTGTTTCCTTCTCCAATGTAGAGACACTTTCGGTCATTATTACCTTAAATATTTTTCTTTCCCTTTCTTTTTCTCTTCTCCTTGTTGTACCCCTAAAATGAATAAGAGAATGTTATTCCTTTTGCTGTTGCCCTATAGGTCCCTTAAGCTAGCTTCACTTTAGTATTTTTTTTTCTTTTCTGTGTGAGTCCCACTCCTCTCTTCTAGATCACTGATTCTTCCTTTTGTTTCATCTGTTCCACTGTTTAACTCTCCTGTGTAATTTTTAAGTTCATTTTTATAGTCTTCAGCTCCATGACTTCTGTTTGGTACCTTTGATGTTTTCTCTTTTTTTAGGTTCTTACTGTGTTCGTCTATTTTTTCCCCCTAAGTTTGGTGATCATCTTTGTGGCCATTACTTTGAACTTTTTAGCAGGTAAATTACTTTCTGTCTTATTAAGGTTTTATTCTGAGGTTTTATCTTGTTCTTTCATTTGGAACATATTCCTCTGTTTTCTCATCTTGCTTGACTCTCTGTGTGTGTTTCTATGTATTAGGCAAAAGAGCTACCTTTCCCCATCTTGAAGAAGTGATCTGTGATAAGGAGATAAGCCTTATCATTCAACCTTGCCCTACTCTTGGTTATGTCTCAAATCTTTGTGATTGTCCAAGCATCCTAATTTTTCTTTTTAGGTCCCAATCATTCAGGTAGGCCAAGTCCTGTCAATATTCCAAAGCAAGGGATCTCAGCACCTAGTTTCAGGTTGACTGTAAGCCAGACCCTGAGGCAGCAGCTTTTAAAGTATGCAAATATGTACAGTCCTGTGTGACACAGTCTTAAACTTTGATGGCCTCCAGACCAGGATATCTGGGGTCATCCCCTGGGTGACAGAAAAGTCAGGGCTTCAGACAAGTGTATAAACTTCTTTCTGTGAGGTACCAATGAGCTGTAGCACAGCCAAAGGAAAGCACAGAGTTGGTATCCCTAACCTGTGTTACATGAGAACAACTCCAAAGTCTCTACATCTAAACAAACCTGAAGCCTGACCATTACCAGAAGAGCTCCACAAGTAAATAGTCCTTTTTTTAATGAAAAGACCAGGTGTGTTTCAGTCTGCTGTCTGTAGTGTCCTGGGGTGGGTAGGCTGCCAAGACCTCTCTCTCCAATTGTTATAGCCCTGTGGGACTCCAGAACAAAAGTCCTTCTGTCCACTGCAGGTGTTCAAGGAGCATCCTCTGTGTAGACTGGGTATATCCACTGGCTTTAGTAGGGCTGTGGGAGAGGGCAGAGCCATGGCATACCCACCAGCTTTTGTGGAGCTGACGGATAGTGCAGGGCTGGGGGGCACCCACTGGCACTATCAAAGTAGAGAGAGAGTACCAAAATGTTGCCTGCCCATGCCTTAGTCCTGGGAAAGAGTCGCAGGTCCTGTGCCCAGGTCCCAGGACCTGTTCCTCGGGCACAGGTTTTAAGATTTGCAAATGAATTTTCTTCATATATTGTGGCCTGGGTGCCTTTCAAACTGCTGTTTTTGTGCTGGCCCCTGAGGTGAGTGGGTCTTAAACAACTAGGAGCTGTTTAAGAAAAGTATCTCCATTGTCTGCAGTTTTTTGGGTTTCATGGATGTAAGCCCCATTGGTTTTCAAGCTGGACAATTTGGGGCCTCATTTCCCCATTGCCAGTCCCAGGATTTGGAGTAACTATGTGGGGCATGAGCTCCTTACTCCTAAGGGGGAAGCCTCAGAATTGTGAGGTCCCTCTTAATTGCACATTTTCACACTGAGGATGTAGTTTTGGTGAGACCATGTCTCTGTCTGTTCTACCTGTCTGCAGGTGGCTCTTTTATTGTTTGTTGGAAGGAGCTGTTCAACTTATTTTCAGGGTTTTTATCAGAGTGAATTGTTCCATATGTAGCTATAGATTTGGCATGTTTGTGGGAGGAGATAAGTGCAGACTCTTACTACATTGTAATCTTGGACTACTGTTCTAGAAATAACTCAATTTCTCTATTCATTTACTTCATGATGCAGGACTTCCGCAAATCTTTGTTTCTTTCTGCTATTTTTTTTTAAAGATTTTATTTATTTATTTGACAGAGAGAAAGAGATCTCAAGTAGGCAGAGAGGCAGGCAGAGAGAGAGAGAGAGGAGGAAGCAGGCTCCCTGCTGAGCAGAGAGTCCAATGTGGGGCTCAATCCCAGGACCCTGAGATCATGAACTGAATTGAAGGCAGAGGCTTAACCTACTGAGCCACCCAGGCACCCCAGTAATATCTTTGCATTTTTTAAAAATATTTTATTTATTTATTTGACAGACAGAGATCACAAGCAGGCACAGAGACAGCCAGAGAGAGAGGAGGAAGCAGGCTCTCACTGAGCAGAGAGCCCAATGCAGGGTTCAATCCCAGGACTCTGGGATCATGACCTGGGTCAAAGATAGAGGCTTTAACCCACTGAGCTGCCCAGGCACCCCCTGCTATTTGTTTTTAGTCATTTGTGTGTGTGTGCACGTGCACACACGTGTGTGTGTGTGTGTGTGTGTGTGTGTGTGTTAGGCAACCAGATAATGAACAGAAAAAATAGAAATGTAATTAAATGTAAATTGTTCAATTAATATTTCTGATACTAAATACAAATAAATTTTATCTATTGGTTCTTACAAAAACAAATCAGAATACTAGAATATGTGATATTACCATCCATCATCATTATCATCACCATCACCATCATCATCATCATCTTCATTGGGCAGAGACAAGAAATGTTAGTAATAGGAGTGTTACAATTTAGCAATGATGGATAGATTATAAAAATAAGAACAATGGCTAGCATTTATTAAGCACTTACAAAGTACTTAGCAGTATTCTAACAAGTTTTCAGAACTGTCTTCTGAAATACAGTCAGTTATTAACATGATTCTACAGATAAAGAAACTAAAGAGTAGATAAATTGTCTGAAGTTCAATGGCAGATGATTGTCAGAACTTATATTTCTAACTTTTGTGCTTTTCCATATGGTGTATTATATCTTCATTAGTATTAAATATTTTATGATAATTTTAGATTTTAAAAGCTTCCTCAGTGATACTTTACTTTTTTGTACTGAGGATGAATTCATCCTATAGCTGGCAACAATCTAGTCAATAATTCAAAATTTCATTATTGAATTTTGAGTGGAAGGTGTATGTACACTGGTTTTATAAAGATTTAAACATGGCTATAATGAAACAATGATTTCATTACTTAAAATTAAATAAATGCTTTCTATTTGTTAACTATTTAATGAAAACATTTAGGCAATATTTCTTTTTTAGACCTTTTTGTTTGTAAATCAGAAATATAAATGCGTATATGTATGGATATGGACTATATTATACATAAAATACTTATTCTATATTATAGAACATGCACAAACTAAGAGAATTTTCTAAAATTGTTCACAAATCTCTGGTAATTATAACATATTCACAATTCCATATAATAACCACCATTAAGTCTTATATATGCTCTAATTACTGATTAGAGCCTATAAACATTATAATTATTTATTGGGATTCTTCAGTAATTCATTACAAGAGAAATTGTTAAAAGAGTCTTGGGTGGAATACCTGTAACATTAGGTATTACTCAGTTAATACTGAACACCCACAGTTAACTCTGCAGTGAATTATATTCAGACCTTATAACTTAGCAAACTATAGATATATCAAGTGAATTATTTTTGTGTTGGTTTAACTAAAGTCTAAGCCATGGAAAGACTAAAAAATGTCAGATATATTTAAGCATTTAAATATGTTGAAAATATAATGCAACGTATTCTTCAGGATGTATTGGGGAATGATTAGAGTGGTTTAAATGAAGGTAATGGGATGTAAGGAAGTAATATTTTAATCCTAAATTCTATTCATAACAATTACTTTAATTCTTCTTAAGCCTTATGAAATGTGAATCGTTGAAGCTGTATTTTAAGCTTTTATTTCATAGCTTGTTTTATTATTAATGATTCCATTTTATATTTGTAGTGGGCTTAAAAATAATTTAATTTAAAAAAATCACATATTAAAATAGAGCATATAAAGAGAATGACCTGAAAGGTAAATAATTAAACTCTTCAGACATTATTGATGGGAATTTATTGCTGTTAACAAGTTGAATACCAACTCTGAGAATATGAATGTAAGCAGAGATAGAAAGTCTAAACCCCAGAGTTCATTATCACCTGTTTCTTTAATCAAATTATTATCACATCAAAGTATGTAGACCTTCAAGTCTCCTGAAAAAATGATTTTTCACCCAATTTACAAGTTACATACAATATACAGCCCATATCTTAATGTATATTATTATATTCTATGTATAGGCAATTATATTTTTATAGTATATATCATACATTAATATAATATGTAAAATACATATAAATATTTATATTGCATATAAATTTGATAACTAGTACATAATTTATACCTGTAAAATCACAATCTACCTTATTTCTTCTCTTATGAAATTGTTTAATTGATAACTGGTTTGAGGGAAGAGGTGATGTACTAGAAGTGTATATCTTGATTTTAGAAACATTAGAATATGGGAAAATGTTCATATAAAAGCCAGGAACATAAAATATGTTCCCCCAAATTCAAATCTGAACCCAGATTTTTTGTCATAAGTTTATGAAAACCATATATTTGTGTAATAATTCTTTGGTTTTCACAGAGTCTTTGAAATGAATCAATTTGGTACATTTTACCAAATGCCAACACTCCCCGTGAGTTCTGAGTATTACCAAAGCTTAAGAGTACTATCAGTTAAAAAGTACATAATTTGGACTAATTTTGAAATGATATCATGTATCTAAACTGTGTGTACTGCACATTTCCTACATTGTTAACAATAGTTTTATAACAATTACTCTGTTTCTCTAACTATTTACAAGGAAACAGCCCCTCTTCATTTCATTCTTGGCTCTATGGAAATGGCTTTTGTGAGAAATCTGGATTCCATTCCCAGTATAAATGCAAACTGACTGGCACCAAGTCTATGAAGTAGAACATTTATACAGTATACTTAGCCAAAACAATTCACTTACTCATAAGGAAAAAAACAATCATTTGGGTCTGTGAATTGGTTTCCTGTGTTGATTATAGTCACATTAAATAGAAACAGCTTCAATCTCCATATTTAATTGTTCTGTACTTCTCTCCTGATAATAGTGGAAATTATACCAATCCTTATTCAAATAGCAAGAAAATAAATGAGACCAGAGCTAAAGTACATTTTCTATAAAGTGGAGAGAGTAAAAAAGCCTTTTAAGAAACTATTAAAGAGTTTAAGTGTCTCCAGTATACACCACCAGAAAAGCCAAAAGAATAAGTTTGTAAGTTTATATTTAGATACCTTATGTCTTTATTTAAATGGTAGCAATATACAAATGTAAATTTACACTTCAAGATAATATTCATGGCAAGTATATCATTTCTTGTCCATAGTACAGAACCCATACCCTTAAGAAACCATGTAATATAGTCATTTAAGCCTTTTTGGTACATGATAACAGTTTCCATTTAATGAACATCTATTATATGTCTATTATTCTTACCTTTGCAACACAAACACTTGCATTAATTCACACAATAACATATGCATCATTGCTCCTGTTTAACGATAGGAAAACTGAAAATCACAGATTCTTTATATATTCATAAAGGTAACAAGTACACATTGAACATAACTATGCTAATGTAATTTGCTAGCAAATAAATTAGGGATAAAAAAGCAAATAAGTTTGTTGCAATCCCTGTTCTCTCTGAGGCTATTGACAGTTGGGTAAATAATATGTTCAATAAGCAGCTGGTAAGCGCTTGAACTCGGCTTCCAAGTACTATACTTTTATACTGTATCTTGTGGATGAATGGAACATGTTAAAGAAAATCTACAAAAAAGTCTGTATGTTATCATGATTTTTATTCTTGCTGTTTCTATCATTAAGCCATTTAAATACACATTAATTGTATTTGATGTAAGATATATGCTATTTCTGATCATGGCTATGAGTGAGGTGTTCACAAAGATGCAATGAATTGGTATTGATTTGAGTCTTGAATTGATGTTGGAGTATAAAGAGTGAAAAAAAGCATATGTTGCTTTAACACATAACGGAAAATTTATTCATATGCTGAGAAGCTATGTATAATATGTAAATGGAAATCTCTCATTGTAGCATTCTTTCATGGTTCTAAATGGTGCCATGACTGAGGTCATGCCATGATGTTAGCATGGTTTGTGAAACTGTAATAGCTTGGCTTTTTTGACAGATTTTTCATTTAAATATTTGGCTCCCCTTACATAGGAGGTTGCCATCATTTGTAAGCTTTCCTCTTTTTCGTCTTGTAATCTCTGCAGGATGAAAAATGTTCTGATGCTATGGAAATTATTCCAGCACAGATGCATTTAGATTGCAGAAATTGCTTTGGGTTGTTTAAAGCAAGACATTTTTTGATTGTTTCCATGATGATTGGATGCTTCATTAACCCCTTTATTGTTGACATCCTATGGAGACTCGATATGTAGTCTTAATTATTTTAAAAGACAATTCTTTGTTATTTAGCTGGTGATTAAAAACACATTAAAAGATGGCACAGAAAGACTATTTTTGTTCATTACCAGATCTGAAAATCTAATCATGTAGTAAGAGACTAATTTTCACATAATTCTTAAAACAATAAGTACACTACTGTAGAAATTATTTGTGCTGCCTATATCAGTTAATTAACCAAACCACATGAGAGAGAAAGATGATTATTTTCTATTAATCAAATGGAAAAGTCAAGAGTAGACTCTTTTATCAATGCTTTTAAGAAAAAATATCTCAGAGTGAATTCGTGTGTTGAAATTAAAATATTTGAATGCAAGTAGAACAAATACAAGGAAGAAAAACAATGCACTGAAAGCTTGTGAAGTTCGTTTAAAAGAAAGAAAGAAAATGCCCAATGACAGAATTACAGGTTTTAGGCAGCAAAATGTGAGGGCAGAGATACCAGGTCTATTATGCAATGTAAATATGTTCCTAAGAAAAATATGTCACACTTGATCTTTGTGTAATACAACACATTTACCTTCGTGCATATAGTAAGTGCATATAGTCACATGTAAATATGTATTTCACACTGTTCACATACTGGAAGCTTCCACTTCAAGTAATCATTGAAACTTAACAATAAAGGAAAATGTGTTCACTATGAACATATTTCAGAAGAATATGGCATATGCTACCTGGAATATGAGATTTTCCATTATGAAGCACTTACTACAGTTGAAAAAAACTTTTAGGACAAAGGAATGAATCCTCTTTTTTTTTTTTTTTCTTAACTTGAAGTCCCTACTTTTTCTGGTTCCTCATCAAAATCTTTTATTGAACAATGAGCAAATGTTCTGTGAGCAGGTTTTTCAACTAAAAATCTTCCTTCCCATGTTTACTATGTTCCAGGCAACAAACTAAGTAGCTTTACATGTAATATCATTTCAGTCATTTCAATGATATTCAATGTAATATTGTTTACATATAATATCATTTCAGTGTCATATCATCTGGCTAAATTTAGCCAGAAATTTACCAGATAAACATTAGGTACATAATATAGATGAAGCAATTGAGACTTAGGGAGATTAAGGTTAATAGCTAACAGATTTAGATTTGATTTACATGATAATAGCTAATATTCTATCAGGTTCTGTTGAATTCCAAAGCCAAGGAACTCACTAATTACTATGCACTATTATTCACCTACTGTGCCTTTTGGTTTTCATTTGTAACAGTCAAGCATCTAAAAATAAAATTATTTTATCAAACATAACAGTATACGCAAACATGTTAACTTTAGTCTCAAAAAACCTGTATAATCTTTTTTCTAAAAAAAATTGCTGTGTTCCATTGACTCTCTCTTATTCATTTAGCCAACATGTATTATATTATTATGCTTAGTGACCAGATCTCATTGGTAGAGTCTGACATTGGCTCCTGTGTGGGTAGTAACATGATACTGGGTTATGTTAATATTACGTTAATTTCCTCCATTCTCCAAAGTGACATGACACTTGGTCTTGAATTCTAATAGGGAAAGGGAACAATTTAAGTTAACAAAAGCCAAACTCATCCTATTATTTTACTATATTCTTGTTATGCATATGGAGACAATGTAAATATTCCCTACAGCTGAGATTTGGCTTTTCATTGTCTAACTATCTACAGAGAGTTAAAGCAGTTTTTAAATCTCACATCTGAGTGTTATCTAATTTTAGTTTTAATTGAAGGCATGTAAAACAACTGGCTTCTTTTAGGCGTCAATTGGATTTCCTATAAAAATAAGTCTCCATCAATAAACTGACCAGATGGCAACTCAGGTAAGGGTAAGATAGATGGCTTTCTAAAATGAGGAATGCCCCACATAATGAGGGTCAGCTGAGAGGTATAAGTGTGATTTGTTTTGATGAATAATAAATTTATGTAAGTTACACAATAATTGTGATGCATGAGTTTTCTCTGTAAATTCCTGGAGGATCAGTCTTACATGGTAGAGCACAGCTGCCCTTTCAGAGCAGATGTCTTAAATCATATTGAAGGTCAGAGTAGTTTAAGGCAATGGTCAGGGCTTAGGGTGGGGAGAGAGGTCACACTGTTTAAAGCTTGAAGTTTTGAACTTTTTAACTTTATAAACAAAATTCTACTTTATAAACAAAAACTGGAAATACAAGGAGAAACAGAAATTTCCTTCCTTTCTCCAGGGCTTGACTACAATGTCTTCTGCAAAGAAAGGACATCTATTTGCTAGAGAGGCAGAGTGGAGCAGCACAACATTCATTTCTATCTTTGATGACCAAGTATACCAATAACTTAAAGACTCGTGGCTTTCCTGTGCTCAATATAGCATATCTATCTATCTATCTATCTATACACACACACACATATATATGTGTATGTATATATTTATATTTATATAACATATATATAAATACATGCACTCTGGCTTCAGACCAATTTTAGAAATTTATTCTAAAACCATTTTCAATAAATAATGTAACATTTTAGAAGCAAAAATTGAGAAATATAATGAGTATTAAAAAGGAGCTTAGTGTTTGAAAACATCTGAATTATGAGACTATACATGGCTATTTTCTGTGAGGAGAAAAAGAAAGTTTTCAAGGAAGTTAAGTCAGAGTTAAAGCAAATAATGAGCTGAGAAATGGGATTAGTGACCAAGTAAAGGCATTGCTTGCCCCACAGAAAATTCAAGAATGTTTCAGATAATTAAAAAGGTAAACATTGGCAATTACATATGTTTCTCTGTTTATTAAAAAAGATAGAAGGAACAACATATCAAAAAATGGAAAAACTCCCAACTCTGAGAATTAAGTTGGAAGGTCAGCCCCACATAATAGAAAATGAAATGTACAGGTGGAATTCATCCAAAGAATTGTAGGGTATCAATCCAAATAAGTTAATACAAATAAAATACTGTGATCTTGGTGACTCAAGGAATAACCCATCAAGGCAACATCTCATTAAGCTGTTAAACTGGAATTTATTTAATTTTTAATCCTTAGGTCCCACTTGAAGATCACTGTAACAGCGAAAGCCTGTGGTTTATGCTAACTCCTTCCTACAGTAAAGGAAAAGGTACACAGCAGTTCTAGGGCAAGCAGTTGCAAGAAAACATAGTTATTTTCCAATGTTACTTGAAGTCTTAAAGAGGAAAAGGAAAAAAAAGCTTATATCTAGATGGTATTTTCTTATATGTTTAAGATACTTTCTTTTTAATTGTAATATATTTCTTTGGACATAGAAGTTAAAAAAAATTATAGTTTGTATAGTATTTGTATTATTTATCATCAAAGTGTACATCTCTAGACACTAATATATAGTCTTGCGTATTTTTTTAAAAAATGAAAATTTAAAAAAATTTAGTTTTCACTTCCATCCTCTTTTTCTCCCATTTCATTTATCTGTTGAAGAAACCAACCATTGGAATTATAATATTGATTTTACTATACTAATATAACCACCAATAAGATGAAGGAAATGTTATATTTTTAAGCATATTCTTTTCTCATATCTACATTGTTAGAGCATATAGCCACTATATATTGTACTTGCTAAAGTTAAACTCTCATTTAGTTTTGTCTCCAAAGTAATTATATATTAATGGTCACAACCAGTCTTTACATAGAAGAATTTCTGGTCATTCTGCTTATCTGGAACTCATTCTGTAGTAAATTTCTGAGAAGTTGAGTTTTGATATAAAATCCTTTATTCACATTCTTTGAGTATCTTAAAAATGTTGCATCATTTTCATGTATCATAGAAAAAGTCACTGTCAAAAGTCTTGTAATCTATTGCTCTTTTTTTGCCTGATACTCTTAAGCTTTTTTATAAGTTTAAAGTTTACTAATTTTATTAGAATGTGTCTTAGCGTTTATTGCCATGCATTCAAATTAACAGGCAGATGGCATGTTTTTCAATATGCAGTTTCATTTTTTTTTAAATTTCAGTAATTTTTCCCCCTCAAATTACAGTTTATAGCATTCATTCTATTTGGTGGATTTAGTTTTATTCCTCAAGGATTCCTATTATCCTATATGTTGGAACTTCATTTTGTCTGTTTTCAGTATTTGCCATTTTCCCCCAAATTTGTATCTCTTTATTAATTTCATTTCACTTTTATACCTTCCCTCCTTTTCAACTTTTACTTAATTTGCTTTTTGATTTTGTTGTTCCAGCTGCCTGTTTTTGTCTTTATTTCTGAAATAATCTTTTATCTTGAATTCTTTCTGAATTCTGTCTCAACATGCCTGAGTTTTTCTAAAGATGATTTATTTGGCTATTTCATGTTTTATAATGTTTTCTTTAAGCCATTAGTGTATTTTGGAATAGGTTTGAGTTGTAATTTGTTTTATGGGCATTTTTTCTGGTTATCTCATTTTTGGTATAGGTGTTCTATTCAACATTGTCTTTTTTCCTTTATTAGCTTCATATTCAATGTGATCTTGCTAACTTTGTTATAAATTTCCTATTAAATTAAAATTAGTTTTCCGGAAATTTTAGAATGTATGAGTCAATATAGTTTTCATACATCAGTTGTTTTTGTGTTGTTCTGTGAAGGGTTCAAAAGTAGGGCAACTTCCTTTCTGAGATTCTTTCGACTCTTTTCTCTTCTTTTTATCTAAAGCCTTCTTTTAGATAAGTCTAAGATGTCTTTTTTTTTTTTTTAATCTAAGTCTTATCTTTTCTGCATATCTATTATCCCTCTTCTCTTGCATTTTGATGGTTCTCAGATGTTTGCTGTTACTATTCTGGAAGGATGGAAGCCCTTAGGTAATGAAGCTGCAGAATTTATTAAGGACCTCTTGTGCTCTTTGTTCTCGAATTAGCCTCGGGTGAGTTCCATTGAAAATCTACAGTCTATTCTGGTTTCTCCCATTCCAGGTCAAACTGAAGTCTCATTGTTTTCCTCCACTCTCTCAGCAGTCCTTGAAATACAGGTTTTCTTATATTTTTTCCTATGCCTGTAGTTTGTACCCTTATATATTATAAATGTTGGCCATGGGTTTTGGATTGACCATTAGTAGCTCTGTGTGCTTTTAAATGGAGATTCCGGATCCATTATTGTCTCAGAATCCTCTGTAATATTAAGGTTAATAGTAAAACTAGTTCTTGAGGTTTTATATATGCTAGCCATTGAGCTAGGCAGTGTGTCAGATTATCTCATTTAGGGGTGCCTGGGTGGCTCAGTCATTAAGCATCTGCCTTCGGCTCAGGTCATGATTCTGGAGTCCTGGGATGGAGCCCCACATCAGGCTCCCAGCTCAGCAGGAAGCCTGCTTCTCCCTCTCTCTCTCCCCCTGCCTGTGTTCCCTCTCTTGCTGTGTCTCTCTCTGTCAACTAAATAAAATCTTAAAAAAAAAAAACAAAAAACCTCATTTAATTTTCATAGTAACACAATTAGGCATTATTATTGCCTTTATTTTACAGATGGTTTTAAGAAAAACATAAGTAAGATTACCTAATATCTTACATGCAGTGAGGGTGGAAGCAAGATTCAAAGCATCCATCTAATTATTCACAAGTTCTTTCTAACTCTGGCATCGATAATGTGTTTTAGAGTCCCATGTTTTATACTGTGTCACAATACTTCTTAGTTTAAGCAGGTGACATTTTCTTTCATATTTTTAGTTTAAACAGATGATTAAGTCATTTTATTGCTAAAATCAAGGGTACTGCTAATAGTCAAATCTACTGTTATCTAGATAGCTATTTCTCCTCTGAGAAAACAAACTGAGGGTTTTGCAGAGGAGGAGAGTGGGGTTGGGTAAGCCTGGTGGTGGTTATTAAGGAGGGCACATATTACATGGAGCACTGGGTAAGGTGCATAAACAATGACTCTTGCAACACTGAAACAAAAAAAAAAAACAAACAGAAAATCTTTTTTTTAAGATTTTATTTACTTATTTATTTGTCAGAGAAAGAGAGAGCGTGCATGAGCAGGGGAAGAGCAGGCAGAGGGACAAGCAGGCAGAGGAGAAGCAGGCCTCTTCCTCGCCCCAGCAAGGAGGCCAACATGGGACTCGATCCCAGGACCCCGGGATCATGACCTGGGCCAAAGGCAGAGACTTAACTGACTAAGCCACCCAGGCATCCCTACATAGCCATTTCAGTTTTCACTGTTACACTACTCTCGTCTGTATAATTGTTACAATGAAGTTCAGGAGACCTTTTCTTTTAACTTCATAAAGTTCCCTGTTCTGTTGTTTTTATGAATAATTCAGAAGGATAATTTCTTGTTATATGAAGGCTTTAGTCATTTTCATATAATGACCTTAAAAGTAAGATAGAAAAGGTGAGATGTGGCATGTTGTAATAGAGATTTAGTTAAAATACAATTCCAATTGTTCTAGCTCCATGGGACTGAGATATAGATGGAGGCACACAGAAGCTACCCAACAAATGTTAACATATTTCTCCTTAGTAACTTTTGGTTATGGCAACAAACCATGATGAAAGGACAAGAAGAAACCCCTTGTTATAGTTCTTGTCCATGATCCTTATTCTTTGGCATCTTAGAGGTATCATCACTACCAAGCATGCCATCACCAGATGTCTAAGGGTCCATAAAATCTCTTAGATACTGATTTTATTTCAAAGAGAAGGGTAACCTATCTTCCCCACATTTTCTTACCTTCACCCTTGTCCAAAAAGGCTATAAATGGATCAAACGTTGTCAAGAATTTTGCAACAAAAGTAGTTACATGGAATCACAAGAAATGACAGGGAAGTCCTTATGAAAATATTAAAACATTTAATTTGGAGAGAGAACATAATTTCTATAGTCAATAAATTGGAATAAAGGCACATTCAAATATTTTCTGTTTTTTTATTTTATTCTTCTTCTGTTTGTGTTGCCTCTCCATTAGATTCATATGCGTCCAAGAGCCACAAGCTTCTGACACCAGCAATATACTATTTTTCCACAGAATGCCTAACATTGTAATACATAAGTGAAATACTGGTATTTGAAAGGTATCCTAAAACTGAATCATGTTCTAATTAATGGATGAATTAATCTTTATTACTTCTGCTAAATACCAAAGTTATAAAGCCTACTTTCCATGCATTAGTTTTTTATATTATTTCTTTACCACTATTTCATGTAAGAAGACCATATCCTCTTTTTAAAAAATGTTAATTCTAGTATAGTTAACATACAGTGTTATATTAGTTTCGGGTATCCAGTATAGTAATTCAACAATTTTGTTCAGTATTCCTTGCTCATTGTGTTAAGTGTACTCTTAATTCCCTTCACCTATTTCACCCATCCTCCCACTCACCTCTGCACTGGTAACCATCACCTTGTTCTTTATAGTTAAGAATCTGATTTTGGTTTTTCTCTTTTTTCCTTTGTTCATTTCTTGTTTCTTAAATTTCACATACAAGTGAAATCATATGGTATTTGTATTTCTCTGACCGACTTACTTCATTTAGCATTATACTGTCTAAGTTGATGCATATTGTTGCAAATGGTGAGATTTCATTCATTTTTGTGGCTGAATAATATTCCAGTGTGTGTGTGTGTGTGTGTGTGTGCGCACAGATGCATGTGTGCATGCATGCTACTACTTCTTTATCCATTCATTTATTGATGTGCACTTAAGCTGCTTCTATAATTTGGCTATTTTAATAATGCTTCAGTAAGCACACAGGTGTAAACATCTTTTTGAATCAGTGTTTCTATATTCTTTAAGTAAATACTGAGTAGTGGAAATTCTAGATCACATGGTCCTTCTATTTTTAACTTTTTGAGGAATTTCCATACTGTTTTAACTTTTTGAGAAACCTCCATACCGTTTGTACAAGTCTGAATTCCCACCAACAATACAAGAGGGTTCTTTTTCTCCACATCCTCGCTAACACTTGTTTCTTCTGTCTTTTATTTCAGCCATTCTGACAGGTGTGAGGTGATATCTCATTATAGTTTTGATTTGGATTTCCCTTATGATAAGTGATGTTATGCAACTTTTCATATGTCTGTTGGCCCTCTGGATGTGTTCTTTGGAGAAAGGTCTGTTCATGTCTTCTGCCCATTCTGTAATTGGATTGTTTTCTGGGTGTTGAGTTTTATAAGTTCTTTACATATTTTGGAGACTAACCCTTTACTGACTATGCCATTTGCAAATACCTCCTCTTATTGCATAGGTTGCTTTTTAGTTTTGTTGATTGTTTCCTTCACTGTTCAGAAGCCTTTTGTTTTGATGTAGTCCCAATAGTTTATTTTTGCTTTTGTTTCACTTTTCTCAGGAGACACAGGTGGAATCACTGTTACAGCTGAGATCAGAGACATTACTGCTTGTGCTCTTTTCTAGGATTTTTATGGTTCCAGGTCTCACATTTTGTCTTCTCTCTATTTTGGTTTTATTTTTCTGTATGGTACAAAAATGGGGTGAGCATATTCTCTTAATGAAAAGTCAGGTGTTGTGAAATAATAAGTAGTTGAATATCTGAAAGTAGAATTTTCCAGAAATACTGGGATATGTGACCTCTTTAGATACATATTCTTGTAAGTCTTGCTAGAGCAATATAATGGACAAGATTAATGAGGACTATAGTATCATTGAGCCGTGGACTACCATTTCAGTTATTTTCAGACTAAGCTTATTATATATTCAAGATGTTTTCCACAAGTTCAGATCTATTGGCTCTAGTCTCTGTGAGAACTATGCTGAACACATAATGTAAATTGATTACACTTATAACATCTAGTCTTTTTTTCAAAGGCAGAAACCCCCAAAAGTGTGTGTTGCTTGATTAAAATATGACATTCGTTATTATTGGATTATTACTGTTTTGTAGCTAAAGCTATTTTATTTGTATCTCCAAATTCATCAGACAAATTATGTTTTGTATTAGCATCTTTACATTTGTAGATCAGAAATCATCACTGGAAACTTGAAAACAAAATAATATTATCAAGTTTAGTCTCTTAGGAGAGCTAAGCCACTATTCAGATAGAATTATTAATTTCCAAGTTATTCCACATCCTAAGGAGGAAGTGGCTAATTTAAATTCTCCCTTAGACTTTGTGAGCTGTCTGGTGGTATGATGAGCCAAATCAGCCTGTTTTTGATAGAACACCTGATTTTCACACTGATTATACCTTTTAGTTAAAATGATATTCACATTAAGATGTTGCTCTTCTTTTAGTTGAACTTCAACAATAATTCTGTCTATTCATTCTTCTACTGTCATTTATTCAATGAATATTTTTTGGTATCTCCTTCTGGTCCTGCACTATGTTGGCCACTGGTGAGACAGTGATGAACAATTATAGACATAGTTTCAGTCCTCTCGGCAGTGACACTCAAGTGGTAGAGACCAATGTTGCATTTGTTGTGGTGTGGATATTGATTTAAATTATAATTTTATAGAGCATCTGAAGAGGAGTTTCAGAGTTCTATGAAAGTTTAAGAGAATTTGGTCTTGGAAAGATACAGAAACTGATGAGGTTAAAGAATGTGCAAGAGTTAACTAGAAAACATGGAAAGAAAGAGAATTTCAGGGGGGGGAAATCCAGTATTTATTAAAGTTCTTTGGGAATGTATGGGTTCAGTTGGGTCCAGTTTTAGAAATATTGGACTTGGGATACAATTATGATCTTTAAAAAGGACTTGAAGTAATTAGAATATATGAATTTAAAGCTCTGGGGAGATGTGTGTAGGAAATAAAGACATGGGTGTGTATGAAAGTCTTAGGGAATAAGTATAAAGTGAAAACAAGAAATGGATTAGGTAGAGCCTTGATAAATTATGGCAGCTGTACCTTGCAGATGCCATTTAATTTATAAAAGAGGAATGAGAAAGGTATGAGGGCCATGAAGTAAGTACTTTGAGGAGAGGAAAAGAACTCTTCCTACCCCAAATAATGGCAGCACCAAGGCCCTGCTATTCCATAGGTTTTATTGTAGATTCAGATAAATTTTAAGTGTTATTTAATTACTTGCAAGATTTCTAGAAATATCTTCAGGCTTCAAAACCCACTGTTGCAGAGCATATAGCAGGTGTGCATATGTAATTAGAAGTTGTTACTAAGGTCTCAGTACAACTACTCCATTTGAAAACACTATATCCCAAGATTATAAGTTAGGATAGCTCTCCTGTTATCAAGTAGTATGCTCCTAACACCCCTTTTTATTCTATCATCCTGGGAGTAGATTTACTTGCTCATACTTTTTGCATTTCATCTGATCTGTGTTGTCCAGACTCCATATAAGATGACAGACAGCTGAATAATTGAAGGCACATAAAATTTGTATACTGTCAGGCTTTCTTTTTAGCATCTAGTCTGGCAAAATGATTCAAAAAAACAGGATGATAAATCCTTAGGAAGGTAGGAGGAAAGTTCACATGAATGAGTCTTCAAGATGGACTGAATCTGATACACGAGCCTGTAAATTATAAAAATCTTTTTTGATGTGATAAGCCCCTTATCATGAACTGGTGACAAATACAATTCAGCATAGACCCTCAAAATTGGCAAAATGTTAAAGTGTTATAATAATTAATATATTTTTATTAATTCCTCATAGATGATTACATTTGCCTAAATGGACATGTATTAGTTTCTACTTTTCTATTTAATTAACATGAGAGACTAAGGTCAGGTAACATTTGCTACCATTAAAAATGGTCCTGTAATTTTTGTTTAGTTTGTTCTAGTATTAATTAATTGTGGTTTGAGAAAATTTAGTTTATGACATTGGTGCTAACAAGTTTCATCTATATCAAATAATTTCCTTATAAGAACGTACCTTTGCAAAAACACACTCAGAAAGTTAGGAGGTTTTGGAATTAATCCAAATAACAACCTCCCCACTCCATCCAGAGATTTGAATTTAAGCATAAAAGCTATATTGTTGTTACAAACTTTTATTTATAGTATCAAAGTCTTCAGTTTTTCCGATTTACATGATCTTCCAATTCACAAAATCTTTTCCCTAAGCAAAGTAAGAATAAGGGTCAAAATAATCTCACACTGCATAGTTAGAAAATTCATAATTGGAAAACTTTCCAAAAGAAAATGATTTTTAATTAGAGTATAAACATAATTCTGTAACCTCAAATGTTGCTATTTCTAAAAGATTAATATGAATGAAATGAACAGTTTTTAAAAAACAAAAACGTCTCATTTATGTTGAAAATAAGTAATTTTAAAATCTGTAATATGTAGGACAATTAATTCTACATTATTTTCCTAAATATCATCCTCAGATACTGAGTAAATATGAAACATTGCTTTGAGGGGAGAGGGTAGCTCTTCAGAAAACCATCTTCCCTAATTAGGAACATCTTTTAGAAACTCTAAGCATGTGGGCTACATTCCTTTAAGATATAAATGACATCTCTTCATTATATGTTTTTATATTTCTGCCACTCAGCATTGTTAACTGGCATGTTGTTGGGGTTAAAAAATGTTTGGTGAAGAGGTAAAAGTAAAAGCACAGTGCATTAATAATTTCTGGTTGCAAACTATGCAAGTTTTAGAAAAATAGAGTATTCCGTTTAAACTAAAGCAGCCATTTTGGCTAAAGTGATTAGCCTAATGCAGAGAAACTGCATTGTCATTTCCTTACCTTTACGAATTAGACATAAAGCCAACCCCTGACTGGGACATGAGCAGGGAGAGATTAGAAGTTAAGGTGCTCTGGGGTCTTTTTGAAGATGGTTACTAGTGGGGAAGAGAGCGATCCTATTGTGAAGGGGTGACAAGATGAAAGAAGCTTCTCTTCACTATCAAGATCAGAAAGAAAATCGAAAAAGCAATGGAGAAAGGATATCACAAAATGTTAGGCTTATGTTAAGGGAAAGAGCATAAGAAAGAGCTTCAGGGTACAAAGTAGCCCTTACCTAGGACCATCAAGAATTGCCTTGCTTACTGAGAACACGCACATATATACACATGCATGTACCCCACATGCATACATGTATATACATTCTATATATCAATGGAAACAACAATTCATGAGCACTTGCTAATGTTACATTACATGATACCAGATTTTAGGTACAGAGATGGAATTGGCACCAGCCATACCCTAATCAATTCACTATCCTGGCATCTTACTTCTCTCATAAAATATGGGCACAGCATCTCCATTCAACTACACAGAGGTCTCATGTTACTTTCATGTATTGCGAGTCAGGTTAGGGATAGAAATCAAAGTAAAGGGAAGCAATGTGAGGGCTGCAAAACAAACGACGAGATCAATCTTGACTTTCTTTTTAAGTCTAGAAAGAAAAAAAAAAAGCCTTGATCAATCAACACGTATTTATTGAGTGAAAAATCTCATTAAATTCTTAAATGTTAATTTTGACCTGAGAACATTTTTACATTCTTTTAATTAGACCTTTAAGCAAATATATTCTATTTGTGAGATCTTATGAGCTAGTATACCATTGATCACCAAGTGTCTTGGTATATGATCTTATGGAATAATTTTTTTTTTTTTTAATTTGGATAGAGGAGACCACTCTTTTATGTTTAATTAAGTATTTGACTTTTCTTAAAAAAATTCTTTTCATAGTTAAGAATAATAAATGAGCCTTACAAACCCCAGAAGAAGTTAAGAAGAAAATTGAAGCAACCTGTTCTTGAATCATTTTCTTTTTGTAATCTAGTTACATCTTAATTATTTTAAAATACTTTGGAAGTTAAATTTTCTTTTATAAGCACTAGCACCCTAATGAGAGAGACATTTATAAGTAAATAGACATTTTAGTGACATGAGACAGTTAATGAAGTTTCCAAAGACATTTAACAGGTAGGAAATTATTTAGCCATTGAAATGTTCAGGCTTATTCTCTTTGGACTGTTTTATTCTCAAAGTAAGTAGGACCTCCTCCAGCAATAGGTAATATAGACCATGCTTTAGTCTCTTTTAAAGCTTGAATTAGTATGGCAATTCAATTCAGAGTTTAAACCATACTGTAGTAGATTTAAAAAATTCACAGCCAGTATGGAGGACAATTTATGGTAAAAAAGCAAAGGGAAATTGCCTGGGAGTGGGGAGGGGAGCAACAACCATCAGAAAAAGTGATCATCAAAAGATAGGCTGGTATTTGCTGATATGAAGGGTATACTGAGCTTCTAAAAACAGTATAGAAGTGCTGTGTTCCAGTTAACGAGTTAAAATCCTTTCAAAATGTCAGAGAGACAATCTAACGAGGCTTCTCCATTTCTAATTCTACACAGTAACAAGGTTAATCAAACCATGAAGTAACAGTGAGGGCTTTCACAATTAATGCTGTAAAATACATAAACCAACAGCTAATTAATCAGCCCTAAGGTCACTATATCGCTTGCAGAAAATTAGTAATAGCAAAGATTCATGACAGAGAGAGAGAGATGACAGGTCATGCTCTGTGAGTTTCAATTTTAACTAGCAGACTGTCAGAGTTCTATCTAAGCTGCAGTAGTTTCTCTCTTGCTTTTTTAACAGCAATAGAAGCTTGACTAGTATTGGAAACAATTATATTTTGAACATATTTAGAAAGTTCAAGTAACTATGTGCCCTGTAGTTTTTAACTATGGGAAGGGACAAGGAATGTTGAGTTACATACATGAAACAAGTTTACTAGATGATATATTTTACCTTAACCTTCCTTTTTTAATGCATACTGACTTCCAATTAACATATGCCCAAGAAAGATGTGAATCAGAGACATAGTCGTAAGAAATTAACTATATGAAAACATTTCTGTAAATCTTTTGTTTTAGATATAGAAACTGAAATTATTATTTGCAAGCCTCTTTTCCTTGGGGGACCCACCTTTGAAATCCCAATAAAAGGAAACAAAGATAGTATTTTCAGTATTTTACTATAGTATAAAATGATTCTGAATTTCTTTCAAAGGTTAAGGAAAGTAGAAAGAATGAGCAATTATAAATAAAACATCGATGTTTATGAGAGCTTGTTAAAGGAAAAAGTAAAGAAATTAGTGATTCTAGGGAGAAGAGATTCTGGGTCAACAGAAATAATGAAAAATCTAAGCCATTATAGTATTGGGGGGTTATGTTGCCAGAGAGATAATTACTGCTTTGAAGCAAGGAAAAGAAAAAGATAATTAAAATGTACATTAAGTTTGTAGTTTGGGAAATGATTTTTTGGTTTGTTAGGTGATAGAATTGCATTTGGAAGTTAGGTGTATTTTAGCACCAAAATTAAGTATATATTTCTAATCACTTATAATTTTAAAATTTTTTTCCAAAAAATGGATCAAACTTTACACACTGTCTTATACCTTGATTTTTCTCACTTATATATCTCTTGGGACACATTCCATATTAGTGCATACAGATCTGCCTACTTTTTAAAAGCAAAATCATATTATTTTTCATATGGATATAGCACAATTTACTTAACCACTATTGCATGTGTGAGCATTTCTTTCATCTATGCAAATATCAGTCATTTTAGCTTTTCAAAATAAGTGATAATCTGTTTTAAAATAAAAATTTCTTCCCTTGGTAGATATTTTGGATTAAATATTAAAGCAATACAAACAGCAAAATTAAAAAAAAAATACAAGAAGAGAGTAAAAGCCCATGGTATCCAATCACAGAGAATGGTTGTTAAGGTTCAGGAACACTGTTTACAGCATCTCTCTTGGAATATACAGAACTAAAGGAGAGATAGCTAGGAAACAATAATTGTAGTAATATAGGATGATACTGAAATCAAAAACAAGATAAAGAATTTGAGGGGGAGTTGAAGAAACTGTTAAGGGGCAGAAAAATGTATTTTTTTCCCCTCATATTAGATATATTCTTAAAAGGTCATTCTCAGATTAAAAATATTATAGAAATATTAAGAGAAGTAATGTTTAACTAAAGTTTTCAATATAGACAAGGTTTATGATTCCCTAAAGTGAAAGATAAGTATAATGGCCCTCATACATTATTAGCTCTCCTCTATCTATAACCTATATTTTTATTATTATATAAATAATTAATAAGGTTTCACTCATTTTTGTTCTATTATGTAATTATGATAAACATTTTATAGGGACTTAATTATCTGATTAAATCATTCCATGTGTTCCACCGGTCCTTTTACTATGCATTTTCATTCATTAGGTTCTAACTTGAATTCATCATTTGGAAGCCCTTTTTTTTTTATTGTTAAGTAGTGTTTTGCAATGTTGTACTATAAATAATCCTACTTTAGGGAAAATCCCCAAATTGCAGTGTGTGTGGGCAATCGAATTCAGCACTACAGTTAATTTCTCATTAACAGGTGAAAATTGCAATGAAATTGATTTAAAAAATATAAAAATATTTAAGATTGATTGTTAAATATATATTTGTAAGAATTAAAAATCTTAAAGGAGAAAGTACTTGTAAAATCTTAATGGAGAATGTACTGGGAATTCACAACTCTCTCTTCTCATTCACTTACCACTTCTCTTTTCTACTTTCCTAGCTGACCTCTCTATCTGTCTATCTATCCATCCATCCATCCATCCATCCATCCAATCTATTAATATGGGGTAAAGTGCTTGTTTGGTGTGGCTTTTTTAATTATAAAAAGGGTTCTAGTTTTCAATGACTTTATAATTCTGCTCATCCCTCCTACTTTGAGTATTTCTTTTGATAGAACAGGGAACAGGGAAGAAATAATGATGGAAAAAATAATAGAAAGTGATTTAAACAATATTATACCTCCACAACAGACAAAACCTGGACCAACACATAATTATGTTAAAGGCTGAAACTGAATTGTACATGTATGTTGTTTTGGTTTTCCTGTCTGAAGTCCAGCAGTAGTTGTTCTCATACATTCAGTTAGAATGTTGTGCCAAAAAATTCTTATGGAACACTACTAAAATGAAGCTAAGGGGCGCCTGGGTGGCTCAGTGGGTTAAGCCACTGCCTTCAGCTCAGGTCATGATCTCAGGGTCCTGGGATCGAGTCCCGCATCGGGCTCTCTGCTCAGCGGGGTGCCTGCTTCCTCCTCTCTCTCTCTCTGCCTGCCTCTCTGCCTACTTGTGATCTCTCTCTGTCAAATATATTAAAAAAAAAAATCTTAAAAAAAAAAAATAAAATAAAATAAAATGAAGCTAAAATCCTTAATAAACTTGCAGGACTCTTTTGTATAAAATTCTAATGGTGTTGCACAAATGTCCCCGCTACCCACATAAACTGTTTTATCCTTATGTGTGTCTTGGAGTTCAGATATATACACCTCCATCTCTGAAAACACACATAAACCCTCCATCCTGGTGTATAAATAAATCAGAGATCAAGTGAATCTATCTTATTAGAAAGAGTAAAAAACAGTTTTATTCATTCCTATTCACCTATATAATGTGATTTCTTAAAGAATGAGATCTTAATTATTATGATTTATTCAGCATAGGAGTTCAAAGTTGTGCATTTTACATTTTGATTTGAAGATTCAAAAAGCTCTTTGCTATAAAAAAAAACGCCATTTCTATGATTACTTTATGAAATACAGTTCACTTGAAAATTGAGTGTATATAGCAAGTAAATTTTGAGTTTAAAAAGTGAGACTGCCTTGCTTTCTAAACTCATTTTTTTTTTAACATTTGATCCCATCGTTTCCTCCTTTCCACAGCTTTAATAAAATGGGAGATGAACGAAAAACGTTTTGGGGCCTGATTATAAAACAGTGAGCATTTCCTGTATGGGCACATGCACATATGAATTACCACAGAAATGGGTCTTTGATTACTCCTATAGCTTTATGCAAGTTATGATTTGTGATATCAGTGAGGACCAGACATCATTTTCAATATTTGCATTGCAGCGCAGATCAAGCCTACTATGGAAAAACAAGTTAAGTGTTGTGCTAGCTGGTTGCTCTCCCTATCATTACAGGGCACTTTAGGAGGTTCCCTTTTATTCATGTCAGCTGTATGGTTTAATTTAAAAGTAATTCCAAGCATTTAACACGCTTCCTTCATTTTAAAGAGTACTTCTTAAAAATGAAAAGGATTCAATCACTTTTTTGGAGACAAGCAGAGGGTACAATACAAATGTAAGTCCCATCAGTGTAGGTCTGATGGTTTCTGATTTAAATAGTTTTTATTAAATACGAAATGTCCAAATTACCTAATCATTGTCTTCTGTAAGATAAACACAGTTTTCCCAGGCCTTTCTCCAGAGTCTTATCTCAGAGCTGCAGGATGTCAGTTGATAATGTTGCCTTCATGTTAGACAAGCAGACAAAATAATTTGATTGTGCTGCTTGCCATGTTGTTCTAAGCAGTTCTTTAAGAACTAAAACCACTTTGTTTCTGGTGGCATGACAAAGCCCATTACTTTCATTTTTTTTTGAACTCCTTAAAAAGCTTCAACATCAATAAGACTGCTTTCAGAGCACACTGGTATAATGTGTTCAGTCTTGTCTCATCTATCCATCCAGAGGTAGACATAAAACAAAAGTTAGGATAGTAGGAAAAATGTTTTTCATTCTGCAACACATGGCAAAATTACAGGTAATTACTTTTTAAACTGACAATCACTGAAGTGAGTGTTTAAAGCTAAATTTTAAATAAATTATTCAAAAACCTATAAACCTATATCCAAATGCTAGACATTAACTTCTGTACTGTTTGAATAATATTTTGCAATGATCACACAAAGAAAGACCATGAAAAAATGATCAAAATAATCTTTACCATTATGTTCTAGGAGTATGAGAAAATATTCTAATTAAAAAATGTTAAATGATAAGTCTTCTAATTATTTTTACACTTGTGAGAGAGAAGCATAGAAAATGTAAAATCAATTTAGTATAATGAGAACTTTATTCCAAATAGGAGGATAGGCTAAGGGACTGGGTATTTCTAAAAGATAAGCTTGGAAAAACAAACAAACAAACAACAACAGATCCTTGCAAAAAAACAGATTTAAAATCAAAGCTTAAGGTCCATGGACTTTTTGTGACCTTGTACAACACACATTTTAAGTCCAGTTTTCTTATTTGTAAAATAAGAATAGAGTAATAGTTACATGAAATTTGGACATCTAATCAACTGGCTCTGGACTGATATTTCTTTCTTTCTTTCTTTCTTTCTTTCTTTCTTTCTTTCTTTCTTTCTTTCTTTCTTTTTATTTATTTGACAAAGAGAAAGATCACAAGTAGGCAGAGCAGCAGGCAGAGAGAAAGGAAGAAGCAGGCTCCCTGCTGAGCAGAGAGTCAGATGTGGGGCTCAATCCCAGGACCCTGAGATCATGACTTGAGCTGAAGGCAGAGACTTAACCCACTGAGCCACTCAGGCGCCCTTCTGGACTGATATTTATTGACAGAAATCGACACTCCCTGACCTAAGGTAGCTTACATTCTGTTCCAGAGATCAAAAACCATAATCAAGTCAATATACACATAAATATAAAATTGTGACTATCATAAGTACTATGAAGAGGAGAGGTATAGAATTTTGATACCTCCAGCTTTGCTTTTCTTTTTCAAGATTGCTTGGGCTATCTGAGGTCTTTTGTGGTTCCATACAAATTTTAGGGTTGTTCTAGTTCTGTGAAGAATGTTGTTGGTATTTTGGTAGTCATTCCATTAAGTCTAAGATTGCTTTGATTAGTATAGACATTTTAACAATTTTTGTCCTTCCAATCCATGATCATGGAATGTCTTCCCATTTCTTTGTGTCATCTTCAATTTCTTTGATCAGTCTTTTGCTGTTTTCAGAGTACAGAGATTTTTACCTCTTTGATTAGATTTATTCCTAGATATCTTATTATATTTGGTGCAAATGTAAATGGAATTGATTTCTTAATTTCTCTTTCTGCTGCTTCATTATTAGTGAATGGAACAGATTTCTGCACATTGATTTTGTATCTTGCAACTCTACTGAACTCATTTATCTGTTCTAGCATTTTTTTGGTGGAATTTTTCTATTATTCTATATATAATATCCAGTATACAATATTCAATATTCTATATGCAGTTTTTTGGGTGGAATTTTTCCAGTATTCTACATACAGTATCTGTCATCTGCAAATAGTGAAGATTTTACCCCATCCTTATAAAATTAGATGGCTTTTATTTGTTTTTGTTGTCTGATTGCTGTGGCTACAAGTTCCAGTACAATATTGAATAAAAGATTCCAGACTCAAGTTGTATTACAAAGCTGTAATGATCAAAACAGTATGGTACTGGCATAAAAATAGATAAATAGATCAATAGAACAGAAAAAAAAAAACAGAAATAAATTTACAATTATATGGTTGTTCCAATTTTAGTATATGTGCTGCTGAAGTGAACACTTTACGGCCAATTAATCTTCAACAAAGCAGGAAAGAATGGGAAAAAAGACCATCTCCTCAACAAATGGTATTGGAAAAACTGGACAGCTAGGTGCAGAAGAATGAAACCAGACCACTTTATTTCACCATACACTAAAATAAACCCAAAATGGATTAAAGATCTAACTGTGATATCTGGAACCATAAAAATCTTAGAAGAGAGCATTGGCAGTAAGGTCTCTGACATCAGCTGTAAAAACATCTTTCTATATAAGACTCCTGAGGCAAGGGAAACAAAAATAAAAATAAACTATTGGGACTGCATCAAAATAAATAGCTTCTGTACAATGAAGGGAATAATCAATAAAACTAAAAGGCAACCTATGAAAAGGGAGAAGGTATTTGCAAATGATATATACACTAAAGGGTTAGTTTTCAAAATACATAAAGAATTTAAGAAACTCAACACCAAAAAAAAAAAAAATCCAATTAAGAAATGAGCAGAAGGTATGAACAGACCTTTCTCCAAAGAAGACATCCAGAGGGCCAGCACATACACAAAAAGATGCTCAATATCACTTATCATAAGGGAAATGCAAATCAAAACTATGCTGAGCTATCACCTCATACCTGTCAGAATGGCTAAAATAAAAGACACAATAAACAAGTGTTGGTGAGGATGCAGAGAAAAAGAAACCCTCTTGCCCTAGGCAAACTGTTGCTGTCACTGTGGGAAACAGTATGGGGTTCCAGAAAAAGTTAAATATGGAACTATCCCACAATCCAGTGATTGCATAAGTGGGTATTTACAAAAAATACAAAAAACTAATTCAAAGGCATACATGCACTCCTATGTCTACTGCAGCATTATTTACAATAGCCAAATTACGAAAGCAGTGTCCATCGAGAGGTGAATGGATGAATAGGCGCGCGCGCACACACACACACACACACACACATGCATGTGCACACACACAATGAAATATTATTGAACTATAAAACAGAATGAATTCTTGAGATTTGCACCAACATACATGGACCTGGATAGTATAATGCCAAGCAAAGTAAACCAGAAAAAGAAAAATGCCATATGATTTCATTCATATGTGTAATTTAAGAAACAAAACAAATGAACAAAGAATAAAAGAGAGAAAGAGAGAGACAAACCAAGAAACAGACGCTTAACCACAGAGCACAAACTGATGGTTAACAGAGGGGTGGTGGGTAGAGGTATGGGTGAAATAAGAGATGGGAATTAGGGAGTACACTCATTGTGATGACTACTGAGTGATATATGGGATTCTCAAAACACTATATTGTATACCAGAAATTAATATGACACTGTATGCTAATTATACTGGATTTAAAGAAAAAGAGCTGCCATGACAGTTTATATTAAGGACAGTTTAAAGTACTTAGGGAAGTTAGAAAAGATTTGTATGAGGACAAAGATGTGCTGCAGTTGGAAGGAAAGAAGTGGATAAATAAAGAAGGGAAGAACATTCTGTGCAGAGGGATTTGGTATATAAAGATACAATGTCATGGAGGCCTGAGGAAGAACTAACAGTATAATAAAGAAGGAAGAACATTGTGGAAGTGAGGTTTAAGAAAGGGAGACCATCCAGAGCTCTGGAGGATATTGTAAGGATTTTTGTCCTTTCCCCCCTTCTTCCCTAAGGGAATCCTTTAAAAGAGACCATTCTGAGTCACAAAGAAGGTTCTGGGATTAAAAATGTGTGTACATTTTCAAATGCTCCCAGTGCTAGATGGGCAGTACTGGTTGTGCTTCTCATCCTTATCTTTATTATGACCACATTCTGAATAGAATGTTCCCTGTTTTTCTTTTTCATTTAATTTTTTTGTTGTTATTTTTAAGAATGAGGGATAAAACTAATGTATATATGATTATAATACACAGAAGTAAATAGATGCAAATTTATTGGCACAGTGAAATTGTAGGACAGATTTTTCAACAAAAGGTCCATTAGATAATTCATAGATTTTAAGTATAAATATTCTTTCCAAGGAAAAACAATTCTTATACTCTAACATGATAGTAATTCTACTCTTATTGGATATAAAAATACATTATGGAAAAGTAGTTATAAAATAACCTGTTTAAATGAATGCATTTATAATTGAAATTATAGAAAAGTGATACATTTATGCCTGAGTTTTATTACTCAATTTTAAAAATTATTATTACTTAATCTTTTTAAGTTACATAGACTGATAATATTGGGTAACTCCAAAACAAACAAACGAACAAAACCACACACTAATATCTATAGCCTCCAATTCAGGAATCAATGGGAGAACCATTGCAATAGAAATACCAGGTCCTTTGGGCTCTTCTTCAGGAGAAATTGCCATCACCGCTGCCAAGTAACTATAAACTCAGGCAAGTTTCTTAGCCTTTCTGTTCACCTGCAAAATGAAGGTACTGATTAGAGTGGCCACTAAGATCATCTAACATGGTGCCTTTAGATACCCTTTAAATTATGATTATGAAAATACTCTCAATGAACTGATTTTGGAAGCCTGCCATCAAAAGCATCTTCTTTTGTTCATCTGAGTATCAATGTTAGAGAACAGCATTTAGGAAAATTGCCAACAAACTGTATCATAATGAATATGCCTTTTTACCCCTTCGGTATCATTTATCAAAGTTTGAACTTTTCAAGGTATATCCCATGTATTTTATTGCCACAAAATTCTATCTTCCATCTGATTAAAATCACCATCTGATTAAAATCTGATTAAAAATAATTGCATTATTTTTTCACACTACTATTGATATATGATTTTTTAAAAATATTAATTGATGTGCACATCTGGTTAAAAGATGTCTCCCCTGCTTTTTCTCTAAGTACTTGACTAACTTCTTAATTCTGAGGGATCAACACTAATTTCCAGTGTTTACTAGCAATCATAGATGACTAGCAGTTAAAAAGCCATCAGCCCTGTCACATTTTTCAAAGAACATAATCCCTTTCCAGATGGCCCTTCATTTGGCTAATGGAGAGCCTAAGGGGATAAAAATGTCACCTGTTGTAGCTAGTCAACAGTATTAATAAAAACACAAAAATAGACCATTCATACAATGGCAACAACCCCAAAACAGATTTATGAGTTCCATTGCTGAGTTCATTTGCAATGGTCATCATTTTAGCATTTTAAAGTTTCCAGTTCCTCTAATGTTCCAACACTATTTAAAAAAAAACACCAAAAGATATTAGAAAATAAAGTTATTTTTAAAAGCTAAGAATACTTTAAATATTTGTACCACATAAAGCAGTTAGTTCTAAAATTTATTTCTCATGTGAAAGAGAATAATAAGATAAAAATCCATGCCTCTTTTTTGAAACTCTGGTAAGAGGTGGACAACTTTACCTTTTCTAATTCATCTCTACTAAATTACATTTCACAAACTAAGCCAATCCAACACAAGTACTGTTTTTTTAAAAGGTTCCTTCACTTTTCCTCTTCTCTAAATTCATACAAGAGATGACTTCCATCTGCAGTGTATTCTTTACCTGGTAAACTCTGACTGATCATTCAAATCCCAGCTCACAATCCCCATCTCTAAATTTCCATTATTTTTATCCATATTTTGAGTGACTAACAAGGTCACGTGTGCTCGAAAATGAAATGTGTGAATGGCTGACCATTGCAAGGAGATTTTTCTGAAGCCATCTTTTCAGAATGTTGAGTCTAATTTAGAGGTTAATCCAAAATCATAAGGGTATCAGTTAAATTCTTTCTGAGTCATTTGCTTTTAGTTTGTATGGCAAATTTATATCTTAGTTACTATACAGTAGAAAATGTAGCAAGACAATATACATTTTAAAAATTCTACTATAATTATTTATTTTTTTCCTGATCATTCATTTGTATTGTTTCTCAAATTACACATAAAAATGAAATCAAATAGAATTTGTTTTTCTTTGTTCTTATTTCAGTTACCATTATACCCTCTAGGTCCATGCATGTTGTTCTAAATGGCAAAATCTTATTTTGTGTGTGTGTGTAATATTCCGTTGTGAATATACAACACATCTTCTTTACCCATTCATCTATGGATATATCCTTAGGTTGTTTTCATATCTTGGCTATTATAAATAATGCTGCAATAAACACATAGGTGCATACATTTTTTTTGAAGTAGTGTTCTCATTTTCTTTGGGTAAATAGTAGTGGAATTACCGAGACATATGTTAGTAATTCCATTTTTAATTTTTTGAGGAACCTCTGTACTGTTTTCCACAGTGGCTACATCAGTTTTCATTCCCATCAACAGTGCATGAGAGTTTCTTTTTTTCCACATCCTCACTGACACTTTTTATTTCTTGCTTTTTTTTTTTTTTTTTTAATAATAGCCATTCAGACAGGTATAAAGTGACATCTCATTGTGGTTTCGATTTGCATTTCCCTGATGATTAGTGATGTTGAGCATTTATTCATGTGTCTGTGGCCATTTACATGTCTTCTTTGGAAAAGATGTTATCAGGTCTCCTGCCCATTTTTAAATTGGATTATTTGTTGTTTTTTGTTTTTTGGTGCTGAGTTGCATAAGTTCTTTATATATTTTGGATACTAATCCCTTATTGGATGCATCATTTACAAATAGCTTTTCCCATGCAATAGGTTGCCTTGTCATTTTGTTGATGGTTTTCTTCACTGTGCAAAAACTTTTTATTTTGGAATGGTCTCAATAGTTCAAATTTTTTTTTTTTTAATTCCCCTTGCCTAAGGAGACATAGCTAGAAAAATGTTTCTATGACTTATATCAAATAAATTACTCTCTATGTGTTTTTCTAGGAGTTTAATGGTTTCAGGTCTCACATTTAGGTCTTTAACCCATTTTGAGTTTATTTTTGTGTATGGTATAAAAACAAAAAAATAGATTCGGAAATACAGAGAACAAGCCTAGTGGTTGTCAGAGGGGAGGTCACTGGGGGAATGGGTGAAATAGATAAAGAAGATACTAGACTTGTGATGAGCACTAAGTAATGTATAGAATTGTTGAGTTATTATATTGTACCTGAATCTAACATAACACTCCATGTTCATTATACTTCAATTAAAAAAATTTTTCTAGAAATAAAACAAGCCAGTCCTGTTAGCTTATTCTACCTTATTTTTTGTTGTTTCAGTGAAGCAAAACCAAGGCACAAACATTCCATACTTTTCTTTTTTATGGCATAAGAACATTCCAAAATGATATTTTATGTATTTCAAATCATCAGAATTTTTATTTTTCTAGTTTTCTAGGGTGCTATACTTTTTCTTCTTAAAAGTCATAGGATATATTGAAAGCAAAAGTCAATAATACACATGAATAATATCATTATCTTTTTGCAGCCCTTAAGGGATATGGTAAATGTTCAACAAGTCTCAATAGTCTATTGAACAATTCACTAACAAAGAGGAAAAATAACATTTTTCTTCCAGGTCTAATTATGATACCAGTGTCCATTCAACTACCTTTAATTAGCAAGAAGCGACATAATTAGTAGAGGGAGCTCTTCCCACCAATAGCTACATACATAAAGTAAAACCACAAGATGAGAAACTGGTTTAAATAGTCACACAACTAAATGTACTGTGAATTGAAATACTGCTTTATGAATTTATTACTTTGTTTTTGATAGTTGTCTAAAATTATGTAATAAAGCTTTCCAGGATAAGTTTAAAATTAATTATAACAATAGGAACTTTGGAGAAGATGTAGAATTCTCTTAAATGAGTAAGATTCCTAATCTAACCTTATACAAGAAGGAACATGTCCTTCAGTTGAAATGAAACATAACAAAACTAAACAAAACAGCCTTGATGTTAGCATTTTATTTTGTATCTTAGAAACAATATTTCAAAGTAATTGACTAAGAGTCTTGGCCAAATTCCTCATTGCATTCTTACAAATTTAATTTAAAAAAATTCAAATAGTAGTATTTTATTTTCTAGAACTCTTTGTTTTAGCCTTGTAGCAGACCAAAATGATTATACATCTCATATTGGGTACTTATATTACTTAATTTTATGTTTTAGTTTGAAATCGATTGGGGCCACCATACTGTTTGACATTTTAGAATCCCTGGGAAACATATATTCACACTTTCATCTCTAACCTTATCTTGTTTTTTTGTTTTTGTTTTTCTGAATTACTCCTTATACCAGTTTCAATTCAGTGTATTTCCAACAGGTGCTTTTTGTCTGCAGCTACTGTACCTTATGGCAAACAAACTGGAAAAAAAGATCCTAACCAGAAAGATATATATACTTCAGAGTTTACAAAACAAATCAGCAAAGAAGGCCATCTATTATATATTTCCAAACACTTTTGGCAATAATCTCTAAAGGAATCAGTTAAAGAAGTAAATATATGCCCTCTTAATAGAGGGCTAAATGATAAAACACTTTAGGTAGAATTTGCTTCTAACTAAATATTAGTTGTTCTAACTGCATTATAAAATAGAGATTATAATTTCTAAACACCAAAGACTATAATAAAGATTGCATGAGGTGATTCATTGAAAGTATTCAGCACATTATTTGGGAAATAACAAATCCTTGATGAATGTTATATAATAATTATATTAAGATCTGTGGGAAAAAAATACTTAGGAACAGCCTGCCTGCATATAGTAGAGTAAGTGCAAGTACTTTGAGTTTTAGTTACATGTATAAATGTCTCTTCAGGTCATGGGATATAGAATTTTCTGTTTTCACCTAAACTGGATATATAAAATAATTTTCTTATCTACCAGCTGTGATCATCATTTTTTGGAGAGAAGGAAAATAAAACCAAAAACCTAGGATGGTATTTGCTTTCCTAACAAGACAACTATTGCATTGATAAAGGTACATTTTTAAAAATAAGAAAGAAAAAATAACTATTCCTTTCTCATTTTATGAATACAGTAGTTTCATTAGGTACAAGTACTATTGTATTCCTTTGAATAATTCAGGGACTAACAAAAGAACATCTGTGAATCAAAGTACTACCACTTGAAATTTAAATTTGCATGAATGAGTTAAAACAGCACATTAACTACCACCAATATTATAGAATTAGTCAATTATGAAAATGATCATCCTCATTTACCAAAGTCATTTGGAGATATTACAAGGATGTTGTCCAAGGTCATTGTAATTGACAAGTGAAATGTACAGTCTGCTTTTTTGATTCAATTTTGTTGTTAATTGATACATTTGAATGGATAAGACAGTAACTATCTGGTACTAGACTTAATTTCTTAAATGCTTTAAAAGAATATTTCAGACACTTTACAGACATTTAATTATTTGTCTATTTTTCATGGTTTTTTTTTTTTCATCCTGTAAGTTACCTATGTTTGGAAACTGCATTTCTCTTGTCCATTGCTATATCTTCAGTTCTAGCAGTAATGCTTAGCATGCAATAGGTGGTCATAAGTATCTCTTAATAGACAAATCCATCTTGAAACATGAAGCAAGGCCAAGCAGCTACTTCTGTAACATTGAGTTTGGAGTTTTTTGAAGACCTACAAAAATTCCCTTCAGAAACCTCAATGGACAGTTGGTGGAGCCTGTGACTCTTGATCTCTGGGCCCTGAGTTCAAGCCCCAAGTCAGGCATAGAGCTCACTTAAAAAACAAACAAACCTTAATGGAGTACGTACAGAGAAATGCACTAGTTACTATGGGAAATACAGACTATGAATTGAAATTTATACTTTGCCCCCCAGGAGTTTACAATACAGTAAGTGAACTAACAAACAATAATAAATTATACATACATTATGAGAAGTAAAAATAAGTACTGAGGGCATAAAAATCAGCAATGATTAGAATAATCAAGAATAGCTGGAAGATTGATTAAGTAAAGGGGTGTGTCAGTGGTGATAAAAAGAAAGTTATGCAGATAAAAACTTAATGGAAGCAAGATCAACTTGACATGGTTTCTCCCAGACTGGATATATAGGCAAGAAAGTTTGAAAGAGAAAGATAGGTGATACCAGACTGGATGGAGGGTGAGAGAGAGAAGGAGAGAGAATGAGGATGATAGCAAAAATAATTATGGTTTTAAGGGGAAAAATCAGTAAGAAAAGGAACGCAGAAGGAGACGCTGGTTTGAATGCAAATGGTGAATGATCCTTTTAAGATAGCATGTTAGGGTTATTTTCTAGGATCCTGCTTTAGCTAAGTGCATTAGTGACAATTTTGCTGCTATAATATAACATGGTTAGGGGAGCACTGAGGAATGTGTAGGTGAAAGTCTAGATAATTGAGATTTATTTTAGTGAAGAGTGAGCTTTCATATTAGTACCATGTGGAATGTGATGCTGTTAAAGTTCACTATAGTGTTGCCAGTTATGTGATAATTTACTGGTAAATGTGACAATTTGAACTACATTTAGTAGTGAATGATAAGTCTTAAGCAGGTGATAATTTTGCTCCCTTACTGTCAATATTGGAATATATCATGAACTATATGCTCAAGTATCGACACATTACAGAATCGTAGGTTAGCTCCTACTATGCTTCAGGCACTTACTAAGGGCAGAGCAAAATCAGGAATAAAATTAAGTTTGCAATTTGAGGGAGAAGTAGATGCACATTTAATACAGTGTAATCCAATATTTTAAGTGCTTCACCACCAATATAAACAAATTAGCAGGACTGGACAGAGGACAGAGTGGCATTTATCCTGAATTGAGGAGGATTCAGAAATCTGCAGAGAGATTTCACTTGAAATGTGCCTTAAGCAAAGACCAGTGTTAGAACAAATGAAAAAAAGGGCAAGGAGAATAAAATTGAGGGAGGAGACTATAGAAAGATCATGAATAAATTATCAGAGGAATTAACAAACATCATTGAATGTTATATATCATGAAGGAGCTTAAATATTAAAAATAGAAAAGTTGGAAGGGAAAACAGATTTCAGCTGAGCTTTGTACTGCATTGTGCATTGTGCTTCTCAAGAGGTAAAAGTGAATTATTCAGCAGAAGGGGATAAATAGTAATAGCAGTACCTAGACCTCTGGTAGGCAATAGAAAAAATGCTTATTCTTTGTGCCTAAGCAGTAGATTCCACTGGTCTGGATCTCAATGTGGGGCTTTTCCAGAGAAAGGGTAATGTTCAGAGAGGCTAGGTAAATTTGAAGTTAAATTTGGGGTGGTATTTTGGGGGTAACATATAGTGGAAAGTAGTAAATCATCCTGGTGTTGCAACCTGAAGAACCCATTTTCTAAAAGCAAGTGAAGGCATATATAAGGCAATATCCACACATACCTACACATGTGTATTTATATACATACCTACTCACCCATACACATTATAGACACAGACATACACATACATTTGGACAAAGTTTCATGTTGTATATGCAGATTTATTGTATTCTTTTAAAGTTTCCATAATATTCCATGGCATGGTATAACAAAATAATTTCATTATTTCCTTATAGAGCATTTTTTCCATTTTTTTGAACTTGCAGTGAATAATATAATAAACATCATACATATAACCTTGCCTTCATTTATTTGTACCTAGTAGATAATCTGATATTTACTCATTTTTTAAAAATCTCATTTTCTCTTTCTCTTAAATTTGGGTGGATAATAATGTTGTTAGCAATTAATAACGTTTTTTCTTTCTAGTACTTATAATTTCAATTCTCAATTTAATACATTAGAAAAGCTATATGAAGTAAATTTGATTGGGAACAAATGTCCTTGTAATGAGATTTTAATAGAAATTCCCTTAGGAGTGAATCATTCTGTGTATTGCTGTAGATTTCCAATAGATGATATTTAACACGAATTAAAAAATATCCCTTCTATTTTAAACGTATTCAATTTCAAAACAATCAAGAATAGCTCTTAAATATTAATGTGTTTGTGTTTTTTATGCATCAAATGAAATCATTGTAAGGTTATTTTCCCCCTTTTATTCTCTTAACAGAGAAAATTCTATTAATAAAGTTCCAGCTACTGATTCATCCCTTAATTCCTAGAATAATCTCTAATTTATATTTATGTCTTACTAATTTAATCTTCTGTAATACAAACCTTACTGATACTTGTATATGAATTTACATCTTTACATGAGTGTTATATGCTCATATGCATTTCCTCTGAATTTTTTCTCTAAAACAAATACAGATTTTTCTGTTATTTTATATTCCAGTTTAATAACAGAAATATTAAAATTCTCACCTCTACTATATCTTGCCTTCATGCCTTTTATGGTGTGTACCCATATTTTCTAAGTTAGGTTAGGTGACTGATACATTCTTAAAAATCTGTTAACTTCATTTCATTCATTTAATCTAGATTGTTAAATTTATTGGTGTAAATTTACATATCTTTCCCAATTACTTTTTTAAAAAACAGCATTTATGGTTTTATAATGGCAATAGTTCCAAACAAGTTATTCACACTCATGGACTTGTACAGCTCTTCAAAAGCTCTTACTAATTCCCCTAATGGCACATATGTAATTCACCTAGTTCAGTCAATTAATTTAAGTCAGAAGGCAAAACTTTTTTCAAATAAAGTATCAATGTTATTTTTGGAGTCAAATCCAAATTTTACTTTTTTGTTTTTTAAGAGACATTAATAAGCTTTGAATTTTTGGACCACACTCCAGTTCCTAAGGGATATACATATTCTCCCTTCAAATTAGAAGTATGAAAGAACATTTTGTGAAACACAGGGGAAAACAATTTGGTTGGAGATACAAAAATGTCAGGCTTGATATCGTTTCTTGTTCCCTCAGCTGTAACAGACATTATCATTCAATGAATTCACTAGGTATTCCTGATGTTACCTGTAATTGATTACCATTAGAAAGAGCAATGGAATCTTATTCTTGCACAGAAAATCAAGAAAGTTAGTTTCAAGATTCTACCATAATCCTGAACATCACTTTAGTCTTGGCCAAATCACTCACTTTCACATTCTTGCACAGAAAATCAAGAAAGTTAGTTTCAAGATTCTACCATAATCCTGAACATCACTTTAGTCTTGGCCAAATCACTCACTTACAGATTTTTCATCTATAGCCAAGAGGTCATTCTAAGTTCCACTGGAATTTGGTGGTTTGTCTCATTGGGCTACTTCGGAGGCTATGATAAAGCAGTAGAAGCCTCAGGCATCTAAATAGAATTATCATCACCATAACTGCACAAAATCTAACTAAGGAATATCTTTCAGATACTTCTACTTCCAGTTCTTCAAGTGTTAGTGTGTATTTTTTTTTTTAATTTGTGGAGAGAAAGAAGATATATACATGGGAAGGAATTTAAGATGCCTACAGATCTCATCCAAAATCAAATTCCTAGTCAGACAAGAATGATAAAAACAACAAAAAACACATAAATAAAAAACCTGGTAAGATTGAAGTATATAAGAAAGCTAAAAGACAAAACATGACATTATGGTATCATTCTGTCCTAAACTGCAAGGTTATATCAAGTACATTCTCTTTTATTCTAGCTTTCTCTGAATAGCTTTCTTTAATTCCTTGCAGTCCTTGCAGTATTATCACAGGTTCTCTATAATCATAGTATTGTAGCAGTCTATGATGATTATAATTTATACCTAGGATTTCAATATTATTTTTCTGATCATTTTCTTATCCTGGTGGAATTTTCTAAAATATTTGTTTAAATTGCCTTTTTTTTTTTTTTTTTTTTTTTTTAGGTTTAAAAACTAGAAACAGAGAATACCTACGTTGTAATATCTGGGTTAATGTAACATGTAGGTACCATATTCTTTAACATTTACTATTAAAGAATAATAAAGCTCCAGAGGGGGAAAGACTCACTAAAAATAGGTGGGATTTAAAATTATATTTTTCAGCCTGCTAATTTATCATATGGAGTAAAAATAAGCCATAGGTAGGAAAAGGAAACTCCACCAAATAACCTCTGTGTTTCAGTAAACTTAATTATACAGCACACCATAAAATGACAGTAATATTAGAGAGGAAAAGTAGCAATTTCAGATGTGCAATAACTGCTTTTTACAGGGATAGAAATTACATCAAGAACATATACCTATTCAGTCTAATACTGTTTTCTATCAAGAGTCAGTGGGATTCATAGTCAAGGGGAGAGAAGGATTTAACTAAGCAGAAATCTGCTTAGTTCAGAAAAGGCTTGCCTACAAAAACCACTGAATGTAAGTGTTTTCATTTGCTAATACATAATAAGTATCTAATATAAAAATTCACATTTAATCTTTAAATGTATGTGTACACATGTAAATGTAATAGCTTCAATCAAAACCATTATTAACAGATGAATTCTTGGCTCTTAAAGGGGCTCTGAAATGCTTTTTATTGCATCTGATCTATGTGTGTATCACCTAGAATAACTTTATGAGGATAGCATCCTATTATGAATTTAATTGGATGAATCTTAATGCTTCTAAAGAGGCCCTTATATAATCACGCCAAAAATCTTTCATTTAAAAATTCAGAAGATTGTTATTGACTTCTTGTTTTAAATTGAAAAGAGTATTATTGACTTTCTGCCTTCTATTATGATTTTTCTTAATTTAAGGGAAATTAACATAATATCTTTCTTGGTGTGTTGGTATTAGATTTTTGTTATTAGTTTATTAGTGTATCAGTCATGACCTTGCTTGATATCTATGCCTAAAGGTTTCTATAAAGAAGATTTCTTGCCATACAACCCTTGTTTAGAGCGATAGCTCTGCCACTTACTATCAGTGTGACCTCAGGAAATTCTCTAAAATTGAATCTATTTCCTCATCTATAAAATTGGTGTATTAATATCCACAAATTTTATAATTGTTATCCAGAGTACAAATGACAAGTGTACAATTGTTGCTACATCACTAAGCAAATAGTTGATTGATAAAGTACCAATAGCTGTTATTTCTTTCATCATCATATACATGGAGTGATACACACTTAACAGGAGTTCTAATTTCAGTTTTAAATTTCTCTGTTGACTTTGGGCAAAATGAACATTTTGGGGGCATTTATAATATCACTTGTGTTAATCAGATTATTGCAGAATCTTCAGATTCTATTATAATATGTGCCTTGATACTATGTATGTCAGATAATTATTACCTCACATAAAAAATAAGTTAAACATGACATAGAGTTGTGTTTCAAGAAACAAAATTATGATTGTGGCATAAAAATATCACAGATTACTAGATAGAAGTGTTACCTGACTGAAAACATAAAATGCATGCCTTTAAGGCTAAAGGAATTGGAAGGGGAGATTATTTAAAAGAAAAGTGATTATCAGAGTACCCTAATTTTGTGCTCATGGAATTAAAAAGAGGAATAGAGGCTTAATGTAGGAAGAATGGGCCCACACCCAGCTTTAATAGAACACAGTGACCTTCCTGCTAATCCTGATAAGTAGGCATTGGTGAATGGATAAAGTCTTGTGTTTCCAGTGTCATTGGCCATAGGTTTTCATCAACTGGGGAAAAAATTCTATCCCTACTTGTCTGTTAATGCCTAAAATTATTTTATCAGGTGTCAAAGTTTTTTGTTATTCAACTAGAGGGTGACAAAGCTCTATGCTTTTCAGTATGTTTTAAGATGATCTGATAAGCAAGTTCATGTTATCCCTTGACCTGTTTATATTATAAATACACTCCCTTCTTTCTTTCTCTTCCCATTCCTTTCTTCCATCCTACTCACTTTATCTGCCTACTCACCTAGCTTCCCTTATTCTTTCCTACATACTTATCTGGAGATGGATTGCTCCTGTCCTCTTGTAGGAAGTATTTACTTTTATCTTTGTTTAATGTCTAAGAATGTTAGGACTGAGAACCCAAGTTTCTTTATTTTCTCTGGGGATACTTGGTACAGTATAGAATATAACCAACAAGTGACATATTGGACAATTCGTAAAATAGAGTCAGCTTTCTTCCATAAATGTGAATATGTGTTCTTTAGAGAGAACATTTGGAAATATTCGCTCATCTCTTAGATCATTGGCCACGTATGCTATATAGTATATGTAGTGAAGTTAAAGCAGGAATAATAAGATATTACTCTTGGAAGACTGAAAAATATGACAGGACATTTTTAGGATGACTGCGATAATTGGTAATTGCCTACTTTGAACTTGACAATGTGTTAAGCCCTTAATATACATTAACTCTAACCTTACAGCAACTCTGGGCTGGTAGATGATGTGATCCATCTTATTGAGGAAAAAAAAAATGATCATCAAAAAATCAAGGATTAAATCCACATTCAATAGTAATAAACAATAGAGTATTTAAATTATATATGTAGGTGATTTTATGATAAATCCAGAGCCAATGGTATCAACTTTTTACTACCTACTTTTAATTTTCCTATCATTATATAAACATTATTTCTGTTTTTTACACCTGTAAGGGTTATTACAAAAATAAAGTGAAAAAACTCTGAAGATATGATATCAGTATTTTAGATGTCAATTTATTTTCTAATTTTTTAAAGTGGAAATAATTTTCACACTTGTAGGAAATAAGTAGTCAATAAGAAGAGGTCAAATATATTCCGATGTGTTGTCATTCAAGACTTAAGTAGTGCTTTTCAGATTGAGGTAAGCATCTATCACCAGCTGTGTGAGCTCAAGGGAAAAAAAAAAACATGTTGCAAGAGTTCATTATTTTTCTCCATTTCTAGCCACTGTCCCTATTCAGGTATTGCAGCACAGATGGTGTTGTGGTAAAGACACATAACACTGTCAGGAGCTGTAACATATGGCACAAATCTGGCATTCCACGTTCCCACAAGTTTCAAGGTTAAGACAGAAACTTGTCACTTTCCTGACATTCAATTAACTTCTTTCCTTTGTTTTTACATTAAAATATGAAAGGATCTTTCATGAGATATTTTTTCCATAATTAACTCATTCTGATGACTTTATTTATTTTTTTATTTCACTAACATTGATCTAATGATGTTTTGAATTATTTTACTGTATCCTGTGTTATATGATCAGTATATTCTTAGAAATTATTCCATTAGAAATTGAATTATACTCAGATACATTAAAGAAACTTTAAAAAGGGTCCATGTATGATGCTTTTGCAAAGTTTTACCTTCCTTTTCATATATGTAGTTTTCATACATATGGTTTACTTTCAAGTAAAAATGTGAATATACTTACTTTCATCAGTAAATTATAAGTTTGTTGTAAGGTTTAGATATGAAAATGTTCTTTCCTGGGAGTATAAATTACAAAATTTCATAGGACTATAATAATCTCAAAAATTGCATGATAAAGAGTTTCTACTAAGAATAAAAAAAAAACAGTAAATATCAAGCAATGAAGGGAAAAATATGGTATGCCATAAAGCGCACATAGAAATAACTCTAAAATAATGGGCCCTCCTTCTGGGAGAAAGAGAAATTTTCCTTTGAAATTCAATAACTTATTCGTTTGCTCTCATAGTCTTCATCTAGATGACCCTTCATCATAGGGTACAGAACATGAGCCATCTTTCAGTGCAAAAAACTAAAACTAATTAGAGAAATTTAAAAAATGTATCTGAGTATAGAGGGTATGTAACTCAACATGCATGCTGAAGGGTATTGATGAGAGTGCTTTCTCATAATGGCTGAATAAATTTTCTCTTCTGGATGAGCATACTGGAGTAGAGGAATAGAATTAAATTGTTTGTTTTCAGAAAGTTACCTTTATATTTCCAAAACATTGAACCTCAAAGGCTAATGTTTATAAGGAGCTGAAAGCTGTGTTATATTTAGGACTACATAAAATATCTTCTTAAATATCTCTGAACCAAGTTTGATTATTAGACAGACATGCTGTTTCTCAAATTCAGTTTCTCAAAGGAATTAACAAACTCAGCTATATTTTTGTGGACCAAATGGGAAATTTAAATTAGAGGATGGTGAGAATAACATGTATAGTGACATATCAGGTTCCAGAGAGATTTTGAATGAGGGAGATGATGGGAAAAAATCCAATATATTGGAATTGAAAGAATTTTCCATTACATTTCAAATAAACATGTATAAAAGTACCAGTGAAAACCACTGAGTCCTTTTATTGGAGCTAAACCTAGAATCAACAGTGTCAAGAGTGTAACCTGGCCACCAAGAAATTGATGGTAGTTCACATTAATAGAGCTATTATACTCAGAAAATGGTTTTAATAGGAATTGCATAATTTGGGTTTTATTACTTCCCCAGCTTTATTTTTCACCATTCATCTAGCTTGCTCTCTGAAATCCAGTCATAGTAAGTTTTGCTTCATTTCTCAAAGGCAATGTGCTTTCTTATTTCAGTGGTGGAAATTCGTTCTTGGCTTGATACTTCAGATTTCACCCTAGAGACCCCATGATCAAGTTTGTTGTCTTTATGGATTCCTGCTGCACTCCATATTTAGTATTTAGTAATTCTGTCCTGATCACACTGCATTGAAATTTTGCCTCCTTTCCTTGATTTCCCCCATTAGACTTTAAGCTCTATGGAGACAGAGCCATATCTATTTTTGTGATCAGCATTGCACCTTCTATGCCTCATAGAGTGTCTGGAACACATGTATCTATTGAGTAATAGTGTTCAAGTAAGAAAAGAGATTGTCCAATCCATTGTACCTATGCAGACAACTGCAAAATAAAGTGCTCTATTTTGGAATATCACATGTAAATATCTGGCTAAATAATGTACCCAGAGGAGAAGCTATCAGTAGGGATAGGGGAAAATATCCTATATATGACAGAACAGTTATCCTCAGTAAGAAGACAACCACTAGATAGGCTACAGTATATATTTTTTAAACCATGGAAGGACAATTAGAAATGTTGTACGCACCACCAGAAGACATAACTAATCTTGGTGGATGGAAGTAACAGAAATATTAGTTCTACTTCAACAAAGAAAATATTATCTAATGATTACCTCTGTTAGAAAATAGAATGGGCTCTTCTGGCACAAGTTCTTTGTCATTGGAATTTCCACTTGTGTTGGAAGAATAGAAACTTGTAAGTTCATGAATTATAAAAGGAGTAAGAGCACATGGTTTTGTAGGGGAGGAAAACTCGTTTTCCCTCTACCCTTCTAGATTCTTGGCTGAGACACCACACCCCTCACTGTAAAAAAAAGACAGATTAACAAGAGAAAAACAAACAGAAGAATAACATGTATATTTCCTGTATAAATGGGGGATACCCAAGAAAACTGAGTAACTTCAGTTAATAGCCCAAGCCATCACCTTAAATACCATTTGCAGGGAGAGACATAAGAAGTTGAGGGGTGGAGAGCCATTTATGAGAGGTTATCAGGCATAGCACAGTAAATTTAGAGTATGGTTGTTATGCAAATTTAAGTCCTTACCTTCTCCATTAATAAAAATTGGTAGAGATTTTTAGTCATCCTCTTCCTGGTACAGAGAGGGAGATAGCCTCATAAATGGAGATATTGCCTTTAAAAATACATGTCTCTTACAAAAAGATGATTTGTACTCATTTGCAGAGCTTCTTCTGTTTCTTAAATACAATCAGCCTAAAATAATCCTTATGCCAAAGAGGCACATTTTAGGGTGGCAAATTCTGTTCCACTTCAGTTTTGAAGACATATTTAAGATTACATGGGATACATATCTGAGATTGCATAAATCTCAGATATGAGATTACATAAATCTCAGATATGTAAATTAGGAGTAAACCACACTAAAGAAAAGAAACTGAATCAGAATATATTGGAATGATAAACAATTTTTTGGCCACTGTCGTCTTTTGAGGTGACATTCACCAGCACTTAATGTGGTCCAGACACTGTGTGTAAACCTTACCATGACAGTTTTTAAAAGGAGATCTTCATAAACACCAATCTTGAGAATATTTGATTTTCCAATTATTATATATCCGTCTATACTTATATATAATTTTGTGTTATATTTGGCTATTTTTCATTAAATTAAAAGGTATTTATTTAATAAATACTTACATGATGCTGTATGTCAGAAACAATTCTGTCTTTTATAAATAATAAATTATTTAACCCACATGGTAGGCACTGTGTTTATTCCGAATTTGCAAGTAAGAAAACTGAAGCACAAAGAAATTAATAGTTTCCCCAGCATTACACGTAGTAACTCAAGTCTAAGACTCCAACTCAGGTTCTCTTATGCAGTTGGAATCATCTGAAGAAATACCCCTGATCAAATGGCTAGGAGAAGCTCTACTATATTCCTCTTAATTACTGCATACTATTCTCTTTTATGAACATCCTAATATAAATGTTTTGAAACTGTTATTTTCAAACTTTTTGTGCTATTTTAGGAGTACTTTTTATAAATAATATATTATTCCATTTTGAAACTTATCCAGTAGCATTCTATCTTTTAATTAGTGAGTTAAATCTGCTTACATTTATTTTCTTATAGGTATTTTGAGTGTGCTTCTTTAGTCTTACCTTGTGTTTTCTAGTTACGCTCTTAATTTCTTGGTCTCCCCTCCCTTCCTTTTCTGCCTTTTGTTGAATTGAAGATTTCTCTATTCTCCCATACATATATTATTTTCTTCTCTCTGTAGGTTTAAAAAGTATAGATTATATATTTCCATGCTTAATTTAAAATGTTAAAGTTCATGCTTAATATATTGATATATATTCATCTAACAAACTTTATGATCATGCAATATTTCCATCTCTTCTTCATAAGGACTTCAGTATGTGTTAACTATTAATTAACTATTTCTTTTTTTTTTTTTAAAGATTTTATTTATTAATTTGACAGGGAGAAATCACAAGTAGATGGAGAGGCAGCCAGAGAGAGAGATAGGGAAGCAGGCTCCCTGCTGAGCAGAGAGCCTGATGCGGGACTCGATCCCAGGACCCTGAGATCATGACCTGAGCCGAAGGCAGAGGCTTAAACCACTGAGCCACCCAGGCGCCCTAATTAACTATTTCTAACAACTTATTGCTTACTTTTTTCCTTAAGCACCACACACAAACACACACACAGTATCATATAAAGATTATTAGTTATTGAATGCATATACATATTCTAAAATTTTCCGTTCACCAATGTACTTTTACCCAATGCCTTTCCTCTGTTCTCACTTTTCTTTTAGTTAAAATCTGTTCTTTAATTATTCATTTACTGAGAATTTATGTGGTGAACTCCTCATCTTTGTATGAATAGTTTAGCTAGAAATAATATTTTCTTAAAAGATTTTATTTATTAATTTGACAGGAGAGACAGAGCGAGAGAGGGAACACAGTAGAAGTAGTGGGAGAAGGAGAAGCAGGCTCCCCGGCAAAGCACAGAGGCTGATGCGGAGCTTGATCCCAGGACCCTGGGATCATGACCTGAGCCGAAGGTGGATGCTTAACGTCTGAGCCACCCAGGCGCCCCAAAAATAATATTTTGGATTGATAATTATTTCATTTTAAGATTATAAAGGCATTTATTTAATCTATTTCTATTGATAGGATATTTTTGCTTGTTTGTTTTGTTTTCTTCCTTCCCAGTTAATGCCATTTATTTCTGGCTTTTAAGATTTTCAGTTTATCACTGATGTGTGCAATTTCTCTATCATGTTTAGGTACACATTTTTTTTAAATTTATATTGTTCGGTACTTGGAGTGCCTTCTGAATCAGAATCTATATGCCATTCCTTTATTCTGAAATATTATTGCCATTTACTTTTTTCAAATGTAACTTCCAGTCCATTTCCTTTATTTTCTTTTTCTGAAACACTATTAGATTAGATATAGGCTGGAGCCTCCTTTATTTACTTTGTATTTCTTAAAATCTTTTAATTAATATTAACTACTTGTGTTTTGGGATGGTATTCTAAGTAAATTCTTGATTCATTTTCTTTTTTCTTTTTTAAGACATTTTTATTTGAGAGAGAGTGTGTATGAGTTGGGGGAGGGGGACTGGGACAGAATCTTCAAGCAGATCCCCACTGAGTGTGGAGCTCCACATGGGGCTCAATCTTATAACCCATGAGATCATGATCTATGAGATTATGACATTAGCCAAGCCCATGAGTCAGTTGCTTAGCTGACTGAGCCACCCAGGTGCCCCCTCAATATCATTTCCAAATTCATTAAGTCTTTCCTCAACTGTATCAACCATTTAGAGTTTACTGAGGTGTTTGGGTATTTTTAGTGATACATTGTTCTTTATTAAGATTCCTTATGGGTCCTTTTCCTGTCCACTTGCTTTCTTTTATCTCTGCTTATTTTGTTGTTTAATAACTGATACAATTGTCATTTGTCTCTTTGAGGATTGTTAGCTATTATGTGCTTTATAGTTTTATTCATATAAACATTTCATTTTGGATAGTTTTAGGCTCTGATTGATGATTCTGAGAACTGTTTCTCTTAGTATTGTGTTTATTCATCTGTTTTGGAATTTTGGTTTTGAGTAGGACTTTCTCTCACTCTCTTTCTCTCTCTTTCATTCTCATGTTCTTCCTTCCTTCTTCCTTCCCTCCCTCTCTTTCTCTTTTTTTCTCTCTTTCTCTTCCTTTCTTTCAGTATATTTTCCCTTTCTTATTAATCAATGTGTTGGTTACCTCTATTTTGCCCTTGAGTGCTTATGTAGGTCCTGGCCTTAGAGTAACAGTTTGGTGCTCTGACTCATAGCAAGGAACATAAAATGACCATCAAACAAGTAGGGAACTTGGTTCATTTCTTATTAACGAAAGTGTAACCTCCTGCTTCCATAATTTCACAAATTCATGTAATTCATGGCTCTGGGGAACAGACTCTTTTTTTTCTTTTTAGTCTTCTTTAATAGTAGGAGCCTTGCATCCAATCTCTGCCTTAAGTATTAGGTTTAGCTCTATAAATCCATTTTATGGGAGCACTTTTAATTACCATGGCCACAGAAAAATTGACCTTTTGTCACTGCCTGATTTTGAAGTTTAATCCCAAAAGATCAGAGGTTGTAATTCTACTCATTACCTTATATTTATGGCTCATGGAAATATCTGTCTCCAGTTTGTGAGAGCTACTATATCTTTATAGTTTTCTTCCCTTTCTATTTTATGTGTAATTATTATGTGATTCATGTGATTTTACTGTCTTCTTAACAATAATTCTTTTAATTCATTAATTTGTCATCTGTATTTGCTTCTGTTTATGATCATAGAGGCACTGTACTTGTTTCAGGATATTGATTAAAATAGCATAACGGAACTTAAAACAGTTACACAGTATTGCTCATGGGCAGTCAAATACATGTATATAATATGGAAAATTGTATGGAAAAAAGCAGAGAGTAAGAAGTCTTTTATGGTATACCCAGGGATATCAGTGAACTGAACTTATAAGGATGATGGTTTGACAATCATTGGTAGATTTATATAAGTGGTGACTGAGTTTCAGCAAAACAACATCTATAATAAGAAGTTAGTTTTGTTAATGTGAATACCATTGGTATTGTTGTTTTGTTTGTATTTAGTTTGTGAATGTTTTGGCTATGTAAGGAGTACATACACATACAGACTTTAACCTCACTCTGCAAATGATCTTAATTATTCAATATAATAAGTATAATGTAAAATAAATATTACATATGTTTCCTTTTAAAGGGAAAAACTTCAACTTTAAGTAACATTAAATTCTATGATCTAATCCTTAAATTAATTATGTGAGGTAGACTCAACATTGATCTTGCTTCCCACATTCAGGTGAGGAAAATGAGGAAAAATATCAAGTGATTGTCACAAGATCAAATAACTAGTAAGACAGGATATAAATTTGTTTGGAGAACTCTTGCACTTAATGACTGAGAAATGTGCATAGACACATGGAGAGAGAGAAAAAAAAGTCCATTTGTCAGGGAATGACTTAATTTCATCAAAGCTTTACCATTTGTCCAACTTACACTTTTCTCCAAAGTTCTAATATACATTGGAATTAAGGATAAACAGAGCCTGGGCTTCCTACTGTGCATAACCAAAACCTGAGAGGTAAAGTGTAAGTCCGATAAAAAAGAAATTATAAGATACAGAAAATTTTTAGGTAATAAATCACTGAGAATACGTATCACAGTTGTCCTTAAAATTGTCTATTTTGTACACTTCCCCACCTTTCTTCTAGGACCACTGTTTTTAGGTACAGAGAAGTTTTTGATATTTCTGAGAAAAACCTTGGCAGTGGGAAAACATTTTAAGTATGACTCTGCCTGTGTGTGTTTGAAATGGTTTAAACAAAAAAGAGAATGATATTCAGGTTTTCTAAAATTAAGTAGTTGAAAAAATACTGTAGAAAATTTAGGATGATGGTGATATTGTTTGAGTAGAAAATTAAAATTTCATTGAATATAAACCTGCTATAATATTATTACCCACTCGCTTTTACCCATTAGATTTTGACTGCTGTAATCAATTTAAAATGTAACTTTTCTTTCGGAGCTAAAATGATTCCTATCTTATTTCAAATGAATTATTTGTCACACTTACAAGATCATTTCATGGGGAAAAAAAATGTTCCTTGTTGCCATCCCTGTTCCTTTTTAACTGAAGGAAATGATGTACTTCTTAAAAGTTCTGATAAGAACTCTTCAGTGATAATTAATATTTGACTTTTAAGATAAATTAAATATTATATTTATAATATAATATTTTAGTATATAAAACACCCTGTCTTATCTTGTGAAGGAAGGAGAGAAACAATTAGTACAGACACATTATATCTTGTATATAACTGTATTTCAAATCTTTGGTGATAAACTTGATTTCAATTTTATAAAACATGTCTTTTTTATTATCATTAAGGAAAGTCATAAGCCCAGAATTTTCATTAGATACCCTTTACCTCAGATTTTAATTAAATAATACTTAATTGTTGCTACAAAAAGATAAATTCATAGCTATTCAAATTCAGATAAAAATTAAATAAACAATATATAGTTAAGTATTAAAATTTTAAGGAAAGCCCTTGCCAAAAGATTTTTTAAAATGTAGAAAGGTTAAGATTTTAAGCATATTCAACAGTATCATACATTCTGCTGGTGATTCAAAAATCAGATTTAAAAATGTTAAATTAATAGTGGAAAGTCAATAGCACATGTCTAGCACTCAAAATTTTCCAGTAGTAAAGGCAACAAATCATTGTATAAATAGTATGAAATATATTCAGATGCATTACCAGTAAGTCTAAGTTAAAAATAGTCCCCCTACTCACTGCCATCTCTTAAGTCAGTAGGAGTGTATGGAATGTCATATATTGCTTGGACATTTAAACTGTATCTGCCAGACAGCCTCCTGAATTCAAAATGAGACAAAGTCTTTTTACAGTTGACCCCTGAACAATGTGATAGTTAAGGGTAGTGGACGCCCTCTATGTTGGGTGCCCATTGAAAATTTTGCTTATAACTTTTGACACTCCAAAATGTAATTACTAATAGCGTATTGTTGACCAGAAGACTTGATAACATAAACAGTTTGTTAATACATATTTTGTATGATATATGTATTGTATACTATATCCTTACAATAAAGTAAGGTAGAGTAAATACAATGTTATAAGAAAATCATGAAAGAAAGAAAATACACTTAAAGCACTGTACTGTATTTACTGAAAAGTATTTGTACAAGTGGGCTTGCATAATTCAAACCTATGTTGTTCAAAGGTCAACTGTATTCTTTTTTTGGCATGGGGGTGATGTAGGGGGATTAAATATGGGCAACATAGCTAAGAAATATTCCTGGTATAAAAAATATAAGTCAAGGTAAGAAATTAATGGCTTCAAGGCAGGTATTATATAGGTATTATACTGACTATATGTTCAGTTCAGTCGTGACCTATATCAGTTGTTTTTAAATTACTTTATGATGTTGACCAGTATTAAAAAAACTCTAACAAAATATAAGAAAATTGTAAAGGATCAATTATATTTAGCATACTAAATTTAATATGACAGAAAATACTCAAAAAGTTGAGAAAAGAACATTTTCTTTAACATATAATACTTAAAAATTGTATGGATAATTAGTATGTCCCAACTTTTTAATAAATGCTCTATATGCATTGACTCAATTTATTCCATATATAGTAGGTTACATGTATTTTCATTTTTATATGAATTAACAACAAATGAACCACAACATACTTCCTGATAATTTTGTTTATTAGATTTGTTGGTAAAAAGAATCAAAGTTTTGGGAGGGCATCCATGTCATCCACAATGTGAACTCCAAAATAGAGGTTCTTCATGCAGTTTTATAAAATCAGTATATTTCAGGGTTAGTGACTCAGCATAGCAAACCCTAAATATGCAAAAAGGTAAAGTGACCTCCAATCAGTCATGAGCTCCAGAGAATCTTGACTCTCTCTCTCTTTTTTATAAGATTTATTTATTTATTTGAGAGAGAGAGGGAGAGAGAGAGAGCACAAGCAGGAGGGCAGAGGGAGAGAGAATCTCAATCAGACTCCACATCGAGGGTGAAGCCCCACATGGGGCTTGATTTCATGACCCTGAGATCACAACCCTTATCTGAGCTGAAAACAAAAGTCAGACGTTTAAACTAACAAGTCACCCAGGTACCCCAAGAATTAAACCCTCTTATTCAATATTTGTTTGGGGGGGGCTCTTTTATTTAAGACTTTACACACATACACGCAGACACTATCAATTTTAGGAGAATAAGAAGAAAAGTTCTGTTGCTTTTATGAAATATTTACTAAATATTTAACAATAATATATAAATTCTACATACTATACTATATATGCTATAAATTGTGTTTTATATATATATAATTGAACTATATAATTCAATTCAATGTAATTGAAAACAATTTCATGGGTATTTAACTTGTGCCAACATATTTCTAAATGCATTGAAGGCTTTACTCAATTTATTCCATATACAGTAGATAGCATGTAATTTCATTTTTAACAAGGAAGGAAGAGAATCATAAACTTGGTGTAACTTTGAGAAGTCAGAGCATATGCCCCTAATGTATATTAACTACATGAACATACATAAGTATAAGTACAATTAGAGTATATCATGAGTGCACTCTTTTTCCTCTTAAGGAATTCATCCCTTCTCCACAGAATTGGACAGTAAGTCCTCTGATACAGGGAGAGGAGAGTGAGTCTTCCTCTCTGAGATACCACGTCACTATCCTTTCATCCTGCAGTTCTTTCCTGCTTTGTCTCCCAACCCTCCCACAGATCCTACTCAGACCCCTTTTATTTAAGTGTTGTTGTAATCAGAAATCTTTCATTTACCCTTTGTCATTTGGTTCTATATATTATTCTTATATAGTCTATGGTCTTCATGTATCTAAGATTAATAAATCTGTATCATCAAATTCCAGTTCTTTTAAAAAACTACGTTAGTGAGCTTTCATTCCTTTTTCTAGGTTTCTTGAGATATAATTGACTTATAACACTGTATAAGTTTAAGGTATAAGGCACATATAAACTGCAAAGTGATTGTCACAGTAGGATTAGTTAACATCTCTATCACCTCACATAACTGTCCATTTTTTTCTTGTGGTGAGACCATTTGTTCTCTGAGCAACTTTCAAGTATATAATATAGTACTGTTAAGCATAAGCACATGCTATGCATTAGATTCCCAGAATTTATTCATTTTATAACTGTAAGTCTGTACAATTTGACTGACATCTTCTCTTTTGCAACACCTCTCACCCTCTGGCAACCACCATTCTACATTCTGATTCTATGAGTTCAGATCCTTTAGATTTCACATGTAAGCAATATCATACAGATTTGTCTTTTTCTGATTCATTTCACTTTGTGTAATGCCCTCAAGGTCTATCCATGTTATTGCAAATGGCAGGATTTCCTTCTTTCTCATGGCTGAATAATGTTACTATTAATATCACATGTGATATTAATACTTACTAATATTATATATAGAGAGATCTAGAGATACATAGATGATCACATCTTCTTTATCCATTTACTCACAGGTGTTCACTTTTGTTGTTTGTGTATCTTGGCTATTGTGAATAATGCTATAATGAACATAGGAGTGCAGATTGTCTTTTTGACATCCTGATTTAAATTCTTTTGGATATAGACCTAGCAGTGGGATTGCTGGGTCATATGGTAGTTCTAATTTTAATTATCTGAAGAATCTCTCTCTTTGTTTCTTTCTTTCTTTGTTTCTTTGTTTCTTTCTTTCTTTCTTTCTCTTTCTTTTTTTCATTCTTTCTTCCTTCCTTCCTTCCTTCTTATGTAGGTTTATCATATAAACTTCCCTCTTAGAATTGCTTTTGCTGGATCTCATAAATCTTGGTGTTCTGTATTCCCAATTTTCATTTATCTCAAGATATTTTTTGGTTTCTTGTTTGAGCTATTCTTTGACCTACTGCTTGTTCAGGAGTACATCGTTTAATTTCTACATATCTGTGAATTTTCTAGCTTTCCTCCTGTTAATTGATTATCAGTTTCATATCACTGTGGTTTGGAAAGATACTTGCATGATTCAGTTTTCTTAAATTTGCTAAGACTTGTTTTGTGACCTATCATATGATATATCCTGGAGAATGTTCCCTGTGCTCTTAAAAGAATATGTATTCTCCTGCCACCAGATGGAATGTCTATATATGTTTGTTAGGTCCATTTGGTCAAAAGTATAGTTCGGGTCTAACTTCTCCTTATTGATTTTCTGTCTGGATGATTTATCCATTGTTGAAAGTGGAGTATTGAAAATCCCTACTGTTATTGTTCTGTTGTCTTTTTTTTCCTGTACATCTTTTAGTATTTGCTTAATATATGTAGGTGCTCTGATGTTGGGTACATAAGTATTTTTTATTGTTATATCTTTTTGATGAATTGATACCTTTATCATTATATAAGGACCTTGTATTTCTTATTAGTTTTTGGCTTAAAATCTATTCTGCATATGATTATAACTACCACAGCTTGCTTTTGTTTTCCATTTGTATGGAATATCTTTTTCCAACCCTTTAAGGGTTGAAGTTAAAAGTTGAAGTCTCTTGGCAGCATATAGCTGGGTCTGATTTTTTTTTTTTTTTAATTCATCACTTTGTGTCTTTTAATTGGAAAAGTTAGGCTATTTATATTAAGGGTAATTACTGATGGGTAAGAACTTCCTGATGTGTCTTATTAATAGTTTTCTGGCCTTTTCATTGTTCATTTGTTCCTTTCTACATCTTTGTTGTCTTCATTTGTGAACTGATGACTTTCTATCATGGTATGCTTCCTTCTCTTTTCCTTTAGTGTATCTGCTGTTGATTTTTGCATTGTGATTACTGTTAGGTTTGCATAAATCATCTTATAGATTTAACAGTCTTATGTCATGCTAATAACATCTTTTACTTCAATCACATACAAAAGTTATATCCTTTTACACCCCACCCCATGTTCTGTATGCCTATTATCCAAAACATAGGTCCCTTGGTATATGGTGCTGGCTCCCATAAATACTACAAATAATGCCGAATTGTTGTTGAGTTTGAGATATTACAAGGGACATCTTATTCGACCATGTTGCTCCAAACTCCATTTTGTCCCAGAGTTCTCTCTATAAATATCTTTTGAACATCCTATGAATATATCACATGCATCTTAAATTAAGTGTTCATATCGAACTTCTTTTTAAGATTTATTTATTTTATAGAGGTGGGAGAGGCAGGGGAAGAGAATCTTTCAGGCAGATTCCCCACTGAGTACAGAGCCCAATGTCGGGCTTAATCTCAAGATCCATGACATCTTGACCTGAGCAGAAATCAAGAGTTGGACATCTAGTGGACTGAGCTACGCATGTGCTCCTCGAACTTCTTTTCTTAAGCATATCTCTCACCATATTTCTGCTCCTAGTTAATGGCACTAATATCCTAATTAGTGAGTTGATTAGTGACTTTTCAAGTTGCCTGGAGCTATTCCTTGCATATCTTCAGTCACCAAATTCTGTTGATCTTGCTTTTAAAATATATTTTTAGGGGCACTTGGGTGGCTCAGTTGGTTAAGTGTCTGACTATTGGTTTTGGCTCAGGTCATGATATCATGGGTTGTGGCTCCCTGCTCAGTGGGGAGTCTGCTTGAAGATTCTCTCCCTCTACCTCTCCCCCTACTTGTATGCTCTCTCTCCCAAATAAATAAATAAATAAATAAACCTTTAAAAAATATTTTTACATCATTCATCCTAAAAGAGGTCACTTTTCACACCCAAACATTGTAAAACCTTCCTAATAAACCAACTCTCCACCAAATTCATCTTTCTTATTGCCATTTAAATTATTTTCTGACAGCTAAAACAACAAAAATATCTTTTTGTTTTCCTACTTAAAATATTTTGATGGCTATATTATTTATAGAAACAATCATCATGGGGGGTGATGAAATTTCCAAAAGGCATAGAGAATACGGATATAGACTAGATCCAGACTTCAAATACCATATATACTCTTTCCTAAACTAATCTAAATTGTGGCTTAGGCATCAAAGCTTGTCACCCTTTCCCACTTTAAAAAGAAAAGCATGCCTTGTACCTCTTATTGAGCATTGCATGAGCAAATAGAAACCTGCTGCTGAACAAAAGTACCATTCAAAATGTTGGCATTAGTTTTAGAAAGTGAATGAACCTAATGACTATATGACAAATCCCTTTTGAATCAGATGGCTGTCAATTTTTTGTTTTCAGTAAAATCACCTGGTAGACCACTAAAAATAATTTTTGAGGTAATTGTTATGTGATTTTTACATATAACTCAAAATGATTTGTAAGAATTGAATGGCAGACAGAACATAATTCTTTCTATACCCATCTACATATTAGTGACCAAATTTTCAAGGTTTGTATCTATAAAATAAAAATAAATATTTTATGCTTATTCTAACAATAGGACATCTTTATTCATGGATATATGAACTAATTGTAAAAAAGTCTTGTCATAGTTACTAAGAATATAGCTCAATAGTGTGTTGTTATTTTGAGTAATTTTTGATTGAAATCTGTAATATTTTATGTTGTATAGTAGTAAACTTTATGCTGAAAATTCATCCTAGAGAAAAAAAAATATCTAGAGTCTTTATGAACATAGGAATTTTTAAAATCAGTTTTTCTTATTTTTATAGCAAATTATGATAGAATAGATGATAAAATATTCTGGGATATGAATGTAATACTGGAAAAATAATTCCTTAGGGAAAATGGAATAGGAATATGAATTCAAGGGGCGCCTGGGTGGCTTGGTGGGTTAAGCCTCTGCCTTTGGCTTAGGTCATGATCTCAGGGTCCTGGGATCAAGTCCTGCATGGGACTATCTGCTCAGTAGGGATTCTGCTTCCCTTTCTCTCTCTCTGCCTGCCGTTCTGCCTACTTGAGACCTCTCTGTCAAATGAATAAATAAAATCTTAAAAAAATATAGGAAATATGAATTCAAGAGGAAAAATGAATGATGTTTTCAACTACTAAAGAAGGACATGTTCTGGAGGTTCCTCAAAGAGTTGAACTACCCTACAACCCAGGAATTGCATTACTGGGTATTTACCCTAAAGATACAAATGTAGTGATCTGAAAGGGCATGTGCACCTGAATGTTATAGTAGCAATGTCCACAATAGCCAAACTATGGAAAGAACCTAGGTGTCCATCAACAGATGAATGGATAAGGAAGATGTGGTATATATATACACATATACACACATACACACACACACATAGGCACATACCATGCTATACTATGCAGCCATCAAAAGAAATGAAATCTTGCCATTTGCAATGATGTGGATGGAACTAGAGGGTATTATGAATAGAGGGTATTATGCTGAGTGAAGTAAGTCAGTCAGAGGAATACAATTATCATATGACCTCCCTGATATGAGGAATTTGAGAGGCAGAGTGGGGGGCTTGGGAAGTAGGGAAAGAAAAAATGAAAGAAGATGGGATTGGGAGGAAGACAAACCGTAAGAGACTCTTAATCTCACAAAACCAACTAAGGGTTGCTGGGGGGAGGGCAGTATGGAGAGGGTGGTTGGGTTATGGACACTGGGGAGGGTACGTGATATGGTGAGTGCTGTGAAGTGTGTAAACCTGGTGATTCACAGACCTGTACCACTAAGGCTAATAATACATTATATGTTAATTAAAAAAATTAAAAAATTTTTTTTAATTAATATAAATAAATAAATAAATAAATAGAAGGACATGTTCATGTATTTTCAAAATAGATGATGATTTTCATATTAACTACAGGAATTAGATTTTATTCAATATATTTAAAGTTTATTTTAAATTCAGTGTTATTTATAAATCCCTAGACATTACATCTTCTGCTATTAAACTTACAAGAAAAGTTTAAGGTATCAACCTAATTTTGGGGGGTGTGTCAAGCAAAAAAATCATAAAGATACTGAAACGTAGAATCGAGTAAAGCCAAAATTCCTTATGCAGCTACACATACTTACCATTTTAGTATTCCTCATGTCCTAACATTTTACCTCTCATGTTCCAGTTGTGCTAACAAGTCATTGTGACTTTATTGGTCTCCTGGATTTTGTTTCTTCTGCTTAGAACCATCTCTCATCTCCCTTTTACTAGAGAGAAACTGTATGTAACTTTGATGCCAATCACCTGACAGTAACTGTCACATTGTAGATTCACATTAATAAAATTCATTTTTGTTTTTTGAATTCATGAGACATGCCAGGCAGTGAGCTAAGCATTTTACAAGCCCTGCTTTCTTTAATCCTCACAAGAATCTTAATGATGTTATAACCAAGACTCAGAAAGGTAAGTCTGAAAATTTACCTAAAATCCAGTAAGAAATGAGTCTTGTTGATTAAATTAATAACAAAATAAATTATGAACATCATATTCACATACCAGCCTTGCACACATTTCATATACTGTGTTTTGAGTAGTACGTTTAGAATCCATGCTAGATCCACCCCATTTCAGAAGTTTTTATTCAATGCTTATGATCTTGATCTTTAAGAATCCTATTTTTTAATACAATGTTTAACTTATTCTCATCATTCTTGCATCACTTTCCTGATTTTGTTTTATCCAAATACTCCTATATTGTTCTTTAACTAGTGTTTCTCTTTATATTGAATTGAATGTTTTTATCTCTATGGCATTTATTTATTTACTCACCACTACTAGTTGACTATCTGTATTGCTGATTATAAATAGGGTAAAAGCAAGTACAAAACAGTATTATCAAAATTCAGCTAAACATTATCATGAGCTATGCCTTAGATTCCTTTTCTGTCTGTTAAAGATTACCAGCAATTAGAGATGTGTTAATGACAGGTTGGTGCAAAATTACTTTTAGCCTTGATTTAATCAGGATTGAAAGATTATTGAAAAGACTCACTTTTTATGTTATTCGACTTAACTTAATGACATGACTTTGTGACCCCTAAAATTATTTTGGGTACTCTGTGAGATAGGGCTTGTAAAATATTTAATCCAGTGCCTGGTACATCTCATTTATTCAGTAAATATCATATATTCTTATACATATCCCATTCTTTGTAACACAGTTGAGGGTTAACACTATCTTGTTCCTATGGAATGGGATCAAATGGGAGCCTTCTCCCTAGAGTTAGCTATAATTAACAATGAAGGAGTGAAAATTGATTGAAAATCCATAGGTTGACAAAGCACACCCTATTTATCAACTCATCATTTGAACTGTCTCTCATTTAACATATAACATAGAGTTCACTGAGACTGTTGATCCTTTCTGGGTAATTTCTACCTGCTGCCATGCATGTTAATATTTACAAAGTTTCTGACAAAGAAAGGCATTGGAAATTTCTGGAGAGTATTAAACTTAATTGAAAAAACAGAGTAGGAAAGGGGGCTATATTGAATTTGATTCACTAGAGAAGCAGAAGCAGAAGGATCAATGTATACCTTCAACAGAGTCAGAGTTAAACTTGCCTCAAGATGTCACACTATTAAGCAAAGAGCAATGGTGTGTAACAATTTCTGGAAACTGAAAGAGGAGAAAAGAAATTGTACTTCTGGCAACTAGTTCACAATTATTCAAGAAATGGATTTTTTAAAAAATATTTTATTTATTTATTTGACAGAGAGAGAGAGATAACAAGTTAGGCAGGGAGGCAGGCAGAGAGAGAGAGGGAAGCGGACTTCCTGCTGAGCAGAGAGCCCAAAGCAGAGCTCCATCCCAGGACCCTGGGATCATGACCTGAGCTGAAGGCAGAGGCTTAACCCACTGAGTCACCCAGGTGCCCCAAGAAATGGGTATTTTTGATACTGGAAAGAGAATAGTAAATATAAGTTTATTACTGGACTTAATATATGCTGCTGAGAAAGTGTGTTTAATTCCAATCATATTTAATATTCACTGAGAGTATGATTATTAAAAATCCATAGTGAATCTTTTGCAAATATAGACAAAAAATAAAATGTCACACATTTTATAGTAACAAAGTTATTATACCTTCCATATTTTATTAAATTTCTTGCTTTATCAAGCAAAAGGCTAGAGCATTAGGATTCCCCCAATTACACTAATCTATCAGACTCCCATGCCTATATTAGCTATATTAATTAATTAATTAGTTAATTAGGGAGAAAATTAAGCACAGGTATTTGTAAATTCCTAACAAATATCTCTGTACATAATTAAAAAGGTAAGTATATAACCCGGGTCTCGTGATTTGCCAACATCGTAGTAGAGACACTGCCAGCATACTCTGGAATGTCCAGTTGAAGTTGACATTTATGAAAGAAACTGAGTAATGAAGTTTACTATAATTAACAATGAGGAGTAAAAATTGATTGAAAATCTATAGGTAGACAAAGCACACCCTATTTATCAACTCATCATTTGAACCGTGTCTCATTTAACATGTAAACACCATCTGTGTTAGTGCTTTCCTCTCCAAGGCCTAAAATTGTTGTAAGCTTGTTTCCAGAGAAATCAGCAGTTTCTGCTATTTAATGTAAATGGACAAGGTCGTCCAGTCTCAAGATAGCTAATGTAAATGGTGGTGCGAAGAGTCCATACTCACTGAGAGAGTAGGTGAAATCCTTTGATGACTACAATCTCTTCTGGAAGACTTGGGAAACTACTAACAATTTTAATAAGAAGACAAGAAGTATTTGGTACATTTATTTTTTATATTTTAAAATGGCATACGTGCAACAAATTATAACTTGGTTCCTGAGCTGGTCATTTGCCTCTTGTCTTAGTTTTTGTTTGTTTTTCATATTTACTGTGGTAAAATAGATATAAAATTTTTATGTGTACAATTTTAAGTGTACAACTTGGTGGCGTTAAGTACACATTGTACTGTCCATCTCCAGAACTCGTTACATCTATCCAAACTGTGTTCCCAGTAATCTCCTTCCTATTACCTGCTCCCCAGCCCCTGGCAACCACCATTCTACTTTCTTTCTCTGTGAATCTGACTATAGTAGGTACTTCATAGATGTGCAGTTACATAATATATGTCCTTTTGTGACTTGGTTATTTCACTTAGCATATCTTCAAGGTTAATCCATGTCGTATATGTGTCAGAATCTCCTTCCTTTTTAAGGCTCCAGTATTTCATTTTACAGATGTATCACATTTTGTTTATCCATTTATCTGTCAAGGGATATTCGGTTGCTCCCACCTTTTGAAAGATGAATAATGCTGCTGAATAATGAATTATGCTGCTATGAACATGCAAGCACAGATAATCTGTTTGAGTCCCTGCTTTCAATTTTTTGTGTGTGCATATACTGAGACATCGAATTGCTGGAACATATGGTAATTCTATGTATGATTTTTGGGGGAATTGCCATACCATCATGGCTTATTTTTATCCAAAGGAATCCATACTGATTTTTTTGTGTTTCTGTCCTCATATTACTATCTTCATACCACCAGCACTACTCTCTTTTTCTCTCTCTCTCTCTCTCTTATTCAGATTGGTTTTAGCAGGGGAGAGTCATTATGAAGCCCATTAATCTTCATTTTTCACAGCAAGATTCATTTTATAGGACTGGAAGATGCAGAAATGGAACCACACAGCACTTCGTCAGTAGCTAGGATTTCTAAATGTGATGCCGACTGAAAATTAAACACAAGAGACCAGACAGCAGCTCTAATAACTCAGTAATTTCTAAATAAATAGACTGAGATTGATGGAAATGAAAACAGTTTTCTCTAACAAGAGAAAGTGTGCAGGGTAGTAATATTTGCCTCAAATATGCTTTGCATAAGGGATTAAAATTCCTGAAAGCCTCTCATTTTCCCATCAGAGAATTTGTTTCTTCTATCAGTCAAATGGTGGTTAATTATCATATTTCAAGGAGCAGCTCATTAATTCATGAACTAAAAATAACTAGATATTTATGTAGGAAGATAACATATAATAACAGATAACTTGAATGGCTCTGCCAATGTAAATGGTCTTCCAATTTCATGAAAGTTTCAGGAGGTGATTGCGTGCTAAAAGTTTATACCAGCTGCTAATTTCCACTTCAAGAATTTAAGAAATTTTGAATTTTGGAATGAAATAAATTTAAAACTACATCCCCAAGGAAAATCCTTCCCTTTCCATTTGATCAATTTTGTTTGGCTGTTAGGTGTTGACAAAGAAAGTTATAATCAAGGGAATAAGAAACTGGCAAGGAAAGAAATAAAGTATTAAAGCGACAAACTAGGTAAAGGACCTTGAAAAAGGGAATGGGGGGGAAAAGCACCAGGAGAACTGGGGCCCTTATCTTTTCTCTCCTCAATTCCAAAATATGTCCCTAATTTCCGAAAAAGTACATATATATTTAGCATACTATTTAAAAACCTTCTGCTGCAGCGTTAACTCTTTCACACTTAAAATACCGATGACTGGGAAATATAACTTGCTTCTTTTCAATTGTTTTATTTAAAATATTTGGCAGAAAATACCTATAATGTATAGATTGATGGTGAATTAAAGAATATTAAGCCAAGAAATATATAATTTTAATTTAGAGAAAATTTGATTGACATTTTAAATTTTTTGACCAATGTTAGGAGTATATTTTGACCCATGTTAGGAGTAAATTTTTCTAGCACTGACACAATTTTAACAACTATATTTAATTTACATATGAGGAAGTTGAGGTCATCTAGAAAGGGAAATTTTAAAGGAGGACATTAAACTCAACTTGCATGACAATTTATATAATCTTAATATGCTAATTACCCCATCAAAGAAAATTCGACCAACTTCCCCAAAGATGTGTAACATTCTAAAACAGGCATGGAAAGCTCTGACTCTGCCATTGTTCCCACGTTATCCTTGATGCCTACCTCTGAAGAAAGTCTCAGGCACTGCACATATACATTACCAGTTCTAAATCTGTTTGAAGAATCTAGTTTAATTAAAATTTCCCTTTTAGGGGCACCTAGGTGGCTCAGTGTGTTAAAGCCTCTGCCTTCAGCTCAGGTCATGATCTCAGGGTCCTGGGATCAAGCCCCTGGGATCAAGCCCTGCATCACGCTCTCTGCTCAGCGGGGAGCCTGCTTCCCGCCCCCCCCGCCCCCACACCCCACTCTGCCTACTTGTGATTTCTGTCTGTCAAATAAATAAATAAAATCTTTTTTAAAAATTCCCTTTTATATCTCTGAAACTTTAAGCAAGATAAATATTTGTAATCCATAAGTATAAATATTGAGATTGGCCCTATGTCATAGTAAAACTAAGTTTGACTTACAACTTTCAGTTTTCGCTACCCCACCATGAGCACATGAAAATGGGACATATGTTCTCTCACTTATGAGAACACACATATGCCCAGAACATTCCTTCATATCCTCTTTTTCAGGTTTATATCCTCTTCCACTTTCAGGTCTTGGCTTAATCATCACTTCTTCCAAGAAGTCTTCCCTGATTTTGTACATGCGGAGTATGTTCCTCTTCTTCTATCCTTCTATCATTCCTGTGCTTTCCCCATCCCTCCTCTCAGCAAGTACCAGTACAATATCATACTATCTTGTGATTATCAGTTAACCTATTGCACTTCTCCTCACCAGATCTGCTAGTTTAATAACGGCAGAGATTCTACCTGGTTTTAACTCACATTATTATAAGTGATCTAACACAGGGCTTGCCCCATAGTTGACACCTATGTATTGTGCAATGTCATTAACCTTCTCTGAATAAAAACATTCATTCTGTATTTGTGCAGAGAATTGCCTATTGGCATTTAGAAAAATTAATTTACGATTATTAGCTTTTATAGTGTTGCCACTGAGTCTAGAAGAACAGATAGACACATTTTAAAATAGTGCTATATTATTTCATTCTTCTTCTTTCAAAGATTTTATTTGTTTATTTGAAAGAAAGAAAGAAAAAGAGAACAGCAGGAAAGGAGGGGTACAGGGAGAAACAGACTCCCCGCTGAGCATGAGGGCTGGGGTGCTCCACAGTCCAAGGAGGCTCCATGCTGGGCTCCCTATGGAGCTCCAGGACTCTGAGATTATGACACTTAACTGATGGAGCCACCTAGTCACCACCCAAGTGTACTTCTCATGGACTAATGGTTTTAATTTAGATCAGTGCTTGTCAAAATTAACTGTGCATAAAAATATCATGGGAAACCTGTTAAAATTGAGAATCTGATTCTGTGGGTCTGGAATTGGGCATGCACCCAAGCATATTTCTGTATTTTTAACAAGTTCCTAATGTTATTGATACTTCTGTTCTCTGGGCCACAACTTTGTGTAGTATTATTTTACAGAAAATATTTTTTGCCATCTCATCATCTGAAGTTATGTCATTAAGATAGAGATATAAAGAAATGGTCAGGGCACCTGGGTGGCTCAGTGGGTTAAGCCTCTGCCTTCAACTCGGATCATGATCTTGGGGTCCTGGGATTGAGTCCCGCACCGGGCTCTCTGCTCAGCGGGGAGCCTGCTTCCTCCTCTCTCTTTTGCCTCTCTGCCTACTTGTGATCTCTCTCTGTCAAATAAATAAATAAAATCTTAAAAAAAAAAAAGAAATGGTCAAAAAGCAAGAGGAGGAAGAGAAAGAGGAGGTAAAGGGCAGAGGAGGAGGGGGAGAATGGGAAGGGGAAGGAGAGAGAAAAGCCATTCTACTAACCAAGGAAAGTGGCAGCTGCCTTCCTCATATAGTGTGTGTGTATTTATATAAGTATATACATGTGTATATGTGTGTGTGTGTGTGTGTATATACATATGCATATAAACTATGCATTTAGGAAAAAGAAAGGCACTAGAGCAAAACTACCAAATTATAATCTACGGCTTAGATCAAAATATAGTTATGATAAACATTGAGAATTTAGTGACAAGATGGTCAACCAAACACTTCTTTTAGAGCATTGAATATAATTCAAAGCTCCTGTGTTAAAGGATAGACTTTACAATAGCAGGATAGAAAATCTACTGTTAATAATGAAGAGGAAGAAGCTGGCAGACAAAGCAGATTTTCAGAAAAGAATTAAAAATCAATTCACTAAAGTTGGAAGAAAATAAGACTCTGATGCACTAGGAGGAAGAATGAGAAAAAAATATATTTTTCAGTAGAACAACAGAGGGGAAGAAAACCAGGAAAGTAGGCTCAGGGACCTAAATTTTTTTTTTCAGTATTTATTAAGGAATTACTATAGTCCAGGCACTTTATTAGGTTTATGGCATTAAATATTAAATAAGATATTGAAAATATTCAGTTTTTTTGGTTAGACATAGACATAAGTGAAAAATTACAATAAAATGTGTTACAAAGCCATATGAAACAGCATTTTATACTTAAAATGGGAACATCTGACTGCCTAGCTGTGGACACACATAGGAAAGGTAACAAGGAAAAAACATTTGACTTAAGTCTTAAAAGATGAAAAAGTGCCCCACCAAGAGAAGAAAGAACATTCCAGGCATTGGAAGTTACTTAAAAAGATGTGTAAACTGAGCCATTCTGGGGTAATTAGTATTACTAAAGAAGGTAGATAATACTTTGTGATTATAGGAGTGTGTGTGTTTGAGAGGGAGGAGAGAAATGGACAGAGAGAGGAAACAGAGAGAGAGAGAGAAAGAGTATATATATATATATATATATATATAATCTCATTTTAGGGGGAAGAAGGGAAGACACATTTTATTGGTTGGTTAAGAGGAGTCATTTTGCAGTTAAACTATATGTAGCTTTTGGGGCAACAACTTTAAGCTTATTGGAAAAGAGGAATACTAGTAGTGAAAATAGAGAAAAAAGTGATGAGAAGCATAATTTGATGCAGTATTTTCATATATGAACACTTTATAAACTATATACATTAAACTTTCAGAGAGAGGAAACAAAGAAATTTGAGGAATAGTAATAATGTCCTGCTATAGAGACCTTGGCTTAAAATATTTCCCTTTCTGAGTTTCAGGTCACAAGTCAAATCACAAAGTGAAATTGTGTTACAATGTTTATGATTTCCTTTGAATTAAATGATATTAGTATGAAAGTAATAATTATAAATATATAAACATTTAAATATATAAGCATCTTATTTTCTTTAGGACATGCTTTAGACAACAGAAGTTTTAGCGACTTCTTAGAATTATTTTAGGTGGTACTAAAGGTACAATAAAACTCTGGTTTGATTTTGAATTCTTCTTTTACCTCCTTACATTTTTTTAATAAAATGATAGGATTAAGCAATTGTATAGTAAGTTGAAGATACCAATCATTTTTAAGTGAAGTCCCAAATAACAATAATAACATAACAAAAGAGGAAAGAAGTATAAAGTAACAGCTTTAATACACATGATTTTATCTTGTTTTTGTATTGTTTTTATATTGTTCATCAGCCAATACATTCCAACATATAACATAGAAAAGGGAAATTAGTCTGGTTTTGCAATTGACTTGCAAATAACATCACAGGCAAATGGAATTCAATGGCAAACTACAGCAGACAGACATTTCTCATTGACTTTCATTAGACATGCAGCCTGATACAGAAGTGAGAAGATTGTGCCTTGGGGTTTGGCAGTGTCTTTCTGCAGGAAAACTAGCAGGAAAAGGGAGCTCAGTAGCTTCACATCAGGGAAATGCTTAAAAACAGTGTTAATTTTTCCCTAAATCATTGTTTACAAGGAGAATAAATAAGGGAAGGATACCAACTACATCATTCTCAAAGCTGTATTACTGAAAATGACTATCAGTGTTTCAGTAGAATAAAAATTCATCTTTAGTGAAAGGATTTCTGTTTAGACTCATAGATAGATAGATAGATAGATAGATAGGTAGATAGATATGTATAGGGTTTTTGTTTTTGTTTTTGTTTTCCTAATGATTAGTATTATCCACCTTTAAGTCCTGGGCACTGGCATTTTATGAGAATATATTCCTGGAATACTTTTATAATTCACATTTGCATAAAACCAGATAATGCTGACAACTGAGAGATTCTATTCACCTGTCAATGGTTACTGACTACTGTTATTAGTAGCAACACATTTTGCAATTTGAAATTATGTGATAACTGGCATACTTCACATTATTTTGGATTTTACACATGAAATGAGTTTCACATAAATTTTATATTACATTATTTTAAATTGATGTAATTCAATTTAATATAATACATATTTCTAAAGACACATTTGAAGGTTTAATATCAAGTGTTTTATTCTCAAAACTTGACCTAATTTAACCTCTCAAACTGAAATGGTTTTGTCCTTATCTGTTGACCTACTTGCGTTTCTCAAAGAAATTAAAGCTCAAATAATTAAATGCTTCTATGGGATAATAATAAAATACTGACCTTAATATTATATACTCAGATAGCAAGTCTTATTAGAATTGTTACTTGTCTTTAATCTTAAATCTTTAATATAATTAGGTAGGTTAATGGCTTTTAAATTTTATTATATTAGCTGAGTAGTCATGTATGGTTCTTACTGTACACAGGGTTACCATAGTTATTTTCCTTTTAAGAATGTGGCTTTTGTAGTACTTATCAAGATGATATTTTTACATAAAACCTGATACTATAGACCTATTTAGTACACTCAATAACTGAGATTACTTGAAAATTGCTAAAAGCATATGCTCTCATGAAGAGAAACATCTATTTAATAATCTTCTCATTTTTACTGAAAAAACTTTTTATCTTTCTTACTAACATCTTCAAGCTTTGTACCACATGTCAAAGATATGTTATTTCAGGTAATAGGGATTATGGATATATAACATAAGACGTCTTAAGATAAATTGCTCAGTAATCCTGACAGAAGAAATAATATGTCTTTTTTGAAGATTATTTTTGGTAACATTCCTTAGAGTATAAGTCTGTGTTTGCTGTTTTTCTATCAAATAATGAGAAAATTCCAGACTCAAGTAGTAGCAAGTAAAAAATATATGTTTACAGTATAACTGATGGACTAATTAAATTAGTTTTCATTATAAGAAATAAAATGACTTATAGGTCTCTTCCTCTAAATAAGCACTTTTTAAATACAAGGCTATAACTAAACCAGGGCTTTCCACGATATCATCACTAAGAATGATAGTAGTTTTAGGAATTTGTATAATGAGCTCTTTAAAATAGATGATTAAGTTCTCATTTATTTCATCTAAGAAATCCAAACTGTTAATACCAATATTAAATCTAATCATATTATGTCCTAAAACATTATTTGAATTCATTGATGTGAGGGCAAATGATCATAAAATGTTCTCTGAAGTACATTACAGAGGAAACAAATACCCACCCTGCGCATTATTTCTGAGAAAGGACAGAGTATTAAAATGCTACTAGATGACAGCCCAGCTTGGGTTTAGAGAATTAATGAAGAACAAATGTTCTAGGTGCCACATAAGCATGCCATTCTCTCTATGGGATGACCTTTAGTCTTCCTCAGTTAGCTAATGAGAATTTCTTTGTTATCTTTCTTGCTGAAGGACCTCAGGGCCTTATATCATTATTGAGTGAACGCAATGTCACCTCGGCTGGCAGAAATGTTTCCTCTCTTGTCAGGAAGAGAAGTTTCCTTATGTCATCTAGAGGAAGGATAACACAGAGACTGGCAATTGTGACCAGACATTTCAATCAGTAAAGTCAATCCAGTGAACCTGCTGGAGTTGTTGGATCAGAATATTTAAAACTCTCTTGTGTCCTGGAATGTAGAAGATTTGTTATTAGGGATGAAGAAAAAGTTGTAGTAATCTATACTCAGTATATTTCTTATCTAGTAGGCAATTTTATTTGATTAGGATAACATCTTTTTTTATGATATTATATATAGATAAGTAAATGAATACTTTTGATCCTCGAATTACATTGACACAGCCTATCTGACCCATATTCCCATAGAGATTCAACTAATGGGAACAGAAACAGGGAAGAAAGGAGGAAGAGATCCATGTAGCAGCACCCCAAACAAGCACGACATTTTCCTTTTAACATTCAATTTATTTTAACAACAAGAACAACAAAAAAGCATTGGGGAATACTCATGTATTGGTGTGAAAATAAGGATACCAGAAGGTGTTATGTAAAATGACAGCCATAACTTATATCTGCAAGTCTTTTGGAAGGCAGGTTTTCAGGGAGCTTAAATATTAGCTCTGACTCTGTATTGAAATGCCTTAGGCTGTGAGTTTAACTATCTCTCTATGGGTTAAATCCTATCATTTAACTGTTGAACTTCCTCCAGCCTTCTGAATGCTATCCAGAGACTTGTCAATATAAAGTAGTAGCAAAGAGAAAGTTTAAAGCCTCTTTTTTTCTGAGGATTAATGGCATCAGTGATTAATGCTGAAGTTACACAAGTTTGTAAATAGAAAATGGCTCCATGTTTTTATTTTTAAAGGGCTAAATTATAAGAAGGTTGCAGCCAAGAGATTTCATGATACAGCCCAAAATATTTGGCTTTAGGTGGTTGGAATAGATTTGGCTCTAACAATGTCTAGCCTATAAACCTGGATAACAGAAATGCTCTCTGAGCCCCAGTTTCCTCTTTCAATGGGATAGAAATGAATTTTCCCCATAGCAATTGAAATAGAAAAGGTACTACAGTTTCTAGAGGGTTAATTAAATGACATACAACATGAAAAAATGCTTTAAAAATTTAGGGTCTACCATCATTTATCAACATATAGTCAGTGTTTATGAATTTTGACAATTACCTTGATGCTCACATGAAGTGGATCAAGTTGACAATTTCGGTCCAACCATGGAGAATTTATAACTCATATACAAGATTGTGCAAAATGGCTAATTAACTGGATATATTACCCATGTTTCTGGCTTCTATAAACTTTGTACTTTAAATACCTACCCTCTATGCATAGGCTGGTATGCCTTGTTCTGGACAACCCAATAATATGCTGAGATCATCTTGCCTTGGCCTCCTGCTTCCCTAGTCCTCCGCACCAGAAATCCTCCTCCTAGCAATATACCTATCAAATACAAATCAAACAATTCATGTTCTTTGCCTCCAACCACGTAACTTATTGTGCTCTCACAATAAGGCCACTGTTTCTACTCCTGTACCAGATAGCTAGGGATAGCCCCTAGATTCTAGAGCTAAGGACATTGTTCAACCTAGCCAATTCTAATCCTGCTTACCTACCTCACCCATCCCTTCCCATAGAAATCATAGCATTTCTCAGAAATAAGAAATCGCAGGGTCTTTTCTTTTCTCTGTGCCTCATAACTGACCCAGGTACTTTCCTATGTGGATCCCCAGGGGGTTTGGCATGCCTCTCCTCTTGGGGACTCTTTTCAACGGCAGTTTTTACCTCATCTGTTGGACTTACTATATATCAGATTTTCTATTAATTCACTGTATTTTAAATCACTAGGTTACTTTTATACATAGCTGTGCTTAAAATTACTTTGATATATTAAAAGACACACACACAGAAATAATCTAGATAAGCTATCTTTTCCATGACAAAATAGTCTAATGAAAGAATTCAAAGGGGTAGTCTGATAAACATGTTTTAAGGTATTTTTCTATTTAGGTTGTCTTGTTTGAACTTGCCATATTCATATTATTTGAACCACTCAAATATTTACAGGTATAAGTAGGAGGAAGTTACTGTTTTACTTCATTTTCACTTACTCAGAATTTACTCAACAAATACTTATGTACCTACAGTGGTGCTAGACAGTCTTCTAAATGTTGGAAATATAATAATCAAAACTGGCGATGTCTCAGTTCTCATAGGACTTACATTCTAGTGTGGAGACAATGAAAAGATAAGATACTGATAAATGAGATACTGATAAGTGCTAAGAGAAAAAATAATGCAGTGAAGGGTGATCTATGTGGCTGTTTGTGTGTCTGTGTGAGAAAGAGGGAGAATACGATAGAATGACGAAGGACTCTGAGAATGTGGTATTTGAGTAGGAATCTGAGGAATAGGGAGCTAGCTTTGAGGATATCTAGAGGAAAAGTATTCCAGCCAGAATAACAAGTGCAGAGATCCTAAGTGAAGAGCAAGGTCAGGAATCAGAATAGAAGCTGCTGTCACTGAGGCATTATGAACTAAAGCGCGAGTAGGAGGACATGAAGTCAAAGGGGAAATGGGAAGGGAAAGAAAGAACAATGGGACACCTGGAGATGAGAAGCCTTTGGAGCCACTAGCTGATATATATATTTTTTTAAGATTTTATTTATTTATTTGACAGATAAAGATTACAAGTAGGCAGAGAGGCAGTCAGAGATAGGAGGAAGCAGGCTCCCTGCTAAGCAGAGAGCCCAATGTGGGGCTCGATCCCAGAACCCTGGGATCATGACCTGAGCGGAAGGCAGAGGCTTTAACCCACTGAGCCACCCAGATGCCCCAACTAGCTGATATTTTAACAGAACCTCTTTGGCTGTTCTATTGAGAGTACACTATTGAGGGTTAAGGAAAGTACAGAGACCAGTTAGGAAGTTACAGCAGTCATTGAGGTAAGAGACACCATGGTGGCTTGGGCAAGAGGCTGGCCAAATTATTTAGAAGGAAAAATCAAATGGATTTTTTTAACAGATGGTATTTAGAGCTTGAGAAAAAGAGTCAAGGATGACAACAAAACTTTTAAGACTGGAAGGACAGATTTACTATTCATTGAAATGATAATTTAGGAAAGGGGAAATGGATATCAGAAGTTCAGTTTTGGATGTGTTAAGCTTGAGATTCTTATTGAAAACCCAAGTAGATATCTAAAATAGGGAGCTAGACGGGACACCTGGGTGGCTCAGTGTGTTAGGACTCTGCCTTTGGCTCAGATCATGATCTCGGGGTCCTGGGATCAAGTCCCGCTTCTGGCTCTCTGCTCAGGGGGGAGCCTGCTTCCCCTGTCTCTCTCTGCCTGCTTCTCTGCCTACTTGTGATCTCTGTCTGTCAAATAAATAAATAAAATCTTAATAAATAAATAAATAAATAAATAAATAAAATAGGGAGCTAGATATAGCTATATATTTATATATCTATATATATAGTAGAGTTCATGGAAATATCCCAGCCATATGTAATTGGGAATTCACTGGCATGCTAGTTATATCTAAAAGCATCAGACTAGATTAGGTCACCTAAGGAACAGGCATATATGGCACATGTTAATATATTATCATAAAGTGAATGCCTCTGTAACTACTATCCACGTCAAAAAAGAATATCAATACCCAGAAGCTTCCCTCATGTTATCTTCTAATCAATAAATATTTCACTAAGTATATTTTTTAGTTTGGCAGTTTTCCTTCAGCAGATAAAAACTATCAATCCAAGTTCTCTGGATTTCATTTTTGCTGTTGAAAGGCCACTGTTACTCTGTTTCTCCTTTGATCATAGTATTTATTTTTCTCCCTTCTGGCTGTTTTTAAATTTTTATCTTCTTTTTTTCTTTAGATATTGTACTATGAGGTGACTACATGTGGAATTCTATTTGTTTCTTCTTTATTGATTGTAGGAGTCTGTGAATATTCAGCTTGATGTTTTTAATTAATTTTAGAAAATTCTTAGCCATTATCTATCTATTCAAGTATTTTTATCTTATTTTTCCCCCTCCCTCTGTAAATCAAAACTTTCCTATTATGTCCTCAGTATTATTCTTCTCATCTGTATTTTCCATCTTTCCATCATATTTTCCATTCTCTTTGGGAATTTTTTTAACATGTCTTTTATTTCTGTTCATTAATTTTCTCTTCAGTTCAGTCCAGTATGTTCATGATCCTATATCTTAAATTTTTGATTTAACTATTATACTCTTGAGTTCCAAAATTTCTGTTTCTTAAAGATTGTCTGCCAGAATTCTCAATCTTTTATCGTCTTGAAAATAGCACATATAGGTACTTCAAAGTTGGGATCTGAGGGCTCCAATGTCTGGGTTTTTTGTGTGTCTATTTAATTGTCTGCTGTTTCTGCCAGGTTTTGGGGATTGTTAGGTTTTTCTTTACTGTTCATCTCTTGTTCCCTTGTGTGCATGGTTATGATTTATTTTGTATTTACATAACTGTTTTTAAAAATATTGAAACATTAAAATCTTTAAAAAAATATTGAAACATAAGGTGATCTGTTTTTCTTGAGATAATTATCTTACCTTGTCTTATTCATTATTTTCATTTGTTCTTGCTGGTATCTGGAACCAAAGCACCTCAATGATGGTTTAGAGATTAAGTCTTAATCATTAAGGTAATTCAAAGCTGAGCTTGAAATCCTTAAAAATCCCTATTTCCCTCTTTTATTACTCAGTTACAGTCATTCAGATCCAAGCCCAAAGTAAAGAAGGTCACCTGGTTTTTTCTATTGACTGATACTCCATTCTTAAATCCAGATGACCTCAAAAGCATTGCTCAGCCTCTTAACAATCCTTACATACATAGCAAATGTCCACATGGGAAAAGCAGTCCTCAAGTACTGGACAAATTTCTTAGAAAGTCATACTCCCACCATGTCCTGACTGTGTTATCCTGGGGGAAATCTCTCTCACTATATAATATAAATATATTTTTTTCCAGTTTTTCTCATTGTCCTCATTATGTGGATTGCTCTAAATCACCTAACTTCCATTATTAGAGACTCCTCAAATGTTGCACTTTTAAGTTTGCCTTTTTTCTTTTATTGAAGTCAGTTATGCACAAAATAAAACTTGAGAATGCAGTAAACTATGTAAATACAAATATGGCTTCATGATAGTATGTACCTTTAAAATCTTTTTGACTATGACACATATCCCACAAAATATACTAAAAATAATAAAACATCTTGAAGCTAATGTATTAGTTGTCCATATTGGCATTCTTCCTTATTTATACTTTGTAAATGCAAGCAAACCTTGTTCATTGTAACACTCTGCAAGTTAACACACAGTTTAATTTTTTTAAAGAGCAATTATGGCTAAGTAGCTGATTTGGATAACTTTCTCAGTTTTTTTCACTTCAAAACAAAATTCTTTAAATTCATTTTAACTTAAAGATCTTTAACACCTCCTATATTTGAAATATCTGGTTTTTTTTTAAAGAATTTATTTATTTATTTGACAGAGAAAGAGAGCACAAGAAGGGAAAGCAGCAGGCAGAGAGAGAGAGAGAGAGAGAAGCAGGCACCCTGCTGAGTGGAGAGCTGAATGTGGGATATGGGGCTTGATCCCAGGACTCTGGGATTATGACTTGAGTAGAAGGCAGATGGTTAGCCGAGTGAGCCACCCAGACACCCCTGTATTTGAAAGATCTTAATAGATACTGTGTCCATACATAGGCAAATCCCACAACTTTAATTAGAACTAATTTTTTAAAGTGTTATCTACTTTCCCATATACTTTTTGAACGGAGGTCCCCTGGAGCAACAGAAATTTCAGAGACACAGGGATCAAACTTGCATCTGGGCCTCAGTTCTGCCATTTAGTAGTTCTATGACTTATTGAGTAACTAATTCAATGTCTAAAATTATTCATCTCTTAGAATGGTGAGGCATTACCTTGCCATACAATTAATAGTACCTAACACATACTTATGAGACTGTTAAAAATATTGTTTATTTTTTCTGTAAAACACCAAAGAAGATAGTGATTCCTTTTGTGACCTTCAGCCAGATATTTATTTTTAGAAAACACTAATTTAATGAACTCTTTAATTTTTTTAATATAGAATTTTATTTTTCATGCAAAAGATATGAACCTTTATAATTGCTCCCTACATTAGACTTTACTTTTAGTGCAAAATAGATAGAATGTATCATCTATGTTCACTATGGAGAACGTTACATAATGATCTAGAACTTTAGTTCTTAACAAGCGATAGTACTTTGAACATACTCATGAAGCTTGACTCAGAATAAGTAAGGGAGGGGCTCAAAAAAAATCGGGAGGGGCTATTGAAGGCTTTACATTGTGGAACCCACATTGCTATAATGACTAAGGAATAGGAATGCCTTACGGAGACCATAAATACTGAAGAAAGATAAACCTTCTATATGTCCGAACCAAAATGAAAACAAGATTAAAATGAAATGGCCTATGGTAGTTTCATGTGTTCAAAGACCATGCTGGGACTATTTTGAAACCTCGTACTCCTTATAAACCCCTCAGAATATGTATACTTTTCTATGAAATCCTTTCCATGTTTTAGCAATTCGAGGCTAGCCCTTGACCTGCATAGAACGGTTGGGGAATGGCAAGAAACCTAAATAAACTTGCCTCACTTCAAACATTGCCAAGGCCCAACAAATATCCAAGGAACTTGCCATCTGGTATTTGGAATTTGGTGTCAGAGAAAATATGAACAGAAGCTCCTTTAGCTGCCAAACCATTTCTGAATGTATTGGAGTGTACATTAGGAATATATTATAATACAAAAAGCAGAAAAAATCTGACAACGGCTCAGACAAATAGGAGATTATTTTTCTTATAGATGAGCAAGTAAATATGCAGGCATTCCAGGGCTGGTGTAGCTGCTCAAAGATGTAAGCAGGCATCCTGACTCATTATATTTCTGTGCCCGACAATCTTTAGTATACACTTCAGGACTTTTGCTTGTCCCTCATAACCACAAAATAGTTACTTCACCTCCAGACACCGTGTCCTTAAGAACAAAAAGAGGCAAACAGTGAAAGGATTTCTTCGAGCAAACCCACCTTCTTATTCAAAGAAGGATCTCTTTTCCTGCAACTTTCATTTAAACCTCATTGACTATAAAGTGTGTCAGTGGCTTCCCCTAATTCCTGAGGGAGAAATGGAGTACTTTTCTTTCTAGTCTTAGTGGTAGAAGAATACAAGTGAGGAGAAAGCTGGGAATGGGTTTTGAGGATGATAGCCATATTATCTATCTCAAAGTAAAAATATAATGGGAAAACTTAATTATATATTGTTACTATATATTATTCTTTATATTATTCTGATATAAAATGATGGAGAAAAATGCCAACAGGGACATATACCATGTAGAAACCTGATAACTGCGGCCCAACATGCATCATGTTTTCAGATATCCTTCCATATAATGCAGATACTGATATATCTGTGCTTGTGCTCTCTCTAGAACATTGCTATGTGTCCTATGGAACAGTGTGCTTTAGGTCATGTTTGAGTACTTTGAGTGTCAGGTAATCTGAAATCCTCTGGTGTATCTGTAACAAGTGGCTTTCCAGTACACTTATCTTAAATAGCTTAAAATTGCTCTCCATATGTGTGTTGTAACATGTGAATATGCACATCAAAGAAAATGATGGTACAATAAAGTGATATTCTTAGTACAATGAAATTAATTGCCTATTTATATTGGCATCTGTTTAAATTTTCTGTTCGACTACTTTTAAAAACAAACAAAGATGTCCAGGTATAGGTTAAGAATATGAAGCTTTGTATTTTTGTCCTTGCCTGTTTCATATCATTAGGTTATCACAAGCCATGAGATAATACAGTACATCATAGGTAGTGTAATCCATGGTAATAGACCATATATTAAGATGCTGGGCAATGAAGAATTTGTTTACTCTCTTATGTTGGCCACCTGCTATCATATTAAGTTTAATAATCCAAGACTAAAGAATGAAAGGAAATGCAGATTTAAAAAGTCAAGAAATGTTACAGCTTATATTATCTTCTGAATTAAAGTTCGCATTAAAGAAAATTATTTCAATTCATGCAAGGTTCTGAGTCAGTGTCTACAGCTATTGTTAGTGAGGAAGCTTTCTGAAAGCCAGTAGGTTTTTGTGTTTTTTTTGTTTTGTTTTGTTTTGTTTTTATTATTATCTATTGATGAGACCTATTGTCTGATTCCCACATGTACCTCAAATATTATTTAAGAAGCAAGGCTTTCAGGGTCACCTGGATGGCTCCATTAGTTAAGTGACTGACTTTGGTTCAGGTCATGATCCCAGGGTCCTGGGATTGAGCCTTATCAAACCCCTACTTCTCTCTCTCCTTTTACCCCCCACCATGCTTGCTTTTTTTTTTTCCCTCTCTCTAATAAATAAATAAAGTCTCTCTAAAAAAAAAAAAAAAAAAAAGAAGCAAGGGCTTCAGTTCAAGGAAGAACCATAGAAAGAAAGTGCTTGTGGTTTTAATAGAAATGAAAAGATCAGAATATTTAAAAATTTGAATACATAAAATGTAAATATGAAAATATATCCAGGCCACTGGGTTATCATAAATAATATGATTATAATAAATCAAGAACCAGTTAATCCACAGAATAGCACATTCAGTCTAGAGTCATTCTGAAGTCTGGAAGTCAGTTTTTTGAAAGTTTGAGTTGAAGCTGGCTCCCGAAAGAATCAAGTTAAAGATTTGCCCTTTACTATGCTCTTCCACAAATTAGTAGATTACAGTCAAGTCAAAAATCTATTCATGAGGTGCCTTGGGTGGCTCAGTAGGTTAAGCCTTCACCTTCAGCTCAAGTCAGAATCTCAGAGTCCTGGTATCAAGCCCCACATTGGGCTCTTTGATCAGCGGGGAGTCTGCTACCCCCTCCCTCTCTGCCTACTAGCGATCTCTGTCTCTGTCAAATAAATAAATAAAATCTTAAAAAAAAAGGGAAAACACTTGAATTAAAAAAACAAAAAACTTATTCAAGAGTGGATACCAGAGTATGGAGATTTCCACACACTGACTTTGAGTAGATGCCGTTTTCCAAACATATTAAACTACCAGAGTATTCTTCAATATGTCATAATTTTTGTGTTTGTCATAAATGATACTTTATTACATTATAATTTATATACCTTACAGTTGACTTTTACCTTATTACTTTTTAATTTATTTTTACTTTATTATTTTTTATCTCAAAAATAAGTCAGGAATACCTATTAGCTACTGCCCATGCTACACATGGCTACTATACATTCACTTTAGAGTCCTTTCTAGGGGACACATTAATACAATAAAGGACAGATGAGTGAGCATATGGTTTGCTAAATAATGTTTATAATAATTAGATCCAGATCACATTTAAATAAAGGGTCAGTGGCACATAAATTGGAAACTCAGGTTTAACACTTTTTTAGTAGTAAGAGGTTAGAGGCATTATTACCAACGCATATAGAAAAGCCACATGCCATGAAACAAATAAATCTAATTATTAAAATGTTAAAATACAACACTGCATAAAAAGGTAGTGCATTTCAAAAATATGTTTAATGTTTCTATGAAGTATTTACCAGATGGCCACAATTGTTGCAAATCCATGACAGATCTATAATTATTTCACAATCTAGGATATATAGACAGCTTAAAACATGTGTGAACAATAGTTAATAAAGATATAATGATAATGTTTATATCCTAATAGAAAAGCCATTTTTTACATCTTTTTTAAAAAACTTCCTATATTTTATGTAGTTTGGCAGGGTCATGAATATCAGTGAAAAGAGATTTAATACACACTATTTGGGGATGAGACCTTTAGGAATCATGGCCCCAGTCCCATCTGGCCATTGTAAATATACTAAATTTCATAAGAATATTTCTCTGGATATAGAAAACTTTGTGATTTTAAGATAAGTTTGTCAATACAAAAATGACTTTCATTGGTTATATTTTATTCTTTTTGATAAATAGAATAATCACAGATAAAGTCTAGAAGCTACAATAAGTCAAATATATATATCTGTCTATGAAGCCAGGATAGAAAAGAGATAATACAAAAATCATCTGTGGCATATTTCCTATAAAATTATTTCTACTTAAGTTGTCTGCCACAACATTTGCACAATTCATTGTAATAATAATAATTATATTGATAATACACATACTACCTTGAATGCTTGGCATATATTAAAAGTTTCAATATTAGCTTGTCAAACATCCTTCTCAAAAGTTCAACTTACCATTAGCTATCAGTTTTTCTTTATTTTCCCATTCCACTATGTCACAATGCTTAAAAATACATCAGTAATCACAAGAAATTTTAAGAAAGTATATATTTGCATGAAGTATATTTAGCAAATAAATGTATACTTGATGCCCTTCTTGAGGAATCACAGTTCAAATTACTATATTAAAATCTTCACAAAATAGTAAAAACTTCTATTTAGTGTGGTCTAAGCCCAAATGTATTTTCCTATGCAACTCTTCTTCCATATCATATTATTAACATATTTTCAAATTCTGGTGCTTTATGAAGCACAGTTGGGGAAAATTACCTTTGGCTTATAAAATGTTCACTTATGCCCACACGTAGAATTGCTATTCGTTTATCATATGCATAGCAATCTCCTGGATAAGTGTTTTTCAGCTTTTTTTAGAATTGCCAAATTCAGCTTTCTATGGTCTATTCCACTTCTAGTGAATCCCCAACATGGAAATAGGACCAGGTAATACTGGTTTTACTAGGTGAATCTAATCTAAAAAATACTAAAGTAGATCATTGAGGCCTGTAAGGACAATTTTATGTGCTTTCTTTACTCTTTACATTAGAGAATGCAACTTGATATAAAGGATTGTGATCATTGAAAAAGTTGCCAGTAATCCAAGGACTCAGTAAAAATTAAAAAAAAAAAAAAGGCCTAGGGAAACAAGAATGAATTAAAAAGAAATCTAGGTGAATAGAACGAACATAACACCAAAATCAGTTAACCTTGTAGGAACTAGCATGAAAAGGGAGAAGAAAGCTCCACTAGAGAGTAATACCATGGTCAATGTATGGGAAAGGGATTTGGAAGGAATGGTTACCAGGGAAATTAGAAAACCAGTACATGAGATTCTGGTTTCTCTGATTACCTGGACAGAGGGTAGAATTCAAAAGGCAGGTATTGGATAGGATTTTTTTTTTTTTTTTTTTTTTGGTCCCATTGAGCTCAGTGAGTCTTGTTGAGTGAAACTATGCTATCAGTGCTGCAGTTTAGAGGTTAATGACTGCTAATTTTTAATTCCAGTAGAAATAATAGTGTTGTTAAAATAGGAGAGTATAGAAACTGGTACAAACATCGTTCATGAGGTCACTTCTAGGCATTATTACAGAAGGACAAATAAGCACAATCATGTCTACCTATTCTCTTAGAGCTAAGAGTTCCTGGTATACTATTCAATGGTAGAAGCTGTTTAGAAGAAAAACATGGCTAGCACACCATATTGGTTATTTAATGAATTAAATGGGTACATAATTATGGGAACCAAATGTGTCATCATTTAAGGTCTAATTTCTCTTAGAGGCTAAATTACCCTTGAGATAATCAGCTATACAAGAGTGATTTTCCTTAGAAGAAGGACTCCTGCAAACAATGTGTTAATAGCAGTCAAGATTTCCTTGGGAATATCAGCTTCTCAAGTCCTATCACCTCTACCTCTTTGTCTCTTCCTGTTCTTCTCAATTCCCTCCCATAGTTACCCTTACTTCAGTTACTGAAAATCCCTTAGACTCGGCATCGCCCCAGTTCTCAAAAACCTTGGCCTTTTAAAGGTAGAAATAGGGACTTAGTTGGAAATTGTGATTCTGTGTACATAGTGGATGTTCAATAAATTTTAATTGAATGAATTAATTTATAAAGCTGTGACTGAGTTGCCATCATTAGGACATTTATTTACTCATCAAAAATGAGGGGAATTCTCTTACATTTATTTACTAAGAGGGGTCAAAGCTGCAATGGTCAGATTAACATGGGAGTCCAGATGGTATCTTGTTTTGTTTTGGTATTATTTTTTTGATGAGACAATTTCAGATTTCTCTAATTTATCTCGGGCAATTTTCAAAAGAAATAAAAACCTCAAATAAATGAAAACAAAACAATGTTAACATCTTTACATGTATTCTAGAACTGTCCTTTAAATTCTATTTTCCTGAGAAGATATATTCTATGAGGTTTAACCAGACTACAGCTCCTCAGTCTGTAACCAGATTATAGACCCTCATTGTCCCTCATAAAGAAGGAGAATCTTCATTATAATTAGAAAAGATTTGCAAGGGGCACCTGGGTGGCTCTGTGGGTTAAAAAGCCTCTGCCTTCAGCTCAGGTCATGATCTCAGGGTCCTCTGCTTAGTGGGGAGCCTGCTTCCTCCTCTCTCTCTACCTGCCTCTCTTTCTACTTGTGAACTCTGTCTGTCAAATAAATGAATAAAACGTCTTTAAAAAAAAAAAAAGATTTGCAATATTTCAGGAATGCCATTGGTCATTTTCAAATTCACCTTGGGTATAATATAGATAATATATTTTTTCTTTCTTCTCATTTCCAGGATGAATAGGCCTGAGTTTACCCCAAGGCTGAGAAACCAAGCAAAAATGCTTAATTTGTTCAATTACCTTCAAAATTCAATGATATAACATTCTGGCTCAAACTGGGCATATTACAAAGTTGTTGGTTTTTTTCTTTTTCCTTATAAAACCTGAACATAGAACATGTAACTTGAAAAGAGATGGATTTTCACAACAACTTCTCATTAATTATAAATAAAAAACATTATGTATGCTTGAGAGTTGTATTAATATTGAGTACACCTAATCACTTCTACTTTTTTTTTTTGAAAAATACTTCAGAGGTCAATGTATTCTCTAATATCTGAATTTGTAGATGAAAATTCTCTTTCACAGACAATGATGCTAATTTTAGAAATAAATTTGATAGACATGCCATGCACTAAACATATATAGAATTCTTCTAGGCAAGTGTTAAATTTTGTGACAAGAATCTAAAGCATTGATTACCAAAGCTATGAATGCAGAAAACAATGAATCCAAATTCTATTTCCTAGTGTTGTCAAAAAACCTACAAATACTTTTCTGGTATTGCCTGAGTTAACTACCATATAAAATTATGGCCCAGAACTCACAATTTTTAGTGGACCAATATTTTATAATATGTTTTAGTTTATATTATCAAGCAATTGTCAGACAGGTAGAAAAAAAATCACAAAGTGCTATTTTTCCAAACTTAGTTGCTTTTTGTTCTTTGGAATACTTTTATCTTTTCCTGTCAAAATGTTCATCTTCCTACAAAGGAAAATGAACATAATTATGATCACCATTAATGTTGATTTTTTAGTCAAAATGTGTCTGTATTATCTGGGATAAGAAAGCAGATATTTATTAATAAAGAGTTTAAAAAAGGGAAAATGAAAATATGACTAAATAGAAGTAATTGGAATAAAGAAATGCAGAGGGAAATATTATAGCAATAAAGTAGATGTAAATCAATGAATAAAGCTAAACATCCCAAATACTTACTTAAAAATTCTGATGTTTTTCATTCTGAAGCAACTCTTAATCCAATGTTTCTTGATGTTTAATGTGAACTCATATCCTCTAGGCATTTTGCTAAAATGTGGATATAGATGTAGGTCTGGATTGGAGCCTGAAATTTCAATCAGATATTGTTATCACTGTTGATCTCTGAGTAGCAACATTCTGGAGAACAACCTAAAACTCAACTCAAAAATCTAGTATGAAACACAAAATTAATTACAAAGATTATAACTCGTTAAATTTGAAGAGACAAGACAAAATTTTAGGATCGTAATCAAACTATATAGAACATAGTAGACATTGAAATACTAATCTATAAATTTTATATATTATACTATTGAATGGTTACTCAATATTTACAGAAAATAAAAAAAATTGAGGACAAATGCTTGTGGACTCCTTGAAGGGTGAGGCTTTGGACATCTGATTTTTATTTAAATCATTCTGCATCTGGCTTCCAAAGATGAACTTCAAAGTATTTGTAGTCTCCTAAAAAATATTTGAAGGATTGCATTGTGACGATTTGTGCCATTTTTCAGGAGAGGGAGACCAGAGATTATAGATGTTAAATGGTTATAACAAAAAGGTTCTGAAGAGATTTTGCAGTCTGATTCCTCAGTTCTCAACTTCAGGAAGAAAATAAGTGGCACCAGATAAGACACCAGAATCATAAGACACCAGAATCACATCTGTGTCTATATCTATCTATACACAAATAGTATACATACATATAAACACGTATATGTGTATACATTTATACATATGCACACACACACACATAAATACAGTTAATTTATTATAGGAAGTTAGGAATAATAGGAGTAATTATGTGAGATAAAGGTTTTATTTAACTTAAAATTAATTAAACAGTCATTCCAAAAAAATGTGGAGTATTTCAAAAGCCACCTATCATAAGCTATGGTCACAATATAGCTGACGACTATATCATTTCTGTATAAATTATCTTATTTGTAATTGGCAACATTTCATATATATCATATTGTCAAAATTTCAAATATGTATATAAATACAACTTAAATATGTATTAATTTTAAGATCCCTATAGGGGACAGTCTTGTTATTAATACAGTGAAGAGCAGATGCTGTAGCATATGGCATACTAACTCATATTTATGTTAATTTTATGTAAATAGGATTTTAATACAGCAACATTAATCTGTTGTTGCTTTGGTTTTCTGATATATCACTTTACTCTGTTTTTGGATGAGATTAATGTAGGTAAGTTGAGACTTTCTGAAAAAGTCCCTTTTTAGCAGTGTAAAGAGTAACAAATTCCTTAAATCTTTAACACACATGTTTAAATAGAATGTCAGATCCATAAAGAAACGAAGAATTTATCTAAATCTTGTTCTTGTGCTCAATTGAAGCAGATTTTTAAAAAATACAAATGAGAAACAACATGGTATTAGCAGAGAAAATAAACATAAGTTTTATTTCAGCTAAATAGCTATCATTTGGATAGGCAAAATAGATTGGAGGAAAATTCCCTAAATTATGTTCATAACTTGAAGATGCTATTACAAGTATGTACATTTTTCTTTTATTTTAGAAGTTAAATTATTAAGTGGATACTACTTTTATTAAGGAGGTTTTGGTTAATCCTTTTTAATGTGTGTTCATCTGTTTTTATGTTATAAGGACAAAAATGTACCAAGCTTATGTATATATTTATGTATGCATATGTACATGTATGCTATTTAATAGTAATGCAACTTTAAAAATTACTTTTTAAATTGACACATAATTGCCATATAACATTGTATGTTTTAGGTGTGCATTATATTAGTCTTAGTTTAATATGTATATATTGTGATCACCAGAAGTCTAGTTAACATCCATCCATCACCATGCATAATTGCAAATTTTGGGGGGGGGGAATTTTGGGGGGGAATAAGAATTTTAAGATCTACTCTCTTAGCAACATTCAAATATAAAATACAGTGTTGCTAATTATGGTCAGGATGCTGTACACTACATCTCCAGGTCTTATTCATCTTATAACTGAAAGTTTGTATCTTTTGACCCCCTTCACCTGTTTTACCCATCCCCCAACACATTCCTCTAATAAACAACAATCTGCTGTATCTAGGAGTTCACTTTTTTACTTTTTCTAGACCTCCAATATAAGTGATATCTTATAGTATTTGTCTTTTTCTGTATGACATTTCAGTTAGCATATTTCCTTCAATATTTTTTATTATTTAAGTTTTCAAAATAGAAATATAATACTTCATATCTTTATAGAGGAAATATATTGGAGGAAATTTACCTCCTTTAGTTTATTCAGAATTGTATTAACATACTGAAAGATGGTATAAAATGGACTGTTTGATACTATTTTGGTATTTATTACAAATTAATGATGATTTATACTAAATTAACATACTGAATTTTAACTATTTTGAGTTATATTATGAATTATATTATTATACAGTATTTAATGTCTTATAATCCAGTGCTAAATTTAAGGATGTTTAAGAATATTTAAAACAGAAAATGAATCACCTAAATCTCACACCCATAATAAAATTTTATAGGTTTTGTGATCTGCATTTGCAAGAATCTGGGAAAGAATTTGCTTGTCTTTGCTCATTTAAAAATAATAATTATTTTTTTAATATTGTATTTATTTATTTGGCAGGCAGAGATCACAAGCAGGCAGAGAGATAGGTAGGGAAAGAGGCGGGGGGGGGGGGAGGAGGGAGCAGACGACCCGCTGAGCAGAGAGCCTGATGCTGGACTAGATACAGGACTCTGGGATCATGACCCCAGCCACAAAGGCAGAGGTTTTTAACCCACTGAGCCATCCAGGTGCCCCTAAAATAATTATTTTTAAGGTATTTAACAGGCATTGTTTTTAAAAGGTCATATTTATAGTTATGTAGCTATAAAGCAGAAATATGTGCTATTTTGTTTTTGTGGTTTGATTAACTCAATCAAGATAAAGTCAGAGCTTAAAAAATATATAATTCTAGTCCAAAATGAAGAACTAATGTGATTTAATCTAGTATAAAGTCAATTTCCATAAGTAAAGGAAACCTGTAGTGATTTAAACATGTGAATAACATTTTTGTGGGCAATTGATGGATATTTGAATAAGGACCAAACACTATTATAAGATAGAATGACACTAAGCCCAATTTATGGGTAAATCTAAATTTCAACAAGTTGTTTTGAATCATCTTTTGGACTCATTTGTTATGCATGTGAAATCTTTTTTTGCATGTGGAAGAAGTTTATATAGAAATGTATTTAAAATGCATGCTTAAAATGAAAACTTTTGTTATTTGATAATATGAGACATTATGATGCAAAATACTTCTAGATTTATTCAGAAGAAAATATCACTAGTAGTCAGCCTAATGGTGAAATTTAATTAAAGGGTCAGATTATGTTTATTGTGACTTGAGCAGAATGCATTGTTTAATGAAATATTTGAAGTGGAGAACAATTTTAAGAGGAAAATATGTGACTTTTCACATGGACTCATACTATCTTTATAAAGCAATGTTTTCCTGACTATTGAAATTACCATTTAAAGTGTAGTCCTAGATTTCTTATAAATGTTGAGGTTAATGATGGCTGCTATCTCACAGAAAGAGTTTCATCTTCTGAAATCTAACTACACTTGGGATGTATGCCAAGGTGTATAAAATCCTGCAGCTGGAGCCCTGTATTCTAAGAGCCACGCCGTTCTTTGTAGTTGTGATAAATATTTCATTTATTTGTTTCAAAAGATAGTTGATGTCCTGAGTTTAAGTAGAAAGGCATAGGGTATCTCTTCCTGCCTCAAAACACATGTAATATTTTCTGAAGTCGCTAGTGACTTACTCACACAAAGAAAACAATTGCTTTTATTTAGGATATTTAAAATTTGGCACCCTGAATGACGTTTTTGTCCATGGATTGTCACTGCAGCCTGTTGACAGTGGTTTTTTTTTTTTTTTTCATGTTTTAAACAAAAATTCAAAGTACCAAGGAGACTCTAGGAGTTCTGCTATGCAAATACAAAATCCTGAATACCTGAAATAGAAAATAATTTTTTGACAGAGACACATGCATGACATTTAATTTAGGAAATGAAAGAAAAGTGTAGAGAGGCGGGGGGTAAAGCATATGTAATATCCTAAGTTACCAAATAAATGTGTTGATAAATGATGTATCATAAAACACAAAAAAAGAAGAATCCTATTGTTAAATGACTGGACGTTTTATTCAGGGGAGAGCTGTCACTTTGAAAGGTCAATAAATTCTTTTTATTCTCAAAATCTGTGGTCGTTGGGATGTCCTGGGAATTTACAGTCCAGCCACAGTGAAAGGACAACTCATGTCATCATCAGGAGACTACGATCCGATCATATATCTTTACTTGACAAGAACTGGCAATTTAATCTGACAAGACTCTTGCCAATGAGGACAGCTTGAGGAGTTCCACTGCTGTGGTAAAGATTTGACATGTCATTGAGGGATGTTGTGCAGAGGTCTGACAATAAACCAGGACTTGCTAATGCAGTTTAGGATTGCTGTAAAAATTTATTAGAAACCAGAGACTGTAAAATCACTATACTTCTTCAGAACTGTTTTTCTTTCCCTTACTGAATATTTATGTGATGTTTAATGCACAGCACATGTTTTAAAACTTGTTTCCTGATGGTGTAAAAGAAGTCTATTATAATGCACATGAAATTGCACAAAATTCAATTAAATGCATGAGAGAGTAAGCAGAATGTCCACCTGTAAGCCCATTTTGACAAGATTTTTTTCATTGATGGTTTTAGTGTTTGTAAATTTAAGGAGTTTCAGTAATGGCACTTATGTTTTAAGAAACAAAAGATATTTACATTCATCTGGGAATAATTTAACACAACTTAAAAGCATGTATGACTTGGAGTAGTAGCATTCTATGTATTTTATTTAGAAGGGAAGGAGAGAAAATCTAACTGTAAAGTTACTGTTAATTGTCGATGCAACTGTGGCTGCTAGGTGATTCTACATAATCCGTATTAAATCACTACAGGAAAACAGAAAAAGGGAAGGCAGACACAATACAATTCTATGTCTGTTTTTTGCAGTATGCCAGCTCTCTAAAAGGTATTTCCAAATAATTATGTGGGTCAACTAAGACATAGATATAAATCAGAAAATACCATGCCTTTTCATAGGTCCAGATATGTTCAAGCTACAACTTAAGTGAGAATATTGATACTGTATCAGCAAATAAACCCAAACTTGCCCATCCAACCCTCACATCATATTAAAGGCAATCTGCTAACCGCTATGGGAATGGAACTATAAGAGACACAGTCAAAAACATGCAGCACAAACAAATACTTAGGAGTTTAAGAGTGCTGTATCCTGAGAGATATAACCTCAAGGTGACTGGCTAGCATGAAAGCATAATTAAAGGAAGACATAAATTGATTTGAAATTTCTCCGTCCTACCTCCCAAGTGTACTTGAGGATCTTAAAGCTATCTCTCACCTGATAAATCCGTTGTATGGATTTACTCAAACAACTGTAACCATTTCATTCTCTGCTCTCTATTTATTCAGTCTTTTCCCAACCTCTTCAGTAAAGGATAAACCTCATTCTGGCTGTCCTCAACAGGAGTCCTTAACTCGGTGTCACTTCTCTCTGCCATGAGTACCTGGGGAAAGGCGTATGAGACTATTTGGGAGGAAAGAATCATATTGGGAGCACTCTGAAATGGTTGAAAGACTGACAGGATGATCAGGCATACCTACACAGAGAATATAGTTTGGCAGTTGATCCATCATTGCTTTATTCCCATTTAAGAATAGAGCAATTTTTGTCTTGAGGATTGTGACTGCTCACTGAGTTGCATTTCAGACTTTGCTGCGTTTCCTCTGCATTCTGCAGACTTGGCACTCTCATTCCACTTCACACTAATTGTGATTGCTGACTCGTGCCTGGATGGGAGGCTGCCAAAAGGGCAGGTATCCCAGAGAGACATCATTACCCAGGTTGGCAAATACCTGAGAGCCCTATTTAATGATACAATCTTATTTTACAACGAGGGGCAGGCTTCCAGTCTCACAGCATCAGTTCCTAGTCGTAATATTGTTTGGCAAAAACCTTTCATATTCCTTTGCAAAATAAAAAGAAATAAGCCATGGGGATATAAATCAATGGTGGATGATCAGATACCTGGAAAGAGTTAGAAAGATGTGAATAGCTCTAGGGTAAACATACGTACGTAATTGATAAAGAATAAAAGTTGATGCCTTGCCTAGAATAACTTAAGAAATTGTATACATAAAAATAGCTTTCTATAGAGATTCAGGACTTTTTTTTTTTAACCAGACTTTGCTCCAATATTCATCCTGGAATTGAGGTCACTGCTAAGTTATTGAAAACTAGATCGAGTGGGTATGACAGGGGACAGAGGATCTTTGTAGCACCCAGCAGGATATACAGGACAGTTTTTATATTCAGTGTTATGTTGTAGTGCTATATGCTGAAAAACTAAGCATGCTAACATGTTCTGTCTTTGCTTTATTTGCATGATTTTTTAGATGAAACTTAATATATGTATATAAAAGAAAGGCAGGAAGGAAGGAAGGAAGGAAGGAAGGAAGGAAGGAACAAAGAAAGAAAGACTCTTAACAGTGTAATGAGTAAGTTCTCCTGACACAAATTCCAAATCAACATCACCAATGGCAACCATTGTTAAAAATATTTTTGTATATTTCAAAATCTGTCTATACATGCAAACATAAATATGTGGGTGTATGTATACAAACACTTAACTAAAATACATGCATCAAAGCAGAGTACACACACCATTTATTTTATTTTTGTAACAATTGTATATAGCAATGCACAGGCTTCTGGCTCTCTTTTGAATAATAAGTTTATTATACTCCATTGTATGGGTTTGTCCCAATTTCATAGTGCCTTTAAGAGCATTTATTATTCCCACTTCCAAAAAAATGAATCATTTTGTATATACTTCTGTACATTTAAAGGAGAAAATCAATTGGATTAATTCTTGAAATGAAAATTACTGGTCAATGATTTGATTATTAAAATTTTGATATATATTATTAAATCACTCTCAAAAAATTGTCTCAATTAATACTTGCCACAATATACATGGGAAAAGTGATTGACCTTTTTATACTCTTGCTAATGCTGTGTATTTTCAAACTTTTCCAACTTTAAATTTTTCAACTCGATAGGTGAAAAGTGGAATCTCACTGACATTTTTTCAAGTGCCAAGCTAATGGATGAATATAAGAACTTCAGCAACATTTTAATGTGGGTGAATTGAGCACATCTTTCAGCTGTAAAAGTTAAGAGATCCCATTTCAAATTCACAAAATTGCTCACTATGTTAGTGATTATGCATGTGATTCTCTTTTAATCAGATTAAATTAACCAGCATATAGATTTTATTTTAATAGACACTAATTAAATACCACCAACTAAACTTATTGTGGATAATCATGGTTTTTGAAAATTAATGGTTAAAGAAGGGGAAAGAAATTTTTTAAAGACTCCAGGCAGATAATTACACTCAATTTAAATCAATCTTTAGTGTGATAACTTAAGTATCTAGCTGCAGGCATGTATTATGGCAATAGGATTTTTATAGTACAAATTCTGAAGTGTAGAAAAGTTTCAGTGAAAACATTTGAAAACAATAAAAGGTTTCTTTATTGTGAAATTACTGTAACTTTATCACAGAAGTAAAGTTGTTAATAATGACAGTATCATGGCTATTCATGATTCTGTAAGTATTCAATTTAAAAAACAAAAATACTTGATGAATGCCTATAGTATACCAATTTAGGTGCTAAGATATCCATTTAAACTATGTCAATCATGTAAAATTTTTTTTTAGTACATGATCAGTTTGTCTATTTTTCTAGAACTTTAACTCATGAAATATACCTTTACTTTCTAGTTTAATCTCATCCATAATTTAATAATCACTTAGCAGAGACAAAGAAATGCGAAAGAAATAGATAAATTTCTATGCAGGGCCAAACCTTATATAATAGCATTCTATAGCCTTTTCTTTGTGACACATTTTAATCTTTCATTACTGAAAATGTTCTTCTTGTCTTTTTTTCCTAATTTTTGGGATCCTAGTTTAGGAATAAAGCCCATATTTCTTAAAACATTCAACTTTGTATTTTTAGAAAGTAAAACTTTTGCCAGGCAAGAATATTGATACTTTATGTGGAAAGCCATCAGATTCTCAACTTCCCCATCTGCTGTCTCATGCTCTCTTACGATCTTATTTCTTAAATAAAAATTTCTCTTAACTTGAAACCACTAGGTAGGGAGGATAATCTTAAACTGTCAGTTTATAAGTAAATAACAGAGATAGAAAGAAGCCCTGTATCCTAAACCATGTAGTGTCAGTGTGTAAGGATATTTACCAAAAAAAAGTTTTTAATTTATACATAGTTAAAGGATTAATGATTTTAATTCATAATATAACTTCATTACAAAATACAGTGACAAACAACTCTAAAACATAAAAATATTATTTACACAAAATGTATTTTTCATTCACCTTTCATGTCCCATAGAGAAATGTGATCCAGGCTGTCCAGGCCTCCATCACATTGTCTGTTTGAAACAGAGTTAACTGGACATTCAAAAGGGAAAAGAGAGATTGGAGATTGGGCATTTTGTTGCCTCTTTCTGGAGGTGATATACAGGGTTTCAAATGAAATTTCATTAGAATTCATCACATGGGTCTGCCCAAATGGTGGAGGGCTATGAAATAAAATATCATGTTTGCACAAAAGGAGGGGAAAAGAGTACAGTAGTGAAGACTAGGAGTTTCTACAAAATTACTTTTTATAAAAAGTCAATTTCCTAAATGCCTTATTATGAAGGTATGGTAATTAAGAGAGTGTTTTATTGACATAGGGTTGAACGAATAGACCAATGAAATAAAGAGCACCAAAAAGATACCTATGGAATTAGAACTTTGATATCTCACAAAAATGACTCTCCCATTGAGGAGAGAACATTTAATGGAGGTAGGAAAATGGTTATAATATAAGGAAAAAGATAAAATCCAATCCTTATTTCATTAAAAAAAAAACACCTCAGTATTTATCAAGGATTTTAAATATAAAAGAAAAATTCAGATTCAGTAGAAAATGTAGATAAATATTGTTTTGAACTTGGATAGGAAGAAAGTTCTTAAAAGAAAAATGTAACTGTATTAAAGTCAAGAACTTTTGCTCATTAGGTACCCTAAAAAAGCTTTAAAAAAATTACACTACTACCAAAAATAACAACAAATGCTACCCTATGACCCTGCAATTGCACTACTAGGTATTTACCCCAAATATACAGGTGTGGTGAAAAGAAGGGCCATCTGTATCCCAATTTTCATAGCAGCAATGGCCACAGTCGCCAAACTGTGGCAAGAGCCAAAATGCCTTTCAATGGATGGATCAATAAAGAAGATATGATCCATATATACAATGGAGTATTATGCCTTCATCAGAAAGGATGAATACCCAACTTTTTTATCACCATGGACTGGACTGGAGGAGATTATGCTGAGTGGAATAAGTCAAGCAGAGAGAGCCAATTATCATATGGTTTCACTTACTTGTGGAGCATAAGGAATAACATGGAGTACATTGGGAGAAGGAGGGAAGAAGTGAGTTGGGGGAAATTGGAGTGGGAGATGAAGCATGAGAGACTGTGGACTCTGAGAAACCAACAGGTTTTTGGAGGGGAGGAGGGCAGGGGTTAGGTGAGCCTGAGGGTGGGCGTTAAGGAGGGCACGTATTGCATGGAGCACTGGGTGTGATGCATAAACAATGAATCTTGGAACACTGGAAAAATAAAGTTTAAGTATTAAGAAAAAAAAACCACAAATGTGTTTTCAATGTCTCCCATTGTAGATGAATATAATGTAACATTTATACATTGGATTATTTCCAACAGAGAAATTAAATAAGCCATATCAGCAATTGGTGAACCTTAACAATATCATATTACATGAAAGACTCCCAAACAACTAGATGTAGAATGATGTACTTTATATAAGTTTGAAAATTGAAGTATAACAAAGATTGAAATACAAATATAACACAATTGAAATACAAAGACAATATCCATAAATGTAACAAACTGTATTAAAAGGAAAAGAAGAAAGTGGCCAACACAATTTTGGGTCATAGAGTGTGTTCACAGGTATGCACTACATCATTAAAGTAGCTAACTGATGAGTAATGAGACGATGTTGTGAATCAAGGATTCTAGTTAATCCAGTCTATGAGCCTAGGCACTTAAACAATTGATAGAAGCCAAATTTATATTATATGTAGTATAATAATATGTATAATTTTAATAATCTTTAAATATACTTTACTGATTTAATAATATTTAGTAATGATAACAGTATTATTTTTGGAAAGAATTTTCATAAACACAAAATAGGGGCCTGATTTAAGAATTATGAAAATATATTATTTTATTTTATTTTATTTTTTCAGCGTTCCAAGATTAATTGTTTATACACCACACCTAGCCCTCAGTGCAATGTGTGCGCTCCTTAATACCCACTACCAGGCTCAGCATAATCTCCTCCAGTCCCGTCCATGGTGATACAAAAGCTAGGTATTCATCCTTTCTGATGGAGGTGTAATATACCATTGTATATATGGACCATATCTTCTTTTTCCATTCGTCTGTTGAAGGGCATCTTGGCTCTTTCCACAGTTTGGTGACTGTGGCCATTGATGCTATGAACATTGGGGTACAGATGGCCCTTCTTAAAAATGGAATTTTTAACTACCTATGAGCTCAGCATGAGCAAGTTGAATACCATAGCTGTGTTTCAAAAAGTTACAGTGAATTCTGTGAAATTAAAATTTGTAGTATTCCTCTTGATAAAGTCCTTCTAGTTGAATCACTCTACTGTAAACTCAAACACTAGAACAGTAGTGAGGGCAACATTTGAGAGAGGCTTCCTAAATAAGTAACCATTGGTTGCTATACAATGTAGTTAAGGACATACAATTTGGTGTTTTAAAATATGAATACAGGGGTGCCTGGGTGGCTCAGTCAGTTTAAGTGTCTGACTCTTGGTTTTGGCTCAGACATAGTCTGAGGGTCCTGGGATTGAGCCCCAAGTTGAAGTCTTCTTGAGATTCTTTTCCTCTCCCTCTGCCTCTCCCCCTGGTTGTACATCTCTCTCTCTCTCTAAAATAAATAAATAAAATCTTAAAAAATATCATACAAATCTTCATTTTAATTCTTTACTAGATATATTGGATAAATGGCATCAATTCTCCTAAACTCCGCTTCTCCCTTTATAAAACTGGGATAGCAATATTGGAGATAATGCCGTTAGTTCACTGCCTAGCATGTGATAATCTCACAAGAAATGAACTATTGTTATCCTACCATTTTTGTGGAATTCAGATGATGAGGTTTATAGAAATTACTGTTACAAACAAGATAGTGGAACTTAGGTTAAGGAAGGATACTCTGGCGTAGAATAAGGACTGACCTGATTTTTTTTCAACACGTTAAAGTATTATGATTTAATAGAAAGGTTAGAGATATTTGGGGTGGCTTGAGAGAGCACAAGTAGGACCAGTTGAAGGAAATTACAGGAAAGCAAAATTAAGATTAGAATTAAAAAATTTTTTCTAATTAACTAGCTGTCCAATTTTCAACAAATCAACCTGTAAGGGTGTATTGTATAACCCAAAAATACTACAACAAAAGAGGCATGACTTTTTAATATAGGTCCCAACCCTGGGTAATAAGTCATTTACACATCCCTTTCATTCTGTAAACTTTAATGATACAAAATAAAGTAAGGAGGTAAAAATTAACATACTACCATTTCCTCTAACAAAGATGTAGGTTCTTAGTGCTATAACAGTGTATTAGTTTCCTATAACTTATGTAACAAAATACCATATACTTTATCGCTTAAAACAAAAAAAAATTCATTCTCCCAAAAATATTGAGACCAGATATCCGAAATCAGTTTCACCACTCTGAAATCAAAAGTTTTGATAGGGCTCCCTCCAGAAGCTCTGCGGGAGATCTGTTGCTTTCCTCCTCTGGTGGCTTCAGCATTCTTTGCCTTGTGACCACATCACTACAGTCTCTGCCTCCTTGGTCACCTTATCTTCTTTTCTGTTGTCAAATCTCCCTCTGCAACTCTCATATAAACACCATTATGATGGTATTTAAGGATAATCTCCCATCTCAAAATCCTAGATGAGTCTCATCTGTAAAGTCTTTTTTTTCTCCCCATAAAAGATAATAGTCAATGATTTCATGGATTAGACAGTGCATATTTTGGGGGTAATAATTTAGTCTAGCATCAGTACTTTCAACTTGAAATAGTTTATTTGGTCATATCGTTTTGACTGATCAAGCCAATGTTTTTAGAGAGAAAAATCTATTTCCATGTCATTATAATATAACTTTCCTAGAGAGGTAGAGCATAGACTACTAGACTCCAGAAGTCTTAGTAGTCTGGGGAGGATACAGTTTTTACGACATCCTTTTTACTTCACGACTTACAGTCATGGGTCAAGGTTCAGGAAATCTTGGTGCATGCATGTGCCACATGTAGTCACTGCTTGCTCTTTTTTAATTTTAGTTCTATTTTTTTCTTTAAGATCTTACTTATTTATTTGACAGAGAGAGGACAGTGAGAGAGGAAACACAAGCAGGAGGAGTGGGAGAGGGAGAATCAGGCTCCCTGCACAGCAGGGAGCACAATGTGGGCTCTTGATCCCAGCAGCTGAAGGCTGACACTTAATGACTGAGCCACCCAGTGCTACCACTGTTATAGCACTAAGAAGCTACATCTTTGTTAGAGGAAATGGTAGTATGTTAATTTTTACATCCTTACTTTATTTGGTATCATTAAAGTTTACAGAATGAAAGGGATGTGTAAATGACTTATTACCCAGGGTTGGGACCTATATTAAAAAGTCATGCCTCTTTTGTTGTAGTATTTTTGGGTTATACAATACACCCTTATAGGCTGATTTATTGAAAATTGGACAGCTAGTTAATTAGAAAAAAATTTTTAATTCTAATCTTAATTTTGCTTTCCTGTAATTTCCTTCAACTGGTCCTACTTGTGCTCTCTCAAGCCACCCCAAATATCTCTAACCTTTCTATTAAATCATAATACTTTAATGTGTTGAAAAAATATCATGTCAGTCCTTATTCTACCCCAGAATATCCTACCTTAACCTAAATTCCACTATCTTGTTTGTAACAGTAGTTTCTATAAACCTCATCATCAGTGTTTATAAGTAAAGTTTTACTGGAACACAGGCATAGTCATTCATTAATTTATTGTCTGTGGCTGCTTTAGATTTATGATGGCAGAGTTGAGTAGTTGAGACAGAGATCATTTTAAGTCAAAAGCCTAAAATATCTACTATTTGGTCCTTTACAGGATAAGTCCACTGACTCCTGATATAAATGGTTTTCTTTGACTCTTCAAACTGCTCTTTATATGTGAAGATAAACTTTTGGATTATGTTAAAACAAAACAAAAATTCTCTTAAGTGATTTGCTCTAAAAATTGAAGCCTTAGCTTCCATTGAATATTATTTCCATAAGACACTAACAAAATCTACTTAGGTGTTCAGAAGCCAAAAATTTGTCCTCATTCTCTTTATTATCCATACCCTGAGGGCAGTGATGAAGAAAATCCTGCTGGCTTTCGAATGGTGGAAGAAGTTTAGGGATAGAAATTGAGAAGGTGTAGTCCACATCTCAGAAACAAGACTTGTATCGAGTTAAACAAATAAAGAAGTTAAGTAAAAGGTTTTTTTCCTGTGCTTTCACAACCATTTAGTTGTTTCAGCATACATTAAGGAAAATTTCTGTGTATGATCATATTAAACTGGTAAATTAATAAACAAGACTTAATGATATGTTCTATTTATTCAATGTGAAGATAAGTAGGCAATTCACAGTAAAGTGATTCATGTGAAGGTTGCTAAAAAATTAACCTTTATGAATACACTTGATGAAAACTTAGTTTGTACTTTACAGAATCACAACTACATCAAAAGATAAAATGTGTTTAGGTTAGGACTGTACATGATAAAATGTATCCTGTTTTAATTTGGCTTAGGATATAGATTTTCAAGAATGAATTAGCTGCTACTTTTCAGCTTCTAGTTGACAGTGAAATACTATATGGAATTTGTTCTTCTAACCCTGGTTGTCAGTCACAAGCCTATTTTAATAGGTTTCTTTATTAAATCTGTATCTTACTTTTTTTTATTCTGTAAATCCATTTGAGAGAGATTTAAAAAATATGTTTGTCTTGGCAAGGAGAAAGTAAAAGAGGTGAGAGAAAATCAAATTGAATTTATGCATTTATGTATTTTCTTCATATGAAAAGTATCAATATGCTTAAAGAAAATTGTTTTATTTTTGAAAATAATTTTTTCAATTCCCTTTCCAAGATATGATGTCTTCAGTTATATTTTCTCAATAAATTGGATGCAGTTATCAATATTTCTACCATTCTTGGGAGATTAAAAAAAGCCAAACTTCTTCTTTAAAAAATAAGTGATTTTTTGAATCATCAGCAATAGTGAAAGAATTCTTTTTTTTTTTTTAAAGATTTATATATTCATATGAGAGCGAGTGTGTGAGTAAACACAGGTGGGGGGGCAGAGGGAAAGAAAGAGAAACCCAAGCAGACACCATGCTAAGCATGAAGCCTGACGTAGGGCTGCATCTCAGGACCCTGATCATGACCTGAGCCAAAACTGAGAGGCAGATGCCTAACCAACTGCACCATCACCCAGGTGCCCCAATAATGGAAGAACTCTATGCCATCAAGAAAGTCATGGTTAATAAGTGACTCTTAATCTCACAAAACAAACTGAGGGTTGCTGGGGGGAGGGGGTTTGGGAGAAGGGGGTGGGATTATGGACATTGGGGAGGGTATGTGCTTTGGTGAGTGCTATGAAGTGTGTAAACCTGGCGATTCACAGACCTGTACCCCTGGGGATAAAAATATATGTTTATAAAAAATTAAAAATTTAAAAAAAAAAGAAAGTCATGGTTAGATGATTTAATAACAGTAGTTCTTCCTGTTTTACAAACACTGGTTATAGTTTATCATGTTAACTTTTAATAGAAGGATACTTTCAAGAGACTGAGTAGATTCTATTTCATGCTTCATTATACTGTATATAAATTGTAAATTATGTTTTTAATTATCACATATGAAGATAATTTATATATTCTTTAGAAACTGCTACTCAGTTACTATATATAACAATACAGATATGTGCGTGTATTCATGTGCCTATGTATACAGTAGTGTTATGAAACATAAACTTTGGTAGAGATGTGGGTCTGTGTCTCAGCTTCTTGGCTCCCTGAGACAAATACATTTTCTGAGATTCAGTTTTGCCATTTGAAAAATGCCAATCACATAAGATTTTCATGATGATTCAAAGGTATGTCAAATATATATCATCTATCAAGGCTTAAAATGTAGTGCCCATCCACTCCTTTTTCTCAACTCTATGATTTTATGTGTTTAATTTTTTTAAAAAGAGCTCTAATTACTATTTAATATAACCTTTAAATTTTGACCCCTATATTCTATGTTGTCTTGACCAAATAACCAATTACCCTTCAAATCATTTTTTCTTCTTATTTTCTTTTTAAGTTGACTCATTAGAGCCTAATAATCTCAAACTAATTCTTACTTATGTGGTATAAAGAACACAACAGAATATGAAGATCTTGGATATACTATAGTCATACTTTTTTATGTAAACTCAGTTCAAAACATTTATAATGATTATTCATTGAGCCTCTGCTTTTGATGGTCCATAAACAAACAAGTCACCAAATCTGAGGCATGGCATCCAATTTTAGACAGCTCTAATTATTTGATGGTTTTACTTAGGGAGAGCTAACATACAGCTGCTCTCTTTGACTTTATTCAACCCATCATTCCATACAAATGCTAGATCACTCATCCTCTAAGTCCTTTCCTTTCTGGGCTAAACATAAGCCTCATTGTTCCTTGAATGAAGACAGTTTGCATCTTTGTCCTCACTGGAGTTCCCATCACTATTATTGAGCCAGAAACTGTACTAAGTATTTATTATCTCATTTAATAATCACACTAATCCTAAAGAAGTGGATGCTATGACCACCTTCCCCACACACATTATTTTAGGTAGCAGATGCAGAAACAAACAAATAAACAAAATAGTAAGGTGGCCCAAAATACACAGCCAGTATGAGCTAAAACTTGGCAATATGGTCTATTGACTAAACTGTGAAGCATTACAATAACACGGACAGGCTCAATTTTATAAATATTATTTGTAAAATATAATTAAATAAAAACTACATTCCAAATGTGATTTCACCAAAGCAAAGAACTTTGCTTGTTTTGCCCTGAACACCCTAATAGAGATCAAGAAATAACATAAATTTTTTTTTCTTGGAAAACCAAGCAAGAATATTAATTAAGGATACAATAATCTAAATCCCATAAAGCATAATATACTTCCCTGGAAAGTCCACAGGGACATTAAAAACCTCCTTCAAATCTTTGACAAGACCTGTATTTCTGAGAGAAGTAAGTGATAATAATGAACAGAACCCTCTTTTTATTTTGAGAGGAAACATACTTAAAGGAAAGAGGAAATGCTAATCTCTCTTCTTTCTGGAATGTGGGGATAGGTTTCCCATAAGACAATTCAAATAAGAAAAATGGTGGGAAAAAAATAAGGTTTTAAAATACTGATTTAATTACTGTGTTATTTTTAGCCAATTGGAAATGACTACCTTGATAGACATATTGAGAAAGACTTTGAACTGAATCTGTTGTTAGTAGGAAAGAGTGCCATAATCAATTAGTCATGCCTGTCATGGGTTCATGACTGGGGAAGAGCAGCATATGCGATATATTTGCTATTACTCAATATTGTTTAGTCTAGCCCCTTCCATGTTTCTGTGAAATTCCAGGACATTTACTACTCTCATAATTGAGGGGTCATTAAGATATAACACAAAGAATATGCTTCTATACCTATCATTCTTGATTACTCCCCAATAATAAGCTCTATTGGTTATCAGTCTTTTTTGAGTTTGATCTTCATACGTCTCCCACCTCAGCTTTCTCCTGCCCCTCATCTCCTCAGAAATGTCTCTCTGCCACACACATGCACAGAACACACTCGAAAGCATCCTTTCTTTTATGTGCATTGGGCATCGGTTTTTCATGAGAAATGAATTCTCTTTGCATACCAGTAACTGAATCCTGACTCCATTAGGACATGCTTCCCATCAAGTTTTCAAGAGAAACTTGTATTCCCCAGTGGCTCACAGAGCTGAGGAGAAGGTGATAACTTCATCATCCTCCTCACTCACTAGAGCTACCAAGACTTTCAGACTATATCCTCTATATACATGCACTCTTCCTGCTTTCAAAACCATAGCACTCAGCAATCTGCTCTACACAATATCTCATCGATCAGTTTTACAGTCATTCTCCCTCATCCACTGAATATTCTGGTACCTGTTCCATAGTTCTTTTTTTAAAATTACTCTACTAGTTTCAGTGTTTTAAAAAAGACCATGGAAAATCTACGCAGTATCCTAACATTTCATATCATGTAATATGATCTCTTTTCAATATTAGTTTTTCCCTCTCAGTGTCACATATTGAATTTTATTCTTACCTCATCTACTTCCAAAATCTGCAGGCTCTGAAATCCCACTCTCAGATGAAAGTCTTCAATCATCAAATTTTTGTTGTTGTTGTTTGCTATGTTCACCCACCACAATGATTCAACTTCATTAAGATCAGAAATTCCTGGGTTTTTTTCTTCTCCATACCTTTACTTGCTTTCTTAACTAGTTCAGTCTGACATACATACCTTTAGAAATCATCCTCAATTCCTATGCCTCATTTGTTTTTCCAACTCATCGTTCAGAGGAAAGAAAAAAAAAGAGAGAGACCTTGGATGACTTAAGGTATTCATCTTTCTTCAACTGTGTGTGGGTTGCTTAACACTCTTAGAACAAAATAAAACAAATACTGTTTTGTGGCATCATTTTCATTTTCTCCATTTTTATTTTCTCCTTGTCAGGCTTACTGTTTCATTTCGGTGCTTTAGCTCATCCATGTCTCCCCCACAACCAGAGACCTCACACTGTTAATATCCCCTCTTTTTCTAGTCTCCTCAACCTCCTTCTTATTGTCTTTTCCCCATATATGGGAAAATGTTCAGGTTTCTCTCATATTTTAAAAACTATTCTCACCTAATTTTATCTTCACACTCTAAATAACACCTTCTCTCACTCTCTCTTTCCCTCTCCCTCTTTATTTTCCTGAGGGTAAAGTTTCCTGGGGGAATTGTCAACTATACTCATGGTTTCTTCTTTATCAGATGTAATTGCTTGGCTTCCTCAAAAACTGCAAACATACTTAATGTTTTCTCTGGTATTTCAAAGTTTTTCTCAACAAGGGCACTCATGTTCCTAAATCCAATAGACAGGATGCTGTTCTTTTCTTACATGTTATCTGCCGCTTCCAGTCGGTGAACGGGAGACGAATTAGGCACAAACAAGTCAGCGGCAAGAGATTGGGAGCAGGGGACAACAGTCGAAAAGACTGCTGCCCCAAGCAACTCCACAGTCTCGCTTTTATTAGATAGAAACAACAGTCCACAGAAGAGTCGATGAAGTTCAAACGTTAGTCATATGCCTTGTAGATAAACAAGAAGGGGGGCAAAACATGTCTGTACAAGTAGTATAAAGTTTATAGTTGAACAAGCACATTCAAAGGACTTATCTAAGTAGCCACAGGTGCTCTACGGGGAGGGGAAAGGGGAGATAACGGAAAAATGAAGCAGGCGGCGTTCTGCCCTGAGTGAGCCGGGCATCCCCAGCCGCTCAGCTTCAAGGCCGCATATCGTCCTCTCCCCCAGAGGCCTGTTGCAGTATCTATTTTTCTTAAGGCTGTATCTAAATGTGCTTGGTAACTAGTAAAATTTCCCAGGGGTTATATTTTAAGTAATACATTGTTCTGAGGGGCAGTTGCAGTTATCTCAAAGTGTTATAAATGGCTTGACCATTTTTTCTATTTTTAAATTAGGGTAAAGTTTATACACAGTGAAACTGACCCTTTAATGTACATTTCTGAGAGTTTGACAAATACATACAATTATATAACCGCCATTAAATTAAACATATAGCCTAGTTCCATTGTGTCCAAAATTTCATCTATGTCCCTTGTAACTCTTTTCAAGAGTCTACTAATGACTGATCTGTTTTCTGTCCCTTTTGCCTTTTCCACCATGTTGTATAAATAGAGTAATATAATATGCAAACTTTTAAATAATTTTTTTAAAAGATTTTATTTATTTATTTGACAGACAGAGATCACAAGTAGGCAGAGAGGCAGGCGGAGAGAGAGGAAGGGAAGCAGGCTCCCTGCTGAACAGAGAGCCCGATGTGGGGCTCGATCCCAGGACCCCAGGATCGAGACCCGAGCTGAAGGCAGCGGCTTAACCCACTGAGCCACCCAGTCAACCCAATATGCAAACTTTTTTTTTTTTAAAGATTTTATTTATTTATTCGACAGAGAGAGATCACAAGTAGGCAGAGAGGCAGGCAGAGAGAGAGAGGAAGCAGGCTCCCTGCTGAGCAGAGAGCCCGATGTGGGACTCGATCCCAGGACCCTGAGATCATGACCTGAGCCGAAGACAGCGGCTTAACCCACTGAGCCACCCAGGCGCCCCAATATGCAAACTTTTAAACCCAACTTCTTCTACTTAATATAAAACATTTGATATGCAATTCACCATCATGTTATAGTAAATGTCAGTAGTTTATTTCTTTTATTGCTGCTAGTCTTCTACTGTATAGATATACCGTATTTTAACCATTCACCAATTTAAGGATATTTGGGTTATTTCTAGTTTGGGACAGTTAACAATAAATCCTATATAAACTTTCAGATACAGATATTTGTGTGAGTGTAAGTTTTAATATATTTTGGATAACTGTCTAGGAATAGGATAGCTGGGTCATATACTAACTGTATGTTTAACTTTATGAGAAACTGTCAAACTGTTTCCAACATGGTTGTACTTTCTGTACTACCTCCAGCATATTAGAAGAGTCCAATTGTTCCATATCATAGCATAATTTGGTACTATCAATTGCTTTTCTCTTTTTTTCTCAGTCTAAGAAATAAATGGTAATAACACACTGTGGTTTTAATTTGCATTTTCCTAAAAAAATATGTTGTGGAACACATTTTCATATGCTTACTTGCCATTTGAATATCTTCTTAATGAAGCATTTGTTCAGATATTTTGACCGTTTTTAAAATTGGGTTATTTTATTATTAGAGCTTTGAGAGTTCTTATTATACTCAGGATAAAAGTCCCTTATCAGATACAGTGTTTGCAAATGTTTTCTCTAAATCTTTGGCTCATTTCCTCATCATGTTAAAGGTGTTCAGTTTTCTAAATTTGATGAAGTCTGGATAGCAATTTTTTCTTTTATGGATTATGCTTTTGGTGTCATAGCTATGAAATCTTTACCTAAAAATTTCCCCTATGCTCTCTCCTAGACATTTTATAGTTTTTTTTAATTGTTTTTAAGATTTTACTTTCAAGAGTCTTAATACCCAAAATATACACCCAACATACAATCCCAAGGTCAAGAGTTGTATGTTCTACCAACTGAGCCAACCAGGCGCCCCTAGACATTTTGTAGTTTTAAGTTTTCCTTTTAGATCTATGATCACTTCTGAAGGCTGAATTCTTCCTCCTCGTCCCCCTAACTCTTCTTCCTCCTCCCCCATCCCCTCCCATTCCCCTTTTGCTCCCCTGTCCTCCTTCTCCTTTTTCTTCTCCTCTACCTCCTCCCCCTCTTCTTCTTCCTCCACTCTTTCCTCCTTCTTCTCCTTCCCCTCCCCTCTCCTCATCCCCTATCCAGGAGTCATTTAGCCACTCTATTATCTTGAATATCTCTGAAATTAATCTATGCCTCTTCAACCCATTGCCATTACCTCTATGGTGGGTTTCATCATCTCTATCCACAATATATAATAAGAGCCACTCAACTGGCCTTTTTTCTAGTTTCCCTCATATCCTGTGTAAGGCATTCTTTAAAATGCATCTGTATTTCTATCCTATCTACTGTTATATTTATTTGTGTATCTTTGGGGAAATCGAGGGTTTCTAAGCTTCAGGGTTTTGCTTTTTTTTTTTTTTTTAAATCTATATGCAGAATAGTGTAGTTTTATCACCTGGTTGTTGATAAAGTTCAATAACTGTACATGACAGGACATTTTATAAAATATAAGACTTTTACAAAATACTTACACCTGTCATTGCCTGTTATGGTTGAAGTCCCTTCATTTCTCATCTGTGAATTAATTTTCTGTAAACCCAACCTACAAAATTGCCTATTACAATTATAAAAATTTCATACTGTTTGCTTCATTTCCATTGTAACCCTGAGGATATATTAGCCCTAAGAATTACACAAATGCTTTCTATTGAATAAACTTTGAAAAAAAAAATTACATGAGTAACTTTCTTACATTAAAGACAACAGGTCTGCACTATTTACATTAAATCTAATGTAAGTTAAAGGATATTTCATCCTCTCAGATACCTTTATGATTAAGAGATTAAAGTACTTCATATACTTGCACAGTTAAAATCTCAATTTTTAACAACCTTAAAATAAGAATGTATGATAATCATGATTCATATAATTCAGTATATAAAAATTATCCATAAGTTTATTACATTACTTAACAAAAAAAGTTTCTAGAACTTACTGCTCACACTAAAAATGAAAACATCTTACTATATTTCATGTCTTGTTTTGGAAAATTAAATCAGTAGCCATTCATGGCCTATGAATATGATACACGTTGCCTATGATTTGCAAGTTACCTAACAGTTGCATTCTTGGTATTTTTATATACCTATATATTTGGAAACAGTAGGCAAAATGAAAAGAGACAGTATCTAAATGTATATTTTACATTGGGCTCAAACATCAAGACAGTAACCTAGGAAAAAATAACTTTATGTGAAAGAAGATTTTGTGGATTAAAGTTTATCAACTTAAAAAGAACCTATTTTTCTGCTCTAAATACATATGAATTCTGAAATATAGGAAATTTGAGAACTGGGGCATTTTATAATGAGCTTAAAGAGCATTGGTTCTCAATAAATATTTATTTTTTAAGTGAGTAAATAAGTGAATAAATTATTGACAACTTAAATGTCTGACAACTTTCATATAGAAAACTCTCTGAATTCTTTTATCCAGGGCTTTATCTTTACATGTATCTTTTTTTTAAATGGCAAACTATGAAAAAATCACTAACATCTTGAGTTTCATTTTGTGGTCCCTGTCTCTGTAGGCTAGTAGGCCCCTCTCTTTTTCTCAGAGTTTCCAATTATATAATTGCTTTAAGTTGTGATCATCTGACCAGATGCCTGAAAATTACCTGATCTATTTAATATAACTTGTTTAGCTGAATCAATTTAATTTCTAGGCCATATGTTCACACAATTATTTCACTTAATCCATTTCAAGGTGGCTTCCTCTTTTGCGCCTTGCTGATTCACCTCCCTTTGATTGATCCAGCTCTAGAATAAGTAATGACCTACATGAGAATTTTAAAATAACACTGCTGAAATATCAAAAGACACATTCTATTCATCTTCTCAAGCCAACCATTCCAGGAATAATAAGTCGTCTTTAAATTCTCTGTCTTGCCTTTTTCTTTCACAGAAAATGAAAGGCTTATAAAAGGTATGTCCTGATCATACCGACAAATTAAAATATGAATATTGGATTATCACTGAAGGTCCAATAAATTCCAGTTAAATCAAAATATGATCCATTACATTTTCTGTAGTAATTTATCAAAAGTCCCCTTTCACTTTTTTGTGTGCTGTGCAAAACCGAACATTTAATAAACATGACAAAAGACAATCTAATTAACCATTTTCCACTTAGAAATTTAGGGAGTTCTATTTTCTCACCTTTTTATATTAATTTGATTTTTAAAGTTTCTTGACTGTACCTGACTTGGAATAGTTTTAGCTAGATTATCAAGTTCTGTTTCAAAGTATAGTTTTGTTAGGAAAAATAATGAAGACTTAAATGATATTATTCTGTTCTGTGTAAATTAACCCAAGTTTATTCCTGTTTGTCTCATTTTGATGATCATCATGAATAGAGGGAAATAAAAAGGGATGGAGGGAAATAGTTTTCTTTTTTGGCATTAATCAACCCCCTTGCCACCCTCCTCCATCCTAGAGTCATGATAGAACCACATTAGACTTTTCTTACATGAGGTTTTCTGTAGTATCAGAATATTTGCAATGCCTGCCACCCTTTTTATTACTGATAGATAGATATGGGGAAACGGCCAATTTCTGTACCTTATTTCCTTACATAGCAATTCTAGCTTATCTTTGACATAAACTCTTCTTTACTCACTAACTTGAATAGTTTAACATTAAGTTTCATTTGTTTGGGGGAGTATTTTTAAAAATTAAAATAACATTATTAGTATTTCAAATAAGTATATTAACCATGAGATCTTTGTATTTCAGATAAGAACCATTAGTATTAAATTTTAGATCATTGATAATTTATTCTTTCAAAAGGAAGAAGTTGACTTACACAGCCTGACTTTCAGTAAGAAGTAGTGGCCCTAGCTCTGGGAGTGTTGTAACCTTACTTTGTCCTTAACCCACTAAATCTAACAGATGGGTGGAAAATTCATTAATTTTCACCATGGAGTATTACATTTTTGGGCTCTAAATAGATTCGATTATGTGAGACCTGTCAACTCCTATTGATTTACCTATTTCCTCCTGAATTTTTTAAATAGTTCTTATTAGAGGCTAGCACATTTCTCAACAATATTCCCTATAGAATCAAATAATGAGAAATTATTTGTTGATTGACTAAAGCAACAGATATTATGTGATTTACAAGGTAATTGAAAAAAATACATTATCTAAAAAAGAGATATATCAAAAGGTTAAACTTAAATATTTAAGTTCTATAATACAAAAAAAGTGTATCACTCATTCTGCAAGCTTAACTGAAAATTTGTGAGTTCAATGAGTACATTTTAAAGGCTCAATATATACAGAATAAGATAGGGTATATGTAACTGATGCTCTCAGGGACCTAATGAGATCCCCTTATTTTGATCATTTCATTGCACATGTGCCAACGGGCTATCATCAGCACTTGCATTCTCTGTATAGGGACTTTCTCTGGCTGCTTGGCTACTTTATTGCCTATGGGACAAGCTGGACCATTATCGCTCTAGAAGCGGCTTTAACTAAGGAACAATGCAAGTTGATATATAAATATACTTATTCTTACCTCTCAGGTTGGGATAAGTCAGGTTTTTTACTGGGTCCCAGATTTCTCTAGGATTCAGTTTTGTTTACCCTGAAAAGTAACTTGCTTAAAAAATAAACGCTGACTGACCATCTTCCCTAGTTTGCTTCCCATTCCCCTAGTGTTTTGACCAACAATGACATTCCAAAATAACTACTTGTACTGGAATCCTTGCCTTAGAATCTGCTTCTCAGGAAACCAAACTAAGACAGCGAGATATAGATGATATTCATACAGATATAGATACTAATTTAGATATAGATGTAGATATAGGTTTACATGATTCACCATCATCATCATCAGGATGAGATGCTGGTCATCAATTTTAGATTATATTTCAAAAATAATTTACAGTTTATATTGAAACCACATTTTATAGTCAGCACCTCTTCCTGTATAAAGTCCACTAGTGGGGTGCCTGGGTGGTGCAGTGAGTTAAGCCTCTGACTTCAGCTCAGGTCATGATCCTAGGGTCTTTGGATTGAGTCCTGCATCAGGTTCTCTGTTCAGCAGAGAACCCTCCCCTCCCCAAGCCTGCCTCTCTGCCTACTTGTGATCTCTCACTCTGTTAAAGAAAGAAAGAAAGAAAGAAAGAAAGAAAGAAAGAAAGAAAGAAAGAAAGAAAGTCTTTAAAAAAAAATAAAGTCCACCAATAAGTCTCAATGAATAAAATGATGGCAATTCAGGAAAAAAAATTGTTATGTCTAGAAAAAAAATAGGAACATAAAGTAATGAATTTTGCATTGATACTATTTATTGGTAGAGTCGTTTCTTTTATTTTTTAGACTGCAGAGTATGAGTAATAATGAATTTATCTCAGTTTTTATTATCCTTATCTCTATAGCCAATTTCAGTTGCAAATAAACACAGTTTTGTTTTTATCTCACTTTGAGATAGAAACTACAAACAAAAATAGGGTCTTTAAAAACAAACATTTTCTTTTAAGGGTTTCTAAAGTATTATAATTATAATTCAATTTTAACTCTTAACTCTTTTAAAAAAATCAAGTTAATGCTTATAGCATTACAAAATATCATATTATTTCCCAAGGGTACCAAAGATGTCACTGAAGCAAATGAAACTGAACTTCTGGATGTTGCATTCACATAAATGCTTTATAAAAGATAACAGTAGTTTAAGACAAAAAATTTTGCAAAAATAGTGCAGGGAGTCCCTACATCTACTCATTTACAATTCCTTCAGGTTCAACTAACAGTGGTCTTTTATGTATTTGTAGTACATTGTCAGAACAGGAAACTGCTATCGGTGTAATACTGTTAACTAAAACATAGACCTTTGGGGTGACTGGGTGGCTCAGTGGGTTAAGCCTCTGCCTTCAGCTCAGGTCAAGATCTCAGGCTCCTGGGAAAGATCAAGCTTCACGTTGCCTCTCTTTTCAGCAGGGAGCCTGCTTCCTCCTCTCTCTCTGACTTTCTGCCTGCCTTTTTGTCTGTTGGTGAACTCTGTCTGTCAAATAAATAAATTAATTAAAAAAACAAAAAACAAAAAACATAGACCTAAGACAGATTTCACCAATTTTTATATGCACTCTAAGTGTGTTCCTGTGTGTCTCTGTGTGTCTGGGTTTGTGTATGTTTCTAGAAAATTTTATCACAAGAGTAGCTTTGAGTCACTGATGATTTTAGAATATAGGTGAGGTTCAGTGGGGTGGAATCTGGAGCCGATGAACAAGAAAGAATTCTTGAGACATCTTTTGTGCAAAATGGTGGTTTATTAAAACATGGGGACAGGACCTGCCGGCAGAAAGAGCTCCTGCCACGTGGTTGTGAGGGGTGGCAGGTTATGTACCAAGGGGGTGGGGGAAGTAAGGGAAAGAGAGGTTTCAATAGAACTTTCATATGCTAAAGAGGACCAACAAGATACCAGAGGCCTAGAGGCCTTGCCATTGTCAAGGTTATTTTTCCCTCTAGCAAGGTATTAACGTGAAGATAGTTGGGAGATTCCTAAAGAATCTCCTAAAGAATCCTAAAGTGGAGGTGGGGGAAGGTTGTAGGGTCTCAGCTTTTGCTTTGTCCTTAGCCAGCCTTCTGTTCCCTCATCAGTCACCATCTCCTCAATCTGGAAACAGAACTGTTCCATCACCAAGAAGATACTACTTAATGTTACCTCTTAATATTTACATCCGCCCTCAACCTTAACTCTGGGCAATCATTGACCTTTTCTCTACCACTGTAACTTTGTCACTTTGAGAACATTGTGTAAATGAACTAATAGCACAATATGTAAACTCCTTGAGATTGCTTTTTATTTTTTTCACTCAGCATAATATCCTTGAGATTGGTCCAAAGTCCCTGCAAGTATTTGTTGCTTTTTATTGCTAAGTAGTATCTCATTATATGTATGTACTATCTATCTTAACTATTTACATGTTGAAAGACATTTGCTATGAACATTTGCGTATACTTTTTTGTGAACATAAGTTTTCATCTCTGTAAGATACATGCTTATGAGTATATTTGTGGGGTACATGTAGGTTTATGTTGGTTTTAAAAGAAATGCTAAACTATCTTCCAGAGTTGCTGTACTGTTTGTACTCTCAACAACCATGCATGGGACATCCAGTTTTTTTTCTTTTTTTAATATATATATATATATTTTTAATTTGACAGAGAGAGATCACAGGTAGGCAGAGAGGCAGGCAGAGAGAGAGAGAGAGAGGAGGAAGCAGGCTCCCTGCTGAACAGAGAGCCTGATGCGGGACTGGATCCCAGGACCCCGAGATCATGAGATCATGACCTGAGCTGATGGCAGAGGCTTAACCCACTGACCCACCCAGGAACCCATCCAGTTTATGTTCATTCTGAACATCAGTTACATGCTTTTTTGACTATCATACAAATCACGTGATCACTCTAGAATGCTGATTCTCAAATGACTTAGTTGATTATACCTAAAATCACTCAGGGAGCACAGACGCAGATGTCGCCATTATTATTAATGATAACAGCAACAGTTTACTGCATTTATAGTGGCCTAGGTTGGCCCTAGGCTATTTAGTTTCCACAATAACTCTTTCAAGTATGTTATTATTATCACCTTAATGATAAAAAAATTAGACTGGAGTGATTTAATAACTTACTGATGTTCACACATATAGTCAAGGAGAGTGTCAGTGTTCTAATTTCAGTTTGAATTCCAAATCAAAGCTACTTCATTCATAATATAAATTCATGAACGGAGGCTGGATGTGAAAAAAAATGACAGTAATTAATTTGTTGGGATGAATTTCCCTCAGCTAAGGTTAGTGTTTACAATGCTGGTGACTAATTTGTAAGGTGAAAGAAGTTTAGATCCTCTCTCATATACCTTTGAGATATAAAGCTCAAGATACAAATTTATGAAGAGTAATATTGTTTTGTAGAGAAGAATGACCATTTTTGAGAGACATCATTTATTTATTTGAGAAAGAGGGAGAGGGTACGCACATGCACCCATGGGAACACAAGCAAGGAGAGTTCCCCCTGAGCAGAGAGCCAGACTTGGGCCAATAGATTCTAGGAACCCAGGATAATGACCTGAGCCAAAGACAGACACTTAACCATCTGACCCACCCAGGCACCCCAAAGAATGACCATTTTAGTTAAATATATGTCTCAAATATTTGCAGGCCATGTTATTTCTGATATCAGAAATTTACTGAAATAATACCAATAAGAAAGATACTTTTAAAGGTAACGGAGACATGACTTTCTGTATATTAAATTTGGAAAATGATGTCTTATAGCAAACTTATATCTTATAGAAACTGTATTTTCTAGATAAGTGCTCCTATGAGTACTGGATAACCAAAAGACCATAATCTAATTCAAGATAAAACGGTTTAGTAGAAAATAATTGAGTTTTCTATTGCTTGCCATATACTGAGAAATGATGTTGTATATTCATTTAATATAATGAGAATCTCATTTAAATGACATCTATGTAAACATTTGATGTACAGAATGATGTTGGGTTTGTACTCCGCTTTTGCTGACATGTTAGCATCTGTCTTCAATCTGTTAGAAGAATGAGCTCCCAGGTTGTTGTTTGTTTATTTATAATACTGCAGATTTTTTCCATGGCAATAGGAAAGACTTACTAGAAAGATGCTTTCTTCTAACCTTAAGAATTATAGTCTAAATCACTAGTTTAAAAATGTCAGTTTGTAGGCTAAATTTTTAATTGAAATGTGTATGTAAGTTACCTAGCCTGGAGCAGTAAGGTAAAGTATCACCCCACAAATATAATCACTCTCGTGAAAAAATACCACTAAATAAACAACATCTCAGATGCAAAATCCCTGCCTATCTCCCCACCCCTAGGATTGGAAATAATCATTCACCAGCTCTGTTCTAACTCCTAATAACCCAAAGGATACTTATAAACTACATTCCCTTCCTTTTACATGTGTACCTTAGATTTGCCTTTTATAGGACTGAGGAAGAATGGTGAAACTTGCTATAGCTAATTTAATTGGATAGGGCAGAAATGTAACATATTAATCCAGTCACACTGATTCTTTACTCATAACCTTCTGATACACTACATGTGTGAAGTGGGCTCTTTTAACACCTTGCCATGTTCTGATGTCCGAGGATTACTGTAGCCTTTTCCATCTTGCGATGGATCCTGCTTCCATTGATTGATTCTGCTCTTGGGCTTTCAAGTGGGGATAGCTCTTTCCTGCTTCAGGAAACTCATACAGTCATTCCTTGCTGTTGAAATGCCCTTGTCCAAACCCCATTTGGCCATATCAATGCATCACTCAGCTTTACTTCCCCAGACTTCCAAATCGACATCAATGTTTCTGTTATACTCTCTCATATTCTCCAGTTTTAATTTGTATGTATTATTACAAAATATGACAAATGTTATTTGCATGATTATTTGTTTAAAGGCAGACTTCTACATTAAAATGGAGACTCCATCAGGGAACGACAAATCTTTCTCCTACATATTTAGTGCCATGCCTGATCCCAGTTGTGCAGAAAGAGTTCAATAAATATATATTATGTGAATCAGCTGCCCATAAATACCTGCTCTGCTAGTTTATAGGAAATTTCTGAAAAGGTTGCTATTATGCAAACCTTTTGGTTTTAAAATAGAATCCAAGGTCAGAGCAAGTCAAGGATCAAGTTTCCAAATGAGGTACTCATTAACTTTGAACAAAATTATACTATAGCTCTTTATAGGCTAGAAATACATGTTTCTTAATATAATGCATGGACAGTATTATAATTATTAGTATAATAATATGATTTGGCTAAGGTTTAATGTAGAATTCTCAACGGAGAGATTCCCTCTGACCAAGTAAATTTGTTGGCTAGCCAAGCTTTACTACAATTCATTCTGCAAAAATGGTGCAAATCCAACTGGGAAAAAAATTATTATACTTTTTGCCTTATATAGAATATTTCACTCCCACCTTTCAATAGGTGGGGCATTATGGCTATGATTAAGACTTTGAAAAATAATGTTTCTTGCATTCTTTAAACAATGAGGTTTTTTCTTGGGGAAAATATTAAAATCAAATTAGATTTGTTGAGGTATTGCTATGACAAAAATGATTGTCCAGATCTTACCTGGATAATGGATTAATGGTAGGAAAATCATTTATTATTTTATTCAAGTGATAAAATAATTTAATTATCTATAAATTTTAAAGGACCAATATAATTTGTCCCAAGCAACACTATTTATTAAGATATTTGGCTAGTTTTCTAAAATGTGTAACATTAATATAGCTTTGGTTTAGTATTATTCATATTTTCCCCTAAATTTTAGGATTAATTTAGATATTAAAAATTTATTTAATATCTTAAGCGTAAAAAAATCTGTGGATATTTTAAACATTTTTTTATTTAATTTATTTTTATTTATTTATTTATTTATTTATTTTAATTTTTTATTTTTTATAAACATATATTTTTATCCCCAAGGGTACAGGTCTGTGAATCACCAGGTTTACACACTTCACAGCACTCACCAAAGCACATACCCTCCCCAATGTCCATAATCCCAGCCCCTTCTCCCAAACCCCCTACCCCCAGCAACCCTCAGTTTGGTTTGTGAGATTAAGAGTCACTTATGGCTTGTCTCCCTCCCAATCCCATCTTGTTTCATTGATTCTTCTCCTACCCACTTAAGCCCCCATGTTGCATCACCACTTCCTCATATCAGGGAGATCATATGATAGTTGTCTTTCTCTGCTTGACTTATTTCACTAAGCATGATACGCTCTACTTCCATCCATGTTGTCGCAAATGGCAAGATTTCATTTCTTTTGATGGCTGCATAGTATTCCATTGTGTATATATACCACATCTTCTTGATCCATTCATCTGTTGATGGGCATCTAGGTTCTTTCATAGTTTGGCTATTGTGGACATTGCTGCTATAAACATTCGGGTACACGTGCCCCTTTGGATCACTACGTTTGTATCTTTAGGGTAAATACCCAATAGTGCAATTGCTGGGTCATAGGGCAGTTCTATTTTCAACATTTTGAGGAACCTCCATACTGTTTTCCAGAGTGGCTACACCAGCTTGCATTCCCACCAACAGTGTAGGAGGGTTCCCCTTTCTCCACATCCTCGCCAGAATCTGTCATTTCCTGACTTGTTGATTTTAGCCATTCTGACTGGTGTGAGGTGATATCTCATTGTGGTTTTGATTTGTATTTCCCTGATGCCGAGTGATATGGAGCACTTTTTCATGTGTCTGTTGGCCATCTGGATGTCTTCTTTGCAGAAATGTCTGTTCATGTCCTCTGCCCACTTCTTGATTGGATTATTTGTTCTTCAGGTGTTGAGTTTGCTAAGTTCTTTATAGATTCTGGACACTAGTCCTTTATCTGATATGTCGTTTGCAAATATCTTCTCCCATTCTGTCAGTTGTCTTTTGATTTTGTGAACTGTTTCCTTTGCTGTGCAAAAGCTTTTGATCTTGATGAAATCCCAATAGTTCATTTTTGCCCTTGCTTCCCTTGCCTTTGGTGTTGTTCCTAGGAAGATGTTGCTGCAGCTGAGGTCGAAGAGGTTGCTGCCTATGTTCTCCTCAAGGATTTTGATGGATCCTTTCGCACATTGAGGTCCTTCATCCATTTTGAGTCTATTTTGGTGTGTGGTGTAAGGAAATGGTCCAATTTCATTTTTCTGCATGTGGCTGTCCAATTTTCCCAGCACCATTTATTGAAGAGGCTGTCTTTTTTCCATTGGACATTCTTTCCTGCTTTGTCGAAGATTAGTTGACCTTAGAGTTTAGGATCTATTTCTGGGCTCTCTATTCTGTTCCATTGACCTATGTGTCTGTCTGTTTTTGTGCCAGTACCATGCTGTCTTGATGATGACAGCTTTGTAATAGAGCGTAAAGTCCGGAATTGTGATGCCACCAACGTTGGCTTTCTTTTTCAATTTCCCTTTGGCTATTCGAGGTCTTTTCTGGTTCCATATAAATTTTAGAATTATTTGTTCCATTTCTTTGAAAAAGGTGGATGGTACTTTGATAGGAATTGCATTAAATGTGTAGATTGCTTTAGGTAGCATAGACATTTTCACAATACTTATTCTTCCAATCCAGGAGCATGAAACATTTTTCCATTTCTTTGTGTCTTCCTCAATTTCTTTCATCAGTACTTTATAGTTTTCTGAGTATAGATTCTGTGCCTCTTTGGTTAGGTTTATTCCTAGGTATCTTATGGTTTTGGGTGCAATTGTAAATGGGATTGACTCCTTAATTTCTCTTTCTTCTGTCTTGCTGTTGGTGTAGAGAAATGCAACTGATTTCTGTGCATTGATTTTATATCCTGACACTTTACTGAATTCCTGTATAAGTTCAAGCAGTTTTGGAGTGGAGTCTTTTGGGTTTTCCACATATAGTATCATATCATCTGCGAAGAGTGATAATTTGACTTCTTCTTTGCCGATTTGGATGCCTTTAATTTCCTTTTGTTGTCTGATTGCTGAGGCTAGGACTTCTAGTACTATGTTGAATAGCAGTGGTGATAATGGACATCCCTGCCGTGTTCCTGACCTTAGCGGAAAAGCTTTCAGTTTTTCTCCATTGAGAATGATATTTGCGGTGGGTTTTTCATAGATGGCTTTGATGATATTGAGGTATGTGCCCTCTATCCCTACACTTTGAAGAGTTTTGATCAGGAAGGGATGCTGTACTTTGTCAAATGCTTTTTCAGCATCTATTGAGAGTATCATATGGTTCTTGTTCTTTCTTTTATTGATGTGTTGTATCACATTGATTTGCGGATGTTGAACCAACCTTGCAGCCCTGGAATAAATCCCACTTGGTCGTGGTGAATAATCCTTTTAATGTACTGTTGAATCCTATTGGCTAGTATTTTGTTGAGTATTTTCGCATCTGTGTTCATCAAGGATATTGGTCTAAAGCTCTCTTTTTGATGGGATCCTTGTCTGGTTTTGGGATCAAGGTGATGCTGGCCTCATAAAATGAGTTTGGAAGTTTTCCTTCCATTCCTATATTTTGGAACAGTTTCAGGAGAATAGGAATTAGTTCTTCTTTAAATGTTTGGTAGAATTCCCTCGGGAAGCCGTCTGGCCCTGGGCTTTTGTTTGTTTGGAGATTTTTAATGACTGTTTCAATCTCCTTACTGGTTATGGGTCTATTCAGGCTTTCTATTTCTTCCTGGTTCAGTTGTAGTAGTTTATATGTTTCTAGGAATGCATCCATTTCTTCCAGATTGTCAAATTTGTTGGCGTAGAGTTGCTCATAGTATGCTCTTAATAGTTTGTATTTCTTTGGTGTTGTGATCTCTCCTCTTTCATTCATGATTTTATTTATTTGGGTCCTTTCTCTTTTCTTTTTGATAAGTCTGGCCAGGGGTTTATCAATTTTATTAAATCTTTCAAAGAACCAGCTCCTAGTTTCGTTGATTTGTTCTATTGTTTTTTTGGTTTCTATTTCATTGATTTCTGCTCTGATCTTTATGATTTCTCTTCTCCTGCTGGGCTTAGGGTTTCTTTCTTGTTCTTTCTCCAACTCCTTTAGGTGTAGGGTTAGGTTGTGTACCTGAGACCTTTCTTGTTTCTTGAGAAAGGCTTGAACCGCTATATATTTTCCTCTCAGGACTGCCTTTGTTGTGTCCCACAGATTTTGAACCATTGTATTTTCATTATCATTTGTTTCCATGATTTTTTTCAATTCTTCTTTAATTTCCCAGTTGACCCATTCATTCTTTAGAAGGATGTTGTTTAGTCTCCATGTATTTGGGTTTTTTTCAAACTTCCTTTTGTGGTTCAGTTCTAGCTTTAGAGCATTGTGGTCTGAAAATATGCAGGGAATGATCCCAATCTTTTGATACCAGTTGAGTCCTGATTTAGGACCGAGGATGTGATCTATTCTGGAGAATGTTCCATGTGCACTAGAGAAGAATGTGTATTCTGTTGCTTTGGGATGAAATGTTCTGAATATATCTGTGATGTCCATCTGGTCCAGTGTGTCGTTTAAGGCCTTTATTTGCTTGTTGATCTTTTGCTTGGATGATCTGTCCATTTCAGTGAGGGGAGTGTTAAAGTCCCCTACTATTATTGTATTATTGTTTATGTGTTTCTTTGATTTTGTTATTAATTGGTTTATATAGTTGGCTGCTCCCACGTTGGGGGCATAGATATTTAAAATTATTAGATCTTCTTGTTGGGCAGACCCTTTGAGTATGATATAGTGTCCTTCCTCATCTCTTATTATAGTCGTTGGCTTAAAATCTAATTGATCTGATATAAGGATTGCCACTCCTGCTTTCTTCTGATGTCCATTAGCATGGTAAATTCTTCTCCACCCCCTCACTTTAAATCTGGAGGTGTCTTCGGGCTTAAAATGAGTTTCTTGGAGGCAACATATAGATGGGTTTTGTGTTTTTATCCATTCTGATACCCTGTGTCTTTTGACAGGGGCATTTAGCCCATTCACATTCAGGGTAACTATTGAGAGATATGAATTTAGTGCCATTGTATTGCCTGTAAGGTGACTGTTACTGTATATGGTCTCTGTTCCTTTCTGATCTACCACTTGTAGGCTCTCTCTTTGCTTAGAGGACCCCTTTCAATATTTCCTGTAGAACTGGTTTGGTGTTTGCAAATTCTTTCAGTTTTTGTTTGTCCTGGAAGCTTTTAATCTCTCCTTCTATTTTCAATGATAGCCTAGCTGGATATAGTATTCTTGGCTGCATGTTTTTCTCGTTTAGTGCTCTGAAAATATCATGCCAGCTCTTTCTGGCCTGCCAGGTCTCTGTGGATAAGTCAGCTGCCAATTTAATATTTTTACCATTGTATGTTACAGACTTCTTTTCCCGGGCTGCTTTCAGGATTTTCTCTTTGTCACTGAGACTTGTAAATTTTACTATTAGGTGACGGGGTGTGGGCCTATTCTTATTGATTTTGAGGGGCGTTCTCTGAACCTCCTGAATTTTTATGCTCGTTCCCTTTGCCATATTGGGGAAATTCTCCCCAATAATTCTCTCCAGTATACCTTCTGCTCCCCTCTCTCTTTCTTCTTCTTCTGGAATCCCAATTATTCTAATGTTGTTTCGTCTTATGGTGTCACTTATCTCTCGAATTCTCCCCTCGTGGTCCAGTAGCTGTTTGTCCCTCTTTTGCTCAGCTTCTTTATTCTCTGTCATTTGGTCTTCTATATCACTAATTCTTTCTTCTGCCTCATTTATCCTAGCAGTTAGAGCCTCCATTTTTTATTGCACCTCATTAATAGCTTTTTTGATTTCAACTTGGTTAGATTTTAGTTCTTTTATTTCTCCAGAAAGGGCTTTTATATCTCTCGAGAGGGTTTCTCCAATATCTTCCATGCCTTTTTCGAGCCCGGCTAGAACCTTGAGAATTGTCATTCTGAACTCTAGATCTGACATATTACCAATGTCTGTATTGATTAGGTCCCTAGCCTTCGGTTCTGCCTCTTGTTCTTTTTTTTGTGTTGAATTTTTCCGTCTTGTCATTTTGTCCAGATAAGAGTATATGAAGGAGCAAGTAAAATACTAAAAGGGTGGCCACAACCCCAGGAAAATATGCTTTAACCAAATTAGAAGAGATCCCAAATCGTAAGGGGGAGAAAGGGGATAAAAAGAGGTTCAAAAAGGAAGAAAGAAAAAAAAAGAGAAAAGAAAAAAAAAAGAAAAGAATTAAAAAAAAAGAAAACAAATAAGAAAAATATAAAAAAGAAAAAATATATGTATTAGATAAACTGGTTAAAAAACGTTAAAAAAGAAAAAGGTAAAATTTAAAAAAAAAAATTTACCAGAAGGCGAGAAAAAAAAACAAAAAATGAAAAAGAAAAGAATTAAATTAACTGCAAGACTAAAAAAAATCACAGGGAGAAAGCCATGAGTTCCGTGCTTTGCTTTCTCCTCCTCTGGAATTCTGCTGCTCTCCTTGGTATTGAAACCGCACTCCTTGGTAGGTGAACTTGGTATTGGCTGGATTTCTTGTTGATCTTCTGGGGGAGGGGCCTGTTGTAGTGATTCTCAAGTGTCTTTGCCCCAGGCGGAATTGCACCGCCCTTAGCAGGGGCCGGGGTGAGTAATCCGCTCGGGTTTGCTTTCAGGAGCTTTTGTTCCCTGAGCGCTTTCTGTAGAGTTCTGGAGGACCGGAATACAAATGGCGGCCTCCTGGTCTCCCCCCGGAGGAGCCGAGAGCCCAGGGCCCCACTTCTCAGTGCGCCCTCAGAGAACAGTGCCAGTTACTCCCGTCTGCCTGACCTCTGGCCGCGCTCCGAGCTCATCGAGCCTGCGACCGGTTCAAGGTAACACCGAGCTGTGAGCTTACTGTCGGCCCTGTCTCTGTAGCCGGCTTTCCCGTTCCAATACCCGCAAGCTCTGCGACACTCAGACACCCCCGATCCTTCTGTGACCCTGCGGGACCTGAGGCCACGCTGACCCCGCGTGGGCTTCGCCCCGGTTTAGCCTCTGGAGGGATGTCCCTCAGCGGAACAGACTTTTAAAAGTCCCGATTTTGTGCTCCGTTGCTCCGCCGCTTGCCGGGAGCCGGCCCCTCCCCCCGGGGTCTATCTTCCCGTCGCTTTGGATTCACTTCTCCGCCAGTCTTACCTTTCAGAAAGTGGTTGTTTTTCTGTTTCCAGAATTGCTGTTCTTCTTCTCTTCGATCTGCCGATGGATTTTCAGGTGTTTACAATCTTTAGATAAGCTATCTAGCTGATCTCCGGCTAGCTGAAGTAGTCTCAGCCTGCTACTTCTCTGCCATCTTGACTCCTCCCCCCTATTTTAAAAATTTTTTAAAACATTACTTTCTCTTGGACCACTAACAGAAATCTAAGTCACCTGGATAAGTACTAAGCTTTTATTGACACAGTAAGAAATTAAAGGTTTCAACTTCTAAATTTGACAATCTTGTAACTTAAAAGCATATTTATCTATTTTTAAGTGCATATTTGAAATATAGTTAAAATTATTTAAAATAATAAACATGAAAAGGATTCTAAATGACCCCAAATATGTAAATTATATACATTATATAAATTCTGACTATAAGCATCATACTTTTTATATTTTCTTTAGTCTGTAAGGGTATGCTAGAACATGATCTCAGGCCATAATTTTATTATGATGTGACTCTATGATGACTTACAGTAAAATGAAGGTAATGCAAATATTTATTTAGGTTAATGTTCATTAGCATATTCTTCCCAATATGAAGAATGATGACTATTTATCAAAATAAAGGGCCACCTGACTTAGTTTCCTGAAAGAAGTAAACAAAATTAAATATATCCTTGTATATTTAGCTTCCTTAAGGTACAAAGCTATATAAATTTTTTACAAGAAAATAAACAACCATATCAAGAAATTTAAAGGATATTTGATTTTCCTACACAATGTCTATTCTAAAGTATGTAGATCTATATAATCAATACAAAATAAAATCAGGTTTCCTATCCATAACTGTATCAAGTAAAAGTAGTACTAAATCAGAAGGTCCTTGGGGATGCTGGGAACGAGATTATGGTCAACGTGATACATATGACAATCACTTTATGGGTCTGCAAGGAAGAACATCAAAAAGGCATCCACCCTCCAGAACACGTGCACGTGTTAATTAGAAACCCAGACACCTCTCAAGTGGGCAATTCCATAGAGTATGCACCAGGGTCAGGGGCAGCAGAAACTGATATTTTTAACATTGATTAATGATTTTTGTCAAGCAGAGTCATCCCTTGAAGGGTACTGTCCTAGGGCAGTTCCCAATGTGAGGAGACTCCACTTTCATGGACATTTTAATGATGTTCAGAAAAGAGAAGAGAGGTCAGCATTTCACCCAACCTTCACTCAAAAGTAGGGCTCCTACTGCCACCCTGCTTCTACCTGAGCAAAAAGCCTCCCAAGAATTGCTAAAAAAACCAGATAACAGATAAATGATCAATATTCTTCTCATGTTTCATATAGCCTTCAACTCAGCATGCTTCTATCATTCAGAGTTTATTGAAAGTTAGCTGAAAATTACTGCATGTTTTTCTGCCATTTCAAACTATTGAACTTGGAAAGCACACAGCTTTTAAATTAAATTCAAGGGAGACTAGTTTTTGCATAAAAGAAAAAAATTCTAACAGGTGTAAGAAAATGGGATTTAGACTAGGAAGACAAGTGAATGTTTTATGAAATTTGAACTGACTCACAACAATCAGAATACAACCAGCAGTGGCTTAGGGATTAATCTTTAAAGAAGACTGGTGACTGTGTCATGCTGATACATGCATCTCCCAAGAATTGACTGGCTTGTGTTTGCTTAGTAAAGATTTCCTACAGGTTATCCCAGTTAAGCTTGATAGCTTGTTAACAAAGAGTTCCTGCCCAAGGGCACCTTATAGACATTTCACATTGTACTAAATACCATCATAAAATTTACGTGTAGGCAGAAAACAGTCTGTTTATCAAACCTTGCTGAGTTTCCTACCTTAGGTGCATATTTGCAAACCAGATTTACAACCCAACATGTGTTGGCTCATGTCTCAGACACCAAGACAATGCAGCAGGTGAAAATCAGACATTAATAAAAAGGGTGTAATTTTGCTGTAATTAGTATGAACTCAGAACAATTCTGTCACTTTGATAGACTGAGAATTATCAATTAGCATACAATGTAAAAAAATGCTTTGCTACTGGAGGTTTGTGTGGCAATGATTGTGTGAAAGAGAAAATACTGTACTATTAAGCCACTTTAAAAACTGTTATTTCCAAATACATGTTTGCTTTACGTTTTTAAACATTGTTAAACCAAACATGTCTAGCTTGTCCAAGATTATAAGATTATAATTGTGATTGTTTCTTTCTCTAAGGGAAGTTGGATCCTTCAGTAGAGATTGGCAATACATGTTAATAGACATAGTTCCAGGAGAATACATTATATACCCACACACTCTAAATGTATGAGTTAAATGACCTTCTATTACTTGCTTGAAATTTTAATTCATAAAAATTGGTCAATATTTAAAGAGACGTCAGCATAGCAGTATGGTATTTTAAAGTTGGGAAAAGAGAAAATAGCAAAAATAGCAAAAGAAAATAGCAAAGATACCACTAGCTAAGACTAAAGCTGAGTTAATAATCAGGAGTGAGATTAGTTTTATAAGGTACCTTAAAAATAAACAAAAAACAAAAAGATACAACAATCACAAAACACTAATTTAAGACAGATCATGAGGTGGATTTCAAAGAGAAGAACACTCACAAATAAAATAACAATAAAAAACACATTAGACATAATCTTAATTCTAGACTCTAGTCACCTCATTGCCATACACAAAAAATTTTTGATTTGCAAAATAAAACCTACATCCCTAATCCCAAAATTTAATCCATGGTCATTGTCACCACCACCACCACCACCACTAACATTATCACTATAATTATCACCACCCCCCACTGCTATTTCCTTCTCTTTCTCAACTACCTCCTCAAATATTTAAAAATCTGTTATATGCCAACCAATTACTTAAGGACATAGAACTAATAAAAAATGAGTTTTTGCTACAATTTAAAGTCTATTTCTCCTAAGTTCTCAGCTCTTTATAAATGTTCTTAATTTACTAAAAAATATGCCTCTACAATTTCAAATGTGCTAAAAATGATTTTAATAAAAGGTTTAAGCCATATGTAGAACAAAAAAGTTATTTCAGTTCCTAATTAAACATTGTTTAGATTTATATTTTTATCAAATTTAGCATTTAACACCCTTACTTTTGAGCACAAAAATAATTTTTTAAATTAAACCTTTTCCTTTGAGATATTTGTGGACTCATGTGTAATTGTAAGAAAAAAGAGAGAGAGACACCTGAGTGCCTCAGTTGGTTGAGCATCTGATTTTAGCTCAGGTCAGGATCTCAGGGTTCTGGAAGGGAGCCTTGAGGCAATCTCCAAGCTCAGTGGGGAGTCTGTTTTTCCCTCTCCCTCTGCTCCTCCCTCTGTCTCTCTCTCAAATAAATAAATAAATAAAATCTTTAAAAAATATATTTTATTTATTCGACACAACAGGAGAGAGAACAAGCAGGGGGAGCAGCAGAGGGTAATGGAGAAGCAGACTCCCCACTGTGCACGGAGCCCAAGGGGGCTCAATCCCAGAAAACCCTGGGATCATGATCTGACACAAAAGCAGATGCTTAAACAACTGAGCCACCCAGGAGCCCCTAAAATCTTTCTGTCTTTTTTATTTTTGCTATAGTGTATTCGGAGATCTTTATATACTCTAAAGTCCTCTGTTGGATAAATGATTTGCAAATATTTTCTCCCAGTCTGTTTCTTATCTCTCTCTCTCTCTCTCTCTCTCTCTCTCTCTCTCTGTGTGTGTGTGTAGAAGAGAGACTTGTTTTTTCATCCTTTTAATAGTTTTGAAGACATTCAGTTTATTTATTTTTCCTTTTATGGATCATGGTTTTGATATCAAATCCAAGAACTCTCTCCCTAGGCCTAGATCCTAAAGATTTTCTATTTTTTTCTAAAAGTTTTAAAGTTCTCTATTTTTACATCTTAAGTCTGTGATCTATTTTAACTTCAAATTTTGTATAAGGTTGTTTGTTGGGTTGATTGATTGAGTTTACCTGAGATGTCTAAGTGTTCCAGAGCCATTTGTCAAAAAGTTATCCTTCCTCTGTTGAATTGACTTTGCTCTTTTGTCCAAAATCAGTTGAGCCTATTTGTTTGTGTCTATTTCTGTTCTCTATTTTCTTCTTTTGATCTTTATGTCTATTCTTCTACCTATACCATGTTATCTTAATTCATGTAACCGTACAGTAGACCTCAATATTAGATTGATTCCTCTGACACTATTCTTTTTTCCCCAGTACTGTTTTATCTATTCTAAGGTTTATGCCTTCCCAGATAAATTTTAGAATGAGTTTGTCTATATCGACAGAACATCTTGCTGAGACTTTGATAGAAATTGCATTAAATCTATAGATCAGTTTGGGTAGAATAGACCTCTTTGCTGTGTTGCATTTCAATACACAAAGATGGTACTTGTCTTTCTTTTCTTTTCTTTCTTTCTTTTTTTTTTTTTTTTTGACAGGGTTTTCTTTGATTTCTTTTATCAGCTTTTTGGAAATTTTGTTATACAAATCCAATTTTGAAGAATAAAATGTCCCTCCCACCCCGGTAATTTTAATTTTATAAACAAGAAAAAAATCCAAGCAGAATTAGTTTAGGGGGAAAAAGATTAAAAGAAAAAAAAAAAAAAAAGCCAGGTAAAGCATTGCTAAGCATGCAGAAGAGGAGGAGGAGGAAGAAGTAGGGAGAGCCAATAATTCAGGTGTGGCGAAAGTGCAAGGAAGGGCCAGTATACACTGCGTGCCGAAAGTGCTGCTGTGTTTCCACGGCTAAGGAAGCTCAGTTTCTGTGCTCGGCTGGTGGCCAGACAGTTAAGGTGCAGGTGTAGGGAATTTAGGGCGAACCCTGGAACCCTGTCGGGCTACAGACCTGGGGAGTATTATGGATTTACCCCAATCTCCCACCTTCACCATCATACAAGTGAAGAATGTTTTAACTTTTCTGTCCAAAGTTCTCAGAATTTCTTTCACTTTCCGGAGGTCACCTGCATTCACGGTGTGCAGGGTGGTGGCCAAAGACCAGAACAAGTCCGGCATGCGAACCACAGGCTCTGTTTTGCAGACACCAGGGATATCCATCAAGTCATCTCTGTGGCACCTGTGTCCCTGGGTGAGCACGGGGTCAGGAGGTCATCGGTTATGCGAGGTGCAAGAAGGACCGCAGACCTTTTTGAAGTGTGCTCCTGACGGTCGTGTTGAAGTACTGTTTCTCTGTGAATACCCCAATCTTTTGGAAGTTTTCCTTAGGACAAACAAGGGACTTAATGTTAACGGAGATACGTGTGAAAACCAAGCTGTTCTTCCAAAAACAGTATGTAGAGGTTTCATTTTTATAAGATGTTAGAAAAACTATAGCACTCTGTCTTAAGTGTTGACTATTGTGTGTCTAGTGCCAATTAAATATTTAAACTTTGTTAGAAATCTGAAGGCATATATCAAATTATGTAAACGGTGGGAATTCAAGCAGACTTGGATTCTGGCTCCATATAGCTATTTTTGTTTTGGTTTGTTCTGTTTGATCCTGATCATTCTCAACTGTATATTATGAAGTTACATTTGCCGTGGAACTAGATAGAAATTATTTTAAACCCTAGTTCTACTGCAGAGCTGATCAATGACTTTAGCTAATTTACCTCCCTTATTAATTTTCCCATATCTGATGTGGGAATAATGGCATCTGCTTCCTAGGAAGGAGAAATGATTGTAATGATGAAATGTAGTGCTTACAACATAAGCATTTAATCATTGGTAACTTACGACTTTCATAAGCTTGTATGACATGAAAAGGTATTCATACGATGGTAGTAAGGTAGTGGTACAAAATGGAACAATCAGGATTTTGGAGTAGACATTTATAAGTATGGCATCATTTTAGAGGTTCTAGAAAGGTCTTTTACCCAAAATACCTCTCACAATCTTTGATCCATCCAAAATTCTCTCATTAAATTGAAGTTCTTTTTCTATTATTTTTCTTCTAAAATGCAAATACTCTTGGGTAAAATAAGACATCAAAACTTTAGTAGATACAAACAACATTTTATAAGTTGCTCTAGCAAAATAGTTTTTGTATGCAGCATTTTATCATATTAGAAGATATTTGTTCATGTTTTGAAACATTTCGCAAGAAAATAAATTTTGCTGTCAGCAGAAGTTATTGTCAGATACTAGAGGGGAATGATCAGAACATTCCTGAATACTACCACTTAGCTACACAAAAGTGGGGGAACAATTCTCCCTTGTTTCTCCAGATTCTCTCAAGCATTATTAACTATTAGCTTTGCACTTTTAGTAGTGTGGTTCGAGAATAAGGATCAGCTACCCTCAAATCGTCTGCAAATAAGTTGTAAAAATCCAATCCCATAGCTAGCTTATATGCTTTAATAACAGATATATAGTCTAATGTTTTCTAAAAAATCCCCCAAATTATTCTGGAATCTGTGTCAGCTATTTCCTGCTTCTGGAACTATAATGCTTTAATGAATTTCAACTTAAAAAATGTAGATTTTGATGTTTTGGTTAGGAAATAAATCCAAGTAGCTTTAGGTTCTGAGCAGATGAATAAGAATGTTTAAGGACATGTATATGCTTAAAAATTTTTTTAAACTTTATTTGCATTTTGATAATGGGGCAAAGCAGACTTTTGGCTAAAATAATGGCAATAGAAGCTACACCCACTGCCAAGGGTGCTTACTTTGGCTTCTCTAAGGTTGAATTTAGCTCAGAACATGAACAGGCAATTTTATGAGAGATAGAGTACCAAGTGCTAAATCAAATAAATATATAGGTAAATGCCTAATGAACCTCTGAAGCAGATGTGGACAATTTCAATATGCTAACTATTATATAAAATTATTAGTTAGAGAGTGCAAAATAAAATCATATTAAGCATAGCACATGATATAGAAAATGGACAAAAGCAAAGCAAAAGAAGGCTTTGCCAAACGGTTTTGAACTGAACTTCGTTTTAAACATTTAGCATATGTATGTTCTGAATAGCTTCTTTCAAAAATACTTTTAAAGATAATTTAGACTTTAACTGAACTACATTTCCAATTGTTGTGGAGCCTCTTAGAGCCCTTATTTTGCTTTTTTTTTTTTTTTAATTCAGAGGAAACAAAAATTTTAAACTTTTTATAATGTCCATATGTTAGCATTAAATCTGGTACTGTAGAAAAAGAAACAGCCTTTATCTTTTAAAGGTTTCCACCTAGTGGCAAAGTTATTTTGAGCAAAATGTAGGACCTAAGTGATTAAAGCATATTGAAACAGTAACATTAGGCAAATGTTTCATCCTTAACCCTTTAGTGAAGTTGAGAACCATACATTACATACATTCAAGATGTTAAAAGCAAGTGACCCACTAAACAATGTCTTAGAATAAGGCCAGTTTTCTTCCTTTAGGTTTACTACATTGCTGCCTAAATTGCTGTTAAGGATGGCATAACTCTAGGAAAACTGTGAGAAATTGTTATAAGCTTCAGAGAAAGGTGCAGCATATGATATAGTAATTTTCTTTAGGATTACAAATAAAATATATATGTGGTCAGATTATTCATAGTGAATAATATTGTCCTGCAAATGAGTGAGGTGATGAACTCTTACCATTAATTAATCATACAAATTTGGGGAAGACTGCCTTTCTAGTTCTCCATTTTATGCTCTGCAAAATGGCGGGGGGGAGGTTGAAATCATATTAGGGACTATATGCTAGTAGGCATGGGCCAATTTGGCTTTTTGTGTATTCTGTTTAATCTGTACATAGTAGAAGAGGAGGATGAAGGTGAAGGGGGGAGTTGAAAGTATTTTAACTTTTAAATAGAACAGGCAGTCTGTTGAGTCCCTTTAGACAATAGCTGTTTTACTTTTTATGTTACCCATTTTGGCTCCAAAACTGCTCCAGAAGTAGATAACTATCATTTCTTTTTTCCTAATGAATGAAGAAACCTAGGCTTATGGAAGTTAAATGATTAGCCTGAGGTCACATAGCCAAAAAACGGAGGGACAGAGATCCTAGTATACTGTAATCCAGAAGTCAAGGTCTTAACATATTTCAAACTAGGGATATGACATCTATATTTTATTTATTTTTAAAAAGATTTTATTTATTTGACAGAGAGAGAGAAAGAGAGAGAAAGAGCACAAGCAGGGGGAGTGGGAGAGGGAGAGGGAGAAGCAGACTCCCTCCTGAGCAGGGTGCCTGACATGGGGTTCGATCCCAGGACTCTGGGATCATGACCTAAGCCAAAGGCAGAGTCTTAACTGAGAGCGATCCAGGTGACCCCAACATCTATATTTTATAGTTCATTAGTCATTTTTTACCTTGCCTCAGTATACCTCAGTTTTGAAGATGCATGCATGGAAACAAAGAGGTCATCTTTTATTTGTAATGTTTGTTATATTTTTGTGGCTACTGTGATTTATATAATTGAAACATATTTTGATAAAGATAAGAGCAAAGAATAAGGCAGAGAATTGATATAAATTTTTTTCCCATAAGATCCTATCAGAACTTCAGCATGGATTTGTGTAACAAAATGTTACAAAGCACTTAAAATAGAATTTGAAATATCTCTAAAACAAGTTCAGCATTTGGGTGACATACTTTTATGAAACTGGTCCTGGGATTGTAAGGCTGATAACTTGTTTACCAGGGAGACCAAAGAGTTCCCTCAATCACATGACCAAATGCAAGAAATGTGGACTTTGAATATTTACAATATTTAAATCTATCTCCTCTTCTAAATATGCATTTTAGCAACATATATGCTACATCAGCAAGGGAAAAGGACAGGAGGGTAACTTTTTGGATTCTTCCTGTGGACCGGCACGTCTTAGATTCAGAAATCCAGTGATTAAAATGAAAAGATTACCACAGAAACTTGTATGTAATATGACTCATTCCAACAAATTGTACATTAATCATACTCAATATGTGTGATTCACATCAGCTCATCCTAAGGAAAGGGCAACATAGTGACTAAAATTTTCACATTGCTTTTCCAATAATGTTTTACTGTGTGGTTTTCATGTGAAAATTGCTGAAGTTGGCCTTAAAATGCCAAAGAAATTCTAAGCATATTCAGGCACCTGAGCTCATTGTGCATTTGAAATTGCTCTATGCTCTGCTCTGAGTAAACTGACCACTGAGGTTAATAGTCATCAAGCTAGGGCTTTCTGACCTATTGGAAATTTAGATCTTAGCTTACTTTGTACTGCAGCATCCTCTGCTAGTCCTCCAAGGATTTACTGCAAACTGTACAAAGCAATTATGAGTTTGAGAAACGATGAAGCCAGAGAAAGCAAGATTAGCTTCCTAAAATTTTCCTTTTCTCTTTTTTTACTTTAGTCTTTCACTTCACAATGAGTTAACAGAATGAGGTAGAGAAAATTCTCCCATAGTTTAGAAAGTTGAACCTCTTTCCTTGCTTAGGTGATAGCACTGACACTTCACACAGAGGGCTAATTTACATTTAATGCTCTGGAAATTAATTACAGAGAATAAAGATAATTGTAAAAGCACCCCCAATATGCACTTCCAAAAATAAACAAACAAACCACATCATGATTACTAAGCAGCCATCTAATGCTTAATTTTATGCACAGTGGGAAGGGCACCAGTAGTCTGGAAAAGGATGGAGGGGAGAGAGGAAAAAAATACTAATTTGAAATATGTAACAGCAGAGGCAGTTTTATGTGGTAATGACCTGCAGCTTTCCCAGCAGGAGTGGAAGTCCTCAAAGCCTTTTGCATGGAGTCCAAGGATGTGTTTACTGGAATTTGGGTCTAGCCAGTCAGCCAAATGACTTAAATGATGATTTGACCAACTTCAAGAATTTTTCCTGTGCCAGTGGGTGGATGTGCCAGTCATAAGCACATTGCTTTTTATTTTTTTAGCACATTGCTTTTGCTGTTATGATGAATTGGTTGTGTGTCATGAAACAAATTCCTTTGACTAAAATTATCCTTTTATATAGAAGACTGAGACTTGTTTACCTCGAGAGGAGTCACAATGTGATCAAATTTACATTTGATATTATTTTAGAAATTTGAGTGTAGAGTTCTATTTCTTTTAAGTGCTGCAGTTAACTTCAGTGGGGGCAAATAAACCCTTTGTCATATGTTCCTACATGGTGCCTACCAAAGCATTTGTTGGAATTATGATAGAGGGCAAGAAGAAAGAGGAGCATGAGTAAATAATTTGTGTTCCTATGTCAGATAATCAATGAAGCTCCCGTTCCCTAAGTTCTATTTAAAATAAAAAACCTTCTCCCCTACATTCTCAGCTACAGACTAGGTAGCAGGAATCAATGGTTTATTCTTTCACAGGTTTGGAAGTCAGAAATTTAAAATTAGTATTGCTGGGATGAAATCAAAGTTGTGGAAGGGCCACCTTCCCACTGGAAGCCATAGGAGAGAATTTGTTTTCTCCTTTTCCGTTTTCCACTCCTTTTCCGTTTTCCTTTTCCGCATTCCTTTTCTTGTGGTTACATTGCTCCAGGTTCTGCCTTGATGGTCACATTCTTCTCTCTTATGTCTACAGTTTATTTCTACCTCTCTCTTACAAGAATACTTGGGATTGCATTTGAGGACCATTCTGGAAATTCCAAAATAATTTCTCCATGGTCACATCGGTCACATGGTCACATTGTCTTCTCTCTTATGTCTCCAGTTTATCTCTGCCTCTCTCTTATAAGAACACTTGTGATTGCATTTAAGGACCATTCTGGAAATTCCAAAATAATTTCTTTATTCAAAGATCCTTAATTTAATCACATCTCCAAAGTCCCTTTTTTTTTGCTGTAAAAGGTAACACTGACACCAGGGATTAGGACATGAACATCTTTTGGGTGAGGACATTATTTAGCCTACCATGGTCTACCACCTGGTCTACAAAGATTCAGATCCATCCCACATGCACAATAGAGCTGTCCCATTCCAACATCCTGAGAAGTCTCAACTCATGAAAGTATTATCTCAAGTGTAAAATCTCATCTAAATATTATGAACTCAAAGTCTTAAATTGCATTATCTAAATAATCTAACTTAGAAATGAGTTAGAGTCTGGGTATGATCCAGTCTGGGACAAAATTCCTCTCAATTTCTAGATCTGTGAAACTAGGAAACAAGTTATCTGTTTCTAAAGTACAGTGCTGGGACAGGCCAAGGATTAATAGCTATCTACATTCCTAATACAAAAGGGGGAAAACAGAAGGGAAAAAGGAGTCACTAGCCCCAAAGCAATTTCAGGATCTAGTCACTGTTCATTAGATTCCAAGTGCTGGGAATAATCATCTGTGGTTTGAGGCTTTGCCTTGTGGCCCATGACTCTGGCCTCTGTATACACAGATCTGGTCTTTACTCTTATACCCATGACTCTGGCATGTTGACCTATGGCACTCTATTGGGAATTATATATCCTTCATTGTATCCTCTCTTTGTCCCTTACAGGCAAAGATGGCAGTATTTCTACTGGTAAACATTTCTCAATTCTTGTAGGTCTCCAGGATCCCCTTTGTGACAGGGATTTATGGCAATAGACAAGAGTCCTCTATACCTGTTTTCTGGATAATCCCATCTTTATTTGTGGCTTCTGCTGAGATGGTTGAGTGGGTCCATGAGTCACATGCTTATGCTCTTTAAGAGCCCTCTGTGAGAGAGTACTCTTAACTTTTGATTGTTTGGGCACAATGGCCAGTGGTTGTCTAGCCATACCCATAGCTTTATATTCAGAGTTCATTTTCCTCACAGTAAGTCCCATAATTTTAGAATTTTTTGTAATGTAAAGAGCCTGAGAATTTCCCAAATCATGAAGTCCTGGTTTATTTTTGCTTACTACTTTCTTCCCTGAGTTTTCCTTTTTCCTCTGACATTTGCTATAAGCAATAAGAAGAAATAAAGCTGCACTTAAACCCTTACCTAGGAAATCTCAGTGAAATATTCAAGTTCATTGCTTATAAGTTCTGCTTTCAATATGGTAGGTCATATTTCTGCTAGACTTTCTGATGCTATGTAATAAGGATCACCTTTCCTGCAATTTTCAATAACACTTGCTTAATTTCTTTCTGATCCTTTACTAGACGTGCTTAAGCATCCGGAATTTTATCACGAGTTAGTTCAAAGAAATCTAAGTTTTTCTATCATGCATCTCAAAATTATTCCAAACTTTACCCATTACTCAATCTCAAAGGCACTTCCATATTTTCAGGAATTTGTTACAGCAGCACCCTACTCTCAGTATCAAAATCTGTTTTAGTTTCCTGTGGCTGATATAACCAATTATGACAAATTCAATGACTTAAAGCAACAGGAATTTATTCTCTCACAGTTCTGAAGGCCAGAAATCAGGAATTATTATCGCTGGACTGAAATCCAGTTGTCAGCATGACCACACTCCCTCTGGGGGCTCTAGGAGTGAATCTATCCCTTCTTTCAACTTCTGGTGACTACTGACATTCCTTGGTTGTGGCCACATTACTCTTCAAGGCCAAAATTTTAAAATCTCTGTTAGCTCCATCTTTACATCACCTCCTTTCTGTGTACGTAAAATCTCCCTCTGCCTCTACCCCTTGACAAGGACATACATGATTTAAAATCCACGTGGATAATCCAGAATAATCTTTGCTCCTCATCACAAAAAGTTTTTTAAAAGATTTATTTATTTATTTGAAATGGAGAGGGCACAAGCAGGAGAGGCAGAGGGAGAGAGAGAGAGAGAATCCCTAAGAGAACTCTTTGCTGAGTGTGGAGCCCGATGCAGGCCTCCATCCCAGGACCCTGAGATCATGACCTAAGCCAAAACCAAGAGTCAGGTGCTTACTCGACTCTTTTGAGTGCCCCACCTGGGTGTGCCACCCAGGTGACCCACAAAATTCTTAATAAAACCACATCTGCAAACACCTGTTTCCCTATAAGGTAACATTTATAAATTCCTACGTAGGTTCTGCTGTATTATTGAAATCATAGTGTCTGACTTTGAACATAGAATTACTCAACAGTCACTTTTGTTTCTACTTGGAAATGAGTACTTGGTTTACACTTACTTTTCCATACTCACTTTTTCCTGAGCTTTTCCTATCTTCATAAATGACATTGTCAGGTGGGTAAGCCAAAAATTTAGGAGTTGTTGTGAAGTTCTGTCCTATTATATTTAGTCCATCAATAAGACTGATTGACTAGGACCAAGATACTTTCTTCTCTCTTTTTCCAGTGCTACCATCCTGATCCAAGCTATTGCTCTTTATTGCTGTTTATTTCTCTGGACATTAGCAGTAACTTCTTAAACTATCTCTCAGCTTCCGTTCTAACCTCACAATCTACTCTTCCAACAGTGATCAGAGTATAATCTTCCAAATTTGGTCAGCTAATGTCACTCCCCTGGTTAATATCATTCACTGGTTTCCCATCCATCCTTGGAGTAAAGCTCAGATGTCATACCTTTACTTAACATGCATCATGTAATCTGTAGTCTAATAGATTAATTTTCTCTTTCAAAAAAATGGGCCTCTTTCTTAATGTACAATAAATTAAAATGGCCACTTCTATTCTTAAGGAAAAGAAAATATTTGTTAAAATGGGAACTTTTTGTACTTAAATAATGTCATTTAATTATATATTTAACCTTGCTTTATAAATAGTATCTTCAGGTACTTTTGAAAGATATTTAGAAATATGTGGTTTCAATTACAATTAGATGAACTTTATGTTTGTCGCTTAGTCTGTGGTGGGTATTTTACTAGTATGAGGTCTGAACCTACAACTACCTTATTAATTATCACTTGATAAATGTGTTAAATTTTTCATCGTAAGGCCAAAAATCAGCAGTGATTTATAGAATGCTTGCAGTGAGCCCAAATACATACACATAGTAAGTTGGAAGAATATACATTTCTCCCTGACCTGTAAAAATGTCTCCTTTTTCTATTTTGTCATTTAGTGCCTCAAAATTAAAGGAACCTTGTGAAAGAAATTATACTACTCCAAAGTCAGGATGTTGGTGCAAAAGAACACACACAAAAAACTGAGTTATCAACATTTTTAGTCATAGCTGAAAAAAATGCAAAATTAAAAAATTATACCTTTTGTTTGTCATGTTGATAATTATAAATGTTAATACCTTTATTTTATTATTTTATTTTAATTTAATTTAATTTTATTTTATTTCCAGTACAGGTAACATACAGTGTTATATTAGTTTCAGGTGTACAATATAGCAATTGAACACATCTGTGCAATCCCTGGTGCTCATCACAAATGTGGTCCTTAATTTCTATTGCCTATTTCACTCATCCCCCCTCCCCCACTCACCTCCCCTCTGGTAACCATCAGTTTGTTCTCTATAGCTGAGTCTGTTTCTTGGTTTGTCTCTCTCTTTTTTAAATTCCTTTTTGCTCATTTGTTTTGTTTCTTAAATTCCACATCTGAGTGAAATCATATGGTATTTGTCTTTCTCTGACTGACTTGTTCTCTTAACAGTATACTTTCTAACTCCATCAATATTGTTGCTAATGGCATGATTTCATTCTTTTTTATGGCTGAGTGGTATTCCATTGTGTTTGCTGAGTAATTTTATGGCTGAGTAATATTCCATTGTGTGTGTGTTTGTGTGTTTGTGTGTGTTTACACTACATCTTCTCTTATTTATTTATTAATGGACACTTGGGTTGCTTCTGTAATTTTGTTATTATAAATAATGATGCTATAAACATAAGGGTGCATATGTCTCTTTGAGTTAGTTATTGTTTTTGTATTTTTGGGTAAATACGCTGTAGTGTAATTATTGGATCATAGGGGTAGTTCTATTTTTTAGCTCTTTTAAAGTAATATTTTTTATTTACTTATATGATAGAGAGATCAAGGGAAGGAGCAGAGGGAGGGGGACAAGCAGACTCTGAACTGAGCGTGGAGCCAATGCTGGGCTCAATCTCAGGACCCTGAGATTATGACCCAAGCTAAAATCAAGAGTTGGACACTTAACCAACTGAGCCATCCAGGCATCCCACTATGTTTAACTTTTTGAGGAACTTCCATACTTTTTCCACAGTGGCTGTACCAGTTTGCTTTTAATACCTACTGTTAACAAAAGTATAGAAAATGCAATAATTCAGATACAGTGTACTTGTACATTGTGCTTATACTTGCTCAACCATATTAGAGTTATTTGACAAAAATCATTGCTATCCAACTCTTTATATATTTGAATATAGCTCTTCCCTTTAACTTAATAAAATAATCAGATATGTGCAGGAAATTTATATGTAAGGATATTCATTATATCATTATTTACAAGAATGAAAATTCAAAAAATCTGAAAGCTTATCTAAGAATTTAGAGAATTGAATGATTAAATTATGTTACATTTATATGCTGAAATACCATGTAGCTATTTAAAATCATGATTTAGAAAAACATCCTATGACATGAACAAATCTTCAGGATATATAATCAGAGCAGTTACGTGCTTTATGATACTGGTTTTGTGAGACATGCACACATAAAAAGATCTCTTACCTGTTATCCCAATCAGTGATGCAGAATCAATATTCTTACAATTCCATGAAATTATATGCATACTCACACATAAGTGCTCTGTAATGAGCTATTATCTTTGTCAATAGAATATAACAACAATATAAAACACATTTAAATTAGACTTAAAAAATTGTAAATTGAGCCTTTCATCAAGGGGTGCTTTGAGGTGTCTAGGGGATATAAAGGCTAAAGATAAAGAATTCCTTAATTTCAAGGGTACTGATAGCGTCATACTGAATATGATACTAGTATTCATTCTGTGGAGGGCGTACTTTGGTAAAACCAACCAAATTCATGTGTTTAGGGAAATATTACTATTATAAATGTGAATACCTATTTTGTACCATAAAAATCTTATATGAGTATTAGATTTTAATAATTTATACTAAAAGATTCATTAAAATAAACTAATCTTTAAAAGGAGTCCGTTCTTGCTAAAAGAATCAGAGAAGAAATTATAGTAGACTCCAGATTCTGAGCACTTTTCTTACCATCTTTTTCATAACTATAATATCTTCATTCTTAAAAGGAACTTATATGGGGCACCTGGGTGGCTCAGTGGGTTGAGCCTCTGCCTTTGGCTCAGGTCATGATCTTGGGGTCCTGGGATCAAGTCCCACATCGGGTTCTGTGCTCAGCGGGGAGCCTGCTTCCTCCTCTCTCTCTGCCTGTCTCTCTGTCTACTTGTGATCTTTGTCTGTCAAATAAATAAATAAAATATTAAAAAAAAAAGGAACTTATACATCTGTCACATCTTATAAGTAATCCAAAAATTGTCTTCTTTCTGTGCACTCAATCATATTCTATTCCTTTCTTTGCTGTTTCTTTTTCTCAGAGCCAGAATTATTGTTATCACCAGCTACATAGGACTGTCAACTAATAAAAACCAAGTCATGTGCTTTCTAGCTCTCTGCACTTCTTCAGGGATGTTCTATGAAAAGAGTTTACATCAAATCCAAGAGAAATGGGGAGGAGTTGCTACTGCCTCAAAATTTGCTTAAACACTTTCATATAGAGTGTTACACAATGTGTATAGGTATTAATTATCCTAATTGCACATTTGTTTACCATAAAGCATTGGTTTTACCATAACAACTAAAACCCCAAAATGCAATCTAAATGATAATGAATACTTATACATAGTCACATGCATTTTTTCAGCTTGCTCAAATATGGGTAAGAGATTATAGATCAATGTACTAGTTAGATATAGCATAAACAGTTGCAAAAGACTCTGGAATCTAGGTTAGACTGTGTCTTTGAAGGCCTGCTTAAGCTTTGCTAACATTCTATTATTCCAGCATTTCTTTGTGCTTGGAAGTCAATTGCAGAGGTGTCTTGTAGGTCTTCTACATTTTTGTGTCTTTCTTATCCAGGGATTTCCATTTTGATGAATAGTATTTACAAGTTAGTCCCCTTCATTTAGTGGAGTTTATAGCTCTGTTAAAACAGGGAAAATTTTCTTCATCTTTGTATGCCTAGAATCAAGCAAAGTACCTGACACATAATAGATTATAGATACAATGAATGTTAAAAGGAATGAATACAATGATACTGATACTTTGAAAATGTTATAGAAATTCAAAATTGTAGAATTTTAACAATGATTTCCCAAAATTGGCCACTTACTTACTTTTGAGAGTAATTCAGGTTTAATTTAAGGTTTTCATGAAATTTATTTTAAAAATAATGATAAAAGAAATCATCTAATATTATAAAGACTGTTATGGAGATTAAAAATACTTCTGGAAGGAGAGGTGTCAAGATGGCAGAGAAGTAGCAGGCTGAGACTACTTCAGCTAGCAGATCAGCTAGATAGCTTATCTAAAGATTGCAAACACCTGCAAATCCATCAGCAGATCGAAGAGAAGAAGAACAGCAATTCTGGAAACAGAAAAACAACCACTTTCTGAAAGGTAGGACTGGCGGAGAAGTGAATCCAAAGCGACAGGAAGATAGACCCTGGGGGGAGGGGCTGGCTCCCGGCAAGCAGCGGAGCAACGGAGCACAAAATCAGGACTTTTAAAAGTCTGTTCCGCTGAGGGACATCACTCCAGAGGCTAAACCGGGGCGAAGCCCACGCAGGACCAGCGTGGCCTCAGGTCCCGCAGGATCACAGAAGGATTGGGGGTGTCTGAGTGTCGCAGAGCTTGCGGGTATTGGAACGGGAAAACCGGCTACAGAGACAGAGCTGACAGTAAGATCACAGCTCAGGGGTACTTTGAACCCATTGCAGGCTCGGTGAGCTCGGAGCGCGGCCGGAGGTCAGGCAGACGGGAGAAACTGGGCGCTGTTCTCTGAGGGTGCACTGAGGAGTGGGGCCCTGGGGTCTCGGCTCCTCCGGGCCGGAGACCAGGAGTCCGCCATCTGTATTCCCGTCCTCCGGAACTCTACAGAAAGCACTCAGGGAACAAAAGCTCCTGAAAGCAAACCTGAGCAGATTACTCAGCCCCTGGTAAGGGTGGTGCAATTCCGCCTGGGGCAAAGACACTTGAGAATCACTACACCAGGCCCCTCCCCCAGAAGATCAACAAGAAATCCCGCCAAGACCAAGTTCGCCTACCAAAGAGTGCGGTTTCAATACCAAGGAGAGCAGCAGAATTCCAGAGGAGGAGAAAGCAAAGCACGGAACTCATGGCTTTCTCCCTGTGATTTTTTTTAGTCTTGCAGTTAATTTAATTTTCTTTTTCATTTTTTTTTCTCTTCTTCTGCTAAATTTTTTTTAACTTTTACCCTTTTCTTTTTAATGTTTGTTAACTAGTTTATCTAATATATATATATTTTCTTTTTATATTTTTCTTTATTCGTTTCTTTTTTTAAATTCTTTTCTTTTTTTTCTTTCTTTCTTTTTGAACCTCTTTTTATCCCCTTTCTCCCCCCTCACGATTTGGGATCTCTTCTGATTTGGTTAAAGCATATTTTCCTGGGGTTGTTGCCACCCTTTTAGTATTTTACTTGCTCCTTCATGTATTCTTATCTGGACAAAATGACAAGGCGGAAAAATTCACCACAAAAAAAAGAAGAGGCAGTACTGAAGGCTAGGGACCTAATCAATACAGACATTGGTAATATGTCAGATCTAGAGTTCAGAATGACAATTCTCAAGGTTCTAGCCGGGCTCGAAAAAGGCTTGGAAGATATTAGAGAAACCCTCTTGGGAGATATAAAAGCCCTTTCTGGAGAAATAAAAGAACTAAAATCTAACCAAGTTGAAATCAAAAAAGCTATTAATGAGATGCAATAAAAAATGGAGGCTCTAACTGCTAGGATAAATGAGGCAGAAGAAAGAATTAGTGATATAGAAGACCAAATGAGAGAGAATAAAGAAGCTGAGCAAAAGAGGGACAAACAGCTACTGGACCATGAGGGGAGAATTCGAGAGATAAGTGACACCATAAGACGAAACAACATTAGAAATATTGGGATTCCAGAAGAAGAAGAAAGAGAGAGGGGAGCAGAAGGTATGCTGGAGAGAATTATTGGAGAAAATTTCCCTAATATGGCAAAGGGAACAGGCATCAAAATTCAGGAGGTTCAGAGAACGCCCCTCAAAATCAATAAGAATAGGTCCACACCCCGTCACCTAATAGTAAAATTTACAAGTCTTAGTGACAAAGAGAAAATTCTGAAAGCAGCCCGGGAAAAGAAGACTGTAACATACAATGGTAAAAATATTAGATTGGCAGCTGACTTATCCACAGAGACCTGGCAGGCCAGAAAGAGCTGGCATGATATTTTCAGAGCACTAAACAAGAAAAACATGCAGCCAAGAATACTATATCCAGCTAGGCTATCATTGAAAATAGAAGGAGAGATTAAAAGCTTCCAGGACAAACAAAAACTGAAAGAATTTGCAAACACCAAACCAGTTCTACAGGAAATATTGAAAGGGGTCCTCTAAGCAAAGAGAGAGCCTACAAGTGGTAGATCAGAAAGGAACAGAGACAATATACAGTAATAGTCACCTTACAGGCAATACAATGGCACTAAATTCATATCTCTCAATAGTTACCCTGAATATTAATGGACTAAAGGCCCCAATCAAAAGAAACAGGGTATCAGAATGGATAAAAAAAACAAAACCCATCTATATCTTGCCTCCAAGAAACTCATTTTAAGCCCGAAGACACCTCCAGATTTAAAGTGAGGGGGTGGAGAAGAATTTACCATGCTAATGGACATCAGAAGAAAGCAGGAGTGGCAATCCTTTTATCAATTAGATTTTAAGCCAAAGACTATAATAAGAGATGAGGAAGGACACTATATCATACTCAAAGTGTCTGCCCAACAAGAAGATCTAATAATTTTAAATATCTATGCCCCCAACGTGGGAGCAGCCAACTATATAAACCAATTAATAACAAAATCAAAGAAACACATCAACAATAATACAATAATAGTAGGGAACTTTAACACTCCCCTCACTGAAATGGACAGATCATCCAAGCAAAAGATCAGCAAGGATATAAAGACCTTAAATGACACACTGGACCAGGTGGACATCACAGATATATTCAGAACATTTCATCCCAAAGCAACAGAATACACATTCTTCTCTAGTGTACATGGAACATTCTCCAGAATAGATCACATCCTCGGTCCTAAATCAGGACTCAACTGGTATCAAAAGATTGGGATCATTCCCTGCATATTTTCAGACCACAATGCTCTGAAGCTAGAACTCAACCACAAGAGGAAGTTTGGAAAGAACCCAAATACATGGAGACTAAACAGCATCCTTCTAAAGAATGAATGGGTCAACTGGGAAATTAAAGAAGAATTGAAAAAAATCATGGAAACAAATGATAATGAAAATAAAACGGTTCAAAATCTGTGGGACACAACAAAGGCAGTCCTGAGAGGAAAATATATAGCGGTACAAGACTTTCTCAAGAAATAAGAAAGGTCTCAGGTACACAACCTAACCCTACACCTAAAGGAGTTGGAGAAAGAACAAGAAAGAAACCCTAAGCCCAGCTGGAGAAGAGAAATCATAAAGATCAGAGCAGAAATCAATGAAATAGAAACCAAAAAAACAATAGAACAAATCAACGAAACTAGGAGCTGGTTCTTTGAAAGAATTAATAAAATTGATAAACCCCTGGCCAGACTTATCAACAAGAAAAGAGAAAGGACCCAAATAAATAAAATCATGAATGAAAGAGGAGAGATCACAACTAACACCAAAGAAATACAAACTATTAAGAACATACTATGAGCAACTCTACGCCAACAAATTTGACAATCTGGAAGAAATGGATGCATTCCTAGAAACATATAAACTACCACAACTGAACCAGGAAGAAATAGAAAGCCTGAACAGACCCATAACCAGTAAGGAGATTGAAACAGTCATTAAAAATCTCCAAACAAACAAAAGCCCAGGGCCAGACGGCTTCCCGAGGGAATTCTACCAAACATTTAAAGAAGAACTAATTCCTATTCTCCTGAAACTGTTCCAAAAAATAGAAATGGAAGGAAAACTTCCAAACTCATTTTATGAGGCCAGCATCACCTTGATCCCAAAACCAGACAAGGTTCCCATCAAAAAAGAGAGCTTTAGACCAATATCCTTGATGAACACAGATGCAAAAATTCTCACCAAAATACTAGCCAATAGGATTCAACAGTACATTAAAAGGATTATTCACCACGACCAAGTGGGATTTATTCCAGGGCTGCAAGGTTGGTTCAACATCCTCCAATCAGTCAATGTGATAACAACACATCAAAAAAAGAAAGGACAAGAACCATATGATACTCTCAGTAGATGCTGAAAAAGCATTTGACAAAGTACAGCATCCCTTCCTGATCAAAACTCTTCAAAATGTAAGGATAGAGGGCACATACCTCAATATTATCAAAGCCATCTATGAAAAACCTACCGCTAATATCATTCTCAATGGAGAAAAACTAAAAGCTTTTCTGCTAAGGTCAGGAACACGGCAGGGATGTCCATTATCACCACTGCTATTCAACATAGTACTAGAAGTCCTAGCCTCAGCAATCAGACAACAAACGGAAATTAAAGGCATCCAAATCGGCAAAGAAGAAGTCAAATTATCACTCTTCACAGATGATATGATACTATATGTGGAAAATCCAAAAGAATCCACTCCCAAACTGCTAGAACTTGTACAGGAATTCAGTAAAGTGTTAGGACATAAAATCAATGCACAGAAATCGGTTGCATTTCTCTACACCAACAACAAGACAGAAGAAAGAGAAATTAAGGAGTCCATCCCATTTACATTGCACCCCAAACCATAAGATACCTAGGAATAAACCTAACCAAAGAGGCACAGAATCTATACTCAGAAAACTATAAAGTACTCATGAAAGAAATTGAGGAAGACACAAAGAAATGGAAAAATGTTCCATGCTCCTGGATTGGAAGAATAAATATTGTGAAAATGTCTATGCTACCTAAAGCAATCTACACATTTAATGCAATTCCTATCAAAGTACCATCCACCTTTTTCAAAGAAATGGAACAAATAATTCTAAAATTTATATGGAACCAGAAAAGACCTCGAATAGCCAAAGGGATATTGAAAAAGAAAGCCAACGTTGGTGGCATCACAATTCCGGACTTCAAGCTCTATTACAAAGCTGTCATCATCAAGACAGCATGGTACTGGCACAAAAACAGACAGACACATAGGTCAATGGAACAGAATAGAGAGCCCAGAAATAGACCCTCAACTCTATGGTCAACTAATCTTCGACAAAGCAGAAAAGAATGTCCAATGGAAAAAAGACAGCCTCTTCAATAAATGGTGTTGGGAAAATTGGACAGCCACATGCAGAAAAATGAAATTGGACCATTCCTTATACCACACACAAAAATAGACTCAAAATGGATGAAGGACTTCAATGTGCGAAAGGAATCCATCAAAATCCTTGAGGAGAACACAGGCAGCAACCTCTTCGACCTCAGCCGTAGCAGCATCTTCCTAGGAACATCACCAAAGGCAAGGGAAGCAAGGGCAAAAATGAACTATTGGGATTTCATCAAAATCAAAAGCTTTTGCACAGCAAAGGAAACAGTTCACAAAATCAAAAGACAACTGACAGAATGGGAGAAGATATTTGCAAACGACATATCAGATAAAGGACTAGTGTCCAAAATTTATAAAGAACTTAGCAAACTCAACACCCAAAGAACAAATAATCCAATCAAGAAATGGGCAGAGGACATGAACAGATATTTCTGCAAAGAAGACATCCAGATGGCCAACAGACACATGAAAAAGTGCTCCATATAACTCGGCATCAGGGAAATACAAATCAAAACCACAATGAGATATCACCTCACACCAGTCAGAATGGCTAAAATAAACAAGTCAGGAAATGACAGGTGCTGGCGAGGATGCGGAGAAAGGGGAACCCTCCTACACTGTTGGTGGGAATGCAAGCTGGTGCAACCACTCTGGAAAACAGCATGGAGGTTCCTCAAAATGTTGAAAATAGAACTGCTCTATGACCCAGCAATTGCACTACTGGGTATTTATCCTAAAGATACAAACGTAGTGATCCAAAGGGGCACGTGCACCCGAATGTTTATAGCAGCAATGTCCACAATAGCTAAACTATGGTAAGAACCTAGAGGTCCATCAACAGATGAATGGATAAAGAACATGTGGTATATGTACACAATGGAATGCAGCCATCAAAAGAAATGAAATCTTGCCATTTGCGACAACATGGATGGAACTAGAGCGTATCATGCTTAGCGAAATAAGTCAAGCAGAGAAAGAGAATTATCATATGATCTCCTTGATATGAGGAAGTGGTGATGCAACATGGTGGCTTAAGTGGGTAGGAGAAGAATCAATGAAACAAGATGGGATTGGGAGGGAGACAAACCATAAGTGACTCTTAATCTTACAAAACAAACTGAGGGCTGCTGAGTGGAGGGGGGTTGGGAGAAGGAGGGTGGGGTTATGGACATTGGGGAGGGTATATGCTTTGGTGAGTGCTGTGAAGTGTGTAAACCTGGCGATTCACAGACCTGTACCCCTGGGGATAAAAATATATGTTTATAAAAAATAAAAAATTTAAAAATAAAAAAAAAATACTTCTGGAAATTATAGGATACATTTACATATTCACTGAAAGCAGATAGAATAAAAAGAAATTGATTAAGTGAGCTCTGCTTCAGTTTACCTTCTGCAAGAAGTGACTTGACAAAAATACCCATTTTGTCTGTCTGAGGATGTATTGATTGCAGAAGGAAGGTAATTAGTATTTTGACTTATATGCAAGGTAAATATTTAAAAAAGCACAACTGCATGTATCCATTGCTATCCTAGCTCAAGAACAGAATGGATTGCATAACAAGGGAGAATATGTGAGCATGAATGTGGGGAGGGCTTATGTGGATGTATACACATGGAGAAATGTGTGAGAGTGTGTGTGTGTGTGTGTGTGTGCGCACATATGTACTCCTTGTGTTGGAAATGCATCAGGACGAAATTCCCAACAATTCTAAGATAAAAATAAATAAATAATGTAATGAGTATAATTACTTTACTTACCTTTCTCTTGGGAATACATTTGGGAGAATGGAAAAATGTTTGCTCTCACTTATGCTTAAACAATTCAAACCTTCCCCCTTCTCTAGGTAATATGGTGTTTTTGCTTATTTGTGAGCATGTGGCCTTCTTTTCTAGAAGACAACCCAAACAAACAGATCCGTATTCAATCTGTTGCAGGCTTTTTAATATAAATAGAAGAACTTTTTAAAAATTTGTCCTACCACTGTTGGTAAGTTGTGTAGCTACTTTTCTCCTCTACTTTCATTGGGGTATAATTTGGGGGACCACTATGTGGGCAACTAAAAAGCTACAGAGATGTGGAAATTTCTCTCAGTCATTAACTGTGAAATATAACCGACAATTAATGTCTATCATCAAATTAGGAGATAATGTTAGTTTTCACACTTGAGTTCTCAGTTTAATGCTTTAACTATCCTTATTAGGGGCTCTTAGCACATCAAAAGAGAGATCAGCAAAACAAATGATTAGCTCTCTGGTCAATTTGCTAGACTCCAATGGTAGTTTAATTTGGTAGCAGTGCATTTCTAATAAATGTAATCCTCATTTATTTAATGAACCCAATTTTAGCATAAATACAAAGTATGAAGGTAGGTAATGTATATTATAATTTGATTCCTAACTTTTTATACACACAAATGCCCATAGTTACATATAAATATATGTTATTTTCAATTGCATAAAAACTGTAAAAAGATCACTTTATAATTCAAACTAAATTGCCATATTCGTTATTTTGGTTTCCAAACCCTCTTTTTGGCAAATTTTATCAATCAAGCAAAAGGAAATATAGTATATGTCTTCCTTTAAAAGCCCTACAAAAGGTTAGTCTCTGGATTTTCTTTTGGCCTTCAACAAAACATAAAGAGGAAGGTTAAATGCCTATTGCTTACAAATGCCTAGAGAGGTCATTGAATGAATACAGTTAACTGTTTTATTTTTCCTAATTGGTATATGCCATGTTTAACCAACAGAAATTCCATCTTTCTACACAAAAGAAAAGCCTCTCTTATCTCACAAGTTGGGTTTTATTTAAGCCAGTAAATCGTACATAATATTAAAAAATGAATTTCCTTTCCAATTAATTTGTCTATTCTAATCAGTCTAAGGGGAACTAACTCCTTTAACACTTCAGGCAGATGCTTAGAATGTCTTTGGGGAATTGACCACTTCATTGCAGTTAAAAAGTGTATTATTTGGAGGCATAAATGGATACCAGATCTCCTTTTATGTTTTGGACCTTGGTACTAAATTGTAGTGGGCCACACACTGTTAGCCTTAATAGGATTAGTTTGGATATTAACAAAAGAACAATTAACACCTGCTGATATGATCACAGATGGTATCAAAGAGTAAGAGAAACTCAATTTTACAGGGACGCTCATCTAAGGTTTTTTATTGGGAGTGCTGGTACAAAAATGGCTACAAAATTCAGGGACAGTATTCTGTGTAACTGTCAGGGATATACTATGAAACTTGTATGAAACCGAAGTCTTTCTTTAGCTTGCTTAATTCTGAGGAACGGGTCTATCAGCGACTAGCTCTTTAACTCTGGGTATATTTCATTTCTTTGATTGTAGGTTTGTTTACCTATAAAATTGAAACAGTACTGGCCCCCAGTTTCTGGGATTGTTGTGAGGATTAAATGAGATAATCCAGGGAAAAGGGCATAATCCTGTTTCTTATGTATAAATGTGAGTCCTTATTGTTCTCATTTTTATATTGTATCTAATAATTTATAGACTTCACGAAGCTTTACAATTTTGAACTTAGTCAAAAACACTTTTTGATTTTGATGGGTACCATTTGCCCTATTTCCAAAGAATGTTTATAATTTTAATCATGAAGTGATAGTAAATTTTATCGCATGCCTTTTCAACTTTAGCGTTGAAAAACTTTAGAGGGTTCCCCACCCCTTCTATTAGTGTAATGTATTTCATTAACAGCTTAGACATTTTGGAATAATTTAGTAGTTAAGTATTGTGTTTATATATTGCTATTTCAATTTGCTAGTAGTTTCTTTGCTTCCATTTTCAAATTATATTAATTTATTGTGATTATAGTATCTCTGTTTAGATTGTGTGTCAGGGTCCTGATAGCATTACAGAATGAGTTGGGGATATTTAGGGGCTTTCCTGTGTTCTGAGTCATTTAAATAGTTGTTATATATTTCTTGAAATTATAAAATTTCACACTTGTGTTTGTGAGCAAAGGGCAGGGAATGGAAGGGAAAAATGATTAACTTTTTCCATTTATCTTTGGTTATTTATATATTCAATTATAAGTCTACTTTGGTAATTAATATTTTTTTAGGAAAAGCCCAGACATATAAGAATTCTAGAAGAGCCAAAGAGGTACCAGAACAAAGTAGAATCTTTAAGTTTCACAAAGGAATTTCACATGTATTTACTAGCGTTACATCTTACTGGATCATCCAAATTTCATAGTAAACAGGAAACAGGAAACAGAAATTTAGACAATTTAGACAAGAAACAGAAATTTATAGAAAATTTAGATTTGAATTCAAATGACGAGTACCACCTCACACACATTTAAAAAGAAAAAAAATAAAGAAAGAAAAAATGAAAAGGAAAGAAGAGAAGAAAAGAGGAAAGAAAAAAAAAGAAAACAACAGAAAATAGCAAGTGTTGGTGAAAATGTAGAGAAATTGGAACATTCATGTATGGTTAGTGGGAATATAGGATGTTGGAACCATTGTGGCTGATGATTCCCTAAAAAGTTAAAAATAGAGTTATCATATGATTCAGCAACTCCACTTCTGGTTATATACCTAAAAGAATTGAAAGCAGGACCTCAGAAGATATTTGTACTCTCTTATTCATAGCAGCATTATTCATAATAGCTAAGAAGTAGAAGCAATGCAAGTGTCAACCAGCAGATGAATGGATTAACAAAGTTTGCATATATATATATACATATATATGTATATATATATATACACACACACACAGCCATAAAAAGGAAGAGAATTCTTACACATGCTACAACACAGATGAATCTTGAGGGCAACATGCTAAGTGAAATAAGCCAGTCACAAAAGGATAGATACTCTATGATTCTACCTATATGAATTTCCTAGAGTATAATAAAATTCATAGAGACAGGAAGTAGAATGGTAGTTACCAAAGACCAGAGGAGGGAGGAAATGGGGAATCATTGTTTCATGGGTACAAAGATTCAGTTTTGCAAGATGAAGCTGGTTCTAGAGACAGATAGTGGTAATGGCTGTACAGTATATGAATATCCTTAATACTACTGAACTGTACACGTAAAAATCACTAAGATGTATATTTTACCACAAGTTAATTTTTTTAAATCAAATGGCAAGTAAATGACAGAGCTAAGCCAAGAAGGGCCTCCATATCAAGGGCATTTGAACTATTCTTGAGCACTCTAAGCCTAATGGAATGTATTTCTGCCATATCTAGCTCCTAAGGTAGATTTTCTGTGATATTTTTGTCTTTTTGTACTTTGATATATTAAAAGAGAAAAGAAAAACACATAAAAGTTGAAACATAAGGCCCTATGGCAATACCTAATAATTTTCTTTCCAAAATAGGTTTTCATACTCTTAGAAAGTCCTCCTCCAGGGAGCCTTTCTTAACTTTCCTAATATTTCACTATGTGCACCTGTCCCCTTCAACATACCCACTCCATCCTAGTCTTATTTTGTTCATATTTCTCATCACTCCATATTCCAAATATTTGCTTATTTTCTCTTTCTTTCTAGAATGGGATTCTCTGAAGAGTAGTCAATAAAAGGTTAAAGACCTAGGTTATACCCTCTATTTCTACTCTTGTAGCATGGATTTCAGTTACTTATTGTTTTTTTCTTTCCTAATAGTTCTTAGATTTTTGTATACATCCAGCCCAGTTAATAAATTGCTGAGGTCTTATTCTATGAAGGACACTATTGTACATTCCAGGGAGATAGTAGTATAAAATCTAGAAAATAAATAAATAAAAGGCCAAAATCTCTTCATTGAGCTCATGAAATAGAGGAAATAAACAATAAATAAGGTAAAGAAATGCAGTTTGTATTCTGTTGCATATATGATAAAAAGAAAATAATAGGATCTAAGGTATGTAGGAAGTTTTATATAAGGTTACACAGAGAATATGGCTTTTACTCAAAGACCTAGTGAAAGGAAGAGTATAATTTTGCTAGAGCTGCCATAACAAAATGCCATAACAAAACAGACTGATAGCTTAAATAATAGAAGTTTATTTTCTTACAGTTCTGGAGCCTAAACATCTAAGATCAAGGGATTATCAGGTTTGATTTCTCCTGAGGATTTTCTCCTTGGCTTGCAGATGGCCAGCTTTTTGCTGTGTCATCACATGGTCTTTTCTTTGTACATGCATGTTATACGTATCACTGGTGTCTCTTACTCTTTTAAGGACATCAGACATATTAAATTATGGTCCCAACCTAATGTCCTCTAAAAAGAGGCCTCTAAAAACTTAACTAGTTCTTTAAAGATCTGTTTTCTGAATATGGTTACACTTTGAGGTACTGGAGTTAGGGATGTCAAAATACAGATTTTTGGAGGACACAATTCAGCCCATAACAGAGAGAGAATAAGTCATGTAGGTATTAGGGGCAGGGCATTGCAAAGAGAACAAGTACAAAGACCCTGAAGTAGGAACACGTCTGACAGTGTTCTGACAGAATCAAAGAGGCCAGTGTGTCTGAAACAGAGAAAAGAAGAGAAATATAACAGATAAGGCCAGAGAGAAAACTGAGCTAGACCTTGTATATCATTGTAAGACCCACCTTTTTTTTTTTTTTTTTTTTTTTTTAGAGAAATGGAACACCATTAGAAGTGTTTGAGCCAGGGACATATGTTTGGACATATGGTTAGCTAGGACCTCTCTGATTGCTGTGTTGACAATAGACTAGGGTAGATGGAAGGGATACAGAGGCTCTTACAATAATCAAGATAGGATATAATGATGGCTTAGTATATAGTTGTGGCATTGGGAGAGGTAAAGGTGATAAGGTTCTGGAGTTTTGTACAATTTTTTTTTTTTTTTGAAGACCAAACTAGTAAGATTTACTGACAGAATATATGTGAAATAACAAAAAGAAAAGAATTATTGTTGACTAGGTACTTGAAGAATGTAGTTATCTGTGACCTAGAAGGAAGGGTATAGGTTAAACAGGTTTGGGAGAAATAGAGGGTTATATCAGTTTCAGTTTAATAGAAAAATAGTTAAGTAGATACAATAGTAGACACCTGCATATATATACTTACCCAAATCAAAAGACAAAGAGTTCAGAAATTATAGCTATACATTATATCTATGGTGATGTTACAACTGTGATGATAAGAAGTAAGAAGAGGGAAAAGAGAGGAGAAAGAAAAGAAAAGATTGTGTTATCTTACAAAGCCCTCAAAAGACTTAATAGAAATTACCAAAATCATGATAGTCTTAGTACTAGGTGCTCTGTTAAAACATGAAAAAAGATTTGTATATAGTACCTGTGTTTTGAGAATTCAAAACTTGGGTCAAGGTGAGGCCTGGAAGTGTTAGATCTTGTGCTGTCCATCCTTTCATGCCACATGTGGGTGAGGGAGCAAAAGAAGCTGTGTTTTTGGGTAACTGTTGGCCTTTTGATGAGAGAAAGATATTATACAAATGTGTTTCTTGTCTTTATGTACCAATAAAGCTAATTGCAAATCGTATTTTATTAAAACCCATTTGTATCTGTGAATCTGATTAGTCAACTTCTAACTACAGTTGTGGTATTTCAGTAATATGAAGACTCAATACACTCCTTTGGAAATCAGGATCTGCAAATTCCAGTGCTTATAGTATCCAGGCAGGTAAAATAAATAAAATATTTTAAAAGAGAATGGAAAATAACTAGAGAGAATGGCTGCGGCAGGCTAAATAATGCCTACCAGCCCCCACCATGTGATCCAGTTATAGATCTTGAGATAGGGAAATTATCCTGGATTATCTAGGTGAGCCCAAGTAATCAAAAAAGTCCTCTTAAACGGAAGCCAAGAAGCCAAAGACAGAGAAGATGATTTCACAAAGGAACCAGAGGTTGTAAATGTGCTTTGAAGATGGAGAAAGGAGCCATGAGTCAAAGAAATGCAGGTGGCCTTTTGAAGCGGAGAGTGGCAAGGAAACAGATTATCCTAAAGAGAGAAAGAACAGAAGGAGCGTAGCCTTCCTCCAGAAGGAACACAGCCCGGCCAACACTTTGATTTTAAACTTCTGACCTCCAGAATGGTAAGAGAATAAATTTATGTTGTGTTAAGGCACTACCCTTTCATAAAGCCATCATGATCAATTTTGAAACTGAAATTCAACTTTAAAAATAACCACACACAAGAATGGCCAAGGATTGAGCATTCAGGGTCAATTCAGACTGAAGATATCCAGTTTTCAACTGCTGTTAAACTGTGATTTCCAGGAAAATATTTTGCTTTCTATTTTACTTTACTAAAAAATTATAATAAAAAACCACCATGTCAGATATATATAATTTTACATGCCATATGGAAATGGTATGAATAATAATTCTCCCCAAAGATAATGCTAATTACTTTTAGGTAAAATTTAAAAAAAAAATAGGAAGTGCAATGGATCAATTCTTTGTTCACTTATCATTGGTTTCCAGCACTGCAAATTTAAGTCTAATTTTGAGGCAGATTTCCTAATCAGTTATGATAAACTATGTTAGAAGTTCAGCTTTCACAGTTAATCATGGCATATGATTTCTTTGGTTTCCAATGTGAAATTTGCTTCTACAAATTATAATCAGTATAAATGGAGAGAACCTTACCAAAAGAGATATACTTACATTGCTCTAAATATTCTAAAATACTGATGATATAATTTTTAATGGTATGCATATAGAACCATAGCCGAAATCTGAAATAAATACATGTCAAAATATTATTTAATCAATAAAGTTATCCAGAAAACCAGTAAAGTTGTTAGCACGTGACAGCGTATGGCTAGCATTCCCTACAGTTCAGAGAAAAAGAAGGAAAGATGGTATGGAAAATAAGTAATTCCTAGAATTTGTAAGGTTCATCTTTCAGATCTCCAGTATAATCCTTCAAATAAAGAGTGTTATATTTAACTAATATTTAATCCACTTCTCTAATAATTTTAGAGGTCACACTAATTAAGATAATGCTTAAATCATAAAGTATATTGGATCAGAAATATAAACCAGTTTCAATCAGAACTAAAAATAAACTAACTCTTAGTTCAAGTTAAGAATTAATTATTGGGAAACTTCTATTTTTTGCCAAAGTGGAGTAGCAGGGGCCAGATCTACCCTCTTCCCCAAAACAAGGAAACAAACAACAAAACTCAACAGACAAATATATATGAAACAGTAGTTTTCAAGATACTGGATATCAGGCAATAAGGGAGAGTGATCATGGAGAAATGAGAGGTAAATCCTCAAACAGTCTCATCTCATCAGCAGGTTGGACGAGAAGAGGTACAAGAGAGGGAACTCCAGAGATCTACAGAGGGAAATCTGAGTGTTTAGTAGAGTACTGATTTGTGAGGAAAAATATTATAGGGGCAAAGACAGAACCACCCTAAAGGATTAGTAGAAAAAAATACTTGAAACAGACACAGGTCTGGGAGTATTGTGTGTTCTACCAACCAGATTAGAAAAACTCATAACTTCCAAGGCATTAGAGTATCAGAAGGTTTTGCCTCAGTTGGCTAGGGGATGGGGTGGAATTGGATAACTAGTCCTAGACTAAAGATGGCTCTTGTCTTGCCAAATGAATTTTAAATGCAAGTCTCAAATGATGAAACTCTTTTACATGTAACTTAACTGTGTCCTAGACAAAGTTCAAAAATGTATAAAAGAATACAAAAATGTATTGACCAAAAAATTTTACAGTGTCTGGCATTTGGAAGAAAAAAACGGGCATACAAAGGGCATTCAAAAGGAAGATATGCCCCATAATGAGGAGAAACATCAATGAACAGAAATTGATCCAGCACTGATACAGATACTGTATTTAGCAGGCAAAACAGTGGACACAATGGTTTTCCTTATGATCAAACATTAAGCAGAGTAGGGAGGATATAAAAAGATGGAAATCAGATTTCCAGAGATGAAAACTGAAATATCTGAGTTGAAAAAAATACATAGGATGATATTAATAGCAGATTAAACATTGCAGAACTAAGATCAGTGAACTTGAAAACAGCAAAAGAAGCAATCCATAATAAAACAGAGAGAAAAGAAGAATTTATTTAAAAAAAAATAAGGAAAAGAGTATCAGTGAACTATGGGACAATTCCAAATGATTTACTCAAGTAGAAGAAGCATGAAGAAAACTACTGTATGGCATGATATAATTAAATTGATCAAAACCATTGATAAAGAGAAAATCTTAAAAGAAGCCAGTAGTAGGGGGAAGAATTATTACATACAGGGTAACAAAGATATGGATGCCAGCAAATCTCTGTAGTACTGAAAGAAAAAAAATCAACCTAGAATACTATACTAAGCAAAAATATATGTATAATGAAAGTGACATACTTTTTCAGATTTACAAAAAGCTAAAAAAAAATTCATCACCAACACACACACACACACACATGCACACACACAGAGAAAAGAATTGTTAAAGGAAAATTATACAAAGAGGAAATAAGGAAGGCATAGTAAACATTTCAAGATACCAAATTGAACGTTTCATGAGCGAACTGTTTCTGGTATATGAATGCTGCAGTATTTGCTTCAAAGTGGGTAAACCAGGTCAGGCTATTTCAGGTGTTCAGTAGTTTTGTCTGAATTACCATGTACTCCATCTTGCATCTTTTTCCCGTTTACTTGAAGTTTACTATTTACCTGTTGGCACTAAAGTGCATGTATTTCTTAGGTAGAGGAGTTAGCAGATGCTCTGTTCTCTAAACGTGAAACTACTTCTGGATACAGAATTCAGAACAGAGGAAGCAGATAAAATAGTTAATAAGGGCTCTATAGATATGACCTTGTGTAAGCTGTCCTTTTCCTACCCCTTTGGTCCCATCTATCTTCTTGAATATCTGTTACGCTTTCATGAAAACCTACAGTTACTCATAAGGCTAATAAGTGACATGTGACTTTAGATAATCCCCCATACCATGATCAGGCGCAGGACATATTTCTGATTACTTGCTATCAGGTCAGGCAGTTATTTGGATTTTCCCACAATCTCCAACTGAGAATACCTTGCTGGGTCAACTTGATTGTGACTTGAGGGAACTATGGTGAGATTTTATTTAGGCAGCCAATATTGAACTGTGTACATATCATCCAATGGCTGTGCCCAAGATAAGTGCTTTAACTGGCCATGTGTTTCTTTCTGGCATCAATATTTATAGAATATACAAGTATGTATACAAGTAATGCATATAAGTAATGTATATGAATGGCATATATATAGGTATATATACACACATAAATATAGAATATACAAGTAATGTAAATGAGCAGGTACCATAAAGTTTGATATTTCTAACCAGAACACACTATTCTACCACCACAGAATACAGACACATTAGCTAAAGTAGCAAGACTATCTTGCCCGGTCTCTTATATTTAAATATGAGGGCATATGTGCTCCTTCTCAGACCTTGCTCCAAATAAGGCTTTCTCCATGTTTCAGCTCCAGGAAGGTTAGAAAGCATGCAGTAGTCTAATCCCAGTTCAACAGGCATCTTAGCGGGATGCCCAACTGTGTCACCATTATGGCCAGGTGAACCAATTCTTGTTCCTTTTAAGCGAGTGGATTCAGGTTCGGTGATGGACCTATGGAAATAGGCCTATGGAAATTGTAAATGGGTAAACCTGCTTCCAGACCTCTCTCTTTCTCTGTCTCTCTCTGTCTCTGTCTCTCTGTCTCTCTCTCTCTCTCACACACACACACACATACACACACACAGCTACCCTTGTGATTCCGTTTGAACAAAATTGAAGGCATTGTTTTCAATAATATGTGTTCCCTCTACAACTTTTTCTTTCTGTCTTTATATTTTGTTCAAATCAGAATGCAAGCATGTATAAGAAATTTCTTTTTTTTTTTTTTTTTTTTAAAGATTTTATTTATTTATTTGACAGACAGAGATCACAAGTAGGCAGAGAGGCAGGCAGAGAGAGAGGAGAAAGCAGGCTCCCTGCTGAGCAAAGAGCCCGATGTGGGGCTTGATCCCAGGACCCTGGGATCATGACCTGAGCCGAAGGCAGAGGCTTTAACCCACTGAGCCACCCAGGTGCCCCTATAAGAAATTTCTTGATAGGTCTCTCAAGTTTCTCTTTCTTTTTTCAATTCAGTAGTTTTTAGTATATTCAGAGTTGTGCAACTATCACTACAATCGGTTTTATATTTTCATCACTCAAAAAGGAAACTCTGTACTCAATAGCAGTCACTCCTCATTTGTTGCCCATTATACCTGCCCTGGTCATTCAGAAATCTACTCTCTGTATAGGATTGGCTAAATCTCGAAATTTCATATAAATGGAATCAAACAGTATGTGGTCTTTTGTTATTTTTTGCTTTCACTTGGCGTATTTTCAAGATTAATTCATATTGCAATAATTATAGTACTTTGATGTTGTTATGGCTAAATAATATTACATTAAGTGTATATACCACATTTTCCATATTCATTTATCAGTTGATAGACATTTGGGCTGTTTCTAGTTTATGGCTATTATGAACAATGCTGCTATAAATATTAATGTACAAGTTTTTGTGTGGATATATATTTTCATTTTTATTGGGAATATGCCAAATAATGGGATAGCCAATCCATATGATAATTGTATTAAAACTTTTGAATACCTGCCAGAGTGTTTTCCAAAGTGGTGGCACTTTATATTGCTACCGAAAATATATGAGGCTTCCATTATCTCCACAATCTTGCCAATATTTTTTATTATCTGCCTTTTGATTAGAACCATCTTAGAATGTGCAAAATGGTATCTCATTGTGGTTTTGATTTGCATTTCCCTGATGACTAATGATATTGAGTATGTTTTCATATTTTTTGGCATTCATGTATCTTTTAAAAAAGTTATTTAGATCTTCTGTCCAGTTTTTAGCTGAATTATTTATTATTGAATTGTAACTGTCCTTTATATATTCTGGCTAAAAAGTCTTTTATCAGATATGTGACTTGCAAATGTATTCCATTCTGCATAATGTCCTTTAAAGTACAAAAGCTTTAATTTTGGTGACATTCAATTTATCTATATTGTCTTCTCTCACTTGTGCTTTTTGCATCTTGTATCTAAGGAGCGTTTGCTTAATACAAGGTCACAAAGATTTACTCCTATATTTTCTTATGATAGTTTTACAGTTTTTGCTCTTATATTTTGGCCTAGAATCTGCTTTGAATTAATTTTTGTATATAGTGTTACATTTGTTGATTGAAAACATCTGATCTTATTAAATGGACAATGGAAGTACAGCTTTCAGCCTACCCAGTGCTACTCTAATGTTGGACTAAACCATATTAACTTTGATGTGGAAATACAGGAGTGTCTCCTCTATCCTTTCTCTGTTAACACTGTGAAAATTACTTGGTTTCTGCTTAAACTATCTATCAGGTCACTCTTTTACTAAGTTCAATAACATGGTGCGTTTTACCCACAAACTTTGGTTTCTCTTATTATCTGCTCGTAGCAATTGCACATGTACCTGAATGTACTTTACAGGCTGTACCCTGCAGATATCAGTCCCTTTATATAGTACACATCAGGGATAGGTCATCAACTTGGGCAACACTTGGCCTTGATAGTCTCAGGTCACCACTGATAATGCAAATTCCTTCATTATAAAACAAAGTTGTCAAGATTTTTTTCCAACTTTTGCATTTTTTTTCACATTTTTCCTTTATTTTTTAAAAGACATACCACTTACTTTTGGGTGTCTGGGTAGTGCAATTAAGTGTCTGACTCTTGGTTTCAGCTCAGGTGGTGCTCTGGGGGTCGTAGGATGGAGCCCCACCTAGGGCTTGTGCTCAATGCAGAGTCTCCTTGAGATGATCTCCCTCTGTCCCTTCCCTGTCTCATTTGCTCTCTCATCTTCAAAAAAATAAATAAAAGATACATTACTGACTTTGACGCAGTGAGCAGTCATGAATGGAGGGAAAAGTAAGAATAAGGATTTAAAATCACTTTCCGCTGTGGTAGTTACTTGAAGATTAGATTCTATGATATATTTCTAGAAATTATAATGTTCTCTGTAATCTTATAACAGATTTTACAGTATACTATTAAACAAACCTTTACTAATATCTAACCTAGTGCAATAGTTATTGCTAAAGGAAGAGGCTTAACTCTAGCCAGCATAATTACTACACACATAAGACATCATGATAAACTAAATGTAATGTTTATGGTGCTTCTTAAAAATATTCCAATACCAAAAAAGTCATATTGTTTCCAGATAACACATAAAATGGTATGGTCATTATCTATTAAAATACCAAATTTATTTTTTTATCTCAAATGGCATAGGTAGAGGTAAGGGTGTGGGAGGAAAAGTATACAATGGAAAACCACTTGTGCTTTTTGTCACTGAAAAACAAAAATATGAATGAATTCCTACTTTTTATACATTTTTTTCAGTGACTTGAGAAATGAGGAGACAAATCACAGGGAAAAAAAAAAAACCCATGATATCTTTGTAACATTGAATCACCCTTTAGTAGTGGAAGAATTGGTTTTATAACATTTAAATGATCAGTTTAAAAGTAAGAACAAGGAAGAAAATAAAAAGAAAATATGATTTGTTATCCCACTGGATGATATTATTTCAAATTCATAGAATTACTTATTTCATGAAAGTCATTTGAAGATTAAAAAATCAAACTACTAAATTCTTAATGAATAGAAATAAAATGTGGAAAAGAACTTAATGGGCTTTAAGGCTAAAGTTTCAGTTTTTTAAAGTACAGTAATAACAAAAGAAAGTCAAAGTCTTAAATTACTCTGCACATAACCTTTGGTACAAATATAAAGCAGTAAGACTAACATACTCATGCTCTATAGTTTACTCATTGCAAAAGTATGCAGTGGCCAAGATGTTGGACACTGATTGTTGAAAACAACACTTATTACCATTTATTTTGCAAAGAACAATCATCTACATAATAGATTTCTTTTTAAGAATTATCATATAAATGTAGTGTGCCAAAAAGCATATTAATTTTTTTAGCTTTTATGTTAAACAAGAATATAACCATTCTGTATAAAACAATTGGCCATTATTTTTCCTCCACAAATTTACAGTGACATATCTCAGTAAAGAATATTAGATGATTAAAAATTAACAGTGATGTGTCAAATTTAATGGCTACTAGTTCAAAAACTTTTCCTTCAAATTCATGGCAACATAGCCCATTTAATAATGTTTCTCCTATTGTATAACAAGATTACATATGTAGTACAGTACTTTCTCACAGAACTAAGACTCCCTTCAAAATGGTTAAGTGGATTTAAGTCTAATAATTTGCTTCAGGACTAGTCTTACTCTACAGACTTTTGGTCTATCTGTGTATAGACAAAGACATGTCCTAAGAACTTGGTATCATATTTGTAAAAACAAACAAACAAAAACAAAATCTTTATCTTTTGGCATAGCTTAAGTTGAAATGTTATTTATCAGAATATATTATTTCCTTTGTTTAAAAAAAGAAAACAGAAAAGATAACAGTAAGAAAAAAATGCTTAATAAAAAGGAAGCACAAACTTTCCTATTGTCAGTCTTCACATCTCCCTCCTTTAATCCCATCAGAAAATTTTGAAAACTGCTTTTCCATAAGACATCTAACGGCATTGCTTAAACCTAGAATCATAAACTCCTTCCTTTTTTTTTTTTTTAAATTCAGAGATATATCAACATCCTCTTAAAATAAGAGACAAGCTAATGAAACCCCTTGCTTCAAAAAAGGGCACATTTTGATGAATCTACACAGGAGGCAGGGAGACTCACTAATATCCACTCCACCTTTTGCATGACTTTAAAGCAGTTATTCCCAATGTGTGGTCTTGCAGTATGGACTTCACCTGGGAGCTAGTTAAAATACAGATTCTTAGGTACCACCCAGACTTACTGAGTCAGAAACTCTAGGGGTGGGGTTGAGCAATCTGTGTTTTAACAAGCCCTCTAGGTGATTCTGATGCTGGTTCAGATTTGTGAACCACTGCTTCAACGCTGAGATAGGGACAGTGGAAGAAAAGGAAACTGCTGTAAATTCTGCTTCAGAATCATAAACTTCAGTGTTTTGAACTAGGCTGGAAATCTTGCTTTTAAACTTAGGAGTATGAGGCTAGGTAAGATGGTTTTCTCATTTTTTCTTATTTATAACATGTAGAAAATGTCACATATATAGGGCATATATATATATATATATAGTTATTTGGAGTATAAAAATAATATATATAAAAACTTGGTAGTGCCATTCAGAAGCAGGCATTTATTAATGCTTGCTATAAACCAAATAGTATTATTAAACAAGAAAATAAATAGACTCTTGATTAAGAAGAGTTAGTAAATTTTTTCTGAAGCTTAAATTGGGTTCTCTAGTTCTAATTCACCTCACATACCTGTGTTCAAATATTAGTCATGGAAATTATTTTCAATATACAGAAGTAGAAGATGGCAAGTTTCCATTCAGGCAAATCAGGAGGCCTACAAATGATGGATTTATTTAATAGAGAATCTCTTCATGTTAGTTCTACCTTGGAGTGGTTAGAGGACTCTTCATGCATGAATTTCTAAAAATGCTTTTGAAGCTATTAAAATATTGAGATATTATCTACAAAATGACCTTAGGCCAAAAGAATTAAGGTATGTATGGTTTGGTATCCCAGAAAGGGAGATCAAAATCAAAATTTCATCAGTAAAGGTGAGAAAAGTGTTTACATAGTTTAAACATCTATAAGAAGACTGACTTAAAGTTTTACTTATTTCTTTACCTATTAAGGATAAATATTTATGTTTTAAAAATATCTTAACATGAAAAATATAATTTTTAATAAAATTTCCATGCCCCAGTAACCCCTGTTTACTTAAGATTGTATGTAGTCTCTTCGATAATCTATCTTTTTGACTTTACTGAAACATGTCCCTTTTTCCTCTTGAATTGCTTTAAGTCACACTGTAGTCTGTTAAAGTCCCTCTCTAACTCTCTGGACAGAGTGTGCTAACATGGAGCTGGAGTTTTCCAAAGGGGCTGTCATGATCTGTTGACTCGATGATCCATTAATGACACCTGAGTGTTCACAACAGAGCCCTCCTCAGCTTGCTGCTGTTTAAGGCTGGCCCCCTGCAGGTGCATTGTAAGCACCCAAATCAACCACTAAGGTCATTTTTATTAGTGGCATCTGCTTACAAAACAGGGCTCCAGGGTAGTATGATTCAGTTTAGGTGAACCCTGACAACTCAGAAGAATCCTACTCTTAGGGACCAGTCACATCTTGTTATAATAATGAAAGTATTTTTATTATTATAGGAGTCACATTCACAGACTCCTATGCCCTATTGTGTAAAAATTTAAGAACAAGTGTTTCCCATTTTATATCTTTATTTCTCCTACCTAGCAGTAATGAGTTTTAAAGTAAATCAGCACTCCATCTCTTCTTGGCGAACTAAGATTAATTCCTTTAGAAATACCACATTTAGTTTGCTGAAAAAAGTCCAGTGAGCAGATATAATTCTAAAAAAAGTTTAATAGACTGGCAATATAAACATTGGTAATGAAAGATAAACATCTTTAAACTCAACTTAGGGAGTACCCCTATGTGAGCTGAGCCCCACGTGGGACATCTAACCTACATACTCTTCTGCTCCAGACAACCTTATAAGATGTAAAACAAACAGTCTTTTATTGTTTGACACTGAGTGACTTCTTTTAAACTTTATCCTCAACTTGTGTGTTTCATTTTAGTTAATGGGATAATAATACACATTCAGCCATTTTAATTCTACCTGGAATTTTATTTGTTTAATTGTTCCTGGAACACACTTGAAACCATTGGGAAAGCACACCAGTATTTAAAAAAAATTTTTTTTTCACCATTCTTTGTCACATGAATAATAATAATCCTTCTACCATGATCTCACTGATATGAGGAATTTGAGAAACAAGACAGAGGATCATAGGGGAAGGGAGGGAAAAATGAAACAAGATGCAAGCAGATAGGAAGACAAACCATAAGAGACTCTTAATCTCAGGAAACAACCTGAGAGTTGCTGAAGAGGAAGGAGGTGGAAGGGATGGGGTGGCTGGGTAATGGACATTGGGGAGGGTATGTGTTATGGTGAGTGCTGTGAATTGGGTAACACTGATGAATCACAGACCTGTACCCCTGAAACAAATAATACATTATATGTTAATAAAAAAATAATAACCCTTCTACCTTAAAGATATTAGAAAATAATACACTGTACTTGAGTAAAGCCATCTATTACAAAAGGATTTGTAACATACCAGTACTATATTTGGGGAGAAAAAAAAAAAAAACACTTGAATAAATATCCTTCACAGAACAACTCAGTTTTAGAAAGTTGGAGAAAAATCACAATATTGAAAGATGAAAGACCTTTTAGTACATGCATCTGCATTTTTGATTTGATATAAACTGTTAACTGAGCTGCCCTGATACTGGCCAGTATCACTGAAGAAATTGATTACTGATTAGTTGTTAATATTTTCATTCATAGAAGAACTCCTTGGTGATTAGGACAAAATGCTTTTTTTCCTACGTGTTTTGTATAATGCACCACTATGTGTAGATTTGGTTTCCAAGTTCTTTCATTTTCAGTAATAACACAGCTATTGAAGTATATTTCATCCTTATCTGGACAGCCTTATGCATGGATAAGCTGAAAATTTTCCAACTTGCCCAACTCTTCTGGATGACATTATTTGAAACAGGATTTTATTATGTTACTTACTCAAAAATATTCTTTGGTTTCTTGATGCAAAGAAAATAACACAAATGTTCAGTAGCCTCTAATTTAGAACCTTCCATGATCTGGTTTTGATATAACTGTAGACCTCACTTTCATTATTGTTCTTACACCCTTACAACCAAAACCGCAGTATGGGAAAAATGTCCTCAATCTATCTCAACTTACCTCTACTTAACTGGTGTACCAGTTTCAACCATGCTCTCCATTCTTCTTTCTGAAATATATGCCTGATATTCATCACATATACCTCACACACAGATAGTAGTAACTGCTATTTGCACCTCCAATTCATCAATCAGTTGAATAATACGATTACTGAGAAGGCTGTACCCAAGCATATTTATACATATTGCTATTATTATAATTTAAAAAATTAATTATATAGTAATTGATAACCATAAGTTGAAAATAACCTTTTTCCCTATGAAAACTAAGTCATATACTTTGGAAATAATAATAAATTAATGTCTCAAAAAGTATTGCTGTCAAATCAGTTGTGTCATGGTAGCTGTAAATTATTGGGAGAAAAATCACAGAAAACTAAAAAGAGTCTGCATTTATATTTCAGTCAAATATCTTTATGTTTCACTTGTGACATTTTAAAGTGAAAATGTAATTTTAAGGTGACAGATCTTGGGTGTGGCTCATGCAAAGGAGGTGACAAATTTATATTAAGACATATATAGTAGTGGATTAATGGTGGCAATTCTTTTGGAAAGAAATTGTGGATCATGCAGACATCATATATGTAATGACAGAAATAGGCATCTAAATACAATGTAGAGGAGGTTGTACCAAATCTAGAGCTATTTAAAAAAAATGCTCCTTTTTATTATGAACATTTTCAAACATTTATGATAGGTACCATTAGCTTTTTATTAGACTATAAATGACATTTGGAAAATGTACATGTCATAAGCTTGATTAATTTTCATAAATTGTACACATCTGTGTAATCAGGAACAGCCTTATGAGAACTCAGACAGGTGCCCTATGCTCCATTTCAGCCACTCCTCCTCATTCTGGAAGAGTAACTACTTTCTTTAAATTAGCTTTGCATCTTTTTGTTATATATATAAATTGTACATATTATTGTGTTTAGCTTCTTTCTTGTAACATGTTTATGAAAATGTTTGCTTCATCCAATTGTATGTCATCCAATGTTGTGGCAGCAAACTACCCTTTCTGTCATCTGAGAGCAGATACTGGGTGGATTTAGTGAGAAACAAAAGGCTTTTCCCTATATCTTTTTTATACAGTTGACTTTTGAACAATGTAATTTTGAACTTCACAGGTTCATTTATATGTGGATTTTTTTTTTGTAAATAATGCAGTACACTAAATGTATTTTCTATTTCTTATGGTTTTTCTTAGTAACATTAGTTTTTCTAGCTTTCTTTACTGTAAGAATACAGTGTATAAGACATACATAAAATATGTGTTAATTGACCATTTATGTTTTTGCTATGGCTTCCTGTCAATAGAAGGTTTTTAGCAGTTAAGTTTTAACTGGAGTCAAAATTTATATGTGGGTTTTCAACTGCGTGGGGAGGTTGACACCCGTAACTCCAGCATTGTTCAAGGATCAAGTGTGTATATTTATATTTGCATTTTATCACTCAGTTCCCTCTACCTGAACTGTTTGGCCTTTTTTTTTTTTTTAAACCCATATCTGTTATCAAAATGTAATTTTGATAAAATTTTATGTGTGACCTTAATATAAATACAAAATGTGCATGTAGTAAACCTTTATTTACCTTATTAATGAGAGAATTAACAAGATGGTAAAGCTAATCTAAAGAGTATTTGAGGGACCAAGTAAGCATAGGGCTTGAAAGAAAAATGTTAGAATAAATTGCTAGGTGAGATGCAAAGTTGGTGACCATCCTATGAGATAAAAAGCTCCAAGTTAACATGAAACTTCAGAATCTGGTCCCTAAATAATAGTTAATAGTATGTTGAACAAAGCTGTATCCTTCTAGAGAATGAAATAATAAATAATCATTGAATGTGCCTGTTGGACAGTTTCCCAGGATAACACTGATGGAATACAGATGTCATTTCACCTTATTTCCTATCTATCCATTACGGTCAATTTACATCACACTTCCACTCTGGTCTTTAGGATCATCCAGCTGGAAGGCCAAGGAGCTAGGCCAAGGGTCACTGACAGTACATGGAATATGCTCAATATGAAATCGGTGAGTGAATAATTGTATTCTGCCGCCCTAGGGGCATATCACTTCTTGAGCAGAAATGGCTAATTAAGAATGTAATTAAATTTTAAATCATAGCTGGAGAAATTGTACTGTAGAAGAGAGATAAATTAGAATACATCATGGTGCGGTTAGCAGGTTTGTGTTCTTAAAATGACTAAATATGCAGTGGGAAATAATGGACTTATAAAGTACTCTGCTTTTTAGATTTTCCTTTTTCTGTTTCATCTTTTTGCCCTTTCCTTTGATTCTGCATGATTGAAATATTCCCTTTGTAATTCTCTCTTCATTTTAGTCTTGTGAAGCCAAACTATAGGAACCATCTATCTCAAGTCTCATTTTAGCCATTTTTCTTCCATAACAGAGCTTAGAAAAGCTGTGTTAAGTAATGTTAAATCATGGGCTTTTATGGTCACCACTTACCTCTCTGGTTCTATGACCATACCATTTTTCTTATTGACCATTGTCAAGTGCTTGCTCTACTCATCTCACTGGACTCATTGGAATTTTATTCTTTCCTTCTTAGTGTCAAAAAATTCTCTTCTACAAAATTTTGTTGAACACTAATCTTTTCTCTTTAGCTTTTTAGAATAACTTCAAGAAATCTTCTCATTTAGGGAATGTGTGTGATATCTCAATGAGTATAGTTTAATCAGAATTTGTCCTGTTTTCTCAACTTCTCTAAATAACTGAAGAAAATAAGTTCTTGCTGGGATGTTTCTGAATTATGTATACTGTTGTTCAGACTCACTTTTCTTACTTTTGATACCTTAAACTGGAGTTGGTAATGCAAAATAAGAGATGGAATGATGTAGGTATGTCTGGCTGGCTCAGTGGGTAATACATGCAACTCTTGATCTCCCGAGTTGAGAGGTCAAGTCCCATATTGGGTGTGGAGCCTACTTAAAAATAAAATCTGAAAAAAAAAAAAGAGGGGAGAGGATAATGTAATGTAAAACTTACTTTTTTCTTCTTGAACTCTGAAAGTATAAACAGTAATTGATAGAAACCTCATATTACATTTTTTGTGAAAATTCAGGAAAACTGTTTGGTGATAGCCTGAATCTTCAGCTTTTAGCTGTATGTGACTGAATTAAAATTAAAGTTTAAATTAATAAAATTCGAAATTCAGTTCATTAATCACAGCAGCCACATTTCAAATGCTCAGTAGCCACATATGGCTACCACATTAAACAGTGCAAATGTAGAACATCATCATCACTGAAAGTTCTCTTGGACAGTCCTGACCCAAAGTATGCAGTAGCTGTTTAATGCAAATGTGTGCACTAAGGACCTCAGTTACATTTTTAGGTAAAGTGCCTCTTGCTTTTTACAGAATTTTACTTACTGAGTTCACTAGGGATTGGTACTATCAAATGGGCTTATAAATGAGTTGGAAGAGATAGAGTCCAATGAAATCTTCAAGTTTGCAGATGAAACTAAGTTCTTCTGGGAATGGAAATGCCAAATTGAAAAACTATGCTTGAAGGCTTTATGAGGGGTCAGATATGCATCAGAGGAACTTCTCTCTAAGCAAGTATAAATGTGATAAGTATAGTTGGAAATAATTTCATGATTATAGGATTATGAATTCTATTTTCCTGGTAAACAATCAACCAATGGTTTCATTATGTAGTTAATGTATTTTCTTCTCCAAAATAACATAATTTGGTTATAGCTCAAGATAGTAAAAATAAATGTACAAATAAATGATCAGGAAAGTATTTCCTATATGTAGACAATATTTAATTCTGTGTATCTGTGAAGGAAAGCTTCACAGAGGTGATACTTTAACTTGTTTTAATAGTTTAGCTGTAATTTTCCAAGTTGAAATGGAGAAAAAGGCAGTCCTTTTTTTGTTGAGGGATCAACATAAGCAAAAACACAGAAGCATAAAAGAATCAGGGGAGTTGAGAGACAAAGAGTTCTTTGTGGTTGAAACAAAATTGTGTGATGTAATGATTTAATTTTAGGAATGAGTACCAAGCCTTATTGCATAAGTTCTGGATGATATGCTTATTTTTTTTTTAAAGATTGTATGTATGTATTTATTTTGTGAGAAAGAGTGAAAGAGAGAGTCAGAGAAGTATGAGAGTGATTATGAGCTGGGGGATGGAGAGGGAGAGGGAGTCTCCTCACTGAGCAGGGAGCCTGATGCAGTGCTTGATCCCAGGATCCTGGGATCATGACCTGGACCAAAGGTAGATGCTTAACCAATTGAGCCACCCAGGTGCTCCATAATATACTTATCTCAAAGATGAATAAAAATAACCATTAAAAAATATTCTTTAAGCTGTAGAATGAATAATGAGTATTTTAAAAAGATAATTCTAGCATTAATAAAGATCACTGGTTCTCAACACGGGTGATTTTGACTCCTCGGAGACAATTGACAATGTCTGGATTCGTTTTGGTTGTCATGACAGGTTGGGAGGTGGCTAATAACGTCTTGTGGTAGGAAGAAGGGATGCTTCTAAATATCCTATAATGTACAGGATAGCCCTCACCACAAATATCCAACCCCAAAAGTTGATAGGGCCCACAGTGAGAAACTCTGACATAGACAATGCATTGGAGAGATACTTGGAACAATAAAATCATTTAGGATGTTGACGCAATAGTACCTTATGGAATGAAGTTACACTAATTTGTTTATTATTCTTAAGTTTGGAAACAGTATTGACAAAGTGATGACAGAGTTAAATGTTTTAAATTAAAAAAACTAAAAGGAATCTGTTGCCTCTTTTATATGTTTGGTGTAATTTATAGAATGATTTACTCACACTAAAAACAAAGATCAAGAAGAATGTATTGCAGCACTGCAAGTAAAATTGAAGAAAAAAAAAAAGACCTATACTGACACGTCTGGATTTTGTTTTAATTATAAGGAAAAATAGGGAGAATCTCATACTTTTCTAGAGAAAATATAGAGTTACTTAAAAATGCAAAAGATGTCCAGCATCAGAATTCTCAATAACATTAAATTTCAGGGGGACATGGTATATCACAATTTCAGGCCAAAGCAAGGTGTTTTTCATGAACAAAGGTAATAGAAATACTTCCAAATTTTACAAGACACAAAATATATATGAACAACATAATCTTATTGAAAAAGTTACTTAAAGGTGATAAGCAATAAATGATAAAGAACTCAGTGTAAGAAGGATTTTTGGCTCTTTTGCTATTTGGTAAACCCAGGAATTAAAGACTGGATTTTTGAATTTTAGCCATGTAAGATATAAATCCCATACAAAGCTTGATCCTGTGAGTCTTGCCTGATCTATATATCTTTGGTTGGTTTTGCTCTCTCAGGATCAGCATATCCTGTACTTTATATCTCCTTGTTGGAACACTTTTCTAAAATGGCTAAGAAATGGACTGATTGGGTCATTGCCTAAAAGTTGTAGGTATGTTGTTTCTGTAATCTTATCCCCATGAATGAGGAATTCCATAAAGAAATATTATGGCATTTGTAAATGACCTTAGGCAGTGTGGTTCTGTAGGTTTAAAAAAAATTCCATTTAATAGTCTGAGTCTCGAAATTTTTTAATAATGAAAGAAAAATAAAACAAATTATCTTTTTCCAAGTTTTTTATTTAATAACTCCTTTTCCTTGTCTGGAAGCTGGGAATTTTATTCTTGTGAAAGACTCAAGAAATATTATGAAAACAATGATAATGAATGAAAATGTTTAAATAGGTTCTGGAAGATAAAGTGTGGTGTTTAAAAATATGTGAAAATGCCACTGACATGTGTTACATATTTTTAAAGTTTCAATTATTTCTTATCAAGTTGGACTCTTTCATGGGATTTGGCAGATATTTTTAACATGTATGTTCTGGAATTTTTAGTTGTTTTACATAAATGATTAAAGTCATTTTGAAATAGAACATAAGAATTAACATGTTAATTTGGAAAGCAGAAAAAGCTACATGCATTTAATGCTATATGTATTAAATCTAGAAGACAGAAGATTCTCCAGGTTTTTCAGTTATTCTGTTTCTTTTTATAGTTTGAGGTTCTGAAGAAACTTGATTAGCATTTGCTTGTTCATTTTAATGGCCAAAAGAAATGTTTAGAATACTTGCTTTCACTTTTTCCAGGCTAATATTACCCTAGCTATGCAGTAACAAAGTTATTGGTATTTCCTGGTCTGAAGTAGACCGAAAACTTTTTTTTTAAAAAGTTTGTATTAAAGTACAATATATGCACAGAAAGTATGCACCTCAATAATTTTTACTGACTGAATATCCTTGTCACTTGCATAACAGATCATTCCTGGTACCCCATTAGGCCCTCTTCTGCTCTTCCCCAAAGCAGTACATTATCTTAACTTCTTAGAGCACATACTTATTTTGTCTGTTTTTATTTCATATAAAAGGGGTAATATAGTATATGTACTTTTATCTGACTACTTTAGCTCAACATTATGTTTATATAATTCATTCATGTTGTTGCATGTAGTCATCATCATTGCTCTATTATGGGAATATACCTTAATTCATTCTTTTTTTTTTTTTTTAAAGATTTTATTTATTTGACAGACAGAGATCACAAGTAGATGGAGAGGCAGGCAGAGAGAGAGAGAGAGAGAGAAGCAGGCTCCCTGCTGAGCAGAGAGGCTGATGCGGGACTCGATCCCAGGACCCTGAGATCATGACCTGAGCCGAAGGCAGCGGCTTAACCCACTGAGCCACCCAGGCACCCCCCTTAATTCATTCTTAATTCATACCTTAATTCAGCTTTAATGAAGTTTGAATAATAGCCAGGTTTCAGGTACCACAAATAATATGCTGTGGATGTTATTACATGTGTTTTGGTAAATATTTGTAAACATTGATGATGAGCATATACATAGAAATGGGAGTTCATGGACCATAAAGATGGCAAATGTTCACCTTCAGTAGAAACAGCCAACTAGGTTCCCATAAAAGCTGTACCAAGTTTACACTTCCAGAAGCTGTGTTTGGGAATTATGGTTGCTCTGCATCCTCATCAATACTTGGTATTTTATTTATTTCTTTTCTTTTTTCAAGATTTTATTTTGTTTTTTAAGCAATATGTATACCCAGCACAGGGCTCAAATTCACAACCCCAAGATCAAGAGTTGCACCCTCTATCCACTGAGTCAGTCGGGTGCCCCTATTTCTGTATTTTCTAAATGGCTTACTCAGGTGATTATTGAGATATTTCATTATGCTTTTGGTTTTTATTTCCCTAACAGATTTTCATATATTTAATGGCCGTTTGTATACTCTCAAAGAGAGGTTTTTAATGGAGAGGAATGTTTTCAAAAGTGATAGATGCACAGGAAAGGGATGAGTGGCTGTTACCTGAAATCAGGAAGCCACCCTGGCCTTTGTCTTGGAGAGCACTTGGAGCTAAGCTGAGTCGCCGCTTCTGAAATAGGGCTGCCTCAACTGCTGCTGTTAGTACCTGAAAATGCTGGAGTCTATATTTCCTTGGTAGTTGCCTTTCTGCTAATTTGAGAGTTGAATAGAGAAGGACTTTTTGTCTTGCTTTTACCTTCTAAATTCCTGCCTCCCACTTGTAGGACCTATCAAGAAACCAGCCAAGAGAATCTGGAATTGTCATTTTCTGCACACCACCTTTCCCTCCCAGTAACGAGAAAGCGTGGAGGGTCAGGAAGCAAAGTGCATACCAGCTGACTGGATCTGCCCAGTGCTCTTTACCTTAGCGCTCTAAACATCAAGGAGCAAGGAGGTTCATCAGGGCGATAGCCATAGATACCTGCATATAAGAGTGTATTAACATTTTCAGGCCACTGCTTAATCAATAGTTTCATGTGTGTAAGCACTTTAGAAAGTGCTCTCGAGAAATTAAAAAAAAAAAATTAAAATAGTTGCTCTTACAACTCTTATAACTTCTTGATGAATGAAGAAAAATACACATGTAATGTCAGTGAATAATACATAAAATTGGGAGGCTGAGTTGTGATAATAGTCTTGAGTCATTAAAGATTTGTCTGAGAGCAGGAGGGGAGAAATGACAGCTGAAGAAGTATGACACGTGATGGGGTTGAACTTTATCTCAAAGGGTAATTAATGTTTGCAGAGGTGAAGGGAAGAAGGAAAAACATTCTGAGCAACAGGAAGAACATGAATGGGATAGAGAACACAGGATTGAGTGGTGGGATCTTTCAAAAATCTGAAGATACTATCTTATTTTGACGTAAAGTAAGCTTTAGAAGAATATACCAGAATTAACAAACTAAACTTTTTTTTTTCTTTTACCAAGATTGCTGTCAATTTGGAACTCTAGAAACCACACTGCAATAGATAAGGGAACTAAGTTGTTTACCTCAGAGAAGAGAAACCAAATGGGAATGCCTATAAAGTGTTATATAGAAGAAAGAATGAACTTTTTTGGTTATTTGAAGAGGAAGAGCTCCAGTCATTGCACTAAAGTTAGAAGTATTCAGCTCTAAATTCAATGAAAAGGAATTCTTTAAACAATTGCTATCTGAAAATGAAACATACTGCCTCATGTAGATTTAATATCTTTAACCTTGAGTTGTTTTCACAGAAGTGACCATGTATATATCAGGCAACACTGTATACAGAACAAAGAAAACGATCACAAAGTCCCTTTAAAAAAAAAAAAAGGAGTAGGTAGGGTGGCATTCATCAAGAAACCTGAAAAACATTTAGTTTACACTTAGTTTTTCTTACCTGCCTACTTTGTGCCAGGTACAATCAAGGGAAGGGTGAATAAATAAATTAATAATTAATAATTAATAAATTAATTCCGTGTTCTCTAAAACAAGTGTGAAGGAAAAAAAATAAAATAAATGTAAAGGAATCTAGTCTTACAGGTGCTCCATGGGTGAGGAATAAGCTTGAAGTAAAATAATGTTGTGAAATTCTATATCCATTTAACTTTTTTTTTTTTAAGATTTTATTTATTTATTTGACAGAGAGAGATCACAAGTAGATGGAGAGGCAGGCAGAGAGAGAGAGAGAGAGAGAGAGACATGGAAGCAGGCTCCCTGCTGAGCAGAGAGCCCGATGCGGGACTCGATCCCAGGACCCTGAGACCATGACCTGAGCTGAAGGCAGCAGCTTAACCCACTGAGCCACCCAGGCGCCCCTCCATTTAACTTTTTAATAATAATTCACAGAATATAAAATGCTTTCATGGATCTGCAATGAAATGAGCTTGCTTAAACTCTGAATCATGTAGCATTTTCCAAATTTATCTCAAAAACAATCTTTTTAAAGTATAGCAACAGTCTGGAACTTGTGTTTTCATGGGACCAATTTTTTGCGATACATTTTAATTATAATCACAACTACTGCCTATGGGAGTCTATGATCTACTAAGGGAAAGAGGTAAAACACAATTTATCTCAATGGTGGGGAGGAACAGGAAAGAATTTCTGGAAAAGTATGTAGCTAGAACCTATAGGATACTCAGGTATTACTGGGAAAGAGGATGGAAAAGAGTCTTTGAGATAGGAAACTTCAAATGTGAAGTCCTACTTGTGATTATGATTCATTGGTGAACAGCATGATACATTTTTAAAGACATGTTTAATATGTATTTGATATTTAAAATCTATTAATACAGATTTGTTTTGCATCTCAGATTTTTTGGTAGGGCTCTACAAAGATTATTGAAACACAGAATTACATAGCCTGAAGTGTTGCGACCCTCTAATCAGAAAGTTTTCTAGAATGGTCTGACATGAACGTATTCTTTATTTAAATGTTTTTGGTCACTGGGAACACTCTATCTCATGATGCATTTTCCCTCCTTACAGTAAGATGAGATCAACCTTTCTGTAACTTTCACCTGTCCCAGGTCTGCATTCTTGAGTTGCAGAGAAAGAAATCTGGGCTTTGTTACTTTGGGAGTACTAAAGAGTCATTTTCTCTTGGCGATGGAATTTAAAATCAGGTCTATTTAATGGAGTTTTCACTTGCTCTGCACATTCATTTTAATACCAGACACTTCACTGCTTTTGACATGTGAAATATATCTGTATGTCTTAAAGTTTTCTTAAGACTACAATATAAATATTGAGTTTTATATAACCTTGTATTTATCAAGGGAGTATTTTGGGGATTTGGTTTCAGCATCTTTTTGTAAAAATGTTAGATCTTAGGAACATTTTCATAATTCAGCAGGGTCTGTAATGTTAATGGACCTGAGCAGCAGGATTCTTGGACCACATACTATAATTACTCCTTAGAGTGCTTGTAATTTCAATTCCAGAGCCTAATGCTAGCTGTAATTCATTTGTTTTTCTTCTCTTATTGAAAGTGATTCACAGCAGCCCACTGATTTTGGAAATCTATTGCTTTTTCTCAATTCTAAGTTGGTAGTCAAAATTCAAATTAAAATATGGTATTGGAAAAAACATGGTAGGGATTGAAAAAATTAATGGATAGACAAATATTTTCTTTGGGCAAAAGATTCTTTTAAAACCATTTAAATCACTCAGGGACAAATTAGAATTTTCTTTCTTCTTTTTCATCTCAGCCTTCCAGTGTTCAGAATACTGAAGTTTAAGGAAAATATGTTCTTCTTTTGGTTGAAATTCAATAGTTGCAAATTACTCAGTAACTTCAAATTCTAATTTAGACGTGAGATATAGGCAATAAATCTTGATAATTTTTGTGTGTGTTTGTGTGTGCACATTTGGTATCTCAAGATTAAAATATAAGACTTTTCTTCAAACCAGTTAAAATTATTTTAGCTTAGCTTTGAGTAGAGAGTTTTATATCTGTTTTAAATCAATTGAAACAAATTCTGTGATTTTATAAAATGAGGAAACTGAGTCTAATAAAAGTTAAATGATTTATATTAGAAGTTGAAATTTCTTAAGTATATTCACCCAATATGGTGAAAATACTAACACCTAGTATGGTGTGCTGTTTTACTTGCTAATAGACCCAATAGTGTTACAACAAATTTAAAAGTATTTTGGCTGTTCAAATAGTGATGGTAGTTTTATTTTAATAATTATGGTTAAGGGATGCCTAGGTGGCTCAGTTGCTTCAGTTAAGGGTCTGCATTGGCTAAGGTCATGATCCCAGGGTCCTGAGATAAAAGCCCTACATTGGGCTCCTTGCTTAGCAAGGAGCCTGCTTCTCCCTTTGCCTGCTCTGCGTGCTGCTCCCCCTGCTTATGGTCTTAATTTGCTCTCTCTGACAAATTAATTAATTAATTAATTAATCTTTAAAAAAGTATGATTAAGTTCAAGAAGAAAGAGATATCTGAATTAGAAATCGAAACCTAAGTAAAGCTAACTCACAAAAGATGTGATACTTATTATTTCTAATTTTCTGGTTTATTTTTTTCCCACCAGGAAAATCATCTCTTGTGATCTTACCTTATGAAGAACTTCTTATGGTAAGGAAATTTAATCAATCAAAATTTTATAAAAATGATCATAACATGTTTATTGCTGGTCATTATCTGTGTTTTTTTTTCCAAACAAAAGCCCAATATACAAAGGGCTGAGAAAAAGTAGATTGCTCCTGCTTCCAGGCATTTTCCCCCCATTAATCTGATCTATTTATTTATTTATTTATTTATTTATGAAATACAACCTGGTTGTTTTTTTTTTAATGGTACATATCACAACCTGATTTTTACTTGTTTATATCTTGGTTGACTATCTTTCTCATTAGAAGGTACCTTCTAGGGGATCTAGCATGCTTACTTATTGACAAATATCTGACCTGTACTAGATTTTTGTTGAATAGATGCATTAATGATCACTAAATAAAACAGGATGGTGGGGTAGATTGAGTGGTTAGAGAGTGATGATGGCTATGTCTGCTAGAGTAGTCAGAAAAACCTCGCTGAGCGGGTAACACGAGTGGAGACATGAATGCTGAGTTGGGGTCAGCAATGCAAAAACAAAGACTTAGAATATTCCAAGTAGGAGGAATGACAGATACAAAGCCCTTAAGATGGGAAAGAGGTAGAAGACTTTGTTTTAAAGATCTATAGATTAAGGTCTCAGTCTTAGAAATTAATTGTATGGAGTACGGACTTTCTAGAGCCAGATTCCTGATGGACAGCCTTAGTCATATGCCCTCCTACCACTTTGCTATCACCTCTTAAATGGACAGTAAATACAATTTTCATGATAGAGACATGTGGCACTTACTAGAGAATGACACAGAAATCAGCAGCTGGAAGAATAGGAAACTTGAAGTGCCACATAGACATGTAAACTAAGAAGCAAGGAAAGTTTTATATAGTTGAAGGAATTATAAGCATTTCATTTGAATAGTTTGAGGAGTAGCAATAGGGGTAGGTTGGCTGAAGAAGTAAGCAGAGGTGAGAATTATAGGGGAAGAGGTCTGTCATAAAGCCAGACATGTGGATGCTTTAGAATCTTGTTAGTTTTTAAAACATTTTTTTTCAGTAAATAATAGTGGTTGAGAATGTGATATCTGAAGCTGGATTGAATCTTCATATACCCACTTACCAGCCTGTAACCTTGAGCAAGTAACTATTGTTTTTTGAGCCAAACTTCCTGGCCTGTAAAATGGTACTACTATTTGAATGTACATCATATAGGTACTAAATAAGTTAGTTTGAGTAAAATGGGGAAAAATTGGAGAATTTTAAGTATAGGAGTAACAAGATACTGCTTGAATTTTAGTGCAATCATTCTGGCTTTTGAGTGGAAAATTCACTGAGGAGTGAGAGCAAAGGTTGAAGTAGGAAAATCAGTTAGGAGACAATTGAAAAAATCCGGTTTGGAACAGAACAGTGGCAGTAGGAAGGATGAAAAGTGGTCAGAATCTAGATATAATTTGAAGGTAGACCAAATAAAGCTAGCTTGTGAATCAGTTGAGAGATGAGAGATAAAGTAAGGAGTCAAGAAAGACTCCCATGTTTTTTAATATGAATAACCAAAAGGATAGCATAGCCTTCACTGAAATTTGAAAGACCAAGATGAAACATGTTCTGTAGGAAAATAAAAATTCCCCTTTGAACATTTTTATTTTAAGATGTCAGTTAAACCTCAAAAAATGGAGATATTAAGTAAGCAGTTATATATTTACCTTAGGATTTAAAGTCATGAGATAGGATGAAGTCACCAAGAGAGTGGTTCAGAAAGAGAAATGAAAGAATCTAAGACCCAAGGACTGGGATACCTCAGTGTTGGTCATTGAGGTAGGAAAATAACCTGAACATTAAAGAAGAAAGTGCGTCAAGGTAGAGGGAATGGTCAAACATGTCACCTGCTTCTCTTGGATTAAGTAATACCAGGTGAGGATGAAAAAAATCAATGTAAGGAGAAAAATTGAAAACAGTGAGCATGGAAAACCGTCTCAGAGTATATTTCTGTAAAGGAGAACAAATAAAAGAAGTGGTAGCTAAAGGGGAGGTGAGAATGGGAACAATCTGTTGGGGAGAATAAGATAGATGACTCTTACCCTTGAGTGGGTGAGAAGCCATGGACTCTTGTTCACATTGCAGAGGGGCACTTATTAATGGGGATGTTGATGTTTCATCTATCTCATTTAGATGAAAGAATATATGGTAGGAGGGTGAAAGTTGTTTGACTTTCTCAGTGAAATAAGAGAGAAAACTGACAACTGAGAATCTGATTGAGGGAGTCTCAGAAGTTGAAGATTTAAAGAATGGAAAGGCATATTACAGTTGTCTATAAGTGGTCTAGGAAACTTAATTATTAAGTTTTAAAGGAATTGTTAAATATTAAGGAATCACTTAAGATTCATAATCAAACATTTCGAAAGAGACCAGTCTTCTCTCTTTTCTCTTCTTGTTCCATTCCTTTTCTCTTCTCTTCTTCTTTCTCTCTTTCCTATATGTATGTATATGACCAGAAAGTAAGTGCTCGAACTTGTGAATATGAAAATCTTGGTTGTTATTCGTATGATGGTATAATGTCAGAAGAATCATCTCCTATAAACTGATATCACTAAGATTTGTAAGATATTTGAGAGAGTGATGAAATAGAAAGCAAGCTTTTCAATAAATTAAGAGGAATAACATGAGGGACAGAAGTTAACTATAAAGAGTGGTATATGGTAATATTTGTTGACATATTCAAAGTTAAAGCATGTGAGAGAGAATGAAAAGGGAATAATCAGGAATTGGAGATGAGGCATACAGAGGACACTTAGCCAAATACAGGCTCAGGTGTGTGGGGAAAGAGGGAGAAAAATATACTGAATATATATAAAATATATATATATATAAATTTTATACATATATAAATATATATAAAAATATACTGACTTGCACAGAGCACAGTGGGCAAGTTTTAGGAACTGTGGAAGGCTAGGAGAGAAGGAATAGGAGAAGCTGTGCAGAGTCTAAAGGGATGAAAATGTAAGAAATGAGATATGAAGTCAGGAGCTTCTTACAGTGATCTGAAATAAACCACAATGAAGGCTATAGGGGTGGTGGTCTCAAGGAAGAAGTATTGAGAAACTTATGGCACCTGGGGTACCCTCTGTACTATTTCTCAAGGCAGTGGGAAGCAAGAAAATTCCAGTATTGTACCCACACATCTCTCTCTTGACAATCATCGTGGAAGTGTTTGACACCTGATGAGAAGTTATCTTAATCTGGGTGCAAAAAACTAGAGGTGTGTAGTGAATTTGTTGTTCATATAATACTCATTGTTAAAGTGAAAAAATAAAAAGAAATATATATATTCTGATCCAGGCCAATTGTAATCTTTTGAGATTACTTGGGAAGGGGTGGTGGTCACTCTCCTGGAGTATCCCACAAAATTTCACATTGAGTAGGAATCTTATTTAGATCAATCTCAAATTATTTTTCCAAATTATTTTGATTTAAACAATAGGTGGTTATGTTAAGAAGCCATTCCTTTTGTATTTAATTTCTCCATTGACTTGATTAAGTGCAACAGTTTTTCCCTCTAAGATTTCTCTCACCGGGAGGTTTTTCACGGCTCTCCTTGTTATCCTTTCTCTTCTTTTGGTTGTCTGGCAGTGAAATCATAATCCTATCTTTTACAACATCACAGGCTGATAGCAGCATGAGCACACTCAGAGGATTCTTGCTCTCATTAAGCTTTTAATTTCTTTATTGACTTTAATTAAATTTGAGAGGCTTCTTCAATAACAAAGAAACATGTTTGTATGTTGTATTAGTAACATTGTATTCACGGGGCGCCTGGGTGGCTCAGTGGGTTAAAGCCTCTGCCTTTGGCTCAGGTCATGATTCTAGGGTTCTGGGATTGAGCCCCGTATCAGGCTCTCTGCTCAGCAGGGAGCCTGCTTCCTCCTCTCTCTCTGCCTACTTGTGATCTCTGTCAAATAAATAAATAAAATCTAAAAAAAAAAAAAACCATTGTATTCACTAGACTATAGATGATATTTTGGAGGAAAGGATAAGGTGTTCTGCTCTCCTAGAATCAGAAATGTGATGTTTTCCATCGTTGAATTTCTTGCTTTTTTTTTTTTTAAGATTTTATTTATTTTTTTGACAGAGATCACAAGTAGGCAGAGAGGCAGGCAGAGAGAGGGAGGAGGAAGAAGGCTCCCTGCTGAGCAAAGAGCCCAATATGGGGCTGGACACGGGGACCCTGGGATGTGAAGCCGATGGCAGAGGCTTTAACCCACTGAGCCACCCAGGTGGCCGAATTTCTTGCTTTTAAAGGAGACATTCCATTATATGAACCACCATAAAAATTGCACTACTTCCTAGAAAGAGCTTAAGAAGTCAGTGATTCTCAGGTGAAACTTTATAAACAGTATTTTAGCTGAATTTGCTTAGTGTAAATCATACTAAACGGTGCCTATGTTTTTTAAAATGCAATGAGGATCTTTGTAAGTTCAATAAAAAGTGCTTATTGAACACCTCTGATATCTTATTCACTGTTTTAAGCAGTGAATTTAATTGGTGCTTTAGGGAAAAAATATGCCTGCTCTCACAGGACCTGTATTACAATATAGTAATGGAGATGGACAACAAACAGGTAAACTGATTTAAATAACATTTTAAATAGTTATATGAAACTTGAAAAAATTAAGCAGGATTACATGATGGAGTGACTGATAGAATGGAGGGTGAGGACAAGAGAAAGTGGTCAGAGAAGGTTTCTTTGAACAGGTGATAATTCAGCCAAAAGAACTATTCATTTATTACATTCAGTCTTTTTCTTGCTAGTTTTTCTTTTTCTTGATAGTTTTGGTAAACTGATTAAATCTGCTTGTTGAATTAAAGTAGCATATCAGTATTTGGAATCAGAGCTAATGGGAAGAAATGAAAGTTTATTTCAAATAATAAATAATATTCTTAATTTCCATAAAAGGATCCAAATCAAATATATTTACTCATTATTTGAGGTTCTTGTAATAATTAGAAACTTGCCATAAAGGGGAAAATGAAGTAGATAAAAGTGCACAAAACCTGAAATTTGCTTCACTGTGGGTAATATTCTATAGCTACACTCTTCAGCTAGTCAACACTAGTCCCATGTGGCTATTGAACATTTGAATAAGGCTGTATCTCATGCTGAGATGTGCTGTTAGTGTAAAACAAACAACCTATTTCAAAGACTTAGTACAACAAAAAACAAAATTTTTTTAAAGATTTTATTTATTCATTTGACAGAGATCACAAGTAAGCAGAGAGGCAGGCAGAGAGAGAGGAAGGGAAGCAGGCTCCCTGCTGAGCAGAGAGCCCGATGCGGGGCTCGATCCAGGACCCTGATATCATGACCTGAGCTAAAGGCAGAGGCTTTAACCCACTGAGCCACCCAGGCGCCCCAAAAAACAAAATGTTTAATTGATTATAGGTTGAAATAATATTTTAGACAGACAAGTTGTAATTATGTATATTTTAATTAATTTCAACAGTTTCTTTTACTTTTTAAAATGTGGCTACCAGAAAATTTAAAATTCTATATGCAGCTTTATTTATTTATTTATTTATTTATTGTGGTCACATTTTGTTCCTGCTGATCAACACTGTTCTGTAGAATTGCCAAGTGTCCCTTACACAGATTGCAGAGAATTTACTGCATATTCATTTAAGTGAATTAAATTTTCATGAAAGAGGGCATATTTTCCAATTTAAATGACAAAGTCCAAATTGAATTTAAGACAAAATAATACTGAGGTTATATTATGACCAATGTCTATTAATATTTGGGCATGACCTGCTAACACAAAATAATCTTTGAAATCTACTGATTTGTCACCTCATGACAGTGCACGGGAGAAGAATGAGGCACAAAAAAGTCAGCTGCAAGAGAATGGGAGCAGGGGACGACAGTAAAAAAGACTGTTGCTCTGAACAATTCCTGTCTCATATTTATTAGAAAGTGGGTAACAACAAACAAAGAAGCCGGAGAAGATTACACATTGACCATGAGTTTTGTAGATACGAAAGAAGAAAGGCAAAATATGTTTGTTTACATAGTACCTGACCTACAGTGAGCAAGCCCAAACGAAAGGATTGTCTGACTAACTGCTGGTGCTCTCCAGAGAAGGGGAGATAACGAAAAAATGAAGCAGGCAGCGTTCTGCCCTTGCGTAAGCTCGGTGTCCCCAGCTGCTCGGCTTCAAGGACGCATACTGTCCTCTCCCCCAGAGGCCTATTGCCAGTACATGTTCTTCTTAAAGCTACATCTACGCATACTTGGTACCGAGTATAATTTCTCATAGGTTATATTTTAAGCAGTATGTTGTTCTGAGGGACGGTTACACTGATTTTTGTATTATGTTAGGGAAAAAAACATTCTAATTTGTTGGGAAACATAGAATGTCTTCTAGAATACCTAGCTACATTGACTAAGTCAAATGTCTTTTCATTCTCCATGATCATGTACAACTTGAACTAAAACTTAGGTGACTTTTTCAGGTACCACCTTTGGGTAAAAAGAAAGAAGTTTTTACTTTCACAAATTAAGCTATCTAACTAGAAACTGTAGTGATATTTTTCATCTGATCCAAACACTTTTATACACAGACCTCAGTCTAAGTAATTCAACCAGCCGTATGAACTGTCAGAAAAACATTCTCTCTAGGTTGAAACTATTCTGATGAGAAAGAGGTTATCTACTCTTGTCACTTGTTTACTTGCTTGCTTGTTTTATACAGCCATTTTCCTTGCTTATGACGCATATTTTAAAGGCAGAGATACTCAGAAGTAACAACATTGTATGTGTAACAAATATACCAGGTCACAATTATCAGTTTAGGATAAATAGAAAAGGCAAACCTAGTTTTAGTTTAATTTCTTAAGCACATAAATTTTCTATAGGGTCTTGACTTGATCGAGCACAATAATACCCTATCTGGTAAAGAACTTTTTAGAATTTCCAAATGTCTGGGTTCTTTCAGGCCAAATGGAATCCTCTTTAACAGTGAGTAACTAATTACTTGAGGATAAACTTTTGAAGGATTATGTTTTTCACTCCATGCTTGTATGGATCCCTTGTTCATGCTGATGAAATTTAGAATCTTTGTATAGTGATTAACTATTACTGCGTAACAATTACTCTAATACTTAGTGGCTTAAAACAACAGTGTCGCTATGCTCACTGATTCTGTGGGTTAGGAATTTTAAAAAGTCACAAAATAAATAGATTTTCACTCTTTAGTGATATCTGGGGCCTGGCTTGACCCTTAGCCTGGATTCTCAAAGGGCGCATCAATATATCTGGAGTCTTCATGTGTCTTGGGCTTTTTAGAAAATGGCTTCCTCAGAATGGTTAGACCCTTGCATGTCATTTCAGAGTCCCACAAGTGAGTGTTACAGTGAACAAGACAAAAGCTGCATTGATTTTTATGACTCAGCCCCGGACATCATATAGTATCAGTTCTGCCATGTTGTATTAGTTGCAAGCAAATCACAAACTCAACCAGATTCTAGGGAAGGAAGGAACATAGAATTTACCTCCTCATGTAAGGAGTGTCAGAGAACTTGAACACATGTTTTAAAACCGTCAAATACTGGGGGACCAATATCTCTTCAAAAGAAGTCTTGAAAGACAAATATAGAATTGTAAAGGCAGATACTAATGGAACAGCTATTTTTCTGGTAATCTAATGTAGATAATTATATGATTTTTATTATTGGGTGTTGGGGGTGGTAGGAGAAAAATTATTTGATCCATTAAGAAATTAGTAATATCTAATTTTCAAAACTTGAAAAGAGAATTTGGAATTTTAAGCTTTTAGCATCAAATCTTTTTTGCTTTTACTATAATAACTTTCATTTTCCTTGAACTTCATCTTTTCAGTTCTTAAGAATAAATGCATTAGTATTACTTTTTTGAGTAAATATTGTGTATTTATATATAATAGAAAATTAAGCCCTACTGAATTAGACTGCGGTCTTTGGAGAATCATTATTTCTTTCATTCTTTAAGCTTTTGATATCTATTTAGGATTATATGCTTGCTTATTTTTAAAATAATCACTCTCCTAAATGATCTTTTTGAAATTTTGTGTGCTCATCTATTGCTCTCATGCACATAAAAGATACAAAGATATGGACCCTGCTTTATGGAATTTATGTTTTTAATAGGAAGATACATAGGATACATAAATATGCAAGTAACAAAAAAATCAGGAAGTCATAGTTTTATAGTGAAAGAAAATAGGGTGAAAATAAAATAAAGTAAAATAAGCGATGTGATAGGACTGGAGAGGAGGTGTGGTTTTGCTTTGGAATAAAACATCAGGGAAAATCTCAAAATCTAAATCACGATATCTAAACTGGAACATAAGTGATAAGACAGCTGTAGATTTGTGAAAAGTCTGGTGACTTTTTTCTAATGGTGACTATGGTTAGTTTTATCTATTAACTGGGTTATAGAATGCCTGATAGCTGGTAAAACATTATTTCCCGGTGTGTCAGCTGAGGGTATTTCTGGAAGAGATTAGTATTTGATTCAGTAGACTAAGTAAAGAAGTCTGCCCCCACCAATGTGAGAGGACATTACCCAATCTGTTGAGGGCCTGAATGGAACAAAGGGAAAAGGACAAATTCACTCTCTTCTTGAGCTAAAATGTTAATCTTTTCCTATCCTCAGGCATTAGAGCCCCTGATACAAGGGCCTTTGGGCTTGAATTATACCAGTCTGTAGAGGGCAGATTATGGGACTTGCAGACCTATATAACTGGATGAGTCACTTCCTAAAGTAAATCTCTCCTCCCCTTCTTTCCTTTTGTTATTCCTATCTATCTACCTATCATCTATCTATCTATCTAATCATTCTGTCTATATCCTATTAGTTGTTTCACGGGAGAACCTGACTGATGATACAGTGACCATTTCAAGTAGAACAGCATTAACAATCAGCCCCGGTTTTTTGGCCATATTTTAACACTTGCTCCCTCTTGCCTATTACCTACTTCTCCTTTTCAGCAAGAAAACAAACAAAAATTAAACAATGAAAAAAAAAGTGAAACCACCTTATCTTTCAAGATCCAACTGAGTTATCAACTTGCCTTTTTTCACCTTACAAAATATTCACTTTTCCTTCTATCTTTTCAGAATGTTTTACCACTTATCATATTGTATCATTAGTATTTGGCTTGTTGCTGTTTATTTTCTTACTAAATGGAAGCTTGACTGGAGTAAATGTGTTTGGTTTTGGTTTTACATGGGGTGGGATGTACGTTTGTGTTTACCTCAGTGTTTGGCACATAATTAACTCAAAAAATGTTTCTTTAATGTAGTTTTGAATCCACCCCCCCTTTTTTTTAATGTTGAGGCGGCCATTTGATAGTAAATTTTTCCCGGAAGACTTCCGTTCATTCAGTTATATTTGACCAGGTGTTTTTGTGTCTTTGCCAATCCACTATAGATGATATGATGGGAAAAACACCTGATAACTCACCTGGAACAATTTTAGAACTTGAAAGAAAGTTTAATGAATCGACTATGTTTTCAGTCAGTGATAACCCCTGAACAAGAGAGGATTGATACTTGTTGTATGGGATTTGCAGCTTTTCTAACACATTCCACCAACTAATCACCTCCTGTTAAGTGTAAATGTGTTTTCAGTGTCCTGCTATCTGAAGAACTACTGTAGTCATTGTTTGGTAATTACAGGTTAGCTTATCTATTAAGAACTGTGAAAAAAAACAACAGTTGTGATAAAGCCATAAATGTACATTCTCATGCAAGAAAAAGAAAAAAAGACAGGGGAAGAAACATCCTTTTCTTCCCTTTGTTTTCCTAAAACTCTAGCATCCTATTATTTCTCCTATTTCTTCATCTGCCTTTTTTTTTTTTTTTCCTACTTTGAGTTCTCTTCCTATTTAACTGTGGTCCTTTTCTAAAGTCCTAAGTTTGTTTGATGATTTTCTGTCTAAATTCTTTCTACTTAATACTGAATTGTTATTTTGGTTTCCAAATTATAAGAGTGATGATAGTAACAACTGATAACTAGACTACACTTCAGAGTTTCTAAAGAAATTCCCACTAATTATCACATTTGATAAAGCTTTTATTCCTGTGAATCTATTGCCTACAAAATAGCATTTTTAAAGTACCTGTCCATATTTTAATTTTTTGTGTCATCTACCTCACTGTTATCCTAAGGTTAGTTTCCTGACTGCTCTGTAATGATGGTGGTGCTGATACTTCTTCATTGTAATGACTTTTTAGTTGCTTTCATTTCACTCTCTTCCAAACATGCTCTTTATCAATTTTAAAATTTCAAATTCTCCTTTTTTGAAACATTCTCTCAGTCTTCATCAACATCTCCATTCCATAACATTAGGAAAGCTGACCAAAGTTATTATTTTATCTTATTGTATGTTGTTAGAGGTTTTCGAAATATTTGTAAGTAATAATAGAAATTCCTCAAAAGAGGTAACCATTATAACTTTAACTTCTTATTACTTAAGGTCTTGTATATAACAGGTTGTACAATAAAGTGTTGTGGCAGATTGATTTTCAGGAGAAGTGGTTTCATTAAATAATTTGGTAAACCAAAATACAAGTGAGGAAGATGATTTTTCACATGTTCTGATAAAATATAAATGTTCTTATATTAAAATGCAGTACGGTTACACTTTGATATTATAGAGCCCCTGAGTTCCTATAGTCCCACTAAAACCTGCTTAAGGTTGATAGGTTTTACAGAAAGGTAAAGTTTAAATGAATTAATCTTGGATTAGGAATTGTATTCAAAGCATGGATTCAGTGTAGAACCTGAAGAGTGAAGAGCTTCTCCTTGAGAGGTTATTAATAACACAATGAAGATGGTAGCATAATTCTTGTTGAGTTGATGATCTTCTTAATTAGATGTTGACACTTGTATTCAGTTGAATTTAGTTATTTTTTGAATCACTGATCATCAGCCTGGAAATTCTTTTTTCAGTTAATAGATCAACACTTAGTACACTTCCTATAATAGGACTTAATGTTGAAAGCCACAATTTAGAAAACTGAGAAGGGAAAATGAATGGTGCCCATTAATTTTATCAGCCAGTGGTTTTTCTTATTAGTCAACATAGTCAGGGGGTACATCTTAAGTGCCAGACTTTGGTGAACACGTTTCTTATGGTATTTAAATAAAAATAAATTACTTGTAACTTTGAGGTGGGGGAAATGCTAAATGTAATTAATACAAAATATGTTGATACCTAGTTCTTTTGACTCTCAGTTGGATCTGCATTATCTAGGTAGAAAGGGTTCTTTCAGTTAAATGACATGGCTTCTGTATAAAGTCCTATCACTGAAGTAACTGAGGCAAGAGTTAGAAAAACTATTGCCATGTAATCAGAGAGCTGAGATGATGGGGGTTTTGGATGGAGAGATAGTACCTTTTATGACATTCACAGCCATCTAATTAGGAAGGAAAAAATCCTAAGTGATAATAACAGAGATAGAAATTTGTTTGAAGGGCACCTGAGTTGCTCAGTAAGTTGAATGTTCCAACACTTTTAAAAAAAAAAAATTAATTTAATTTTTTTTTTTCAGTGTTCCAAAACTCATTGTTTGTGCATGACACACAGTGCTCTATGCAATACGTGCGACTTATTGGAACCTATGTTCCAACTCTTGATTTTTGGCTCAGGTCATGATCTGAGGGTCATAGTATTGAACCCTGTGTAGGGCTCTGTGCTCAGAAGGGAGTCTGCTTGAGATTCTCTCAGTCCATCTCCCTCTGCCCCTACCCTCTGCTCTCTCTCTCAAATAAATAAATAAATCTAAAGTTAAAAAAAAGAAAGATAAAGAAATTTGTTCAAAAGCATTAGAAAAATATAAAAACCAATGATAAAGACTCTACCTAAGAGGTTAACTTTAAAAAAATGGTAGATGCAGACAGACATTTATGCAATCAGTAATTTAGACCAAATACATAGAAGTAACTTCATAACACAAACTGGCATAAATGATGATTGTAATATGCAGAGTTACAGAATAACATTAAGTAGGTGATGTAGAGGGAATATTTGGCGTGATTGGTTCAAAAACAATCCTTAGACTGGTTTAAGGATTTCCAATGCTTAAGGTACTAAGAAATTATATCAGAAACCCACTTTTTATCATGAAAATAATATAATTATGCTTTCAGTAAATAACACAATAAATAAAATATCCTGTCAGGGAATTCTCTCATTCTTTTTTTCTTCTTTAATATTTTATTTATGTATTTGACAGAGATCACAAGTAGGCAGAGAGGCAGGCAGATCTGAGAGGGTGGGGGAAGCAGGCTCCCTTCTGAGTAGAGAGCACGATGCGGAGCTTGATCCCAGGACGGTGAGATCATGACCTGAGCCGAAGACAGAGGCTTAACCCACTGAGCCATCCAGGCGCCCGAATTCTCTCATTCTTATTCAGTTGTGTTGTTAATATGATAAAATTCATTCCTAGATAATATGTGATAGTTAAACAGGAAAGATATTTGACATGGTGAACCTCTCTTCTCTCTCATTATCGTAGTTAAGGTGAGAAGGTAGGGTTAGATGTATCCTTAACAGAACTTGGTTTCAGTAAGTCTTGTTTTTGTCCCTCTGTGTCCTATTCAAACCTAGACTTACGGAGAATATATGCTGGTGTCAAAGTATTTAAAGAAGGAGGCCATTAGTCTGGGGTGGCTCTAATGCCTCAGTAATCTGTGTAAGCAAACCAAACCTACCTCAGAGTCAATGCACCTGAATCCAAGAAAATGAAACCTAACGGCAATCAATCCCAAACAGATGCTGAGGCTTTTTCAAGGCAGGCAACTGCTTAAGCTATAACCAATCAAATAATTGCTTTGCTTCATTGTCTTCTCTATAAAACCTTGCCCCTAGCTTTTGTCTGTGCAATGCTTTCAACTGTTCTTGGTTTGCCTATGTGATTCCATTAAAAGTATACTCAAATAAGCTCTTGAAAATTTTAAGGTATCTCAGTTTTCCTTTTTATACAGGAGAACATGACTAATTATAAAGTTTTCCTTGTAGAAATTAAATCCCATCAGAGAGATTAAAAACAAGCCTTTGTTAATATATGCTAAATAATTTAAGCCTGTATATTAATAAATGACAATTCTTAGAGTTTCAATTTCTATAGGAAATCTGAAGTGACAGTGATCACTGCTGTGTGTCAATTAAGACTTTTGGTTGCAGGGTACAGAAAATTTAACCCGGAATGGTTCAAACAAAAGGCAAAATCTGTCTCTAGAATCTGATACTTCTAACCATACATGCAAACTCATTAGCTGCTTGAGTCAGAGGATCAAACAATGTCCTTCAATCTGTTTGCTTTCTAGATCTTGGTTGTCTTTCACAGGAGCTCCATTCTCAGACAGATGTACTCCTTGTGTTTGCAAGTTGGGTACCATTAGGCCAACTACTGCAAAGAAAGTAGATGAATTCTGTCTGAGAAATCTTAGTAAAACCTGCTCAGTTGGTTCTGATGAGGTCACATATCCATCTTGGAGCCAATCAGAGGCAGAGAAATGTGAGGCTTTTATTGGTCAGGTTTGTCACATGCCAGGCATTTAATTACAAATGGAATCATTTTCATGGGAACCACACGTGTTGAGACTAGGTGATGACTATTTCCCTAATGAGAATAAATAGCCAAAAATATATATTAGCTACTGCGTGACAGATCTAGAATAACCTGGGAGTTTTATAAAGGAGCCTGGAATAGTTTGGCCTTGAAGAATGGACAGACATGACTCTACTAAGAAAGAAAATGGAAACTGAAGAAGGATTCAGAATCTTGAATGTTATCACCACTAATAGAATTACTGTCAGTGAAATAATGCTTTTAAAAAATTAAAAAGGATCATACTGAGTACACACAAACTAATAAACTTTTACTAAATCATAATCAATAATAAAAGGTAATTTACAAACTAATTTATTCCAGAATCAACTGTTTCTGAATTCCAAAAAACTAGAGAAAGATTTGGATTATTTTTGTTTTTAATTATATGTTTTTTAAATTGTTTAGGAAAAGTTAAAATTTAAACACCAGATTATTATGGTACCCTAAAATGTCTCATGGATTTTCTTTGGCTTCCTGAACTTCAAATTTACAAAAAACAATTAAGTGAAAAAATAACCAAATAAGAGGTAAATAGAAGGAAAGATTGTCACTTTGAAAATGTAAGCTGTACTATAGATGTTGTATCCTTAGTTTTATTTTCTACAGAGACTGTTATAAATCTTGGGTGCTCAATCATTTAATCGATTTGATTGGTTTATGTGTATTCAATTAAGGCAAAGTTGAAACTTATTGCTCATGGTGTGATTTAGTAAGGAAATATGGTTGGGAGTCAAAGAGGAGAGAACAGGGAAGGGGAGTGAAGGGAGAGGAAGAGGGAGAGAGAAAGGAGAATAGTCTGGAACATGAAATGAAATATCCTCCTATGCCAGATATGAGAGATTCAAATACCTTTTGATCTGTAGAATGTGTGAAGTATATTTCTATTAGAATGGAAATGCCTTGCAGTGTGAGTTTTCTGCATTATAAAGAAAGGAAGGAGATTGGTTTTCTGTTCATGCTTCGGCTTTATCTTTTATCATCAAAGGTGCTGCTATTTTGGTGTCAGGTCCTGAAATGTGATGACAACATATGACCTTCACAGATTCTGAGTGAAATCCAGTGGGTGGTATGTACACTCACACCTGTGTTCTCTCAGACACAATTACTTATACTCAGGATAACTTTACATCAGCTGTGTTAATGATGTTGTATCATCAAGTGATAACATGATCACAGCTTTTGACACTGATTTTCCTAAGTATGGCATCAGTTTTCTTATAAACTTATTACCTTCTTCTTTTTTTCCATTAAGCTCCATTTTATTTTGACTGTGAGGTTAATTTTCATTAAGACTGAGTGAAATGCTGAAGGGAAAATATAGACTCTGACAACTTCAACAAGAAAGGGAAAAGAAAGTGGCAGAATATTTCACAATAAATGTAAAGGAAGACAAGGCAACATTTTGTGGTTAAAATTAAAAGGAGAGAAAATAGGTGCTTGGAAACTCAGCTGTGTGGGAGTACTGGAATTTATGTACTGTTCTTAAAGGGAGGTTGAATGGGCCTCAGAGTCTGTTTTATTTAGCTTATTAGGCAACTATGCAATATGTAATCAGAGTTGTCAGTTAATTTTTAAAAATTATTTTAACTTTTGGAAAAGATTGAAATGTAAATAATGAGATGAATGAAACAAAAGATAATTTATTTTAGTATATGATCTACCTTGAACTTGGGGATGTATTATTTGAACTTTAAGAAAACATTATTCAGGGGTGCCTGGGTGGCTCAGTGGGTTAAAGCCTCTGCCTTTGGCTCAGGTCATGATCCCAGGGTCCTGGGATCGAGCCCCATATCGGGCTCTCTGCTAGGCAGGGAGCCTGCTTCCTCCTTTCTCTCTCTGCCTGCCTCTCTGCCTACTTGTGATCTCTGTCAAATAAATAAATAAAATCTTAAAAAAAGAAAAAGAAAAGAAAACATCCTTCATTAAAGATGACTCTTTCTAGAGAACTGTACTGGATATGTGTATATGGATATGTGTAGTGTTTGTATTTTATCTTTCTTTTTAATTCACATAATTTTGTGTTGATGTGTTTTAAGATTGGGCTTGCTGAGAGTAGTTATTACCCCATAAGAACTACCTCTTGAAGATCTACTCATTTAGTGTTGAGGACAGAATTGTAAAGCTTAGAAAATTAGAAAATGTCATGCACTGTACACACACTCACAAGAACTTATAAGCAAATGAATAGGTCCTTTACCTGGGAACTTTGAAGCTTAAATCAAATTTGCCCAATTTTGGTACTTATTGAAAAATATTTTGTTTGTCCTTTTTGTTTGTATTTGAAACAAACAAAATTTATGTGTCTAAGTATTTTGAAACAAAAAGATGGGTCCGACACAGAAGTTTCAGAGAATTTAAGGAATTGCAGTGACTAAATATTTAATATAATGAGAATTTTCAGTTTTCCTTCTTCTCCCTGAAAATAGAGTTGATAAAGCTGGAGGATTACTTAAAGCTTGTATTTCAATAATATCATCAGCATTGTTCAGAGATTTCAATATATAAACCCAGTAATAATCGAGAAAAATATTATCTCATTAGTTGATCTTATCAGATTTGTGTTAAGTCTGTTTCTTAAAGGGTGAGGTTTTTTTTGTATTTTTATAATTAAAAAATTCAAAAAGTTGAAAATGAAATTATGAAGAAAATAATATTGGAAGTATCCATAATCCTCTAATCAGAGAAAACATTTTATATATTTTATTATTACCTTTGCATAAATACAATTTTTACTTAAATTGAGTTTATATCACATATTGTTTTTGCGTTTTTTTGAAGATTTATTTATTTATTTACTAGAAAGAGAGAGAGAAAGAGAGAGGCAGAGGGAGAAGGAAATTCTCTCAGATTCCACGCTGAGGGAAGATCCAGTGCGGGGCTTGAGCTCATGACCCTGAGATCATGACCTGAGCCAAGATGAAGAAATGGTCGCTCAACAAATTGAGCTACGTAGGCACCCCTGTTTCTTTTGCATTTTATTTTAAAATTTTATCATAGATGATTTCCAAATCATAGAATATTCTCAGGATCATTTTAATGAATACATGGTATTTCAGTCTTTGAATATGCTGTAATTTATTTAAAATTTCCAAAGAATTTGAGTATGTTGTTCTTTTTCTTTTTCCATTTTAAAACAGAATTGTATTTATATACTTTAATCTTTATAAATTAGATTATTTTAATATATATGCATATATATAAATCAACCTTAACTGCTAACTGATAATGATACAACACTAAAGGCACAATCCATGAAAGAAATAAATGACAAAATAGATTAAAATTAAAATTAAAACTTTTTGCTCTGTGAAAGATAATGTCAAGAGAATGAGAAGACAAACCAAACAGAGAAAATGCTTACAAAAGACTTATTGATGAACAACGGTTGCCTAAAATATACATAGAACACTTAAATATCAACAATAAGAAGACAACTCATTAAAAAATGGATCCAAGACCTTAAGAGATACCTCACCAGAGAATATATATAGATGGCAAATCAGCATATGAAAAGATACTTCTTCACATCATATGTCATCAGTGATTACAGATGAAAAACAATGATGTATCGCTATATACTTCTTAGAATGGACAAAATCCAAGATTATGGACAACACCAAACTCCAGTAAGAATGTAGAGCAATGGGAATTCTCATTCATTGTTGGCTGGAATGCAAAATGATGCAGCCACTGTGGAAGAAAATGTGGTTGTTTCCTTACAAAACTAAGGATGACCCCAGTAATCTACTACTTGATATTTACCCAAAGGAGTTGAAAGTTTATGTGAAAGTCTTACATCCACACAAAATCTTCACGTGGATGTTTGTAGTAATTTTACAGAGAATTCAGCAAAACTTAAAAGCAACCTTTTAATGTCCTTCCATGTGAATGACTAAACAAATGCTGCACATCTAGACAGTAGAGTATTATTCAGCACTTAAAAAAAAAGAAGTTATCAGGCCATAAAAAGGCATGGAAGAGATATACATACCTGTTACTAAGTGTTTAAAAGCCAATCTGAAAAAGCTATATATACTGTATGGTTCCAACTATATGACATTGTGGAAAAAACAAAGTTTTGTAGGCAATAAAATGATATGCGGTTGCCAGACATTTTGGGGAGGGAAGAGAAGAATAGGAAAATCACGGAGGATTTTTAGGGCAGTGTAATGATGTATATACCTCATTAGACATTTGTTCAAACCCATAGAATATTTCAGTAAGAGTGAGCTGCAGTGTGAACTGTACACTTTGGGTGATTGTGATGTTTCCATGTAGGTTCACCATTTGTAACAAATGTATCATTTCATAGGGGAATTTGATAAAGGAGAAGGGTGTATGTTTGGGGAGCCATCATGTAAATAGGAGATTCCTGTATCTTGCTGAGAATCCAGAATGGCTCTAAAAAATAAAATCTAAATTAAAAAAAAAATGCTGACTAGATAGACAAAAATCATATTATATTTTAATTTGCATTATATGTATAGTAAGTGAGAAAAGAACTTTTATTTTTTTAAGATTTTATTTATTTATTTGACAGAAATAGGGGCAGAGAGAGAGAGAGAACAAGTAAGGGGAACAGAAGAGGGAGAGGAAGAAGCAGACTCTCTGCTGAGCAGTGAGCCCTAAAATGGGCTCAATCTCAGGACCCTGAGATAATGACCTGAGCCGAAGGCAGATGCTTAACTGACTGAGCTACCCAGATGCCCCAGAAAAGAACTTCTAAAACAAATATAGTATTCATTCTGAATTTTGTTTCTTAATTGCATATTTATATAATTTGCCTCATTTTTTAATTGCTGTTTTGTATTTTTTTTTCAGCATCCAAATTCAGTTGTAAGAGCTACTGGGACTTAAAGGTTTTATGAAGATTATAAGCATTCTTTCAATAAAAAAATAATTAAGTAACATTTTCATACCCAATTTTTGAGCTAGTAGCTACTTTACTCTTTTTTTTTTTTAAGATTATTTATTTACTTATTTATTTGACAGAGAGAGAGATCACAAGTAGGCAGAGAGACAGGCGGAGAGAGAGAGTGAAACAGGCTCCCCGCTGAGCAGAGAGCCTGATGTGGACCTTGATCCCAGGACCCTGGGATCATGACCTGAGCTGAAGACAGAGGCTTAACCCACTGAGCCACCCAGGCACCCAGCCACTTTACTCTTTTTGCTAAAACATCATTTGCAAAGCTTGACCTTGTCCAAGTTATATAACATGATTGTATTGGTATTGCTAGGGACAAGTCATTATTAATTAATGGGGAGGTAGTCTAAGGTAAGCTGCTATTGTCAAATGTTTTCTAGAATTTCAGATTTGCTATTGTATTTTGATAATGTATCAAACATTGATTCAGCATGAAATTGAGATGACACAAAATTTTGGGGGGGTGAAAATAATTTTGACACATAAAAATGTTTATGTAGTTATAGTCATAGGTATGTTCAAAACTATGTATTTGTCCAAATTATTGTAGGCCTGTCCAAAACCAAACAAACCAAACCAACAGACCAAAGAATTAAGGTCCTCCAAAGATACCAGAGTGTATGAGTCAGATGGGACTATCATAAATAAATACCACAGGCTTGGTGGTTTAAACAATAGAATTTCATTCTCTCACAGTTCTGGAGGCTAGAAATCCAGGATCAGGTTGTTGGCAAATTTGGTTTCTTGTGAGGCCTCTTCTGGTTTTTCAGAGGGCCACCTTCTCATTGAGTCTTCACATGGCATCTTCTTGTTGACAGGGAGAGACAGTTTTCTCTTCTTAAAAGGAGACTAGTTTTATTGGATTAGGGCTCACCCTTATGACCTCATTAAGCCTTAATTACCTCCTTAAAGACCCCAGCTCTAAATAGTTTCACAAGGGGCCAGAACTTCAACATAAGAATTCTGGGGAGACAAAATTCAGCCCATAATAGATATGTACAGCTTTTGTTAAACCAGTTTTTTTAATTTATAAGGGAAAGAAAAGATTCTGGGCACCAGATTTATAATATGTAAAATTTCTAAAATCTTAACTAGGAATTGATATCAAAATAAGTGGAGTAGTACAATAAAGAAGACTCTGTTTCCCACCACTCACAGTTCATTTCAGCAAGTGGGAGCTTTTCTAACTCTGAGTGACCATGTTCTATGACATAGTCTCTTGCTTAAGAAAAATGCAATGCCGTGGACAAATTCAGGCAAAATATGCACTTTATTGTGAAATTTATAATGTGGGGTGCCTGGGTGGGTCAGTCATTAAGCATCTGTATTTGACTCAGGTCATGTTCCCATGAACATCCAGGCTCCTGGGTCAGCAGCTTCTCCCTCTGCCTGCTGCTCTTCCTGCTTGTGCTCATTTGTGTTGCTGTCTCTCTCTCTCTCTCTCTCTCTCTCTCTCTCTCTGACAAATAAATAAATAAATAAAATCAAAATAAAATAAAATTTATAATGTGTGTAAGCCTATATAAGAACTTTGAAAGAATAACAAATCCTTCATTGTGTCACAGTAAATGCAGGGAATGCCAGTTTATCTCTGTTTCTTTTTTCCTTCTTACAACTTCTTATATACCCAGAGGTTAGAACAAAGTTGTTTAAAATGTAATCTCCAGGGGCCATCTGCCACTCCCATTCTCAGATTCTGTTGGGTCACCTCTGAAGTTTGACTGTAAGAAAGTGTACCCCTTTAAGACCATTCTAACAGATGGTTATTTTGATGGTTTCCCAGATTTTTCTATGTTTTAAAATGAATGTATTCGTGCCTATCTGAGAAAGTGTCCACTGAGAAAGTGACATTTTTCTCTGCTTTTGTTTTTTAATTTCCATCCAACTGAAACATCTATTTATGAAAATGGCTTTATGGGGAAATTGTGACATTCCCTAAGGCAGTCCTCTCACATTATCTGTAGTGAACCACCCTACAAGCAGAAGCAGATCTGGTTGCCTAATAGAGCTTCTGATGCAGCAAAGACTGTATTACATATTATTTTTCTGACTGTTTTCAGGGTCATGGTCTTTCCTTCACTCACAACTATATTATAATGGTAGTCTTGAAAATAAGTATTGCTTTTCTCCATACAGATTATAGTATTTTATAGGCTAAGGGTGTAACTTTTCTCTGTTGCTTGGAGTTATAGTGGTTTAGTATGCCCGTGCTTTTTTAGATTTGGGTGTGTAATTAATCTTTGAATTCTTGTTGTTGTTTGCCTGAATCATGTTAAATATGAATATATACCAGTGGCTACAGTTTGGATCTAGACATAAACATTTTAAGTATTTTAAAGGTTAATTTTAATGTACTGTTTTATTCCTTCTTTCAGAATTAATATGAAATCATAATATTATACATCATGAAGTTGAGACACATGGTATAACGAGTAAATTGTAATGAGGGAATGGACAGTGCTCAGTGAAGTTAGGGAAGGCTTTCTTGGGCAAAAGTCTTTTTCCTGATATCTGAACTGTGAGGAGTAATTAATTAAGCAGGGGTATGGTAAGCAGAACCCAGAATTTGTAGCCAGTGGTTGACCACTACTAAGTCTTCTGAGCTTTTACTAAATAACTAGAAAAGGCAATGTAAAAAATTTGAGCAAGGAGTAACTTCATCTTCTTTATATATTTAAGTAAACACTTTGATTGCTCAGAGATGAGTAGAGGGTATCAAGAATGGATGCAGGGAGACCATTTAAAAAGCCATTACCTCCACCTGGGTGAGAGATAATAGAAGTTAATCCAGAGAATTGAGGAGATTGCTGGGAAGAAATCCTGGGTTTTAGCAAATATTTAGGGATGAGGTTGATAAGACATGGTGACTGATGGGATATAGGAAGTGAAGAAGAAGCTGATCTAAGAATGATTCCATTTTGAGTAAAATCACTCATCAAATTTGGGCAGAGAGGTTTCATTTTCAGTGCATGGAGTTTGAGATGCTCTAAAGACTGCTAAATTTAGTATGCCTGGGCTAAATGGAGAAAAAATAAATAAAAAGTTGAATGGAATGAGAGCACAGAAAGAAATGTTATAAGCTATGTATATGTAATATATATGAGATTATGAGTGAGATTACCTACAAAAATAATATAAAATGCTAAAAAATGTTAAGAAAGCACTTCAGTTTACATGGAAGAGAGATTATACTTGTTCTTTGTAGTTCTAATATAAATTAGTATCAGTAGGTATGAATTACAGATAAGATAAATCCACATAGGTATTAAAAAAAAGTTTTAGATCCTCATAGCTTTAGGAGTAAGAAATTAGTTTTGGAAGTGGTAATTCCTCATTGACATTTAGACATTGAAGATTATATTTTAAACCTGATATTATTATTTCTATTATAAAATAAAAAAAGAGGGGGGCCTGAGTGGCTCAATTGAGTGACTGACTCTTGGTTCCAGCTCAGGTCACGATCTCAGGGTTGTGAGATCAAGCCCCATGTGGGGTCTCCATGGTCAGCGTGGATTCTGCTTGAGGTTCTCTTTGTCCTTCTCCTATTACCCCTCCCCCTACTGTCTTGCTCCCTTTCTCATATTAATAAATCTTTAAAAAAAATCAAAAGAAATAAAATATTTTCACTTTGTTTTTTTGTAACTTGTTATGAGGAATATTGATTCTTTAGTGATTTTAAAAGATTACTATTGATGATTAAAAGAAATAAAAAATGAGAGGAAGAAATAAGAAAAAGAGTTGACAAAAGTCAATAATTTTCTAAATCATTATATGCCATCTGTAGTTACAAAGCTAAAATTATCATACTTTCAAAAAAATCCCTATTTAAAACAGAGGTTTGATGTTTCCATGAATCCCAAGGTTAGTCATCATACTTAGAGAAATGGAGAAATTATTCCATGTTGCACTTAAATTTTATAGAGCATTTTGCAGTATTATTTAACTGTTTCAGGTTTTATGTCCATCATGGTAATTGTCCTCCCACAAAGATATGATAAGAAATAGAGCAATGGGAATAAGTCTGCAGATAAGTTTTATTTTTTATTTAGTTATTTTTAAAATTTTATTTATTTATTTGACAGACAGAGATCACAAGCAGGCAGAGAGGTAGGCAGAGAGGGAGAGAGGAAGAAGCAAGCTCCCCGCTGAGCAGAGAGCCCAGTGCGGGGCTCAATCCCAGAACCCTGGGATCATGAACTGAACCAAAGGCAGAGGCTTTAACCCACTGAAACACCCAGGTGTCCCTCTGCAGATAAGTTTTAAAAGCCACTGTAAACATCACATAACCCAACATATTTGGTATTTGGTTCTTCCCCTATGAATTATTCATGGCCAGAGAGTGCGGAATCATTTACAGCAGTGGGGTACTTATAAAATGTTGAATGAGGAATCATTGCATATTTGTCATCAAAAGAGTAACTATGTGAGTAGCCATAGTTTTTTTTGTTGTTGTTGTTGTTGTGGTGGTGGTATTTTTTTTTTTTAATTTTTTATTTTTTATAAACATATATTTTTATCCCCAGGGGTACAGGTCTGTGAATCACCAGGTTTACACACTTCACAGCACTCACCAAAGCACATACCCTCCCCAATGTCCATAATCCCACCCCCTTCTCCCAAACCCCCTCCCCCCAGCAACCCTCAGTTTGTTTTGTGAGATTAAGAGTCACTTATGGTTTGTCTCCCTCCCAATCCCATCTTGTTTCATTGATTCTTCTCCTACCCACTTAAGCCCCCATGTTGCATCACCACTTCCTCATATCAGGGAGATCATATGATAGTTGTCTTTCTCTGCTTGACTTATTTCGCTAAGCATGATACGCTCTAGTTCCATCCATGTTGTCGCAAATGGCAAGATTTCATTTCTTTTTTTTTTTTGGTCTGCTTTTACATAACCATTTTAATGTGTAAAGAATGCTAGAGTTAGGAGATACAGAGTTTCTATTCAACATCATACTCCATCAGCTATTTTGATAACACAACATAATAACACATTATGTTGTAAGCAGTAAAAATACTATATAATTATTGGATTGTACTCTGAAACACTTTAAAACTTGGTTCTTGTCCATTCATACCTTTAAACAGCTGTTTTAAAATCTTGGTTATTTTCGAAGAGGAAGAATGAGTAAAACCCATGAGAAATGGTGGGGCAGATAATAGGGTTTCCTATAATATTCTCCATATCTGCATTCTTTTGTAGGATACATTTACTGAGTGTACTAATTTTGAGCTTTGTGCTAGGGCAGTAGTGCTCAATAAAATTCTAATGGGAAATGGAAATGTCAATCATATATGTAATTTTTAAGTTTTTATAGCCATACCATTATACTATAATTGGTAAAATTATTTTAATATGTCTTATTTTAGCAAATATATTAAAATATCACCATTTCAACATCTAATCCATATAAAAGTTAGTGAGATATTTTACTTTTTTTGTTCTAAGACATAAAAACTGCTTTGTATTTTAAACTTACAGCACATCTCAATTCAGACTAGTGACATACTTCAAGGGCTCAATAGCTACACATGATTAGTGGCTCTTATATTGCATGCAGAATTGTAGGTACTCATACATGGTTTATTCATAATTTCTGATTATCCCAATAGATATGTGGAAATTGAGAAATAAGAGTAAAGATTTCAGGATTGAAATCTAATTGCTAAGAACATAAAACATTACTTACATATGAAATCAATAAGTGAATTGTTTGTGAATAAAATAGTATAATGCTAGGTAATAACTGACAAGGTTCTTGGCTTTGCAGGTAAATCATAACTGTGACATAAGAGTTATTCATATTTGATAGTGAAATATGTACAAGTACAACTCTTAATCACCCATGGTGGAGTTAGTCAGAATGGTATACAGACCCAAGAAAAATTAGAAGGAAGAAGCCTCAAAAATTAACCAAAAAATATCCTTAGAAGTAAGGATTGCACCTTCATTTAATTATCTCCAATTCCCAAGAGAAACTAGAGAAAATTTGTCCATCTTTTTATAGCTTATTAAAAACTAATTCAGATGAGTTAAATGAGTCAATTATAATCAGTTATAACATTGCCTGGGGATTCCAGAAGAAAAGTCAAATTAAAAACATGTTAACTTTTTCTATCTTTTAGTTGTAAACACCATCTAAAAATCACAATTTTTGTAAAAGATATTCTATATATCAAATAAGACTGCTTAGATGACACTTTTTTTTCCCCCAATATATCCTATTTAAGTAATTTTTATGGCATTTCTTTGCCATCTTCTCTTAGTGGTTTCTGATTATTCTCCTAGTACGATGATCAGCATCAGGAAAAAGGAAAACCTTAAAATAAGGTCTTATTAAATGTAGCAAAATTAAGATGTTAAAATTAAGACATATGTATTTTTTCAGGGATGAAATCAGGTAACTTTTTTCTGTGGAAATGGGATTTAATATTTCATAATTACAGTTTACAGTCTTCTTTATAGCAAGTAAAGTATGGGTGTGTTTTATTTTCTGCCCTACTAAGTCACTTCTAACAGCCAGACATTTTGGAGGAACAGTTAGGTGTAATGAGTCATTCTTTAAGATCTCACCAAGAGTGAGAATACTGAATTTCTTTTCAGGGCTAAGTAAAGCTTCAGTGTAAGTGCCAAATATTTACTAGGGTCACTAGATTTGTCCAGTTACTTTTCCTATTAAGAACTTGATACACAGGGATGCCTGGGTGGCTCAGTCCGTTAAGCAGCTGCCTTTGTCTCAGGTCATGATCCCAGAGTTCTGGGATCGAGTTCCGCATCAGGCTCCTTGTTCAGCTGGAAACCTGTTTCTCCCTCTGCCTCTCTCTCTCTCTTTCCCCCTCCCCTTCTCTATTATTAATAAATAAAATCTTAAAAATAAAAAAAAGGAATTTCATACATAGAAAAGTGGCATAAGAATTATATACTGTTTTTTTAACAAGGTAGCTTCTTAAATCTTTTGAATATGTTTTAAAGTTGTATCAGTAGATACCAGGAAATTTATTTGGAATATTTATGTGTAGCATATAAGCATTCTGTAAAAATAATTCTCACTGCAGCTTAATGAAACTTATCATACAGTAGTGTAAATTTTCTGAATTATAATATGAAACATTAAAGGGGTTTTCTTCTTCTTCTTTCTTTTTATAGTGTACTAGGAATCTTACATTCCCTGAGAAAATATAATAACTAATATTTGTCAATTTTTTCAAAATTTGTCTCATTAATATTTAATACCTTTTATGGCAGCTAGGGTCTTGGAACTTTTCTCTGGTACTTCTCTCCACACCCCTGCCCAACTTCAAGGACAAATTTCTAGAGTATTGTATGCATCTCACTATCCTTTACAACTCTTCAGTTTCCAAAATCTTAAAACTTATTATCTGAAACCCTGTATCCTTCCAACCTTCCAGTTCCCTCAGTGGCACTGCTACCTACCCTAGCCATCATTCTTCCTCTCCTCTGCATCTCCACCTACTTACCCCATCCCGCACCTCCAGTGACCTAGAACTTTGACTTCCATTAATGAGTCAGTCTGTAGCTGGCTTTGCTTACCTCTTATCGAGTCTGGACATATTCATTGCTTATTTCAACTGGGTTCTCTTTAGATTTTTTATTCTTTTGTTTTTCTTAATTAACCTTACACCACAGAAAACTTGCCACTGAGAAAAGGAATCAGTCCAAGCTTTTGATTTGTCTTTTCCTCATCTCAGCTGCTAAGGACTTCTAGAGAAACATTACATAGCCTCACTGATCAGGACCATTAAGGTTATGAATATAGAATCTTCCAACTTAACTGCATTCTTTCTCTCTCTCTCTTTTCCCCTGTTTTTTTCCATGGAGTTTATTCGGGCAGACCTAGGGACAGGGAGGCTCTGCACGTAAAAGAAGATATTGGGCCTCTTGCTGGTGAAGCATGGCTTGTGTTGGCAGCTCAGGACCCGGCAAGGCAGTGGGAGTTTGATCTTGGAATCATGGAACTGCTTGGCTGCCAGTGGGCACTTGCTGGCTGCAGTCTCCTCCACCATCATGATCTGGATTGAGTGGGCCCAGACACAGTGCTGTTCATCCATGTGTCAGTAGCACTGGGAGACACACTTCCTGCAGTGGTCAGGTCCTGGTCCTCTCAGTACATGTTGTGGTTGCCACTTCCAGAGTCATAGCATAGTCAGGTGCCGAAGTTCTTAACCCGTAAGGTAGATTTCTTCAACACCTGTCCACAGGTAGACAATTTGTAGACAATTTCCCCTGAACTCTTCAGTCTTCAGCTGAGATGCAAAGTACCAGAAGTAAAACTTGGCAATGCCATGATTAGGAGCAAAGATTCACCTGGATAGAGGATAGGAGTGTACCTTTTGGAGGTGGGCAGGCATCGCCACTCCACCTTGTACTCTCACAATGTGCTTGAGGCCTTTAGGGTGCGCTATCCACTCTCACTGCCACCCATGAAAGGAAGTGTTAACTGGATTCTTAATAGTGCCTGATACCTCGTTCTTTCCTTTCTATTGGTTCCAGTTCTCTTTTTGCTGTGGCTGTTCCAGTGTCACTAAGCCACTGACCCTTACCCTCAACAGATGTCTTGGATTACTTCCTGACTGAGAAAACAAGTCATCAGTGATAAAATTTCTTACTGCCTTCTCTCTTTAGCATCTATCACAGATCCTTCACATTGGGCAATACTATTTATCTCCCTTTCTCCTCCAATTTCAGAGAATGAAATACCTTTTCCTTTTCAGGGTTAGTTCTCCAACTATGTTCTTGATATCTCTTCTGTGTACTCTAGGAACTTCATTCATCAAATTTCTCCTTATTTTCTTGGATCTTCAAACACATCTTTCCCATGGACCCTTTCTTAAAGCAAACTAAAATGTTTACTTTTCCCTGTCATTAAGTAATCTCTCCTGCAACCTTACATTTCCCCAAGTTAAATTTCCATCTCTGTCCCATTCACATTTATACTTTTAAAAATGACTGAATTCCCCATCTCCTATTCATCAATTTGCCCAATGTAATCTGTCTTCTATTTTACCCATTTTCTCAAATACTTTTTTTGGATACGGACTATCGTACTCCCTATTTGATAAATGAAGATTTTGCTTTTTGTCTCACTTCAACATGGTCACAAAGTGACATTGTTGGATCCTCGTGTTTTCAGTTAGATTGTTTATATTCAATAAGAGAACATTATATTCTTAGCCGTGAGTGCCAGGCCAGCTTCTGACAGTACCCAGGCTTTGGTGTTAGTACCCAGCCAGTTCCTGGATATTAAGGGGGTGATTTTCTCCTTCTCAACAACAATGATGGTGATAATGTCAATAACAAATGATAAGTGCATTTGATGCTTATATTGTTACCGTTTTAAATGATTGATAATATTAAAACCTTTTAATCCCCACAGCACTCCTTGATAGGTACTGTGACTTTCTCCATTTTGTAGAAATTAAGACACCAGAAGGGGAAATAACATAAGAGAACAACAAAGCTGATAATATTTAGAGAACAGATATATCAGCTATTTCTTACATACCATTGCATAGTTCCCAATCGTACTTGTCTCAGGAACTTGGCCTCTTATTTTGCATTAGCTTCCTTGTGATTGTGTAACCAACAACTCACCAGTGCCTTTTCCATTCATGCTGAATCTATCTTGCATCCTGCCACAAGACATCTCTGTTGCCACTGAGGACCACTTGGTATCTTTGCATGAGCAACCTAGGAAAGGCAGGGAGCTAAAGCTTTTGGAGCAAATATTTAATGTTGCTGAGAGTTGGTGAGTATTCTCCCTTTCATCCTCCACATGGACTATTCTGAAATATGAGAGTTCAAATGCCCTCTTAGAAGACTGTCCTACAATCAAGAGATCAAATCTGTTTAACTTAATACTGAATATTTGTTCTCTGTATATCCTTGACTCACCCAGATTTCTCTTCACTTCTGCTTCTCTGGAATTGTCCTTCCTAATAAACTGGTAGTATACATACTTTTATGCCAGGTTTTGCTTTTTGAAGAACTTAGGCAAATTGGATCCAAACTGTGAAAATTCCACCTCGATTGTCTATAGTCTGTTCTTATCAGATAGAGCATAGAGGTTGACAACATTGGCTTTAGAAGGTAAATCTCAGTTGGAGTCTGGATATTGCCCCTAATGAGCTATGTGACCTTGAATAATTTATTTAATCTCTCTTATCCTGTCTTAAAAACTAGGGGTAACAGTACATATTTAAATAGTTCTATCTCCCTATCAAGGGTTATGACATATTTAATAGTTTGCTGTGACTAGCACACTGTCTGACATATAACATGTAAATATTATTTTTTGTCATCATTATTAATATCTTTCAAAACTTGTTCTTTTTCCTTCATTCCAGTATATGTGAACATTAACACCACCCAAATAAACAAATTTTAAGGAAATCCTTGGCTCTTTCATCTGCTTCAACTCTTTCTCCTCCCAAACTTTCATCTTATAATTACTGAATAACTTAATAATTATTTTATCTCTCAAATACTCTCTCATATCTATTCTTTATTAATATTTCTATCCTTTTCACAGTATCTTACCATAATTTGCAATAATAGTATACCAAGTGAAATGATTTTTCTTGCCTACTCTCCTTGACATGTCATGGTCTACCCTTTACTTTCCTCAGTCTTTTAAAGCATATCCCCATTCATCACTAATACTGCTGAATTGTAATTGATTACTTATTTCTCTGTGACTCTAAAGGGTTTACCTGTCTTAGCAGTATTGGCATTTTGGGATGTTTAATTATTTTTCATGGGGCTACTGTTCTTTTTATTGTAGGATGTGTAATAGTACCTCTGGCCTCTACCTAGTAGATGAAGGTAGTGTCCCCTCCCGAGTGTGACAAAGAAAAATATCTCCAAACTTTGCCATATGTCCACTGAGAGTAGAACCACCCTAGTTTAGACCACTGCTCTAGAAAGTGAGTCCTGTTTAGAAAACTGTTTAGAAAACTGCTCTAGAAAGTGAGTCCTTTACAGACTGGGGTTATGTTTTATTGACATATATCCCTAACACCAACCACAATGTTGGAAAATGGTAAGTATTCAACAAATATTTTAATTAATGAATAAATGAGTCCTCTCTCCAAAGCATTTTTTTAACCTCTAGCCACTCTTTTGTCTAGAGCTTTTAGCAGTTTGCTATGCCTATGTCTGTTTCCCCAATTACAATATATGACTTCCTTATATCCTTAACCCCCACAGAATAAATGGAATATATTAGGTTCTCATTAAATCCTTATTCAGTTACATTTAATTATAAAATTAATGTCTATATAGTCCATGAATATGTTCAGGCCATATATTTCTCATTATGAAGCTACTATATGATCACAATTGTATGCTCTCACATCTTGCATAACTTTCCCTTTGTGAGACTTGTGGCAGCTATAATTAACTGTGTACCCAATTGTTTAATATCTATCTCTGTAGGGTATTTGAGACTGAAGACAGTGGATATGTCTTTTCCCCCCTCCCATGTGGCTAACATAGAATTTGTGCAGAGTACATATTCAGTAAATTATAAATCTTTGTCAAATGAATGAATTGAAACACATTCATGCTGTTTCTAAAGGACATGGAAAACTTATATACTGGAGAATTTGGTTAATATATGTATCATGGTTCACTGATTTATATGATGCAGCATCTTTGAACCTATATTATGAAGTTTTAAAAAGTCTCATCTTTGTCAAATTAGTGAAAAAGTAATTTGCCTCTCTAAATCACTTCACAAAAGAGAGGACTTGAGGCTGTCATAAGTCAATACAGATGTTTGATATCCCAGACTTGCAATCTCCTGTTGCTCAGCATGTTCATTTTTTTCCGATACTAATGAATTAGCCCAGAGATCTTAATTGACATATTGACCTTGAAAACTCTAGAAAATGATCTCTTCTGCCAGCTTCATTATCTATGGCTTTATTAGCCAAGGAAATTTGACAATAAAACATGAAACAATCACAATTAATCTACATACAGATGCTATAAATTATACTTCTATCAAGTAAAGAAACAAAACAAAGCAAACAGTGTAATCCCTAACATTGGATTGCACAAAAACATTTTAGTCTCATATTCCAAATATAAAATAAGTAGCTTTGTTCTGTTATTGTCTGAAACTGCTTATTAACCCATACTTTTAAAAATCTCAACAATGAGTGTTTTATAAGAATTTCGTAGAACAGAATATTGTTTAAAGACTCTAAATTTAGTGTCTTTGAGGAATGTTCTCACATCAGAGGAAATCAGCATGCTGTCTTAAAGAACATTAAAACTAAGAGAGAAAAAACTCTCTTTTCATGCATATTGTTGTGTATTTTCTTTCCTTACCATGGTTTCCTGTTGTTCTCAGTAGGGATCCCAATTTTAGAATATGCGGTAGACATCTGTACTATAGAAGCTAAAACTAAAAATTGTTCAGGAGTAACTAAGATAACTAAGATATGGCTTTTCGTTTGACAAGAAATTAGAAGCAAAGAAATCATAGTATACAGACTGCAATAAATGACCTCTAATAGAAGTTTGGCATTTTTTTAAATTAACTGACTTAGAATTTTTTGCTGGAAATATTATGCCAAAATAAATTTGAAAGTGATCCTAACCACAATCACTCATATTAGGCACCTGTTGACTCTTCTATATCACACATAACTTAATGAAAAAGACCATTATTTCTCACAAAAGTGTGTGACTATGTTTCTGACAAGGAGCAAAAATTACAAAAGTAACAAACTGACTTTTTAACTTAAAAAGCTACTGATACTTATGTGGATATTTTATTTTAGCTAAAAGCATCTCTATTATATATGATTTTATTCCTTTTTAACTTATACTGAATACACAGATATTTTCCTGGACATAAAATTTAACACATTTTATGTGTTATTATTTTGTTGATCAATTGCCTGTGGAATCATATCCAAATCCCCGAGATAATAATGATCATTCTTCTACCTACCTTTCTGATCTCATTCCCATTTGTCCCTTTGTTCCTGTCCTTATGATTCTATGCAGTATGAAAGCATCCCAAAACAGACAGTGTTTCTGGTTGTGTTACTCCCTGTGCCTAGAATGAAAACCCCATTGTTGTCTCCCCAGAATATTATGGCTTGCCTTTCAAACCTCATTTCGAGCCAACCTTATTTCCTCTCTGAAACTATCATTGACTCTTCTAGGCAGGCTTAACTGCTCATTCCTCCACATACTCAACTTCTTTGATCCCCGCCTCTGCCCACCCCCACCACACTCTTCACTCTAGAACAGATTATCAGATGTGTTAGTCTTAAAATCAATGGACCTGGTAGAGTCACTTGCTTCTGCACTGATCAGACCACATTTAGAAAGTATCTTTAATTCTTGGATATTTTAGAGCAATATTGATGAATCAGGGTATGTTCAGAGAAGAAATGTATCTTAAAGCCATTATATCATGAGCTTCCATTTATGCATTTATAAATTGGAAATAGTATTGGCACTGTTATAAAAGTGCATTAAAATAACACATAAAAATACTGTTAGCTTGAAAAGTAAATTTTTATAAAAGTGTTCTATGCCTGTTTACCAAATTTACTCTCTCTGTATTTACTGCCCACCATCTTGAAAGACTCCCCTATATGCATTTGTTTCCTTTATTTATAAACTTATAGCAAAATTACTATTTTTTCAATTTTTGTTATTTTTTTATTAATTATTTTTATTAACATGTATTATTTTCCCCAAGGGTACAGGTCTGTGAATCGTCAGGCTTACGCACTTCACAGCACTCACTATATCACACACCCTCCCCAATGTCCATAACCCAGCCACTGTCTCCATAACCCCCCTCTCCCCAGCAACCCTCAGTTTATTCTGTGAGATTTAGAGTCTCTTATGGTTTGTCTCCCTCCCAATCCCATCTTGTTTCATTTTTTCCTTCCCTACCCCCCAAACCCCCCACTCTGCCTCTCAAATCCCTTATATCAGGGAGATCATATGATATTTGTCTTTCTTTGATTGACTTATTTCACTCAGCGTAATACCTTCTAGTTCCATCCACATGGTTGCAAATGGCAAGATTTCTTTTCTTTTGATGGCTGCATAGTATTCCGTTGTATACCACATCTTCTTTATCCACTCATCTCTTGATGGACACCTAAGTTATTTCCATAGTTTGGCTATTGTGGATTTTGCTGCTATAAACATTATGGTGCACATGCCCTTTGGATCACTACATTTGTATCTTTAGGATAAATACACAGTAGTGCGATTGCTGGGTTGTAGGGTAGCTCAATTTTCAACTTTTTGAGGAACCTCCATGCTGTTTTCCAGAGTGGCTGCAACATCCTGCATTCCGACCAACAGTGTGGGAGGGTTCCCTTTTCTCCACAACCTTACCAGCATCTGTCATTTCCTGACTTGTTAATTTTAGCCATGCTGACTGGTGTGGGGTGGTATCTCATTGTGATTTTGATTTGTATTTCCCTGATGCTGAGTGATGTGGAGCACTTTTTCATGTGTCTGTTGGCCATCTAGATGTCTTCTTTGCAGAAATGTCTGTTCATGTCCTCTGCCCATTTCTTGATTGGATTATTTGTTCTTTGGGTGTTGAGTTTGATAAGTTCTTTATAGATTTTGGATACTAGCCCTTTATCTGATGTGTCATTTGCAAATATCTTCTCCCATCTGTCAGTTGTCTTTAGGTTTTGTTGACTGTTTCCTTTGCTGTGCAAAAGCTTTTGATCTTGATGAAGTCCCAATAGTTCATTTTTGCCCTTGCTTCCCTTGCCTTTGGTGATGTTTTAGGAAGAAGTTGCTGTGGCTGAGGTCAAAAGGTTGCTGCCTGTGTTCTCCTCAAGGATTTTGATGGATTCCTGTCTCACATTGAGGTCTTTCATCCATTTTGAGTCTATTTTTGTGTGTGATGTGAGGAAATGGTTCAGTTTCATTTTTCTGCATGTGGCTGCCCAATTTTCCCAACACCATTTGTTGAAGAGACTGTAGGCTTTTCTAGTTGAGAAAACTGGCATTCAAAAAGTGAAGTGATTTTCCCCAGGTCTCATATTTGTAAGAAGGACTAAATTCTGGGTTCCCTGAATCACAGCCTGGGACTTTGTGATATATATACTCCTCATTAATGAAACAGAAAAATGGCAACAAACAACAGAATGAAAAATAGAGAAAGAGATGTAGGAGATGGAGCAAATTATCCTGACAAGGAAAATCCAGTGCTCAACCACCAATAGAAAAGAGGGTGCGAAAGAGACAGTTATTGTAAAAATTAAAAGAGAATGATAAAAAGAGGGGGTGCTCTCCAGGTGACAGGTTAATATATATAACAGGATTGAAAGGACTTAGGCAAATGCATCAGATTTTGCCATTATGTGAATGAACAGCAAAATGTTTAGAAATATCATCTTGAAATGGAAAGGGTTATGATTTTTATGGATAGGTTCACATTTGCTTAGAATGGTCTATTTTAAGTAGGGTTTTGTTGGTATTAAGGAATAGCTCCACTCAAGTTCAAGAAAATTATGCTTATATTAAGAATAGACATGTCTTAAAATTTGTCAGAACCCTGGAGAGCAGACTTTTTTGGTCCCTTTCGGCCTTTATCCAGCACATATCCTCTATCTGTTAAATGATTAGCTACCCATTGGTTACTTATCCTCTTCTGTAATTATTTATGTTTCAGAACATGGATATTTAGATTGTCTGGCCAGCTCCAACTCAAAATCAAGGAATTCGTATTGATTATACTCTGATATACCACCTCTATCTGGTAAATGCTCTAGAGAGAGAGAAAGCATTTATTGGAGCTGACCTTTTTTTTTTTTTTTTTCCCTCCAGTCATGGAGGGCTTGGGCTAGCCTTTTTCCAGTGATCATCCCTTTTACTAAAAAATGTACAGGGAAGTCACACACTGTACAATGGAGTCATTTACAGTTGTGTTTCAGAAAGATTCCCTTAGAAGTCAGTATATGTGGGACAGGTTATTATAACCGTAAAATCTTATGTCAGAAAAAGATGATATAACATTTAGGGGGGTGTACTAGTTCATACAGATAGAAACTGCATTAAATATAATGCAGTGATTTTAACAATGTGTGTTATTTTAAAAAGTCACAGATTAAAGTTTTATTGCAAAAGTTAGATGAACATTAATTATTGGCATTATACCCTAAATGTCATAAAATGTCAATTAAACAAAAAAGAAACACTTTTCCTTTTAAAAAGTAGTTTCAAAGGTATACTAAGAAAAAAATATAAATCATACTGAATGAACTACATGCTGATTTATACTTACTAACCTGTGATGGGAGGGGAACCTGAAAAAAAAAAAAGTGATTTTTCTTTTTCTTTTTTTTTTTTTTTTAAGTAACTGGACTTTAAGGAAGACTAATCTAGAAACATGATAACAGAAATCTTAGGAAAGTTACACAACATTTTTTTTTCTTTTTACTTTCCTTTTTTTTTCCCCTTTGGTATAAAGTTCAGATAAAAAAGATGAAATATTTTCTCCTCAATAATTTGACTCCATTATATTGTACTAGTTTGTTTTTCTTCCTGGGCTAAACTGTGAAACTAGAAACATTTTATAACTGAAGTGGAATTGGTAGGGAATCTTGCCTTCACTAACATACTTTATACAGGCCATTTGTCCACGTGATCATTTCCTATAATTTGTCACAGCTAACCTACATTCTTACTCCAAGCTATATTTTATTTGATATGCAACTGTCAAATTATTTAGGGGAAAATTATTTAATTTCAATCTTGTAAAAAGTAAGGAGTCTTTTTTTTTTAATTAATTTTTTATTTTTTATAAACATATATTTTTATCCCCAGGGGTACAGGTCTGTGAATCACCAGGTTTACACACTTCACAGCACTCACCAAAGCACATACCCTCCCCAATGTCCAACAGGAGTCTTCCTTTTTCAGAAGTTTTTCATTCAGTAACTGCAATTCATTTGCTAGGAAGAAGTTGCTGCAGCTGAGGTTGAAGAGGTTGCTGTGGCTGAGGTCAAAGAGGTTGCTGCCTGTGTTCTTCTCAAGGATTTTGATGGATTCCTTTCTCATCTTAAGGTCTTTCATCCATCTTGAGTCTATTTTTGTGCGTGTTGTAAGGAAATGGTTCAGTTTCATTTTTCTGCATGTGGCTCTCCAATTTTCCTAACATCATTTGTTGAAGAGACTGTCTTTTTTTCTTTTGGGCATTCTTTCCTGCTTTGTCAAAGATTAGTTGACCATAGAGTTGAAGGTCCATTTCTAGGCTCTCTATTCTGTTCCACTGATCTATGTGTCTGTTTTTGTGCCATTACCATACTGTCTTGATGATGACAGCTTTGTAATAGAGCTTGAAGTCTGGAATTTTGATGCCACTGACTTTGGCTTTCTTTTTCAACATTCCTCTGGCTATTCAGGGTCTTTTTTGGTTCCATATAAATTGTAGAATTATTTGTTCCATCTCTTTGAAAAAAATTGATGGTATTTGATAGCGATTGCATTGAATTTGTAGATTGCTTAGGTATCATAGACATTTTCACAATATTTTTTCTTCTAAACAATGAGCATGGAAAATTTTTCCATATCTTTGTGTCTTCCTCAATTTCTTTCATGAGTACTTCATAGTTTTCTGAGTACAAATTTTTGTCTCTTTGGTTTGATTTATTCCTAATATCTTATGGTTTTGGTTGCAATTTTAAATGGGATCGACTCCTTAATTTCTGTTTCCTCTGTCTTGTTGTTGTATAGAAATACAACTGAATTCTGTGCATTGATTTTATATCCTGTATGAGTTCTGGCAATTTTAGAGTGGATTCTTTTGGTTTTCTACATAAAGTATCATATCATCTTCAAAGAGTGAGAGTTCGACTTCTTTTTTGCCCATTTGGATGCCTTTAATTTCTTTTTATTGTCTGATTTCTGAGGCTAGGACTTCTAGGACTAAGTTGAATAGCAATAGTGATAATGGACATCCCAGCCATGTTCCTGACCTTAGCAGAAAAACTCTCAGTTTTTCTCCATTGAGAATAGTATTTGCTGTGGGTTTTGCATAGACGGCTTTGATGATATTGAGGTATATCCCCTCTATCCCTACACTGTGAAGAGTTTTGATCAAGAAAGGATGCTGCATTTTGTCAAATGCTTTTTCAATCTATTGAGAGTATCATATGGTTCTTCTTTTATTAATGTATTGTATCACATTGAACCAACCTTGCAGTCCAGGAATAAATCCCACTTGGTCATGGTGAGTGATCCTTTTAATGCACTGTTGGATCCTATTGGTTAGTATTTTGGTGCGAATTTTTGCATCTGTGTTCATGAAGGATATTGGTCTGTAATTCTAGTTTTTGATGGGGTCTTTTTCTGGTTTGGGGCTCAAGATAATGCTGGCCTCATAAAATGAGTTTGAAAGTTTTCCTTCCATTTCTATTTTTTGGAACAGTTTCAGGAGAATAGGTGTTAATTCTTCTTTAACTGTTTGGTAAAATTCCCCTGGGAAGCTGTCTGGCCCTGGGCTTTTGTTTTTTGAGACATTTTTGATGACTGCTTCAATCTCCTTACTGGTTATGGGTCTGTTCGGGTTTTCTATTTCTTCCTGGTTCAGATTTGGGAGTTTATATGTCTCGAGGAATGCATTCACAGACTGTCAAATTTGCTGGTGTATAGTTGCTCATAACATGTTCTTATAATTGTTCGTATTTCTTTGGTGTTGGTTGTGATCTCTCCTCTTTCATTCATGATTTTATTAATTTGGGTCCTTTCTCTTTTCTTTTTGGTAAGTCTGGCCAGGGGTTTATCAGTCTTCTTAATTCTTTCAAAGAACCAGCTCCTAGTTTCTACTGTTTTTTTTTGTTTCTATTTCATTGATTTCTGCTCTGATCTCTATGATTTCTTTTCTGCTGGGTTTCAGCTTTCTTTGCTGTTCTTTCTCCAGCTCCTTTAGGTGTAGGGTTAGGTTGCATGCTTGAGAACTTTCTTGTTTCTTGAGAAAGGTTTGTATCACTATATACTTTCCTCTCGGGACTTCCTTTGCTGTATCCCACTGATTTTGAACAGTTGTGTATTCATTATCATTTGTTTCCATTAATTTTTTCAATTCTTCTTTAATTTCCTAGTTGACCCATTCATTCTTTAGTAGGATGCTATTTTGTCTCCATGTATTTGAGTTCTTTTCAACTTTTCTCTTGTGATTGGGTTCTAGCTTCAGAGCATTGTGGTCTGAAAATGTGCAGGGAATAATCCCAGTCTTTTGGTACTAGTTGAGACCTGATTTTTGACCCAGGATGGAATCTATTCTGGAGAGTGTTCCATGTGCACTAGAGAAGAATGTGTATTCTATTGCTTTGGGATAGAATGTTTTGAATATATCTGTGATGTCCGTCTGGTCCAGTGTGTCATTTAATGCTTTTATTTGCTTGTTGATCTTTTGCTTGTATGATCTGTCCATTTCAGTGAGGGGGGTGTTAAAGTCCCCTATTTTATTGTATTATTGTCGATGTGTTTCTTTCATTTTGTTATTAATTGTTTTATATAATTGGCTGCTCCCATGTTAAGGGCATAGATATTTATAATTATTAGATCCTTTTGTTGGACAGACTCTTTGTTTATGATATAGTGTCCTTCCTCATCTCTTATTATAGTCTTTGGCTTAAAATATAATTTATCTGATATAAGAATTGTCACCCCAGCTTGCTTCTGATGTCCATTAGCATGGTAAATTTTTTTCTACCCCCTCACTTTAAATCTGGAGGTGTTTTTGGGTGTAAAATGAGGTTTTTTTTTAAGACAGCATATTGATTTTTTTTTAATCCATTCTGATAACCTCTGGTCTTTTGATTGGAACATTTAGCCCATTTACATTCAGAGTAACTATTGAAAGATAAGAATTTAGTGCTGTTGTACTACCTGTAAGGAGCAGGTGACTGTTATTGTATATTGTTTCTATTTCTTTCTGGTCTACTACTTTTAGGCTCTCTCTTTCCTTAGAAGACCCTTTTCAATATTTCCTGTAGGACTGGTTTGGTGTTTGCAAATTCTTTTAGTTTTTGTTTGTCCTGGAAGCTTTTTATCTCTCCTATTTTCAATGATAACCTAGCTGGATATAGAATTCTTGGCTGCATATTTTTCTCATTAAGTGCTCTGAATATATCATGCCAGTTCTTTCTGGCCTGCCAGGTCTCTGTGGCTAAGTCTGCTTCCAATCTCATCTTTTTACCGTTGTATGTTACAGACTTCTTATCCCAATCTGCTTTCAGGATTTTCTCTTTGTCACTAAGATTTGCAAGTTTTACTGTTAGATGATGGAGTGTCGACCTATTTTTATTGATTTTGAGGAGGGCTCTCTGTGACTCCTGAATTTTGATGCTTGTTCCCTTTGCCATATTAGGGGAATTGTCTTCTATAATTCACTCCAATATATCTTCTGCCCCCTCTTTCTTTCTTCTTCTTCTATTATTCTAATATTGTTTCATCTTTTTTTTTTAATTTTTTTAGATTTTATTTATTCAACTGACAGAGATCACAAGTCGGCAGAGAGGCAGGCAGAGAAAGATGGGGAAACAGGCTCCCTGCTCTGCAGAGAGCCAAATGTGGGGCTCGATTCCAGGAATCTGAGATCATGACCTGAGCTGAAGGCAGGTGCTTAACCCACTGCCTTCCACCACCCAGGTGCCCCTCTAATATTGTTTCATCTTATGGTATCACTTTTCTCCGAAATTGTCCCCTCGTGGTCCAGTTGTTTGTCTCTCTTTTGCTCAGCTTCTTTATTCTACATCATTTGGTCTTCTATACCACTAATTCTCTCTTCTGCCTCCTTATCCTAGCAGTAAGAGCTTCCATTTTTTATTGCACTTCGATAATAGTTTTTTTTATATCAGTTTGGTTAGATTTTAGTTTTGGTATTTCTCCATAGGGCTTTTATTTCTCCTGGCAGTTTTCTCTAATATCTTCCATGCCTTTTTGGAGCCCAGCTAGCACCTTGAGAATCATTATTCTGAAGTCTAGATCTGACATATTACTAATGTCCATATTGATTAGGTCCCTAGGCTTCAGTACTGCCTCTTGTTCTTTTTTTCACTGTGAGTTTTTCCTCCTTGTCATTTTATCCAGATATGAATATATGAACAAGAGAATAAAATACTAAAAGGGTGGCAGAGACCCCAGAAAAATGTATGCTAACCGAATCAGAAGAGACCCCAAATTGGGAGGAGAAGAAAGGGGGTTAAAAGGGGGTTATATATATATACACTATATACTATATATATACATATAATAATATATATATACTGTAATATATATTATATATATATATTTTAACCCCCTATATATATATGTATATATATACATATAATAGTATATATATACTATAATATATATTATATATATATATTTTAACCCCCTTTCTTCTCCCCAAAATCAATATATATATTTGATTTTGGGTGTGTTTTGGTCTTTTAGAAGAAACTACCTCCCAAAATTTTAAAGAAAGAAAAACTTATATATATATACACAAAAATTAGCATAAACTCAATAAAGTAGTGGAATAAGACTGTAAAGATGAAAAATTTTTTAAAAATTCTAGGAAAGGAATTGATAAGATAAGTTGGTTGGAAAGAAGGAAAGAAAAATAAAGTGGTGAGAATATGCTCAGGCTGGAAACTAGAACAAAGCCCTGTGCTAGATTTAGGGTATATTTTGATCCATTAGAAGAAATTGTATCCCAAAATTTTGGGGGAAAAAAAAAAACTGTATGTATACAAAAAATAAGGTTAAATACAATGAAGGCTAAAAAATGACCATAATAATGAAGGTTTAAAAAGATTTTTTTTTTAAAGAAAGGTATTGTTAAGATAAACTAGTTAAAAGGCATTAAAAGAGGAAGGAGGAAAAGTTTAAAAAAATTAGAATAAGAAAAAATAAAATTAAAAAGAATTAATTTAACTTGCAAGACTAAAGGATCTTAGGGAGAAAGGCATGAATTCCATGCATTACTTTCACCCAGCTCTGAAGTTCCACGGTTCTCCTTAATTAGTGAGCTTGGTCTTGGCTGGATGTTCTTGCTGATCTTCTTGGGGAGGGACCTGTTGTAGTGATTCTCAAATGTCTTTGCCTGAGATGGAATTGCACTGCCCTTGCCATTTTCCAGGCTAAGTAACCTGCTCGGGTTTGCTCTCAGGACCTTTTGTTCCCTGAATGCTTTCTGTAGAGCTCTGGAGGATGGGAATGAAAATGGTGGCCTCCCAATCTCTGGCCTGGAGGAGCCAAGAGCTTGGGGCCTTACTCCTCAGTGTACCCTCAGAGAAAAGTGGTCAATCACTCCCGTCTCCCTGATCTCCAGACATGGTCCAAGCTCACGCAGCCTGTGACTGAGCGTTTCTGTTTCTGGCACACAGCCCCATTTGGAGTCTCCAAATCCAGCATATTCCTGCTGTGCTGCTCCTCCGGGGGAAAAAGCTGAGTCTCCTTGTATCTGCCAGTTGTGGGGTCCCTGCTCAAAGAGCAGTGGTCCAACTGTGCTGCAGATCCCGGTTTAAGGTAACCCTGAGATGAGAGCTCACTCCTCGGCTCTGTCTCTGTAGTCACTCTTCCCCACTCTGATACCTGCGAGCACTCAGACACTGACACCCCAGTCTTTCTCTGACCCCGTAGGACCTGAAACCACTGTCCCCATGAGGACTCCACCTCTGCTTATCCTCTGGAACAATGTCCCTCAGTGGAGTAGACTTCTAACTAAAAGTTCCAATTTTGTCCTCTGCTGTTCTGTGGCTTACCAGGAGCTGGCCCTTCCCCCCATGGTCTATCTTCCCATCCCTTCAGAGTCACTTCTCAGCACATCCTACCTTTCAGAAAATGGTCGATTTTCTGTTCCTAGAATTGCTGCTATTCTTCTCTTCAGTATCCTGTTGGGTCTGTAGGTGTTCAGAATGGTTTGATACCTAAGTAGCTGAACTCTGCGACCTGATGTCATCTCAGTCTACTACTTCTCCTCCATCTTGCCTCCCTCCTCCTTTTTGTTATTATTTTTATCTCTTTCATTGTTAATATAAGCTTCTTCATGGCAGGAATTGGTGAAATTATATTTATATCCTTCAATTCCAGCACATTAATACTAAGCACACAATACACAATCTTTAAAAGAATATGAAGAAGAATTGAAATGAGTTTCCACCAAGGGAAAGCACTATTGTTTTCTTTCAAATAGCCAACAGGCCCTCATATGGAATTTTGTTAGCTCTAAATGGTAGCACAAGAAAAGGCAGGTAGCTAATTTCATATCAGTACTGGGAAAATACGACTAAAAATTTTTAAAAGGGGGATACAAATGGTTTATTATCCCAATATCCAAATAAATTCTGCTAGTTGAAATACATGAAAGCAGTTCATACAAATGATTAGATATAGAAGTAATTTAAAAGGTGTAAACTAAAAATAAAAGCCTAACCTTATATTTCTTAGAAACCGATCTTCACCATATTCTTCAAAAAGGTATTATTTTACATGAACATAGGTACATCCTTAAAATATTTTACACCGAAGGTATTCTCCCTATTCCCATTTATGTTGGGTAGGTCCCTCTCTCCCTTTCTCTCTATCCTCATTCTTTATTATTGGATATTATTGAGCTTATTAATATAAACAGTGTTATCATAAGCAGGATACTTTGAAGTATCTTGGGGATTTTTTTCTAAAGATTTAATGTTAAAAGGAAACCAAAGATATAGACTGCCATGAGGTAATAATACATTCATTGTGTAACTTTTTAGAGGCTTTTCTTTAAAATATTCCTGCATGGTTAGTGAAGTTAGTGAAACTAGACTAAATGGTTCCTAACAGCTCTTTATGATTCTAATATAAAATTTAAAAAAATGTTTGTTGCTATTTATATCAAGTAATTCTTCTCAACTTTAGCTTTATATTATAATCATCTGGAGAACTCCCCTGCCCTCCCTTTTTTCCCCCGTCTGGAGAACATTTAAAAAAATAATAATAATGCTCAGGTTCCAATCCTGATGAAATAAATAAGAATCTGTAAGGATGGGTCTCAGACTCTCTTAAAAGTTCCTAGAGTATTCTAATGTGTGTTTAGTGTTGAGAATTACTGACCTAAAGTTCAAGTCATTAACATTGTTTATCAAGAAGTTTGAAAACAAGAATGGCAGTAGCAAAGGTACAAGAACCTTACATAATTGATTTTCTTTTCTTATAGCAAAATGTGGGAAGTATGACAGTGATTTAAAGAGCAGAAACAATCTGGAGAGAATCCCAGACAATGTTGATATAGGACTTTGGTAAATGCTGGTCATTTTCTCAGAGCAGATATTCCTTTTTTCCAACTCTTTCTCTGCTGGTGCCTTATAGAGGAGGAAAGGGTCCATATCTGCCTGCAGTCTTTCTCATTGTTATTCATTGGTCCACGGAAGCTGAGATGGGCATCTCAGTTTATTTAATCAGTGGTTCTCTACAAGAAGGTTAGGAATCATCTCTGTGTATCAGAACTGATATGTAGCAACATCCATCAGAACAGATTAGTAGGCTTCTGTCAAAGTAGATGCCATAGGGTAGAATGAAACCTGAAGCTAGGTTAAGTAATTGGGTTCTTGTTCAATAAAAGTGCTTGTTTGTGCTGTGTAATGAAAGATCTTTGGTGCAATGGATGTCTGAATCCAAATACCCTTCGGATTTTCTGATGGATAAAGAGATAAGGGTGAAAGGGATTTAATTTAGAACTATTGAAAAACTTTAAAGAGATTAGAAAAAAATTGGTAAATGTACTTTCTTTTTAAAAATCAGGATTCTTTGTTACTTATCAGGGCTTTTTTTTTTAATTGGCAGTAAAGCTTTTTTGTTGGTTTTGTTTTTGTTGCTTCCATTTCCCCCATTGCATTTGCCATCATTGACTGACCTTTGAGATTCAGGTTATAAAGAAGATTATGGAGAAACTGTTATTTCCCAGCCCATGTGGAGATAACCTGAATTTAGGAAGTGTTAACTCTTTGGATTTCATTGGAATGTTTTATCAAAGTTGTAGGCACAGCATTGGTAAATAGAACAAACTTTATATTTTGATTCAAGTGATTTTTTTTTTCCAAAAAAGTCAATGTTCACTCTTGTATCTAATCTTCTTTTTAAAAATCAACATTTAAACCAGATTCTTTTAAGAACACACTTTAAAAACTTATCTAATTAAAAAATTCACATGAGCAATCAGAGTGGTGTGGAATAATGGGTAGAATTTGGTGGAATGTATTAATCTCAACAGTAAGATCATTCATGCATTGGGTTTTTAAAAGAATCGTCCCAGATAATTTCAGTAAGTAATTTGGGATAACAAATCTGTTTGGGAAACAAGAAATTTAAAAAGGACTTTTTCTTTTTATTCCACTCATTTAACACTTGAGATAAAAGGTTTTTTTGGGTGGGGGGAAGGTTAGGACTACACAACTTGAAGGGTGGGGAATTCACAACTCAGAGGGAAAAAAATTTGTTAATTGAACAGGATCTATATTTAAATTTGCTGCACTACATGGCACATTCAGAGTATTTTGATCCTTGGTGCAAATCACATGCATCTTGGCCTCTCAGCCTCTTACTTCACATCTAAATATCATACTCTAACTCTCCCATCAATGGGTAATCTACTCATTCATACTTTATCTATTTTTGTTCTTCTCTCAGGTTTCTTCCTTTTCCTTTCTCTCATCTGGAGATAGATTATGTTATACTGTATTATATTATATTATATTATATTATATTATATTATATTATATTATATTATTATATTAATCTTCAAGATCATTTGATGAGCCAGAATTATAACAAATAAATGCTTATTGAACTCAGCTTCTCTTCAGAGTTGCCTAGCAGGTTACATGAAACAGCAGAGCTAGGAAGTAAGAACACTGAGTTGAAGCAAAATTTCAACATTAAAAATTTGTAAGTCTTAGCAGCTCCTAAGCACTTTAGAGATACCTTTTCTTTTAGCAGAGGGTCAAAGGCACAACAGATGATGCATAGCTGTGCTAAAGACAGGAGTGTCTCCTGATGAAAAACATCAGTCCCCACCTCTGGGAGGCTGTCATGTGCGGGGATGAATTAGTAGTACTTTTAAAAAGAGACAATTGTCTTCTGGAGAGTAACTCTCCTTTTTAAAAAATTTAGGAGTTGGACTTCCAATTTATCTCTCAATGAGGAAGGAGACCTTCTCCATTTTCCCTGACTCACTCTTGACTTCATTTTAGAACTGACAAGTTTAAACAAGATGAGAATCAGATTGCCTCTGCCTATCTCATTCTTTGGCTCTAGCCGACAATGTAATTAATGTTGCTGTAGGAAAAAGAAAAAGCATTCCTGACGAGAACTTTTTTCTCTGTCTTTTGCAGGCACATTCTTAAGAGGGTGAGTAGTTTTTTTGACACATTAGTTGGGGAGGTATTGCACACAGATGTCCTTGATGATTTTTTGTGTGTGTGTGTATATTAATTTGTAAGTTAGGCCCAAACTACATTTGTCTTTTATCCTTTTTATGGCACACAGAGGTTAATAATTACCATAGTGTAAAAAAAAAGGTAACATCCAAAACATACACATGCACATAATTTCATCTGCTGCTTCCCTGAAACATATGATTCTTTAGCACATTTGTTTTGGGAACATGCTTCTGGGGAAATTCACTACAGCTAAGTGCTAGAATTATACCAATAGCTATAGGCTGCTGTTATAACCAGTTCCCCTCAGTTCAGGTCTTTTTACATGTTCTTACCTAGACTATCAAAATTGTCTCGCAACATCATTCCTACAGATTGTAGTAGATTTCCCATCTTCTCTTGCAAGTTGGGTTTCCTCCTCAGTATCCTTTAATTTCTCTTTCTTACATACCAAATAAATTGTGAATGTTTTATTTTGGCACTCAGTTGTTGATAGCTACACCCATATTTGATTTCCTATCCTGATGCTTTTACATGCTTCAATTTCTGGTCTCTAATTAAGTTATATACATGGGAATATTCAGACCTCACCCATCATATTCCATTGACATGGCAACAATCCACCTACTTACTGTAATTCTTCTCATTTATCAAGACCAAGTTTAAGTGCCGTTGCATCCATAACTTCCCCTCATTTGTATTCTTCTCAACGTCCTTGCCTACCATCCACTACCACCATGGGGACTCTATCATAATTAACTGCTAAAATATTTTCTATATTTGTTCCTGTACTATTGTAAATGCAGAGTACTTTGTGATATATTTATTCACATGTATACATGTATATCTGTCTGCCTTTTAAAGACCATGAAATAGGAATAAAGACTTTGTACCTAATATACTCTCTACTCAACTCTTTGTAGATATATGAAATGGTTTAAATACTTATTATAGAGAATACATATAAAGTTTGTTCCTATATTTATTTTTTAAAGGACTGATTGGATTATTGTGAAGAATGTACTGAGAATGCCTCAGATGCCTTCTATAGATAAACTTACATTCTGTCAAAAAGAGAAACCAATATCTTTTTTCATAGGGAGAATATTTTCTTTTTTTCTTGGTACCAACCAATAATGGGAAACACTTCAGCCATCCATTTTTCAGTCAAAAGTAGAATGGTGTTATTTAATCATGCATTGATTTGTTGTCTCTGAACCTATAAAGTAGGTGGTTTGGCTATGTACAGTTAGTGTAAGATGTTATATATGTTCGAGTTTGCAGATGAGGACCATTAGAATAAGTCCTTTGGGACTCCCAGATATGTGGCAAAAACTTATACAAATAATTAAGGATGCAAAAGAAGGAAAGTATAGAAAGGTATTGATGGTTTTAAATGTAAGCTGTCTTCCAGTGAAATTGATGCCATATCATTGTTTATAGAACTCTATGTAGAATAAAATTCCAAAATTTTTATTTTGTGATCATATTTATATTTTGAAATAATTTCTCTTTATGATAAGAAACAATATTTGTTCTAGTGGATCCTAAGTATGCTTAAAATTATTTAAGCATTTGTAAGTTGGAAAAACTGAGGAATATAATAGGCATGAATCACTCTTTCAGTTTTAGTTTTTATGAAATATATTTGATGTCTACTATAAGCTTATTGTAAGTAGTAATTTTCTCCTGCTGTAACTAAGGGAATATGTAATTGATAATGTATGTAGAATTTTCAGTAAAAATGATTAACCAAATCATCTTAGTACATATATTCTGCATATAATTTAAAATTTCCATTTGCATGGAGTGAGGGTATCACAGGGTTCATATTGTATGGCTATAAAATACTTACTTAATGTTATCTAATCTTCCATCAAAAGCTTGTTTAATTTTACTTTTTTAAAATAGAAGTATCTTTATTTTAATAGATTTTATTATATTATAAATTTATACAAAAAATAATAAATTATTCATTAAGTTAATGCAAATAAAGCACTTAGCAAACTGTTTTCTGCAAAGTAAACAGTAAATGTTTCTCATTGCTATTAACATTATTTTCATAGTTAAATATTACAGCATATAATTTATTTAATAGATCCCCTATTAATGAACATTGCTTCAAAAATTTAAATTGAATTTTAATTGAGTGTTCCCAGTTATATTTCTGACTTTAATTGAGCTTTATTTTTTTAAATTTTTTAAAGATTTATTTATTTGACAGAGAGAGAGAGAACACAAGCATGGGGAGTGGGAGAGGGAGAAGCAGGATCTCTGCTGAGCAGGAAGCCCAATACAGATGCATTGGATCAATCCCAGGACTTTGGGATCATGTCCTGAGCCAAAGGCAGAAGATACTTAATGAACTGAGCCACCCAGGCAGCCCTAATTGAGCTTTCTGATTCAAGTTGTCTGGCAAATGAATATACTGTTCCCAGTTTTTCAAATAGTGTGTGATAAAATATGATATACCATTCTTAAAAACAATACAAAAAATAAATCTATTTTTCTTTGATGATTCAGTAATCCCTTTAGGGATGATCCCTTCTAGGTTCATTATTTTGACCCTGAGTTTCCATTTTGCTATTGGTATATGCAATTATTAATACATATTTTTATTAGGAAATATTTTTATTTATTAAATACTTTAAAATTTTATTAAATATTTTTATTTATTAAATATTTCTATTAAGAAATATTTGCAGAGGGTTGCCTTTGTGGCTCTGTCATAGTGTCTGCATTTGACTCAGGTCATGATCCCAGTGTCTTGGGATGTCAATACAAAGAGTGACTAGTAAGCCCCTCTCTTGCTGTCTCTCTCTGTCAAATAAATAAATAAAATCTTAAAAAAATAGAAATATTTGCAGAGAAGAAAAAGGTCTTTCGTAAAGATAAATAACATGAATTAAACCTTAAAAGCCATCTTTTTATTATTCTCCATTTGGCTCATGTGAACTTGTGATCAAAAGTGAGAAGCTCCCTACTCACAAGGAACATATAGTCTAGTGTGGGTAACATATTAAATGAATAACCACTAAAAATTCATGTTCTTATTATATCTCCCTTCCTAATCAGTTCACTAAATACTTTGTTATAAAGTTAAACTTTCAGAGATTCCTGTGTTGGCTTCCACAGACCTGACCACCACTAGGGTAGAGAGGTAAAATTGAATTCTTCAGCTTGCACTTTGGTGAATCAGCCGTATTGAACCACATCTTCTTTGAACCTTAGCCTTCAATAGCCAACAAACTAATGCTGCTGTACCAGATTTCCTATTGGTATTTAGTTCTATTCCTGCCCTCTGTGCTATAACCACAGGGCTAAAAGCCTAATGATCCTTGGTCGACGTTGATTCCACCAATGAGAATGGAAGACTAGTAAAAGGCACATGTTTGGGTTTCAGCAGATAGAAATTTGCATCACCTGTGGCTTTCCCCAGTGGCCTTCCTGCCTTTTTATTACAACAGCTGTGACTTTTAGGGTCCAGATACTCCAGAGCTAGTAAAGACTTTCCCTGACTTCACTCCTACAATGCATTGAACGGTCTTGTAAATACTTAATACCCTAATTGAATCATTTTTTGTGAAGTACCTAGAATAATTTTGTTTTCCTGATTGACCACAGAATGATAATTTAATCTTAAATATTTAACAGCAATATAGTTAAATTTTGCAGCATGTATGATGTGGTTGGGTAAAGGCACACCTCTAACCTCTATCCAGGACCCCTAGGTACATCACCCTAAGTTAGAGAATTACAAAAACTTGAATACTTTCCACTTAATCACTTATTTGGATGAAATGGTTTGTCCTTATTCTCTGTTTTGTATAGTTTTCCTTGATATATCATTTCAGTACTTTATTTATCAGATTTTCCTTGTTTCAGAACCATTATTTGGAGCTCCTTTCTAAATGTTTCCTTCTGGTTGTCTAAATCAGACCCCAAAGTCATCATTACCACCCATATGTGAATTATTTACTCACTTCACTCTTTGTATTAATGATAACAATATTTTTCATTCTTCAAAATCAGAATAATGTTTGCTATTTCTCTTTTGTCCTGCTGTCACCAAATCATGTCAACTATTTATTAAAAATCTATTAGAACTAAGTCTTTCTTTTTTATTCTCATTGTCCTACTATCCAACCATTTGACAAGACAACTTCCACATTGTAGGTGGGAATTGCAATGCTAATAAGCTTAATTGTGCTCGAATACCTGACTCTCACAGATTCTGTGAGCTAGTGATGCATAAAGCTATAAAGATAATACTAACAAGTTGAAATGTATGTTTACTATAGTCCATATTATATAAGTATCATATCTGTTTATGTTGTCTTTTATAGTAGACTTTGATTTATAGTTTTTTCTTTAATCTTTATATCCCTGGTACTTATAGAATATTATACATAACATATAGTTGATGCCCAACTAATCCTTGTTTTATAGATGGATACTCCAGGTAAAATTCCAGGCTAATCATAGTAGTATACAAGGGAAGGTTAAGAAATTTTTCTCCCTCTTTCTCTCTCTCTCTCAAAGAAAAAACTAATAATTAAAAAAGGGGGTGCACTCCTGAGTGACTCAGTTAATTCTCTAGTTTCAGCTCTGGTCATAATCTCAGGGTCTTGGGATCTAGCCCCATGCTGTCAGACTCCCTGCTCAACAGGGAGCCTGCTTCTCCCTCTCCTTCTGCTCCTCCCTCTTTCTCTCTCTCTCTCTAATTAATTAAGAAATCAAAAGTATTCATTTTGAAATAGAGAAGAAAATAACAATGATGATTTTTAAAAGATTTAAAATGTCTTAACATGAGTGGGTTAGTAAACTTGGTTTATGATATTACCATCGTTTTGAACCTGGCCAGGTCGAAGGAATTTCTGGGAACAAATAGTAAAAAAGTTATGAGGCATAAAATTGAGCATTATTATGCTTAGTCTTAGCAATACATGGACTATTTAATGTTATATTAACCATATATAAGTGGTATATTCACATTACAAGTGCATTAATGAAAATGACACTAGTTTCCATGACAAACACAACACTTATTATAATTTATTTATAATCAAGTATATAATTACAAATATATTTATAATTAAGTAAAATTTAAAAAACGATTCTTAATTGTCAGGCACTTTCCTACATGGTAGTCTAGGGACATGGGACTATCATAAGGTAGCTTTTCTCTTCTCTAGCCTGAAAGTCCTTTGCATTCAGGCAATGAATGAATGGGGAAAAACATGGAAGATTATGTTTGGGTGGTTTTAAGACCTGAAAGCAGTGCAAATCATTCTCACTCAGGTTGATTTGAAATTAGTCTCTTGGTTACCTGTAACTTACAAAGAAGTCGAGAAATTCAATCAAGCTGTCTGCAAAGAAAGAATTTTTAAAAAGAATTTAAAAAGAGCATGCATGCATGTATCCAGTCTCTCTCAGTGTGTAATTGTTTAAAACTTGGAATGTAAGTAGAGTTTTGTTTCATTGCAGAGTCACCAAATTCTTTCTGCTAGAGTGTGGTAGCACCATTCAAGTACCAAGAGCTGGTTTTATGTGAACAGAGCCTTTGACAGGCCCCAGCCACACTGAAATTAGAGCTAAAATCACCATCCAGATGCAGATTAACTCCCCTGACTTCACTCTTTGTGTTGATGAAACACAGAAGTGCTATATACATTAAGTAGGCTCTTAGACAAGATGACCTCTAAGGTTGATATAACTGTAAGATTGAATGCCCATCACCTCTGGGTTCTACTTTGCTTAATGGGCAATGAAGGGACCATTAAATATTCTTAATCAAGAGAATGACTGGATGAAATAAATTTATGCTTTAGGAATATTATTCTCTTTTGTTGCAAGGTATATTCAACTTCATAGAACAGGGTGCCTGAGATCCAATATTGTTTTTTTTTTAAGAATAGTAAAATGCTAAATAAGTGTAATTGAAAGAGAATTAATTCAAAATTATTTAATTTCATTTAGCTTGTTTTGATAAATAATCCTTAATAAATTTAAGGACAAGTCCATATTGCTACTGTGTATGATTCTATAAAATATTTTAATTCCTTCCATGTATCTAATTATATATCAAAAATCTGTGTTATTTTGAGAAAATGTCATAGTAAAATGAGAATATCTGATGGGTTTGTGATTCTTTAAGGAATAGAAAAAATGAAATTAATTTTAAATGAGCATAAGCTTTCTTCCTGTCCTTTCTTTGAGATTTCTGTAAAAATTTCAGTAAACTTCCATTGTTACTGGTGAATATATGCACTGAACATATAGTCATCTATTTTGTCCAGTTAAGGAAGTTTCCTTTAGTGGTGATAAGTGCTATTATTTCTCCTTACACAAGAACTTTTAGCTTTATAAACTTCTTACGAATAATGTTATTAATAGGTTATTATTTTTTATTTACACTCATTTGTGTATAAGCAATTTTGTATAGTCATACTGCCAATCTTCTCAGGTCAATTTATGTAATATTATTTATTCATATATAGTTCTGAATTTGAATGCTATATACGATATAATTTTGCTTTTGGGGACTAGAAATCATATTTCTTTTATAATTCAATATATAATAACATAGAACTGTGCATTCAAATAGTATATAACAATTACTTATCAAATGATTAAAATATAAGGAAAATTTAATCATTTGTAGATGTTAAAATTTATATATTGATACAACAGGAAAAAAACCCTTGTGTTCATGTTGAATAGCAAACTCAATTTCACTTAAGTGATAGAGAACATTTTCTTAATATAACTTAAGGATAATTTCAGTGTGTAGAATATAGATGCAAAAGCAAACAGTAGAGTTTTGGACAATGAAGAACTGTGTTTTTTAAAGAATACAAATCATGTATGACAAGCAATATAGCATTTGGAAAATAAGAGATGAGTTATTGGATAAACCCAGAAATGTTTAGTTCTTTTTTAACATATTATTCATACTATTCACTATGACCTGTGATTTGTTTGTGATTCTTATCACGTGGATTGCAGTATTACAGAAGTTAATAGTATAGCAAAATATCAGTGTCTGTCTCTGTATCACTCCTCTCCCCAACGTAAATTATCTTCTCTCCCTAAACCGTCAGTGTCATCATGACCCTACTTATAAAGAATTAAGGTACTTTAGATCAGAATTCTATAATAAGTCATTCTTAGTTCTATTCTGGAAAATTGACTTCTGTGGCCTGTATCCTGTAATTGTGGTAACTAGATCCCAATTTCAAGCCACTTTTGCTTAGAGCTTACCAATCTCCAGGCCTCTCAACTCCAGAGTCTTGAATCCTGACCCTATACATTTGTTTCTGTCAAAAACCTGGTACTTGCTTATAGACTTTCCTTTCCTTTTTTTTTTTTTTAAATTAATTGCCCCTGTGGATTTAATTTTTAATTTTTAATTTAAATTCAATTAGCCAACATATAGTATGTCATTAATTTCAGATGTAGTGTTCAATAATTCATCAGTTGCATATAACACCCAGTGCTCAGCACATCATGCACCCTCCCCAATGCTTACCACCCAGTCATCCCACCCCCCCACCCACCTCTTCTCCAGCAACCCCCAGCCCACTTCCCATAGTTAAAAGTCTCTCATGGTTTGTCTCTACCTGATCATCTCCCATTCAGTTTTCCTCTGTGCTGCTTCCTATATTCTACATATAAGTGAAACCACATGACAATTGTCTTTCTCTGATTGACTTATTTTGCTCAGAAGAATATCTCCAGTTCCATCCACATCAATGTAACGTAAATATTTATCCCTTCTGATGACTGAGTAATATTTCATTGTTAGTATATACCATATTTTCTTTATCCATTCATCTGTAGATGGACATCAAGGCTCTTTCCACAGTTTGGTTATTGTGGACATTGCTACTATAAACACTGGGGTGCATGTGTCCTTTGGATCATTATGTTTGTATCTTTGGGGTCAATACCTGTAGATCAATTGCTGGATCATAGGGTTGCTCTAATTTTAACTTCTTGAGGAACCTCCTTACTGTTGCCCTGAGTTGGCAGTACCAGCTTGCATTCCCACCAATAGTGTTCTGCATCCTTGCCAACATTTGTTTATTCCTAACTTGTTAATTTTAGCCATTCTGACTGGTATGAGGTGATATCTCATTGTGTTTTTGATTTGTATTTCCCTGATGCTGAGTGATGTTGACCATTTTTTCATATGTCTGTTGACCATTTTTATGTCTTCTGTGGAGAAATGTCTCTTCGTGGTTTATAGACTTTTCTGATGGTAATTATTTGTTTTCCTACCTGCTAGAATCTCCAGATGTCACTTCCTTCTAAATAGCCTTTTCCATGCTCTTTATTTTTATTGGATTATCCTTTCTCTTTGTATTAGACTTCCTTTATGAAGTTTGTGCCAACTTCAATATACTCAGATTATGAGATCTTTCAGTATACCCCTTAATCCATATACATGGGGATTTATGAGTAAAATAGAAGCCTAATGTCATCCTACTAAATTCTTACTAAAACAGTCAAAGGGATATAAAGAAGAAAATCTATGTTAGCTGTGGAATTTTGTGAGGAATGCATGCCATACACTAAATATAAAAGTTTGTTGTGCATAATACCTATAGGGAAAGACCGAAACAAAATACTGGCAAAAAGATTGTGAATGACTTTCATTAGGGGCTTAACAGAACGCTGTAAATAATCACTAACTTGGTGATGTCAAATCTAGGGGCTAGAGAAAACTGGTCTAGGTGTATGTCCTCCTCTTAGAAGTTCTTTAGGCACTTTAGATCAGTGTTTGGGGTGAATGCTGCAAGAGCACACATGGCCAATGGAAACATTAACCGGCTGGAAACATCTTGATATAGTGAAGTTTGTCTGTGATCCACTGAGCATTCATGAGAATGAAAGTTCCCCACAGTCAAACCATTTATCTAGCTTAGGAAAAAAAAAATATATATATATATATATACACACACATATATATACATATATATACATATATATGTGTGTGTATGTGTGTGTGTGTATTAGTTTCATTGTATAAACATCACATAAATTATTATATTACTTTTGTTATATATCCCAGAAAAGTTCTGATAGTTGGAGATACAGACTTAAAATCAGCATCAATATATGTATGTACATCAAATTATTTCTCTAAACTCTTTCTCTCTCTCTCCTCCTTGGTATTTGTTATCTGGCTGAATTGCATGAAATGTGTCATGAATCATAATATCAAATGTGTTGTTTTTTCATATAGTGGAAATCTCACTATATCATGAGTACATTCAAGGTAAAAATGTCACAGAGGGGAATACTGAGTGGACATTTTAAGCAATGACTTATTTGCATGGAGTAAACTTTTAGGGCTTGTTACCTTTCATTTCTGCAACACCAATTGAATACACAACCTTTTGTGGTTCTGAAAGTGTTGAGTAACATTGGGGGCAAATATAATCTTTTTTTTTTCCTTTAAAGATTTTATTTATTAATTTGACAGATAGAGATTACAAGCAGTGGGGCAAATATAATCTTACAAGTAAGTTGGGAAGTGTGTTGGGGGAAAGGGAAGGTAAGTATTGAAAAAAAGGAAGATTGATTTTTCTTTGAAGCTATTTCAGAATGTTTTAACTGTTGAGGTGTTGCTTTGCTTCACTTATTGTTGCAGATGGTTATCTCACATAATCAGGGCAGTATACTTAGCCTAGGCTATTATCTGTAGAGCTCTCAAGTCTACTGTGAATTTCATCATTTGACTCTAAAACCCATTTTTTTAAGCTTAAAATTTTAGAGTAAAATTCCAACCTTGGCTTTTCCGTATTTCCATCCTGGGGTGGGGACATGCTCTATCATCTGATGAGAGACAGAGAAAAAATAACCTGGAAACGGAGTAATTGTATCTTCTCTTAATCCAGATGTTCCTAGTAAAAATCTAGCATAAGAAATTTAACGAAAAAAATTTTTTAAAGATTTTGTTTTATTTATTTGACTGAGAGAGACACAGCGAGAGAGGGAACCCAAGCAAGGGGAATGGGAGAGGGAGAAGCTGGCCTCCCGCTGAGCAGGAAGCCCAATGAAGGGCTTCATCCTGGGTCCCTGGGATCATGATGCAAGCCGAAGCCAGACGCTTAACAACTGAGCCAGCAGGCACCCCTTAAAGAAAAATTTAAATAACAAGCATAAAAGGAACTCTGCATAATGAGAGGTACCATTTGGGCAGTTTCTTAGGACAAAGTTTGTGGTAAAGTTAATGTAATCTAAGTACTTATTGACTAAAATGGAGTAAAGGATTAACTTAGAAAATAAACACACCAGTGCTGAAAATGTCTTTTGAATCACTGCATATTTGGACAGAATTCTAATATGTGTACATTATTACCTTACTTTCATAAAATTGTGTTTGTAATTTAAAGATTGAATAGCTATGGGAAGGGTTAGAAGCTTTGCTATTATATTCAAAAATATTATTTAAAAATCTTCCTTAGGGGAACCTCGGTGGCTCAATCAGTTAAGCAACTGCCTTCAGCTCAGAGTCCTGGGATCGAGTCCCTCTTCGGGTTCCCTGCTCAGTGGAAGCCTGCTTCTCCCTCTGCCTACTGCTCCCCCTGTTTGTACTCTCTTTCTCTGTCAAATAAATAAAATCTTAAAAAATATTTTCCTGATATAATTAACTATATGCTCCTATAATAATTGTAGCACATCACCTTAGAATTTACTTGAGAATTCAACAGGATTAGTAACTTTATTCTACAAACAGGAGTTGGGTGAGACATGACTACCTGTATTTTTTCCCTCTCTTCTCCTTTCTCACTGTGTTCTATGAACACTGCCCTTTCTCTCCTTCAACCATGCCAATCTCTTTCCAGCATCAAGGCACTACATATGCTATTCCCTCCATGGACATTGCTCCCCAAACCCCATTTTTATATGACTGCCTACTTCTTGTTATTAGACGAGAGCTCAGATCTTCCCCTCAGTCCCACATGCTACATGTATAGGCATACACTTGAGTGCAAATACATACAATCCTAAGGCACTTACACATTATTTCCTCTGTGGGAATTGTTCCCTCCCTCATGTCTCATCATTAGATGAAAGCTCACATCATCCCCTCTGTCCCATATAGTGTGTGTGTGTGTGTGTGCACACACACACACAGTCTTTTTCTTCATAGTACTTAGATGAAAGTATTTTGTCTGTTCTTATTTATTGTATGTCTCCATCTGTTAGAACAAACTTTGTGCAAAGCAGTAACCTTTCTTATCCTCTCCTGATATTCCAGTGCATAGATCCATATCTACTTAGAGGGGGAACTCAGTAAGCGTTTGCTCAATGAATCTAGTCTTTTAACAAGGCAAAGGACAGAAATATATGCCTAGATCTTCAGGAAATGTTTTACAATTATATCTTAATATTCTCCTAATGTTCTGCTCACTTTGGCTGACAGATGTTGGCCATTTCTTCATTAGCTAGTATTAAGATGAACAGGACTTATACAGGTATATGCCATTACTATGGAGACCAGCATGGGAATGAATATTGTAGATTGCTAAGAAGATAGCAAATTTGTGTTAAAATCACACACACACACACACACACACACACACACACACATATATATATATTCTTTTTAACCCTTGGGTGGTATTGTGTGATCTGCATATTTATTATTAAGTTTAGCTTAATTCATTGTTGCCATTTGCTGAATGTATTTAAATCAATTCCTGTGTTTTTATGACTGAAGATAGATGTTGATATACACATGTATGGCAGAGTTTTGAAGACGGAATACTTATTTGTGAACCATTGCTTATTAAACTGTCAATGATTTGTATTTAGAAAGCATTTATATTTAAATATGTTCTTTATTAAACAACTACCAAATGCCTAAACTCAACTGCATATTTTAAATTTTCCGAGGATGGTTGAAAGTATAAGATGATAATTATCTTTTTCTGATGTGTTGGTGCTATTAAAATCATATCATGATAACTTATCATTTACATTTAAATCTTGTTAAAATTTCAAAGCCCTGTGCTGAAAATATAAAAATAAGTGTATTTAATATAATTGACATAAGATTGCTATTTTCCACAATTTTTCTGAAGGTAATAAGAGAGATCCACTTTTGCATGCCTCTTCAAACAGCATTTTGAATTCTATCAACATCACACTCCTTTTATCCCCAGTAGCTGAAGTCCCAAAAGACTATCTCACTACAAAAATATCTGAAATATCAACTCTATGCATATAAATACAGTTGGAAGGAGAAAACACTTCATGACTTTAGAGACATCAATTTTATTACAAATTGTTCCTTCTACACACAGCAATGTGAGCATATGAGAATATGTGTGTAAATTAGTGTGTATTTCTTTCATTTTCCATTATAATTCAGTGTGCAGAAGAAACATAAAGGGAAGTATACTGTAAAATCAAGAGTTGCCGCAAATTGGTTTACATGTGAATCCTTTATACTTTATTTTCTAAATTTACCACAGAGAACTCAGGTTAACAAATGACATGTGGGCTCTCATCAACCCTAAGTTCAATTCTTCTTTCTCTTATTTTTGTCCTCTTTCTCTAGAAATTTTAAAGCCAGTCAAAATGACCTGCCTCTCTTTCTCCTCCCTCCCATATATTGCACACACACACACACAATCTAAGAAAACAAGATTTCTAATTTTTCTTCCCTTTTGTTTTTAAATCATCATTAGCAAGATCTTCCCGATATTCACACTGAAAAGCCTGGTTGTATCGAATATATTTTCCCATCATCTCACACAACTATTTAGTAACAATGACGAATTTAATCTATCTGTGAGACATATGCATACAGTTCATTCCAGTCTCACTGTTAGTCCCTGGATCAGGATAAATAACTTGGATTGCTTTCTTCAGTTTCTGTTTGTTTGTTTTCCCCTGCCAATCTATCCTTCATAGCTCGTTAGGAAAAAAAAAAATAACACAACTATAATTATGATGCTTGTCACCCTACAAACTTTCCACGATTCTTCATTGACAAAAAAAGCAACTCGTACACTTCTGTTTATTCATACTTTTAAATCAATCAATCAATTATACTTAATTGCAAAAATTCAAATTGAAAAACATATATAGAAAGGGAGGAAAAAGAATCCCTTTTACTATCGTTTTTGTAATATTATTCCCCTTTCAGTTAACATAATAATAAATAATTTGGATGATATGATTTCATACCTGGTTTTAAAGATTGTGTGTAAATGTGCGAAAGAAGCTTGTGACCCTATTAAAAAAAGAAAGAAAAAGGTACTGGTATGGTGAATTGACTGCTTTTAACAGCTGGATGAATTTCAATTCATGTAGCCATTTTTCATTTAAAAGAATAAGCAGTGTTTAGAACCTAGAAATCATCTTAAACTCAATAGAATTTTTTTGTATTTTACCAATATAAGATCAAATAATAATAAAGATATTTTATTTTAATTTGTGAACTCTTAGATAATTAAAATAATTAAAACTTAGTTTTCTCTAAGTGTCTTGTTTACTGATAGAATGAAAAAAAAACGAGTCTTAGATTTAATAGGTACTCAAAAAGTATTTGAATCATTCGATAAATATATGATACTTACATTGGTTTAATTGATTTAAAAATCTTGGGGACGTACATTAATATTTTAAGGCATTCTGATATATTTTTATTAACAGTATTGGACAAAATGATCTTTATTGCAGTATATACAAATTAGGAAAAATGACTTCTTAGAAATGAAAATATTGTTCTTTTTTGTTCTTTTGTTACCCTTACTTTCTTATACTATGATGTCTGTTACCTAAGTTTATATATATTTTCACAAACCCCCTACATAGTTGATATGAACAATTAACTTTAAGAACTGGTGTCCTTATTTGGTATGTAGTTAATAGTACTTGGTATTTGTGATTTCATTTTTTTAAAAGATTTTATTCATTTATCTGTCAGAGAGTACAATCAGGGGGAGTGGTAGGGAGAGGGAGGAAGAGGATCCCACTGAGCAGAGAGTCCCCCATGGGGCTTGATCCCAAAACCCTGGGATCATGACCTGAGCTGAAGGCAGAAGCTTAACCAACTGAGCCACCCAGGCACCCAGATATTTGTGATTTCAACTATGTTTTTCAGATTTAATTGAAATATTTCTAGGATTTATAGAATAGTCTTACAACTCCACAAAATTTCGCTGCAGATGATAATGTTGAGTCTCTGATTCTTAGATATTTATTGGACATTTGCATATTTTTAAAGAATTCTAATATAGTTAACATACAGTGTTATATTAGTTTCAGTTGTACAATATAGTGATTCAACAATTCTATGCATTACTCAGCACTCATCAAGATAGGTGTACTTTTAATCCCTTCAACTATTTTGCCCATACCCCCACTGGTAACAACCTGTTTTTCTCTATAGTTAGGAGTCTGGTGTTTTGGTTTGTCTCTTTTTTTCTTTTGCTTTTTAAATTCCACATATGAGTGAAATCATATGGTATTTTTTTCTGACTGACTTATTTTGCTTAGCATTATACTCTAGACCCATGCACATTGCAGCAAATGGCAAGATTTCATTCTTTTTTTATGACTGAATAATATTCCATTAGAAAATCACATATATATGTAATTTTTTTCCCAATGGAATATTATTTTATATATATATATGTATATATATATATATAATCACTTCTTTATCCACTTGTCTACTGATAGAAACTTGCTTTGCTTCCATATCATGTCTGTTGTAAATAATGTTACAATAAATGGAGGGGTGCATATATCTTTTTAAATTAGTGTTTTAATATTCTTTCAATAAATATCCATTAGCAGAATTACTGGGTCGTAGGATAGTTCTATTTTTTGAAGAACCTTCATACTTTCTGTCACAGTGACTATACCAGTTTATATTCTAGGCAACAGTGCACAAGGGTTCCTTTTTCTCTACATCCTCACCCAACACTTGTTATTTCTTGCATATTTGATTTTAGCCATTCCTACATGTATCAGACAATATCTCCTTGTGGTTTTGATTTACATTTCACTCATAATGAGTGATGTTGAGCATCTTTTCAAATGTCTATAGATCATCTGTACGTCTTCTTTGGAGAAATGTCTGTTCATATTTTCTGCCCATTTTTTTAGTTGGATTATTTGGGTTTTTTTGGTGTTGAGTTGTATAAGTTCTTCATATATTTTGGATACTGTTTATTGGATATGTTGTTTGCAAATATCTTCTCCCATTTAGTAAGTTGTCTTTTAGCTTCGTTGATTGTTTTCTTTGTTTTTGATGTAGTCCCAATAGTTTATTTTTGCTTTTGTTTCCCTTGCCTTGGGCATATATAGAAATATGGTACTATAGCTGATTCAGAGAAGTTATTGCCTATGCTCTCTTCTAGCATTTTTACAGTTTCAGGTCTCGTGTGTAGGTTTTTAATCTATTCTGAGTTTATTTTTGTGTATGGTGTAAGGAAGTGGTCCAGTTTCATTCTTTTACATGTAGCTGTTTGGTTTTCAGCATCATTTGTTGCAGAGACTTTTTCGCCGCCGTAATGTATTCTTGCTTCCTTTGTCATAGATTCATTGATGGTAGAAGTGTGGGTTTATTTCTCGCCTCTCTATTCTGTTCCATTATCTTTGTGTCTGTTTGTGTGCCAATATCATAGTTTTTTGATTATTACAGATTTGTAGTGTATCTTGAAATCTAGGATTTTAATGCCTCTAGTTCTACTCTTTTTTCAAGATTGGTTTGGTTATTTAGGGTCTTTTGTCTGATATAAGTATTGTTTCTCCAGCTTTCTTTTCACTCCTTTTGCATGATAAGTACTTTTCCATCCCTTCACTTTCAGTCTGCATGTGCTTTAAGTCTGAAGTGAGTCTCTTTATAGGCAGCATATAGATGTGTATTGCTCTTTTATCCATTTTTTTCACCCTGTGTCTTTTGATTGGAATGTTTGGTCCATTTACATTTAAGTTAATTAAGTTAATTTTGTCCATTTATATTAAGTTAAGTTAACTAAGTCAATTTAGTTATTGATAAGTGTGCATTTATTGTCTTTTTGTTATGTATTTTGTGATTTTTTTTGTTCTTTCCTGTTTCTTCTCTTACTTTCTTCTTTCATGATTTGTTCGCTTTCTTTAGGATATACATGGATTCCTTTCTCTTTATTTTTTGCATATGTATTATTGGTTTTTTATTTGTGGTTACCATTAGGTTTGTATCTAATATTTTATGCATATAGCTATTTATGTTAGGTTGATATTCTCTTAAGTTTGAACCCATTATTTACTCCTCTTACCTAGCATGTTTTAAATATATGGTGTCATACTTTATATTCTTTTATTTTTTGAATCCTTTGACTTTTATAAATATACTTGTTTTTATTGCTTTTATGCTTCCTACTTTTCTTAATCCTATATATGGTCTTCCCTCTGCACTTAGTGTCCCCTTCAACATTTCTTATGAGGCTGATTTGGTGAGCATGACTTCCTTTAATTTATGTTTGTCTGGGAAACTCTTTCTTTCCCTTTTCCTGAATGATAGCCTTAGCTGAGATAGAGCATTCCTGACTGCAAGTTTTCTCTTTCAACACTGAATATATCATGCTATTCTCTTTTGGCCTGCAAAATTTCTGCTGAAAAATCAGCCTTATTCGGTTTCCTTTGCATGTAATTGTTTTCTCTTGCTACTTTTAAAATCCTTTCTTTATCACTACTTTTGGCAATTTTAATCACTGTGTGTCTTAGTTTCCACCTCGTTGGGTTGATTTTATTGGGGGCTCTCTGTACCTCTTGGACTTGGATTTCTGTTTCCTACACCAGATTTGGAAAGTTCTCATCTGTTTTTTCTTTAAATAAATTTTGTTCTCCCTCTTTTCTTCTCCTTTTGATATCTCTGTGATTCAAATGTTATTATACTTGATGGTGTTGCTGAGTCTATTTTCAATTTTTATTATTTTTTTCTCTCCCCTGTTCAGCTTGATTTCTTTTCATTATTCTGTTCTCCATGTCGCTGATCTGTTCTTCTTTCTCTAGTCTACTATTCATTCCATCTAGTGCATTTTTAATTTCAGTTATTGAATTCATCTCTGAATGGTTCTTTTTTGTTTTTTGTCTTTTTGTTAAGCACATCACTGAGATCCTCCACTCTTTTCTCAAGTTCTATGAATATATTTATGACTGTTCTTTAAATTGTCTATAAGAATACTTAAGAATACTATTTATCTCCATTTCATTTAGATTTGTGATTTTTGTCATGATCTTTCATTTGAGACATATTCCTCTGTCTCCTTATTTTGTTTAACTCTTTGTTTCTATGTGTTAGGAAAGACAGATATGTCTCCTGCTCTTAGAGGTAGTAGGCTTAAGAAGAAGAGGTCCCATGGTGTCCTGAATTACAATGTCATCTGTTCACTAGAACCAAGTGCTTCAGGTGTGTCTCCTATGTGTGTTGTGTGTACCCTACTGTTGTGGCTGAGCTGCATTGGCCTTCAGTCCAGTCATCTATAATTGCTCTCTGTTGTAGGCAGAGCTTGGTTAGCAGGCCAATCATCTGGCCAGCTTGGGCTCAAATTGAGTTAGGCCAGGATTTTACTAAAGATGCAGTAGCACTGAATAGCGGGATATTTTCCCTGTGTTGTTCTCTGAGAAGCTTTTTTTGATTCTCAGTGTCTGTAGTTACACCTGATATCTGCCCCCAACCAACTGCTGGAGCAGCAATTGGACTGGTATATGTGATTATTTTCCTCTTTCCCTGGGAAGGGAGTCACTTTGGAGTGGTGCTGGCCTCTGTCAGGGCTGCTTGCATACATGAATTTGGATTGGCTCCAGCCTAGAGCTTATCAGAAGGGGCAGGATTTTAGGAGAACAGTGGGTAGGGTGGGTGGGTGTTAGCAAGGTTTGCACAGGTCCACTGTGGGAAGGGACCTTTAGCCACAGGGACCGAGGCATGCCCAGTTATAGGGAGTGGATCTGCAAAAGCACGCAGGGGTAGGATGAGGTGTTAACAAGGTTTGTGTGGGTCTGCTGTGAAAGGAGACCTGAAGCCAAGGCCTAACTGGGGGTTGCCTGTTCTAAGGAGAATGCAGTGGCATGATGTGCTTTTAGCAAGTTAGATCAAGAGTGTTCAAGTTTTGCTAGTTCTTAAATGTGTCACTGTTTATAGGCTGGGGAGCTGAGTAGGGAAATGGCTCCTGCCACCTCCTTTTTCCTGAAGAAGTCTCCCATGATCCTTGCCCCTTTAGTTCTGAGGTATTATGATTATTAAACAAACTCCCTACCTTGTATGACAGGCATTTTTCAAACTGCTGCTTCTATGTTTTATCTCTTGGGAATTGTTTGTTGTACTGCTTCTTTAAGGGCAGGGACTCAGTTTTCTCTTACATCTCACCTCTCCCAGAGACCAGCCACTGATATTTAAAGTTCCAGGTGTTAAGCTCTGTTGATCATAAGAACTCATGAAATTCTGCCCCTATGGTTTTCAAAGCCAACTGTTATGGGGATTTGTTTTTCCTGTGTGAGCTCCCCTGTGTGCAAATCTATTTTTCTCTCTCCATTCCTGCAGCATCCCTCCAGTGGACACTGCCACAAGTCAATTTAGCTCCCTACCACATCTCCACCTTTCCTACACACTTGATGTGGCTGGCCTCTTCTCTCTATTTGGCTGTGAAGTTTATTTTGTCAGTCTTCGGGTTGTTTTCTGGGTTATTTGCACTGATGTGGATGTTATCTAGTTGGATCTCTGGGAGAAAGTGAGTTTAGGGTCCTCCTACTCTACCATCTCACCCATAAGTCCTTTTTTTAGAGAAATACCTAAATTTTATATATTTGAGACTAATGTCTAAAGTTCTTTCCTTTTCCTTACTTAAGCTGTGTTTTTATTATTGAGTTATAAGAATTATTTACATATTCTATAAATTATTGATTTTAACCCTCATATAAAAATTAAAACTCATGTAATGCTTTAAATTATTTTGAATACTTGATTTAATCCTCATATAAATGTTAAAACTAATGCCATGCTCCCACTGAATACAAGTCTTTTATCAGACATATGGTTTGCAAGCATTTTGTCCCATTCTATGAGTTTTCTTTTCACTTTCTTAATCATGTCTTTTCAAGCACAGATTTTTAAAAATTATATCCAGTTCTTCTCTTTTCTTCTTTTGTTGCTTTTGGTTTTGGTCTCCTATCTAGAAAAACATTGTCTAATTCAAGGTCACAGGATTTAAATCTGTTTTCTTCTAAGAATTTTAGCTTCCATTACTATACTTATGTTTAATCTACAGTGTGTTATTTTTCACATCTTACATTAATTAGTGGTTCAACTTCATTATTTTGTTTTTGAATGTCCAGTTATCCTAGTACCATTGGTTGTAGCCTGTCCTTCCTACACTGAATTGTCTTGGTACTCTTCTTGAAAATGAATTGACCATAAATATTAAGGTGTATTTCTGGACTCTTGATTCTATTTTTTTGATTGTTAGGCCCATCTTTATGCCGGTACTACTATACAGTCTTGATTATGATACTTTGTATTACATTTTGAAATGGGAATCTGTGAGTCCTCCAGTTTTGCTTTTCCTTTTCAAGATTGTTTTAAATGTTCTGGGTCCCTTGCATTTCTGTATGAATTCTGGGATTGGTCTGCCAATTTCTGAAAGAAAAAAAAAGCAGCTACAATTTTTATAGGGATCGCATTGAACCTATACATTGGGGATTATTGCCATTTAAAAAAATAAATATTCTAATTAATGAACCCAGGATCCTCCACACTTTTAGGCATTTTAAATTCCTTTTAGCTTATGGTCTTACTCTTCTTCTGTTAAATTAATTTCTATAAATTTGTTAATAGTAAAGCTAATATATTTTACTCGTTGTGGTGCTATTGTAAATGGAATTGTTTATTGTAATTTCATTTCTAGATTGGTCACTACTAGCACTTAGAAATACAACTAATATTTAAATATTGATGTTATATCTTTCAACCTTGCTGATATGTAGAACAAATCTTACATTGTAAGATAAATCCTGCTTGGTCATAATATATAATATTTTCATATATTTTTAGACTTGGTCTTTTGTCTTTAGTCAAGAATATGTAAGTAATGTGTAATATGTAAGTAATATATGTAATACATAATATGTAATGTGTAAGTAATACCAATCTGTAGTCTTTCTCTCTCTCTCTGTCTTTCTGTCTTCCCCCACCCCCCCCCTTTTTTTTGTGATATCTGTCTGGTTTTGGTATCAAGGTAATATTTGCCTCATAAGATAAACTGAGAATTGTTGGTGGCAGTTCTATATACATTTGATAGAATTCACAAGTGAAGCCATGTGGCCCTGGGTTATTGTTTGGGAAGTTAAAAAAAAAAAAAATTATCAATTGAGTTTCTTCATTATAGGCTCTTGAAGATTTCCTCTTTATTTTTGAGTCAATTTTGGCAGTTAGAATCTTTTTTAGGAATTTATTTGTTTTGTGGATGTTATTTAATTTGCTGGCTTAAAATTTTTTATATAACAAATACCATTATAATCTTTTAAATTCTATAAGTATACTGGTAATATGACCTCTTTTATTACTGATTTTAATAAATTGTTTTTTTTTCTCTTTCTCTCTCTCCCTTTTTTCCCCCCTCTTTTGGTCAATATAGCTAATGGTTTATCTTTGTTCTTGATCTTTTCAAAGAAACAACATTTGATTCCATCGATTTTCTCTGCTTTCCTATATTTATTTTCATTTATATCTGGCCTAATTGTCATTATTTTTTTCTTTCACTACCTTTTTATTTAGTTTTGCTCTTATTTTTCTAGCTTTTAATGGTGGAATGTTAGGTTATTGTTTTGACATTTTCATTTTAATATAAGAGTTTGTAATTATAATTTACCTCTAGGTACTGCTTTCACTACATCTATAAATTTTGATACATTGTGTTTTTTTTCATTAATCTTAAAATATTTCAATATTTCACAGTGATTTCTTATTAACCGCATCAGTTATTTAGTGATGTGCTCTATAGTTTCCATACATTTGGAAATGTTCAAATCAACTTTCTGATTTCTGATTTTATCTTCTTGTGCTCACAGAAAATGCTTTTAAATATTTCAGTCCTTTAAATTTATTGAGGTTTGTTTTATGGCCTAGCATATAATTTCTTCTGATAAATGTTTCCAGTGCACTTTAGAAGAATGTATACTCTGCTTTTGTTAAATGTAGTGTCACTTGTCTGTTAATGTCTGTTTGTTTTATGGTGTTTTCAAGTCTTCTGTTTCTTTTAATATTCTGTGTAGCTGTTTTATTTATTACTTAAAGTGGGGTGTTAAAGTATCCAACTGTTATTGTTGAATTATCTATATCTTTCTTCAGTTTTATGAATTTTTGCTTCATATATTTGGGATCTTTGTTATTAGTTACAAATGTTTATAATTGTTATGTATTTTTATATACTTGTGGTGGATTAACAATTTTACCTATATAAGATGTCCTTATTTGTCTCTATAAAAATTTTTGTGTTAAAGGTTATTTTTGCGGGACACCTGGGTAGCTCAGTGGGTTAAGCCTCTGCCTTCGGCTCAGGTCATTATCTCAGGGTCCTGGGATCGAGCTCTGCATCGGGCTCTCTGCTTGGCGGGGAGCCTGCTTCCCTCTCCCTCTCTGCCTGCCTCTCTGCCTACTTGTGATCTCTGTCTGTCAAATAAATTTTTTAAAAAATCTTTTAAAAAAAAAGGTTTTATTTTTTGATGTTTGTTTAGTCACTTTAGCTCTTTTTGGTTACTATTTACATGGTATATATATATATATATATATATATATATATATATATAAAATTTATTTTCTACCTATTTTTAAAATAAATGTATGACTTCTGAATATAACAAAATTAGAACATAAGTTTTTTTTCTTCTTTTATTTCTTTTTAAAAACTTTATCCATTTATTTATTTGAGAGAGAGGAAGCATAAATGAGGGGAGGTGCAGAGGGAGAGGAACAAACAGACTCCATGCCAAGCTCAGAACCTGAAATTGGGCTAGATTCCATGACCCTGAGACCATGACCTGAGCCCAAATCAAGAGTCAAATGCTCAACTGACTGAGCCGTCCAGGTGCTCCTAGAACATTTGTTTTTAAAAAACCCATTCTGCTAATATCTGCTATTTGATCTGAGGGTTTAAATAATTTACATTAAATGTAATTATTATAAATTAGGATCTACCGCAGTCATTTTGATATTTTCTCTATTTATCATGTGTCTTTTTTGTTCCTCAAGCTCCCCAGTATTCCTTTTTATGTCAGATAGTTATTTCTGGTGTGCCATTTTAATTTCCTTGTCATTTCTTTTACTATATGAGCTATTTGAATTATTTTCTTAGTGTTTTAGGAATGAATATTAGCATCTTATTTCAAGATAAATTGTTTTAGGAATGAATATTAGCATCTTATTTCAAGATAAACTAGAAAGCTGTAGTAATCAAAACAGTATGTTACTGGCACAAAAATAGACATACAGATCAGTGGAACAGAAGAGAGAGCCCAAAAGTAACTCTACAATTACATGGTGAACTAATCTATGACAAAGGAAGTAGGAAAATGCAATGGGAAAATGACAGTCTCTTCAACAAATGGTGTTGGGGAAACTGAACAGGTAGATTCAAAAGAATGGAACTGGACTGCTTTCTTGTATCATATACAAAAATAAACTAAAAAAAGGGCCACCTGGGTGGCTCAATTGGTTAAGCTTCCAACTCAGACTTCAGAAAAAGTTTATTTAACAAAAATTAAAATATCAGGGATATTGAAATTAATTTGTGGGAAGTAAAACTCTATCACAAGAATCATTTCCTTAGGAATAAAAGGAATATTAAAAACTAATGATCTCTTTTCCTGCTGTCCATTACCATTTTGGATTTTTACATATTCAAAGAAAATATACAATGAATCATTGAAGGAATTGAGTGTTTTATACTTTTCGCATTTTCAATTGATAGACACCTTAGTCTAACTTCAGTTGTACAGAGTAATTTCAGTTAGTAAGAGTGAGAAAATATATTTGCAATTTTCAATGCATAATTGATGACAATTACACCAACTTAATGTAATGTTTTTATTGATGGCATAATAGAACATTATTGTATAACAGCATCATTAAACAATAAACTATCTTCAATAAAATTAAATGTAATTTTATTTATATCATTATATAGAATATAAAAATTATTTTTTAAGAGAGAGTCTAAAATAGCCTCTGGCATGAATTTGAAATATACCATTGCTTCTTTCTATACTTGTAAAATAAACATACTGTATGCATTACAATCAATTTCCATTGTAACCCAGTGTATAATCATGCTAAATAGTTTAACACTAGGCTGATAAATATATCATTTAGTACTTTAGAAAATATTTAGAACTAAAAAGGTCCCTTACAAAGCAAATAAATCTTTTAAAGTTTCCAGTGCAGTTACTTTGTTTTCATGGCTATGAAACATTTATATTTTAATTTTTTTGATCCAAGATTAAAACTTTCTGGTTTTAAAGCAGTTTATTTTTGTACCTGTTAAAATCAGCATCAAATGAATATGCTATGACACATTTTTTTTTACTTCAAATTATATTTAGAATGGTTATTGCATTGTTTTTTTATTGACAGAATTATGTATATATTTTAACAAGTATTTATTGTTACTTTGTAACTGTAATTATGCATATATAATTTTAATCACTAAAGAAATATGAAAAGATGATATAAGAATCATTTTAAGTATAATGATTATATTCTAAGTATGTTTATATAAACATATATAGTCTTAATATATCTGTTTCTTATAACACCAATTGGTATGTCATTTAGAGCTCTTACCTTGGCTGCCGAAATAGAAATCAACTTTACCTTAACTAAAATTTCCAAAAGGGTATCTGGAGGGTTAAAGACTTGACAAGAGTCAGGAGTCTGGGGGAAACAAATGAAAAGAAATGAAGGCAGACCTGGGATGCCAAAGAGATAAGAGCTGGAAAAAGAATGTTTTCATGGAGTTATGGGGTGGGAGTTGGGGGGGAGAGTAGGGAAAAGGAAGGAAAGCGGGAAGGAAGACTAGTGAAATAATGGAAAAAATATCAAAGAAATATACAATTAAGTTTTCCACAACTGAAGGACATGATTTTTTTTTTAATTGCAAGTATCCACTAAGGTCTCAACAAATTAAGTGAAAAGTAATCCACACTTGGCACATCATTATGGAATTTTAGAATACCAGGGTTGTAGACAAGTTCACAAGAACTTCCAGAGGAAATAATCAGTTCACATTCAGAGTTTCAAAGATGGGAATAACACTGGACTTATTAACAATACCCTAAGCTTAAGATGACCATGGAAAATTACTAACAAAATTCTAAGGTATCAAATAGCAGCATAGATTATTAAGATTAACCAAGTGACAATATGAGATAAAAATTGAATTACAGTTTCCTTTTTGCATGTAAAATGTAGAAAAAACAAAAAACAACAACAAAAACTCCTTCAGAGGAAGCTAATAGAGGAAGCCAAGTAGCAATATAATGGGGTAAACTAAGAAAAAGGAAGAGCATGTCTCGTCTAATGGCAATATTTACAAATTATTCTCTTTACTACTTTGTGTTTTTAATTTTTTCAAAATAAAAAAAATAGAGTGATGTTTAGAATGCAAGTTAAATATTTACTCTTTATCATAAAAAAGCAAATTATTTTTAATGTCTAAAAGTTCAATCTTAAAATTATTTAAAAATACTCTGAGCATAAGAGATATATGTTATAAATACAAGAAATTCTTAATATAAGAAATAAGTGTTCTGACTTGAGTAACTCTAAACAGATAGTAATGCTACCTAAGAGGTCACTTGGAAAATTGTGTATTAAATTTTGTTTCCTTTCAATTATAATTAATTAAAGACAAATGGTTTAGAGGTATTTTCTGCCATTAAGGCATTGGAGGAATTTTGGTATGTGTATTACACATTTAAGTGATACAGCTATCCATAAGTATGTTTTGAGTATGGATTGGTTCTTTGAAAAGATTAAAAATAAGTGCTCTAAGAAACTGTGAGTACCTGTGTCAAAGAACTATTCCTTACTGCAGAAAAAAGTACCTGATCTCCACTTGTCCAACTACCAGCTTTGCCAGCTCAGTGACTAAGAGAATAAGGGAAGATATATATAGCCACAAATTTAGCTATATATACTGAGGATCTGGATTTATTAGGAGACATAATAATGTCTGAAATCAAACATATAATATAATAATGGCAAGACTATGATAATACAAATTATTACTAATGCCAGAAAATGTTAGAAAGGAAAGGATACTCTTATCCTAAGTATGTATTCAAAATATATATTTCTATTATAAACTATATACTGTATTCTTCAATCATTAGAATAGCTCAGTCTCAAGGACTTTCTCTTTCAGTAAAGGTAGATTAGCTAGTTGATACCAACCGTCTCTTTGAAGACACTAAAATGACAGAAGAAATTTTTAAAAATCTTGTCAAAAATGCCAAACACAAAAAGCATATATATGTATCTGTATCTTTAAAGGTATATGTATATGCATATGTATTTATATATTTTATGTATGAATGTGTAATTGAGCCAAGAACTTGGAAATTTCCTGGAGGCATTTGCCAATATATATCAATATATATAGGTGAGAAGCTGAGCTGTGTTTTTGAAAAAGTCAAAGGGCTAAGTGGACCACAGTGAGAAATAAGAGTCACTTAGCACTGTAATTGCAAACAGCTGTACCCTAAAAGTAAGGGTGTTTTCAAAATTGCTTGATTTTTGAAAGGACTCTTTCCTAGTTTCATGCCATTTTCGTACTTTGAAAAAATTTCAAACTCTTAACAAGAATTAAGAGATTTCTAGGTTTCTAATCGCTGGCAAAAACAAGCAAACAAAATCGAGCAAAAGAGTAATTTTTGAATAAAGATAACATCATTCTTGGCCCTAAGATATCTTCACAAATGACTATTCAAGTATAATATGCAGTACATCGTGACATATAACAAGGTACAGGAAGATTCACGATGTGAGAGAGAACAGAGCAGTTGCTATTCTTTTGATTGCCATAAGAAAATAAGCATATGTAAATTCCAAGTTATCAGAGGGAAAAATTGAGTGACACATTTTTATTTTCTTCTTTTTCTTAATAAATGCAAAAGGAGGCAAAAGGTGAAAGGAGATAGAAATTGAATGGGTGGGACAAATAGAAAGCATATAAGATGTATATAGGATAAGTCAGGTAGAGAAAGACAAACACTGTATGATACCACTTATATGTGGTGTCTAAAAAAGCCTAACTTGTAGAAACAGAGATTAGAATGTTGGTTGTCAGGGGTTGGGGATTGCAGAAATGTGGAGATGATGCTTAAAAAGCACAGACCTCTGGTTTTAAGATGAGTAAGTTTGGGGGATCTATTGTACAACATGGTGAATATAGTTAAAAATACTGTATTATATACTTTGAAGTTGCTAATAGAGTAGATTTTAAATGTTCTCTGTACAAAAAGAAATGATAATTATGAGATGGGATAGAGGTGTTAAAGTGATAATCATTTTGCAATATATAAATGGATTAAATCATCACATTATGCATCTTAAACTTATGTAATACTATATATCAATTTTATCTCAATAAAGCTAAAAAAACAAAATTTAACTTTAAACATAAATTAAGCAATAATTCTATTAAATTTAAATGGAATGAATGTTTCAGTTTAAAACTGGGAGACATAACAAAATCCATTTTTTGCTTTTATTAACTTGCTCATAAGAAACACATCTATAACAAAGAATATAGAAAGTTTGAAAAGAATAGAAATGGCATATAATTGCAAATATTAAACAAAAGAGAGCTGTTGTTGCTTGATACTATTATCAGGAAATATAGGCTTTAAGGTAATAATCATTATAGAGATAAAGAGGATAGATAAAGAAGATTATCTGTATATATCAAATGTATAAAAATCCAATTCATGAGGAAGGAAGACACAGCAGTTCTAAACTTGTATGTGGCTATAACATGCCCTCAAAGCATATGAAGTGAAAATTCATGAAATTGTCAGGGGAAGTAGAAAAATGCATGATCATAGTAGATGTTAACATTTTTTCTTTTCATTGTGTTGTTATTTAGAAAAAAACAGACAAAACTTAAATAGTATATAGAACATTTGAATAATGAATCAGCAAAATTGATATGATGAACTTGTTAGTATATTGTACCCACCTAATTCAGAATATATCATTCCAAGAACTCATAAAATATTTGCAAACATTGATTACGTTATGAACTAGGCATGTTTTGAGAAATTTAAATATTTAAATATAATTTCAAGAAATTATATAATGTGTGTTCTCTGACTATAGTCCAATTATGTAAGAAATCAAAAATGAAATTGAGAAAATTCCCATACATGTATGAATATATATATGCACACATACCTAAGACACACAATGCTAAACACTTATTGAAAAAAGAGTCTCACAGAATTGGAAATTAGAAAATATTTTAAGCTGAAAGATAATAAAACACTACATATCAGAATTTGTGTTAAACAGTTAAAGTTCTACTTGGGAGAAATGAATAGCCTTATATATTTATATTTCTTTTAAATGAAGCTATTACTAACCTGTGTATCCATTTTAAGAGGTTAGAACACAAGCAATATATAGCCAAAGAAAAATAAAAGGATGGAAAAAAATGGAATTAGGAGTAGAAATTAGAATTAATAAAGCTATAGTAATTAGCAATAATTTATAAAAGCATGCATATGTAAATATATATGTGTTTATAAGCATATATGCAATGGAAACACATGTATAGAATGGAAATTTTTAAAAATGCCCAAGTCTTTTTAATAGACTTATAAAAAATCATTGACATGAGAGAACAAAACAAAGACAAAAGTAACTATTATCAGGAATAAAAGAAAACATTACTCTAGATCTTCTAGAATAAACATTAAAAATATAAAAGAAAGTTATAAACAAACTTTATGCCAAAAATGAAAATTTGAATGAAAAAAGAAATTTATAGAAATGTACAACAGGATTGTCACAAAAAGAAATAGAAAACTTGAATATTAATATACTTTTTAAAGAAATTGAATCAGTAATTAGAATTTTCCATAATTTTCTAAGACCAGTTGGCTTTTATTGCAGTTTCTAACAAATGTGCATGAAAAATAAGAAATATCAGTATTTCACAAATTTCCAAATAATGAAACAATAAAAAAACAGTTACTTATTTCTGCTTCTCCCTCACTGGTAAAACTTTGACACTAAAACCCAGCGAAGAGAGGATAGGAAAATACTATTTTTAGGTAATCTTAGTCACAGTCAGAAATTCAAAACTGTTAAGCAGAATTGAGAAACCCGTATCTATTAAAAGCAATGTGCTCATTTGCGGCTTACTTGAGAAATTCATTGTTCATTTAACGTTCAAAAAATCAATAATTACAATTTGCCACATTACAGAAAAAAGAAGAAAATTCATTAGCTCAATAAAGAAAAAGCTGATTAATTTCAGAATCTATTTATAATAAAAGAAAAAAAACCCTCAGCAAAGTAGAAAGAGAACTTTCTTAATTAAAAAAAAATTAAATGAACCCGCAAAAGCTACGTAGAAGACATCATACTTAATATTTGGTTTCTAAAAAACATTGATATTTTTCCCCTTCAAGAACAGGGTCAAGTTCTTGTTACCAGCATCACCAGTGCTGCTTAATTTTGTTCTGGAAGTCTTAATGCCTTTTTTTTTTTTTTAAGTCTTAATGCTTTTAGTGAGGAAATGATATAAAATTTAAAGGGATTAAAGACAGTATACCAACTTTCATTTAAGTAGAGGATATGATTATCTACTAGGAAATCTGAGAATCTACAAGTGTATTATTAAAATTAATAAAATATTTTAGCAAACCTTCTGACTAAAAGATTGTGCTATAAACATAGAATACCCTATTTTAGTAAAACTTTATGAATTATAGCTCCATGTAACAGTAATGAATCTTGAAAAAACTACTTTTATAGATTTCAAAACAAAGATAAACATTAATGTTTTAAGTATGCAAACCTAGCTAGTAAGACTATAGAAGGGGAAGTAAGCAAAAGAATTAAAGGCTGGACATAAAGATGGTCTGGTCTAGAAGAGGTGTATGCATAGGGAAAGCAAGATGCATTTGTACTTTAGGTATCTGTGCTGTGATAATTACATGACTAATGTTTTCATCATAATATGTCAAAGCAAATCATTTATATTTTATAAACTTTCTTTTATGTGTGCTATGAATAAAATTTTTTAAAAGTTTTAAAAAGTAGCTTGATCTATAGGCAGTTTGGAACGGTAGTAATATGGAGGTGGATAGAAATGAAGAAGCACCACTTCACAATCAAAAAGTGCTTGATAAATTAGCCTTATAGAAGGCATTTTACCAAAAGTTGCATTGTCTTTGTTAATTAAAACAAACAGACAAAAAAAAAAAAAAAAAAAAAGCACACACCAAAAAAAACCCTGCTCTTTTGCTGCAAGCCCCCAAAACAAAAGTACAAAAGGAATAAAGAATGACCAAAGTTTGCCACTTTGTTTTGAGATTTAATGACTCCTAGTTAAAAGAGTTCCTGAACAAATACTTTCACACATTATGGAAACAGAGCTTGAGTTAAATTTGTGTCATCTGGAGTCAAAAAAAAACCTGAAGCATGATTTAGACTTAATTATATATAATACTTGTGATTTCTATCATTAGTTTTAAGGATCTATATTGTCTTTCAGAGAGACTATTGATTACTCAATTATGTTTGTTTTTCAAATAGATAACTGCCAAATATTCTTTTTTTTTTTTTTTAAGATTTTATTTATTTATTTGACAGAGAGTGAGATCACAAGTAGGCAGAGAATCAGGCAGAGAGAGAGAGAGAGAAGCAGGCTCCCGGCTGAGCAAAGAACCCGATGCAGTGCTCGATCCCAGGACGCTGAGATCATGACCCGAGACAAAGGCAGTGGCTTAATCCACTGAGCCACCCAGGCGCCCCTTCTGCCAAATATTCTAAAAGGGTACTTTTATTAGATTTTTAAAATGAATTTAGGAAACCAGTAGTTTCAGTGGCACTTACTGATATGGCACTTTAAAATTTATAATACGTGTTTGCCTCCCACACTATTATAAAAAGTAGATTAGTGAGTGGAACATTAATAAAATTATACTGTTGCTGGAAAGTAGCAGGTGCAATTTTGCTTCTGCCTGAATTTAAGAGATGCGTGTTCTACGACTGTATAATAGCTACACACAAGTCCTATGTCTGTATTTAAAGAAGGATCAATATCCAATTCTTAGGCGATAGCGTCTTCTTTTAGAGATATGATGGAAGATGTCAAACCTAGTTAACTTGATTTATTAAAAGTTATCAAAAATATAATAGATGACAGCATCAAACTATTTTACAATTAGCCACTCACAGGTGGCTAAATTTGCATAAAAGAATCATTCATGGTGTTGTGCAGTCTTTAGTTGCTTGAGGAAGAGTGAACAAATTTATTGAAATTCATGACACAACAGCCACTAACAAATGTTACTAGGCAGTTTTCTAAAATGTATGGACCCCCACAAATATTATTTATTCTTTTAGAAGTCATTTAGTAATTATTGTTTTGAGTCACACATGGTAGCTATCATATAAACATTAAATAAAAAAAAGGTTTTTATAGTAATTTGCTTATAATCTCCTAAAAATCAGAACTTTCATTCATCATACCTAATATTTGAACATGTTTGAGAATTATGTTAATGGCTTTTTTGTTTATTCCTATCACTGTTTTACCTTGAAAATTAGGCTCTCATACCACACAGAAAGTTCCAGTGGTTGGCACTTGTGTAAAATAGCTACATTCCACATTAAGAAAGGACTATTATATATTTAGAATTTGATATGCAAAGGTCATTTTGGAAGTATAAGTTACCAGCAGAATATTTACTATACAAAATATATCATTGGCCATGCCAAGCAAGGAGGGTTTGCCAGAACCATGGACACAACTTAATTTTTTCCTAGCAATCAAGATGTCTACTGTTTTATTTACATGTAATTAATAGATATCCACTACATCCATTCTCTACCACACATTCTGATTTCTGTAGTTGCCTACTTCACTCATTGTTTTATATTTCATTAACAAAAACAATGCTTGGAAATAAAACTGAGTAAGAAAAAATTGAGTTTTTATTATGGCCTTTGAATTTTATAAATTTCTATGAGGAAGAAGCTCACATTATTTAAAGATTTTTATTTATTTATTTGTCAGAGAGAGAGGGAGAGAAAATGAGCGAGCACAGGCAGACAGAGTGGCAGGCAGAGGCAGAGGGAGAAGCAGGCTCCCTGCCGAGCAAGGAGCCCGATGTGGGACTCGATTCCATGCTGCTGGGATCATGACCTGAGCTGAAGGCAGCCGCTTAACCAACCGAGCCACCCAGGCATCCCAGAAGCTCACATTATTTAAACGAGGAATAAAGTTATCTTTTTATGAGTTAAAATATGTATCTTAGGGGAATGATACAAATAAAAGGCATTTACTCTAAGACCGGTAATTGTATACATTCTAGGAATTTTTAAATTAATCCAAATTTATGTTTTCATGATATATTAATCCAGGTGATTGTCATTCATTCCTGAAATATTTATTGAGTATAATTTATGGGTCATGTGCTTTTCCAGGCACTGGATATAAAGTTGTGAAGAAGTCAGACAAGTTACTTCTCAGAGTTTATATTCTGATGGAGAGAGAAAAAAATAAGATCATTTCAGGTAGTGCAAATCTCTAGTACAAAAAAAAATTATGTTGCAATGACAAAGACTGTAGGTGTGCTTATTTAGGTATTTTGGTTAACAAAGTCCTCTTTGAGAGGTGGTGATTAAATCAGCCATATTTTATACTAGAATAAGTTGGTTATATCAAGGTCTAGAGAAAGAGCTTTCCAGAGAGAGTGAATGGAGGGTCAAAAGCCCTATGGTAAGACTAAGTCTGGCAACTCTGACGACATTACAAAGCCAATTTTGTTGAATCCTAAGAAGAAAATGAATGATAGGATACAAACTCAAAAATAGAGAAAGACCAGTTTGCAAAAAGTCCTTTCGTGACATGGCAACATGTTTGAATTGTTGACGCCTTATAATGAGAAGGGAATAATATGATCTGAGTGACTTTTTAAATGCATTCCAATTTTGTATGGAGAATGAATCACAGATACCAGTTACAGGTTATTACTCTGGTTTAGGCAAAACGTGTTTGCAATAGCTACAAAATTATGAGCAATCGTTTAAAATTATCTTTGCCAGAGGCTGTTTATCTGAGAAAAAAAAAATCTCCGGAGAGAAAATTGATTTGAATTTTTTTTAAGTTCCAAATAGTTTGAATGATATGTTTAATCTATGTCTTACATGGTATTTTGATAATAGTTTCAGCTCGATAAAGCAAATAAACAAGTAAATAAATAATAAAATAAAGCAATAATATTCATATACTTTTACTAATATTTTATTAGAAATAATTTTTATAAAGGAAACTGTAGTATAACCTAATGGTTTTATATTTAATTTCTTTTAGAATAAACAACAGGATTTTTAAAATTTAAAATAAATCTTTCCAACACATTATTTGTTGTATTAAAAATATGAGTTATTGCTCCTTCTGTTAGCAATGGCAAATTACTAGTTTTCCTAACCCTTAGCAGATGCATCTTCAATTCTATAATTGATTACTTCGAGCTCCTCAGACTTTGAAATAACATTGTTCCAAAGAATATTAATTGACATGCTGCAAAAAAATAAAAAGCCTGTACCCACTTATGTTAGATCACTTGAGCCTTTAATGAAATAAAACTGCATCATTGTGTATTTTTTTTTTTTAAAGAGTGCAAGCTGAACTTCACATACATATTTGCTATGGGACAGTTTTTTACTTTCTAACAGTGTGCTGTTCAACCCTATCCAGCAGAACACCATTTGAAAAGGCAAATAATTAAGATAATTTAGGCACAGACCTCGTTATTAACATTGAGCTTTTAGTATCCTTAGATTTACATGAGTATTGTGTGGCCCTTATAAGCCTAGATAGGATAAATAAATTATATCTATATCTATATATATCTGTCAGTCAGTTTCCATTTGCTACACGTGGTTTTATATAAACTATTTAGAATTGTTTAAAGAACATACTTTCCTGTTTTTGCATAGTAGGAAACACAAACTACTGATTTTCACTATTCTGTAGCATGCTTCTACTAGTTCTTCTCAATCTAAATTGTGAAAACTGGTATATTAAATAAATGATCAAAATGCCTCTATATAGACCTTCCCTGCATGTATTTAGCATAATGACTGCTTGTGAGTTTCCCTGATTATCGGGTTACCATGTGGGTTTTCCCTATGTGCTGTTGGGATTGACTAATATTCATTCAGAAAGGTTTGGATTTAGTCTTTTTTCTCTATAGAAGGTTAGTTGACGGCACCTTTCTGTTCTTGGGGAGACCATGATTATTTCTAATATCAATTTTTTTTTTACTGTTTACTGTGCAAATTTGCCTTATTTTACTTCTATGATTTTATATAATTTTCATATTTTTCTGGATGATAAATGTAAAAAAATTTACTTATAACACATAGTTGGTTCTATTTCTCAATCATCGTATGATCTTTTATATTAATTAGAAATAAATATTTTGGGCATATATATCTATATATATAATGGAATATTACTCAACCATCAGAAAGGATGAATATGTACCATTTTCATCAATGTGAATGGATGAAGTGGGTGAAGTAAGTCAGTCAGAGAAAGACAATTATCCTATGATTCATATGAGGAATATAAGAAACAGCACAGAGGATCATAGGAGAAGGGAGGGGAAAACAGAATGGGAGGAAATCAGAGGAGACAAACCATGAGAGACTTATAACTATGGGAAGGAAACTGAGGGTTGCTGCAGGGAAGGTGGGTGGGGGTATGGGATAACTAGATGATGGGTATTAAGGGGGCATGTGGTATGAGGGGCAGTAGGTGTTATATGCAACTGATAAATTTCTGAACTCTACATCTGAAACTAATGATGCACTATATGTTGGCTAATTGAATTTAAATTTAAAAGAAGCACTAAGAATACTTTTCAAGTTAAAAAAAAAATAAAGAAATAATAGCCCAAATGAATCACCAATGGATAATCAACCAATAGATTAGCAATTTTTAATTGATGACTCTTTGGGGTTTTTTGTTTTTTTTTTTTTTTTTGGATTGGTTCATTGAAGGAAAAAATGTATGATATTAGTCAAGCAAACATGTTAGGAGATTATAAGGGAAGTGTAAATATTTGACAATTATACTAAACACAGTTATCATGATTTTCAAAGTTAGCATGTCTTAGTCATTAAATATAGAAAGACGATAAACAAAACGGTATAATTGTTATGAACATTTGATAGTGATGCATTTTTTATGAACATTTTTTGACTTTTCATTAATAAAAGAGCTTAATGAAAATGTTACATTTTTTAATATTTTGGCTTTGGCCTTTTTTTTAAAGCTTTAATATTCTTTTTAAAAATTTAGGTAAAGTGGGGCGCCTGGGTGGCTGAGTGGGTTGGGCCGCTGCCTTCGGCTCAGGTCATGATCTCAGAGTCCTGGGATCGAGTCCCGCATCGGGCTCTCTGCTTGGCGGAGAGCCTGCTTCCCTCTCTCTCTCTCTGCCTGCCTCTCCATCTACTCGTGATTTCTCTCTGTCAAATAAATAAATAAAAATCTTTAAAAAAAAATTTAGGTAAAGTATATTATGCTCTGTTTGCCCTGCTTAATTTTTTCATATTCAGATTTTCAGCTTAGTGTTAAAATACTTTCAAGGTTTTCGAACAGAGGGGTACACTTATAGGAAGAAAGTAAAATAATCTGAGAAACCTAATTTAAGCAACCAGTTATTATGTTGAGGTAATCTGTCCATATGTTCCGCCTAGCCTTGTTACCTCAATAATTAGTACTGGTTACCCTTTCTCTGTGCTATGGCTTGTTGTATTAGTATTCATCATTTCTCTTCGTCCTGAGTGCACCATTCAAATTAGGACATATTAATTACACACATTAGGGTTTGAAATGATCTATTACTGTAGGTCATCTAATATCCTTTAAAGGACAATCCTTGCTATATTAGACAGTGTTTTGGGGGGGTTATTTTAAATGACTTAAGGAATAAAGATTTCCCCTTTTCCTTATTACACAACTAGTTTCCCTATGGATTTCACTCTGCTTTGATACTCTAACTAGTTGCTAACAAGCAAACCATTTCTTTGACATATGTAAAATTGCACAGACTTGTAATACCTCAGGCACATTGTGCTCTTTAACACTGTTATTAATATGTTAACAGGTGGAAACTTATTATCATCTGACTGCTTGGAGTGTGAAATATCTTATACTCATTTCATTTTCAATTCTTTGTAGTTTATGGTTACACTTGATTAAAGGTGGTACTGTGAGCACTTCAAGTTGTTTTAATTCAAGATAAAAATGCTGAGGACTACATTCAGAAATATATTAGGTATTGATTCTCTTGTGGCTTTAGTACTTGTCTCGTCTGGATTCAAATGCAAAAATTTTGAAACAGAATGGGGAAAGTAGATTAATGCTTAACCAAACTGTAATCAAAATTAGTAAAATGAATACTGTGGAAGAGTTACAGAGTAGTGTCAGGGAAATAGCAGAAAGCAGCTTAATATACTAATATAATAGTTTTTCAAATATAGAATTTGAGAACACTGATGATGGATACTATTCTTTTTAGGCTATTGCTTTTCTGCATTGCTTTAATATTTTTCAAGTTAAATGTATACTGAAGAATGGTGACATTAGGCCTACTGGTATGAAAGAAGTATCAGTGTTTTAGATGTGCTTGGTCTACATACTTAAGGATACCCTTTCTTGATTTCTGATGCTTTGTTCCCATAATCCAAAAAGGGATGTGGCAATCAAACACCAAACAACAGTACTTGGAAATAAATATAGTAATTCTATACTAAATAATGTTAGGTAGAAGACTGTCCTTATGCCATTAAAATATTTCTTACTTAGCGCATAATGGGAAGTTGATACATTATACAATCATTTGAAGCCTTGAATCTATGATGGAATTACCAGCTAATCCATGTCTCCTTTCTAATGGAATAAAATTATGTTTCATAACAAGCCTAGCTAAATTTAATTTACCTATACTCAGGCCTAAAGATGGAGTCTAGCTGAGAAACTAACAGCAAATGCAGACAGAACTCACTCCCCAGAAAGTCTAGTCCTCCACAAGTCTGGTCTGTTGCTTCAGTGAAGGGGATCTCATGTCTTCATGCCATATGTCATGCTCTCAAATTTTCATTCTCAAGGTTATGTCACTCTCTCAAGATTTTTAAGAAGGGTATACCTGACTGAATATGGAGCATACAACTGTTGCTTCAAAACACTGGAAAGGAGAATCTGAATCTAATAATTTTTCTATTGGTAGGAATTAAACTAACTCCCATCAAGTCTATACATGATTAGAAATTTCTGAAATGGTGTGATTCTAGAAAGTGGGAAGTGGTGAGTAGGGAAACATTAGAAAGCTGAAGTAAAAGCCACTTCAAATACCTATGTGTGACAGCGACTATAGTAGCTATTAAATGGAATTAAAGTGAATAAGACAGGGGCATCTGGGTAGCTGAGGTGGTTAAGCATACAACTCTTGATTTCAGCTCAGGTCATGATGTCACAGTTGTGAGGTTAAGACCTGATTAAGACCATGCTGGCCCTGGAACCTGCTTAAGATTCTCTCCCTCTCTGACCTCCCACATCTCTTAAAAAAAAAAAAAAAAGAAAAAGAAAGAAAGTTAAAGTGAATAAGACACCATATTTACCCATATGGCTTTAATCATTTTGTTGGAACACATTATAAAGAACTAATATATGATTGAAATACTCACATCTGAAAATATTTAATAATTTCTTTCCTCTGGATAGCTATTATTAATTATTAATTGTTGGGGAAAATAAGAAAAACAAGGCATTTACCTCAGATACTTCATTCATAATAGGTCATGGAATATAAACTTTTATAGTATATAAAGAATAATAACATTATGTAACTCATAGAGCTATTTTAAAGATTAAATTAGGTAATAAATTTATGGTACATAGAACACATCTGGCAATTTTTTTAAAGATTTTATTTATTTTTGCAAGAGAGAGAGAGAAGGTATGAGTGGGGGAGGAAGGGGCAGAAGGATAAGCAGACTCTCCACTGAGCGGGGAGCCTGGTTTAAGACTCAATCCCAGGACCCTGTGATTATGACCTGAGCCAAAGGCAGATGCTTAAGTGACTGAGCCCACATCTGGCAATTAATAATTAGAGTTCATGTTGAGACACCTGGGTGGCTCAATCAGTTAAGCATCTGACTCTTAATTTCAACTCAAATCATGATCTCATGGTTGTAAAATCAGAACCCACCACGTGGCTCACCGCTCAGTGCAGAGTCTGCTTAAGGTTTTTCCCTCTGCCCCTCCAAAAGCTCGTGTACTTTCTTTCACTCTAATAAATAAATCTTTAAAAAAAAATAAAAAGGGTTCATGTTAATAAGAGTGCATGTTTACCTCTTATTCTTTAGACCTGAAAAAAGCCAACACTTTAATGTGTTGTTGCTATTATATTACTCTAATAATTATAATAATGCTGTTTTAATTGTCTTGCATGTAATACAGTTTTGTGAGATTGTCACGTCTGAGTTCTGATTAAATTTGATAGTCAATGGTAATGTATTGTAAACCTGTGTTAAATATCTATTTATATATGATGATATGCAACACATTTGCAATAGACATATATAGCTCCTACTCTCTGCTTTCAAATTCAATGTATAATAATATCTATATATAATAAATACTCATACCTAAGCTTATATTGTTTATTAGTTTATTTCCCCTAGTTGCCTCTTCTTGCAAAATATAAGAGACATGAAGGTAGTCATATTTTATCTTGTTTACTGCTGTATAGGTTATTTACAGTGCCTCACACACAAGAAGTACCTAAAAAATTGTCACTGTAAGCTGTGTGGATTCACCAGCAACACAAGTTCTATTCTCTTACCTCTTCCAAAGCATCTTTTTTTTTTTTTTAAAGATTTTATTTTTTATTTATTTGACAGACAGAGATCACAAGTAGGCAGAGAAAGAGAGAGAGAGGGGAAGAAGCAGGCTCCTTGCTGAGCAGAGAGCCGGATGCGGGGCTCGAACCCAGGACCCTGGGATCATGACCTGAGCCAAAGGCAGAGGCTTTAACCCACTGAGCCACCCAGGCACCCCCAAAGCATCTTTAATCCAAAGAGTAAATTTGTAAATTGCACATGTTTCTTTGTCCCTACCATCACCCCTCCCCCCACACACATATTCCCCAGAGCTTTAAAACCTGCCTATGGAGAAGGCAAATACATTTCTTGATTAATCAGTATCTTTGCTTACTCTTATGCACTTCATGCTTCTATTTCTTCTAAATGTGAAATAAATATATATATTCAGTCCTTAATTCTATTCATGCTTTACTAGTAATGACTCTTTGATTCTTTATCTTTCCACTTTGATTGCCATGAACCTAGTGTAACCCTTCAAACACCTTCATTTAATACAGAGGTTTTGCAGTAGCTTCTTTAGCTTCAATCTGTTATCATCTAAGTTATGGTCTGCTCTCTCTCTTCTAAATCCATCTTGTCTTGAAGACACTGTCCTTTAAGGAGCAAAATGTGTGGTTGAACAAGTCCACTTTTATGTGGATTTTCTTTCATGAATATAGGATAGTATAATAAATGTATTCTTTCTTCCTTATGATTTTTGTATCAGTGTTTTTTCCTCTGGCTTACTTTATTGTAAAAATACAGAATACAATACATATAATATACCAAATACATGTTGATTGACTATGTTATTACTAAGGCTTGTAGTCAACAGTAGACCATTGGTAGTTAAGTTCTGGGGGAGTCAAAATTATATGTATTTTTGACCGTGCTAGGTGTCGGTACCCCAACCCTTGTTGTTGTTCAAGGATCAACTGTAATTTCAATTTCTCTATCACAATACCTTCACAAAGTTGTAATTTGCTTTGGATTTATACAAAAAAGTAAAAAATGGCTTTTATGAAGTTCTTATTTTATGTTACAAAACAATCTAAAACAACTTGCTTGCATTATTTTATTTTATTCTTTCCTTTGAATATTCATTTAACAGATAAAGAAACTGAGGCTGTAGACTTTAAATTGTGAAAATACCCATGGCTAGAGATAGTCTCAAGATTTTAGTTTGAAATGTATTACTCTCATGTAAGCTTTCTAAACCACAGTTCTGGATTCATATGCATCTGCCTTTATCTCTCAATTTCCTAAAGTTCTAAGGTTTTTACAAGCAGAGCACATCGATGTTCACCAGGGTTTTTTTACTTGTGTTTTTTATTTTTGACAGAGGTCTTCTTATGCTATGGATACTATAAATACTTCCTCCACTGATGAATGTTGTAAGAACAGATAAATAAAATGTGCATAGAGGAAGTATAAATCTTAGGACCCAGTCTGAAATTGTGCTGGCTAGTGACTCTTAAGAAATACTTTTCAAGGCCAACTTGACTGACGGCATCATTATGAAATCAGGTTTTCATTTTTAAAAAATTTTGCATTCTGAAGAGGCTGTCTTTTTTCCATTGGACATTCTTTCCTGCTTTGTCGAAGATCAGTTGACCATAGAGTTGAGGGTCTATTTCTGGGCTCTCTATTCTGTTCCATTGATCTATGTGTCTGTTTTTGTGCCAGTACCATGCTGTCTTGATGATGACAGCTTTGTAATAGAGCTTGAAGTCCGGAATTGTGATGCCACCCACTTTGGCTTTCTTTTTCAATATTCCTTTGGCTATTCGAGGTCTTTTCTGGTTCCATATAAGCCATCAAAAGAAATGAAATCTTGTCATTTGCGACAACATGGATGGAACTAGAGCGTATCCTGCTTAGCGAAATAAGTCAAGCAGAGAAAGACAACTATCATATGATCTCCCTGATATGAGGAAGTGGTGATGCAACATGGGGGCTTAAGTGGGTAGAAGAAGAATCAATGAAACAAGATGGAATTGGGAGGGAGACAAACCATAAGTGACTCTTAATCTCACAAAACAAACTGAGGGTTGCTGCGGGGAGGGAGGTTGGGAGAAGGGGGTGGGATTATGGACATTGGGGAGGGTATGTGCTTTGGTGAGTGCTGTGAAGTGTGTAACCCTGGTGATTCACAGACCTGTACCCCTGGGGATAAAAATATATGTTTATAAAAAATAAAAAATTAAAAAAAAATAAAAAAATAAAAAAAATAAAATAAAAAAAAAATTTTGCATTCTGTTATGAAACAAGTCCAATACAACCATACATCTGAAAATGAAGCTTTGATTTGTTTGTCCTTTTACATTTGTTCCTGTGGCAGCATTATGAGTATAAAGCATAACTTTAAATGTTTCTTTATAATTTCAAAATTTCCAAATAGATTAATAAAGTTCTCAACCTCATAATGGGCTCTTGTATAGTAAATCATAATTGCCTCTGGACAGATATGAATTGGAAAAGATTGATGCTTATATTATTTCTCTACATTAGCCTTAATATTTACACCCAGATTTTATTATGGGGTTAACTATTTGGAACACCTTAGAAATGTGTGGAGAGGGGCGCCTGGGTGGCTCAGTGGGTTAAAGCCTCTGCCTTTGGCTCAGGTCATGATCCCAGGGTCCTGGGATAGAGCCCTGCATCGGGCTCTCCATTCCGCAGGGAGCCTGCTTCCTCCTCTCTCTCTCTGTGCCTGCCTCTCTGCCTACTTGTGATCTGTCAAATAAATAAGGAAAATCTTAAAAAAAAACTGTGTGGAGAATAAGCACATAGATGGTTTTATTAAATGGACAATATATGATTTTAAGTATCTTGAAACCTGGTATAACAAACAATAATAGCTATCATCTTACTAATGCCTAACACTGTGCTAACTTTTGCATTTTGACATATTTAATTAATTAAATAATTATTTGTCAAATACTTGCTATTCGCTAGATAACATGCTGGGTGCTTGCAATAAAACAGAAAGATAGCAAAGTTCTTGCCTTTATGAAATGAATGTTCTGCTGGGCCCCAATATCTACTGGGAGGTAAGCACTATTTTATCCTGCTATTTAAAATGAGAACTTCAAGTTTTCCTTGGACAATTAGCTACTTGCCCCTATCACTTTGCAAAGCCAGAATTTCACTCATGTTTGTTTGACTTTGAATTCTAAGCACTTAAGCATTGTACTATACTGAAAATTAGTGGGCTACATAGATTAAGCTACTGCATTAATACAGTACTTAAAATGTTATTTAGGGGTGCCTGGGTGGCTCAGTTTGTTAAGCATCTATCTGCCTTTGGCTTAGGTCATGTTCCCCGAGTTCTGGGATTGAGCCCCATTTTGGGCTGTCTGCTCAGTGGAGAGCCTGCTTCTCCCTCTCCCTTTGCCTGCAGCTCTGCCTGCTTGTGCTGTCTCTCCGTCTGTCAAATAAATCAATAAAACCTAAAATAAAATAAAATAATAAAATAAAATGTTATTTAAAATGTTACCCAAATAATGTGTTAATACCTTGTATTTTGAATTATGCTTTAAATTTGTAATCTCTAGTTCTGCAGTTATTTTATGGGCTTCATGTACCTCTGTTTGTGAATGATATGGGTTGTTTGTGATTTGTGATTTGTGTTGCCCTGAGTGATAAAACATGTTGAGCTGTAGAAGAATCATAAACTGCTTAGGAAGCTGGATTAAAGGTGGATCCACTTAAAAGAATTACTTTGAAAGTATAAATTTTAGTTTTGTAAACAACATGGAACTTGTTCCAGAAAGTGAATACTTTATCTGATGATATTATTTAAAGGGTCATTAAAGTGAAGTAAATATGAAGTAGTCTAAAATTCTATCTCAGATAATAATAAATGTTAAGTGATGAAATAATGTCATTTTCTAGAAAAGACTTTTCTTAAAGTTATTAAATTTAAATAATTGAGAAGTGTGAAAAAACTATCTATCTGTTCATCCATCTATCTTTCTATCTATCTTATATACCAGGAAATCTGCTGTGTCAACCCCAGAGGGTAAGAAGTGAGGCAATTCTATAAGTAAACAAAAGGTTCGATTTCTACATTCTTCTGCTCAACTAGTCACAACCTCAAGAATGAGGCTAATACCTAAAGCAAAATATTTTTTGGATATTTTGTTTTGTTAAATGAGTTTCAGCATTCTTCATATAGAATTAGTTAATAAGTTATAATGATGAGAGAGAGAATCCCTAGGTCTTACTGTAGCAATTTGAAAACTGTAGTGTATAAACAATCATCTGGGGAGCAAGTTATAAAGGGGATTCTGGATTTTATGCTGTTTATAGGTATAGGGTAGGCTTCTTATAGAATTTTCATTTTTATTAGGAACTTCAGGTAATTTTGGTATTGTTTGTGGTCCCTCATTGGGCAATTAGTGAACTTCCAGTTAACTTTACTAAGTCCACAAAAAGGACAGACTATTGCATGCAAAGATTAAAATAATTTTAAAAGTAATAATTTTAGAAAAACAGTGTAGTGTGACTTTTCTATATTAAAAATTGTTCTTTGAAAGTGACTTGACTTTAATCCAGTTACATTGATACAATTTATAAAATTCAAATATACTCACAGACCTATGCTGTTGTTGAAATATGTTTATACTTGGAAATAAACAGGTATCTTGAATTCTCTCTTGATAGATCACAGTATACATACATGTACATTGATAAAATTAGATCAGATATGTAGGGGCACCTGGGTGGCTCAGTGGGTTAAAGCCTCTGCCTTCGGCTCAGGTCATGATCCCAGGGTCCTGGGATCGAGTCCCACATCGGGTTCTCTGCTCAGCAGGGATCTTGCTTCCTCCTCTCTCTCTACCTGCCTCTCTGCCTACTTGTGATCTCTGTCTGTCAAATAAATAAATAAAATCTTAAAAAAAATAAATAAGATATGTAGAATGACTGAGTTGTCAATGAAATTAAGAGAAAAACAATTGGTGATTTAGTTTTTAAATTATTTTTAAAGATTTATTTATTTTTAGAGAGAGAGAGCAGGGAGGAGGGTAGGGACAGACGGAGAGGGAGAGAAATCCCAAGTAGACTTACTGTTGTGTGAGGAGCCCCATGTAGGGTTTGATCCTGCAACCCTGAGATCATAACCTGAGCTGAAATCAAAAGTTAGGAACCTATGAGTGACCCTCCCAGGTGTCCCTTTAGATTATTTGTAGGATGTCATCCTTGGGGTGCCTGATGGCTCAGATTAGTGAACCAGAATGAATCCGTATACCAGGAGGGTGGCCCACCTTAAACCTCAGAGACAGAAGTTCCTGTATTTGAGACTGTTCTAGATCTTGCCATATGTGTCACTTCATCTGGTAATTTACTCATATCCCTTAATATTATTTGTAGTATATGATACTCTAGTAAGTAAATTGTTTTCTGAGTTCTGTGGGTCATTCAAGCAAAAAAATAACCCCAAGAAGGGGTCTTAGGAATCTCCGGTGTATAGCCAGTCAGTCAGAAGCACAGGTAACAACTTAGAGTTGTGATTAGCATCTGATAGAGGGGCACTCTTGTAGGACTGAGCCCTTAACCTGTGGGATCTGACCTTAACTTGGATAGACAGTGTCAGAATTCAGCTAAATTTGTAGGACACCCACTCAGGGCCCACCAAGGATTGGAAATTTGTGTGGTGGTATTAGAAAACATAGAAGAAAGTAGAAATGCTATATTAACTGTGAATACTTTAAAAATATTTTTTCTTTCATTGGTTTTTTTTTTTTAGCATACTTTTCATATTTTGACTCCTCAGCCCTTCTCTGTATCTTCCTCAAGAAAGAGTTGAAGAATCAAAATATGAAATACTAATGGGGTTCTTTAAGAGAACTTTGATGAGAGCAAGAAATCATAAGAAGGTAAAGAAGATCAGGAAGGGGTAAATATGTGGGAATAGCTAGGTAAATATTAATTTCATTAAATGATTTTAATGATGTCCTCTGGGACTTAGGGATGAATAGGTGGAGGACAGATGATTTTCAAGGCAGTAAAAATACTCTATATGGTACTATAATGATAGATACAGTCATACATTTATTTAAACCCATGGAACATAAAACACCAAGAGTGAGCCCTGATGTAAACTGTGAACACTGGGTGATTATGATGTGTTGTAACATACTACTCTGATGAGGAATGTTGGTAATGGAGGTATGGGGAAGGGGGTATATGAGAAAGCTCTGTATTCCCTCAGTTTTATTGTGAACCTTAAATTTTTTTAAGAAAATAAAGTTTTAACTTAAAAAAATTTTAGAGATAATAAAAAGATAATAGGATATAATGAACAATTTTTAAAATAGTAATATAACAATGTAGTAGATACAGGAAAATAAAAATTTGAATAATTTTGTGAGTACTAACGAAATTTGATCCCTACTGAAACCATTCTGCCAAAAAAAAAAAAAAAAAAAGATTGATATAAGGAAAACATCACAAAGCAATACAAAACAAAAACCTAGGCCTAGTGAATGCTTCCAAATATTTAAACAATGGATAACTTAGTCTTGCACAAAAATTTTCAGAAAATTTTAAAAACCTATGAAAACAAAAACAAAGAATAATACAAATGTTTTTGGCTCATACTATGAGGATAGGATAAGAAAGGACATTTTCATGCCTATCTTTAACATTAATATAGACTTCCAAATCCTAATTATAATATTAGCCAACTTGGAACAGCTGGGTGGCTCAGTCAGTTAAGTGTATGCCTTCACTCAGATCATGATCCCGGGGTTCTGGAATGGAGCCCTACATTGGGCTCCCTGCTCAGTAAGGAGCCTGCTTCTCCCTCTCCCTCTGCCCCTTCCTCTCCCCCTGCTCCAGCTCATGCTCTCTCTATCTCTCTTTCAAATAAATAAATAAAATAAAAATATATATATTAGTAAACTTAATTTGCAATTTGTAAAAAGGATAATGAATCATAGTCAGGTTGGTTTTATTCCAGGAATATAGTTAGTTTAACATTAGAAAGTTAATTAATTTAATGTAACATTATTAACAGAAGAAGAAAAATCATATCACCATCTCAAAAATGTTATAGAAGAAAGGGCTTGATAGCATTCCATGTTCATTCATAACTTCAAAAATTTTAGACTGAAGACATTCCTTTTATTTTGGTTTTCTAATAAATGTATATGCAACAATGAAAGTCCCTTAGGAAAAATTGTCCTTAATATTAAAATATTCAGTTTTAAACATTAATATTTAATATTTAAATAAATATTTTAAAAATATTCAGTTTCATATGGAGACATAGGTAGCTGTTGTCCCCAGCTCAACATTTTATCAGAAACCTTGACCACTCAGTAAAACAAGGAAAAGAAAAAAGGAAGGAATATAATTGAAAAAAATCCTCATTATTCACATATAATGTGTAGATAGAAACAAAGAATACAAATAAAGTATTAAAGTCAATAAAGTATTATTGCAACATTTTTGGATGCAAGGCAAAGTACAAAACCCCTTATTTTTGTATAGCAACAACAAATAGAAAACAAAATTCTAAAACAGTGTCTTATAAGATAGTATAAAACAATGTCTTGTAAAATGCCATGAAAATATCAAATAATAAATCTAGCAGACAAAGTTCCTTTCTGGAAGAAAGTACCAAGTATTATAAAGAGAATTTAAAGAAAATGTGACTATATTAATATGTGTATCATATGAAGTGAAAGTTATGGAGGGAAAGATTCACTACTGAAAAGATTCTGACTCTCCCTAAACTTACCTTTTGATTCATTGCAATCCCAATGAAAATCTCAAAAGGATTTGTGTGTGTATGTGTGTGTGTGTGTGTGTGTGTGTGTGTGTGTGTATAGGCTCATACTTTGGGGCTTGAACTCACAGTTGTGAGGTCCAGACCTGAGCTGAGATCAAGAGTCAGAAGCCTATCTCACTGGTCCACCCAGGTGCCTCCCAACAGGAGTTCTTATGGAACATGATGGGCCTTACACTAAAATATTCACAAATGCAAAATGTTTATAGCCATCATATTTGCCTTGAAGAAAAATGAAGAGGGAAGACTTGCTATATCAGAAATCAAGGCTAATATCACATTGCAGTAAAGGGGACATGTTATTTGTGCAAGAATAGATGAATAATCAATAGAACATAAAATATAGCATATCAGTAGATACATACATATGTGAACACTTAAACATAAATGATAATGTAGACCAGTAAGAAATGATAGTGTCTTTACAAATGATGGGGGAGCAGTTGATTTCCAAATGGAAAATGATGCAATTTGACCACTTATTGTTAAAAATAAATTCCAGGAAATTATAAATTTAGGTTGGTAATAAAGACAACTTTTTTAGAAGATAATATAGAAGAATATTTGTACAATGGAGTGGAACAGTATCTCTTAAATAGGAAACACAAAGCATTAACCATAAAGGGAAGTATTGGCAATTGGATAATATTAAATTCAAGAACTTATTTTCACAAAAGATGCCATTAAAAGAATAAAAAAATCAATTTACAGAGTGGGAGAATTTGTTTACGATACATAGGTGGGTAAAGCACTCATATCCAGTACGTATAAAGAATTCAAACTAATTAATAAGGAAAAGACAAAAGAACACACAAGAGAAATAGGCAAGAGGCTTGAATAAGATACCCAAGGGTCAACTGAAAGTCTCAAGAAAATTCTTAACCTTTCTAGTATTCATGAAAATGTGGATTAAAGCATAACGGGAGACCACTATGTACCCATCAGAATGGTTACAATTAAAAAGGCAGCATCTCCATGTTGGCAACAATATAGAACACTGGGAGCTCTCTTATATTGCAAGGTAATAGTAAATATTTGGAAATTAGTTTGGCCCTTCCGTTAAGTATGAATGTATGCATACTCCAGGTCCCAGCAACTGTAATCTTAGATATGTAGCAAAGAAGAATACATGCACAAGACATGTACACAAATATTCATAGCAGCATTATGTAGAATATTTGGATAGAATTGTCATACAAATAATGGAATGATATACATCACTGAAAACAACCAACCTATAGCTACACTGAACAACAGGCTGAATCTTAAAACTCTATTATTGATTGGGTGAATGACACCTGACATAAAAGACTACATGCTGTATGATAGCATTTATACATGTCTCAAAAAATAAACCAAACTCGTTTTAGGGTTTTATGTTTGACTAGTATAAAATATAAAGTAAATATAAAGTGATTACCATGAAATTTCAGTTACATTTTAGAAGTGGGGAGTAGGTAATTGTTGGGAGGGCATTTAAGGGTTTGATTTCTAGGTTGCTGTCAGTGCTCTATTTCTTAATCTAGTTGGCGATTACATAGGTGTTGGTGATATTTTGTTTACTTTTGTATGTGAGATATTTTATAATAAAAGAGGTTAAAGAAAAAACAATTTAGTTTCAGCATCTTCTTCAGAAACTTCTAATAGATTCTTGGAGGTAGAGAGGAGCTGGAAAAACTGTACTGAGAAACCAGAACTCTGGCCAGGTTATCTCCAAGAGTGGCAACACAGTGCTTGGAGGCAATTACTAGAATTAGAACATGTCAATCAGGTGTGCAGTTCTGTGGAAACAAATAAGCAGCAACTCTCTTAGCACCGCTGCTCCAGACAGAGCTAACCCAAACAAACAAACAAACAAACAATAACAACGACAAAAGGGAAACTAGATTCCTGAAGGCTGGTTTCAACTTTACATTTTGTCCGATGTCCTTGCACAGTTGCATACACATATCTCCTTACCTGGTCTCTCTCCAAGTGGCCATCTGCAAACAGAACTTTCAGAAGTGGGATTAGTTAACTTTCATGACCAATACTTATTTGAAAACCAAGACTGTGCTGGATGGGATGGTGGTGATTAAAGTACTTTCTAAATGAATTGAGAAAGTTTCACTGCTTGTTAGCAACACTTGAGGTAAAGGTGCTTTTGTCAAAAAAATATATAGACTTAAAATCATCTGTTGTCTATGGTTATTAAAAATTTTGAAATTCTGGTTTTAGCAGAATATCTGGCTCAAATCTCAAATATTAGGGAGGATTATATTTGAATTTTATATAACAAGTGTATTTGAACTATGTGGCTTTTAAGTCCAAAAAACATTAGAAGATATTTTGGACTTAATGGTAAAATATGTCTAAGAAGGTCAGCACCAAAATATCTACCTTTTAAATATTACATTATTCTACATTAAGACCCCACTTTTCTGTCAGCGAGACTCTCCTAATGCTATGAAACTGATTCTCTCTATTGTTTTTAAAATCCCAAAATGATCTCCTGCATAAAAATGACAGTTTTTACTTCATTTTTGTTCAACATTTTCCTCTCCCTTTTCTCAAATACATGTTTATGTTGTCTTTAATTTTGCAGAATCTCCTTTCTGTTTTCTTTAGCTACCGTTTGTTTCCTTATGCCAATGAAACCACAATTATGCAATAAACCCCTTCACCTTTAATATAACTTGGGTTATTATATCAAGTGCTTTTCTGATTTTGTTATTTTACATTTTACTGATTTATTAACACTTAAATTTTGTCTTAGGCTTTCTGCCTACTATCTCTACTGCCCTAAATTTCAATCATTCCATGATTTTCATTACCATTTGTTGCTCATAGCAACAAAGTCAATATTTATGCCCCAGAGAGTTGTCGTAAATTCTAGATTCATATTAACACTATCTCTACCAACTCATCCAAGAACTTGGTGGTGGGTAAGGTATCCTTTATTATTTATTTACCACAAGATTTGTTGAGGACATCTATTGTTAGAGAAGAAATTTATTTAGTGAGGTTAGGGCATGGAAAAGCATTTTCAGGTGGAAAGAAATAATTTCAAGTATGTAACTGGTTTGAGACATTTAGAGATTCTAAATTCATGAGTAACTGTCCAACATCAACGATGAGGAAAAAGAAAGAAAAAGGGGTATCTGTTTAAAAGTTGGATTTATTTGAATTTGTTAGTATTTTCTTAAATTTTAGTCTCAAATTTATTTTACCTGAAAAGGTCATTGATTTCTATATATGAGTAATTCATTATTTTGTTTACTAAAACCATGTGGCACAGTAAATCTTAAAGTTGAGATCATTTTACCAATATTATTGTTATGATAATTATTATGAAAGAATTATATTACATACTCAGTGCCTTGAATACACAAAACAATAAACAAAAGATGTTCTTTTTGTACTATGAAAATGGTTTATATTTGTACCTCTCAAAACCTTCTCAAAATATATATTCTGAAGCTATGGCATATTAAATATGAAATACAAAAGGTCCTGAAAATGGTGATAAGACTTAGAGTCCACTTATAGGAAAATTATTTAAGTATAAATTGAAAGTAAAGGGGGCAAAAATATTTTTTCACACTCAATACAAATGGTACAAATGGTATATTTTATTGGTTTCATAAATTCTTATTCTTCAGACATGCTTAACATTTATGACATACTTAATGATAGAAAGAACCTCTGCCTTCAGATGGCACCCTTATAACATAAGTAGGGATTCTCAAACTTGAGCAAGCATGAAACTCTCCTTCAGGGTTTGTTGAAACCTAGATGGCTGGGGCAAAACAAAACAAAAACAACCAAACAAAGAAACAAACTTTGGTGGCTGGGCCCTACCCAGAGTTTCTGATACAATAGTCAGTCTGGGCTATGGACTGAACATTTGCATTTGTAGCAGTTCTTAGTAGATGCTTTGGGAAGACACCTTGGGAAGCATGCGCATATAATAATAATACATTCTTTCACACCTGTTTTAAAACATTTTAAAAGTTTAGCATGCTACACTGATAGATCCTTGAAAAAATTTTTAAAAAGTATGCTTGACTTAGGACTTGTATAATGCTATCCCCTTCAGAAAATTCTTATTTAAACCTTGACCAAGCCATTTGCACATTTGAGATAAAATCATTTATAGAAAGCTTCAGGGAATAATTTCATTGTATTAATTCCTAAACCAACATGCTTACTGAAATATCACGAACTTTCAAGTCTCCTTACTGGAACAACACTGTGCAAAGGACTACTTATTTGGAGAACTATTTCAGAAAGAACTCCAACATCATGAGTGATTATTATGCACAGCAGGTGTTAAATGAATTATTTATCAAATATGTTTTCATTATTTCTCAGTGAAAACATTGAAGATCTACTTTCTAAGCACTCAGTTTCAACAATCATTTGTACACAGAGCAGGTCTTTACTTAGACAAATATTTATGGATATGCTTTCATATGAAAAATGAAAGCTATTACAAGCACAAACACTGTACCATATTTTGAAAGCATAAAGTGAATAATTAATAAATAATTATGCCATTTGATAAACAATTTTCTTCACTGCTCACTTTACTTCATTTTATATTTTAGCATTTGACACCTTTTTAAAGGGTTTATTACATACCCCTCTCTCAAAGAAAAATGTAACCTAAAATCATAAGCTGTTTGTGCAGCTTGATATCACAAATATTGCAATGGTGAGCCCAGAATTTTAAAGTATCAATGAACAAATATGATCAGAGAAGCAAGAATTTTAACCATCTATATAAAGATTTTTGTGTGTGTTTGTATTAATGGTATGAGTCTATTAGACCAAATAGATCTATTAGATCCTAGCTGTGATCAGCAAGGATATGGATGTGTGAAATATGCACATACATATACAATTACTTGTACAACAAAACACAGGCTTTCCTGGCACAGGGCACCTATTTTTTCCTTCAAATGAGCCAAAATTTTCATCATACAATAGACTTGAACTGGGTAGCGCTTAGCTTTTAAAATCTAAAGAGTCCAATTACACCATGAGATTGTGTTCTTAATGCCAAGTTCCTTTGCTTATTAAATAAATGTACTAAAACAAAAGAAGTTGTAAAAAGAAAAGTCGTTTTATAGGCGAGTTGTTTAATTTGATGCATCAATTCAGTTTATAAAATAACTTCAGTAACCACATGTAGGGATCCTGAGGGATATGAGGTACAATTGATCATATATGTTATCATTCTTCAAAGGGGGATAATTATCTTTGAAAATACATCTGTATGAATCCAATTGCCTAGTTACTCACTTAGGCTGGATCCGTGCCATTTCCCTCCATGAAAACAATTGGTCATTTCAATTCAATGGAACTGTTTATTTTATATCTTGTAGGATATATTTAATTTGCAAGTGATTCTTTGATAGTTTAAATAGTTTATTGACATCGCTATATCCTAAATTTTAAGAAATATTCTAAACTCTTCAAGACCAATGAAAGACTGACAATGGAAGGAAATTTATTACAAAGATTGAATAAAATTATTTACATGTCATTTCAAATAAAATTGCATATATTATTTTCAGAGAAAAGTAATTAGTGGTATAGGATAAAATTAGCATAGCATTAGATCTAGGTACTTCCTAATAAAACTAAATTTCTCTTAAAATTTTGTACTTAAAATTTTGTACACCAGAAAGCCATCTGGTAGCTCAGTTACAGCTAACCGTTTTTTTTTTTTTTTTAAGATTTTATTTATTTATTTGACCGAGACAGAGATCACAAGTAGGCACAGAGGCAGGCAGAGATAGAGGAGGAAGCAGGCTCCCTGCTGAGCAGAGACCACCCCCCCGCCCCATTGCGGGGCTCATTCCCAGGACCCTGAGATCATGACCTGAGCCGAAGGCAGAGGCTTTAACCCACTGAACCACCCAGGCGCCCCACAGGTAACACTTTTTTTGGATTTTCAGTATATATAATTACAGTTGAGGAAATCTGATATGTCCAATTCTTTATAATAATAGTGTCTATAACTGTCATTTCCCAGTAAGAAGAAATTTGTTTAGATGAAATATTTAATTGTTCACAACAAAGTCCTGGGCGTGAAATTGCATATTCTTTTCTTATTACAAAGTGAAATTCTATAGGTGACTAAAGAAGACAAAACAGGGGCACCTGGGTGTCTCAGTTGGTTAAATGTCCAACTCATGATTTAGGCTTAGATCATGATCTCAGGGTCATAAGATTGAGCCCTGAGTCCAGCTCTGTACTCAGCAGGGTATGTGCCCAAGATTCTCTCCCTCTTCCCCCACCCCCCGCTCCCCATAAGAAAAGAATTCAGACCCCTTCTGTAATTTATAATTCTAAGAAAGGGTGAAGTTAGTATTGAGTCTGAAGAATATAACAGTGACCATACATGTAAGAAATTATTTACAAGTTCTGCATCATTCAGCCATCCACCAGATAGCAATAAGGGATTTAAACAAAATATCTCTCTGATGAAAGTTAATTTGAACACTGGCATAGTTAATTACCTCTTTGAAATTATTAAATTGTTAAAACAATTCTTCACTGACACTCTACTAGTGGTTGGTTACCCTGAGTTCAAAAGAGGACTAATTTAGTATAAATGAGGAAAATATTATTTAAGGTTAAACATAATTTCCTCCTTTTTCCCAAGGACCACCAACTATGAAACTAAGTTTGTTTGTTTTTTTTCCCATCTTTAGTTGCAAGTAGAGAAATGGATAATTAATTAATGTCTGTAGTTTTAGGAAGGGGAAAGGGAACATGTTGGCAGGTTAAGTATAAGAAGTGTGTTTTTTTCATTTCACAGTGGCAGGTTTTAATCTAAGTAAGTAAATAAAGAAATCAATTCCAAGGAGACTCTTCTGGAATCCACACATTAGAAGAAAATGCTGGTTTTTTTGTATCAGTTGGTATTCTGGTAATTAAGTAATAAGACTATGCCCCGCTGTTTATATAGCAACTCAAAAATGGTGTCTATTTAATTGTCAGGTTGTTCATTATCACTTGTATATGGTATGGCTGAGAGGGCTAGAGAATCCAAGCTCATTGCTCTAATAGGAAACACTTCCCATATCACTGTCATTTGATTGCTGCCACCTGAGAGAAGACAATTAAAGTAAATTGGGGACATTTTCCAGAGCTGTAAAAGCTGACAAGATGTGCTGTTAAGCCTTTCAAATGGAGCCCAACACTTGATCAGCAATTTTACTGATGAGGGGGGCAGTAAAAATCACCAATATGAAAGAAGAAGCTCCATGTTTGAAGACCATGGAGATTTCTGTTCTCTCTTGAGAGTAAGAGAAGACGAAGATAGAAGCGTAGAACATTTAACTCTACAAAATAATTTCAAATCATTGTTTCTTGTTTCTAAAACAATAAAAACCAAACGGAAAATAACAAAACAAAAACAAAACCCAAAACCCCAGAATGAACAGAAGGGGAAATAGGGAAGTGTTTAGAAGTGGTATACAGGAAACAGTATTTTCAGTAACCAGAATTAAAACAAGTCAAATGGTAGTAATAAATAAAGAGAGTTTCCACGGCCTTTCTTTCCTGGGAATGTGCATAAAACTTTGTATTTCGTAACTAAGAACCTCTGTTAAAGTACATGAAATATTGTTTAGAAATCACATTCTTGCCACAGAATTGTGGGCCCCTGTATCACTAATGGGGACTTTGTAAAGGCATGTAAAAGAGGTTGTTTTTCTATTTGTTTTCATTATATGAGGCAAGATATTTACATGGATCCTAATATAAATTTTGAAAAACTAGGAAAATTTCTTAAAAGGAATGGAGAAAATACCAAGCTTTTGCCTGATTCAACATAATCCAACTACTAAAAAGATATTAATTTAATATTTACAGTTTGCTGGATCTCAGAATAAAAATTATGAGAAGTGACCACTTTCCTTGTTTAGTCTTAAATCAGAAAATGAAGTAAAAGAATTCCTCACAGACTCTGAACTAGCACAAGGAGAAGACTGTAAGAAAAAAGGTGAATGAATGTTAACGGGAGGTTAGATGGGAGCAAGATTATTGCTTTGAACTGAATCAAATAAGAGCTTAAGATTTACATTTTAGATAAAATGGGATGCTTGGGTGTTTCAGTTTGTTAGGCGTCTGCCTTTGGCTCAGTTCCCTGATCCCAGGGTCCTGGAATAGAGTCCAGCATTGGGCCCCGTGCTCAGTGGGGAGCCTGCTTCTCCCTCTACCCCTCCCCCTGCTTCTGCTCTCTCTTTCTCTCTCTGACAAATAAATGAATAAAACCTTTTTTTTTTTAAGATTTTATTTATTTATTTGACAGAGAGAAATCACAAGTAGTAGGAGAGGCAGGCAGAGAGAGAGAGAGAGAGGGAAGCAGGCTCCCCGCTGAGCAGAGAGCCCGATGCGGGACTCGATCCGAGGACCCTGAGATCACGACCTGAGCCGAAGGCAGCGGCCCAACCCACTGAGCCACCCAGGTGCCCCTGAATAAAATCTTTTAAAAAAAGGAAAAAAGTTTTAGATAAAATGGGAAAATACCAGATACACTGTAATGTCCTATCTTATGGTAATATTATAGTTTACAGAAAATAAACACATTTATTAATGTAAATATTTTTTGTAGTGCATATTTCATGGATTCAAAACCATTGTTTCTAATATGGTAATTTATTTATTTCTGCTTAGCAAGTTTGCTTTACAACCTTGACCATCACAGTAGACTAGGGGCCGTAAAAGCTAATGGACTGTCTCACTTCCTCTCCCCATCTTCTTCAACCTAGCATCATTCCTTTCTTTCTTAAAAAAAAAAAGAAAAAAAGAAAAAAAATGAATCTTTTGACTTAAAGTAGATGAAAATGTTAACGTTTTTGTTTTTCCAGAGAAGTCTCCAAGGGAATGTGCAAAAGTATCCAGAGTATATTTTAAAAAGGATGAAGAAAGAAGCTCCAAAGCCTAAATTTAAAGCTGAAATTTAGCTAAATGGATGGACAGATAGATGGATAGATAAATAAAAAGATATTTCTCTATATATACCATACCATATACCATTCATTTTAAAGGACAGTAATTCAGTACACAGTAGGAGAAAAATCTGACAATGATGAAACTTGAAAAAATTCAGGAAATTATTTTTAGTGATCATTAAGTCACTAAATTTATTAATAAATTCAGTATTAAATAATTAGTGAGCAAGAATCCAACAAATATAAATAAAAAACAGTAAAGTTAAGCAACAGTTACCATACATAAGCAAATACTGATAACATGCAAGGAAAAATAGTATTAAAGGAATCAAGATATTAAGGAAAATCTATGAAATTAAGAAAAAATATATGTATATCAACATACATAAAAATGTATATATGTCTATATATTTACATATACAAATATTTTATTTATATACAGATATATGTGTGTGTGTTCTGAGATCATTTCTTCTATATTTTACTTCACATAATTCTCTATTTATATTAAAATCTCAAAAATTTTAGTGAACGTATTCTAAACTTCATGCATATGCTTATGTATTTTATTTTTGTATAGGCTGGCAATTTCAGAACACTTGTTCATCTCTAAAATGTGTGTGTGTGTGTGTGTGTGTGTGCGCGTGTGTATAAAGAGAGGGAGAGAGAGATATAGGTATAAAAATGCATGAGGCTGAAATAATCTAGAAATCTAAGAAAAATGATTAGTCAGGGTGATGGATTTCCATATGACCAGGATTTTGTGTTCAGTGGCACAATATAATGGTCATTTTTCTATGAAATCACAGATTGTTTTGTGTGTGTGTTTATTTTTTAAACATATGTGTGTGTGTGTGTGTGTATATATGTGTGTGTGTGTGTATATTTTTTTAATAAGATACATTTTTCTAAGCAGATTTAGTTTCAAGCAAAATTGACAAAAAGGTATAGAGATTTCCCATGTATCCCCCATCATCACACATGTATATTCTCCTTTATTATCAGCATCCTCCACAAGAGTGGTACGTTTGTCACAATGAATGAGCTTATACAGACACATCATAATTACTCCAAATCCATAGTTTATATTTTGGTTCATTCTTGATATTGTTCATTCTGTGGGTTTGGACAAGTATGTATTGACATGTATCCATCATTGTGGTATCACACAGAGTATTTTCATAGCCTTGATAGTCCTCTGTGCTCTGCCTATTCATTCTACCCACCTGGCAACCAGTGTTTTGTTTTTTTTTTTTACTGCCTTCATAGTTTTGCCTTTTTCAGAATGTCATATAGTTGTAATTATGTACCATATAGCCTTTTCAGATTGGCTTTTTTCACTTAGTAATGCATGTTTCAGGTTCCCTCATGTATATTTATTTATTTATCTGTTGTTTGATAGATTTTTTTTTTTTTAGCCTGAATAATATTTCACTGGATGTACCATAGTTCATCCATTTACTAACTAAGGGACATCTTGATTGCTTCCAAATTTTGGCAATTATGAGTAAAGCTGCTATAAACATCTATGTGCATGTTTTTCTATGGATATGTCTTCAACATAAGTTTTCAACTCCTTTGGGTAAATGCCAAGGAGTATGATTGCTGGATTATATATGGTAAGAATATGTTTAGTTTAAGAAACCACATAACTGTCTTCCAAGGTAGCTGTATCATTTTGTATCTTCACCAACAGTGAATCAGAGCACTTTTGCTCCACTTTCTCACCAGCATTTGGTGTTGTCGGTATTTCAGATTGGGCTGTTCTAATAGGCTTGTAGTGGTAATCCATCATTTTTTAATTTGTGATTCCCTTATGATAAATGATGTGGAATATATCTTCATATGCTTTTATGCCATCTGTATATCTTCTTTGGTAAAGTGTCTCTTCACGTCTTTGGCCCATTATTTAATAAGTTGTTTTCTTATTGTTGAGTTTTAAGAGTTCTGTGTATATTTTGTCTAACAGTCCTTATCAGATGTGTTTTTTGTAAATATTTTATCCTAGTCTATTTCTTGTCTTTTCATTTTCTTAACATTATCTTTTAAGCAGAACTTTTAATTTTAATGAAGTCCAGCTTATCAGTTATTTCTTTCATGGATCATGTCTTTGGTGTTGTAGTTATACCCATGGTCATCTAGATTTTCTCCTGTATTATCTCCTAGAAGTTTTTTTATATTTGTATTTTACATTTAGGTCTGTGATCCATTTTGAATTAATTTCTGTGTATATTTACTCATCACTGCTTTTCCTATTCTTCCTTCATTCTAGCTTCCTTCTGTGATCATTGTGATGCATGAACAAACTCTTCCCAGAGTATCCTTGATACAAGCCTGAAGATGACAAATTCTTCTGTTTCCTTTTCTTTGGTTATTTTATTTTTTTACTTTCTTTCATTTTTTTCTAAAATACAATTGTTTCACCTTCTTTCTCCAGTTATTTTACTAGATATAAAATTCTAGGTAAACTGGGTTTTGTTTTGCTTTGTTTTTCAGAATTTTGAAGATTAACATTCCAAATTTTTTGCTTTTTTTTTTTTTTTTTTAAATTGATAAGTCAGGGGTGTCAGTCCTTTGAAGTTACCCTGTCACTTGTCTCTGGCTGCTTTTAAGATTGTGATTTTTTTAAGTTGATTTTTGTGAATGGCTTAAGATACGTGTCTGGATTTTTTTTTCTTCCTCATGTGGGTGGCCAGCTGCTTAATTGATTAAATATATTTTTCCATCAAAGCACAGACCCAAAATGTAGGTGAAGGTTATCTGTCAGAAATTCACAGAAATCTATTTTAATTATATTCTTTCCTTTCCAAACATAAATTTGTATCAGAACTTGTAAAAGAGGATTTAATAAAAATTTGAACATAGGTAGTAACATTTGTCCAGGTGCAGATATCAAAGCCATTGCAAACTGGCTAATGACCCGGAATTTATTTGCTTATGTAACTGAAAGATGTGTGGGTTGTGTTTTCAGGTAAGGGTAAATTCAGGACCTCAATGGATGTAAATAGGCTCTTTGCATAGCTATGTTTATTTTTTCTACTGTAATGATTCACTTTTCAGAGAAGCTCTCTCAATGGTGCAGTAAAGTGGCTGACATACTGCTTCAAAACTTTTCCTCATCAATTCAAATTGGAATTACCGGACTGAATTTGATTGGGCCAGGCAGAATCATTTGCTTCGTTAAAGGGTACAAAAGGCAGTGGTTGCCTAGGCCTCAGTTCATATGCCTGCTACCTTGATGTTGGGATTTATTTGGCTACATCTACATTATGTGGGCTGACAGTAGGGGTAAGGATGCCCTGAGAGAAATTATAACAATGTTACAGAAATTCTGGAAATGAATCAAGGTAGAAAGGATAAGCAATAAGCTGAACTATATGATGATGAATACTTCTGTGTAGAATAAGAATGTACAAATGCTTAGCAGGAAATGAAAGAATGAAAAATTAGTGGCATTGCCGGTGTTATTTTTATCAGGCCACTTTGCTCTCGTCTTACTAAAATGACTTTAAAATTCATAGATTTGTTTCTGCCATCCTGAGTAAACCTGAGTAAACCTGTCTTTTGAGGAAAACCAATGTTTATTAGAGGCTTTGGGAATATCCAGCCTCTAGTTTTGACTAGTATTATTTTGCTCTTCTCATTTAAAGATTTCATACAAACTTACTCCTACTCAGTGCTATTCTTTTCAGACTTTTTTATTTTTATTTTTTGTTAAGAAATTTTTTACTTTCTCCAAATGATCAGATTCTAATATTACCTTTCCCTGGTTCAAGAACTTGTCTTTAGAATTTTGGTTTTCAATTTTAAAGTCAATTTTACTAAAATTGATTTAAGTAAAATTAATTAGTATTGGTTTTACGACAGAATGTTCTTAAAAGGAAGGAACCTTTTGGTTTAACATGTAGCAATCATTGTTCTAAGAAAGAATGCACTGACATGTTGCTGAATGTACTTAGGAAGCCAAGATAATTCTGTAGATGGCTGAAAATTTAAATGTGCTGTATTGATCATGGTTTGCTCTTTTCCATATGATTGTGCAGCCTTTGGATTGTCACACAAACGTGGATGGTGATGTTCCTGTGTCCCCAAGCCAGTCCAGTTGCCATACCCAAGATAATTCTGGCTTATGCAGCATTCTGAGAGTATTCAGAATGGCATTACAATGCTTTCTTTACCGATTGGATAAGTAAATAGAAAGTTGAATTCAGTATCACTTACAAGATAAATGATTTGTTTATAAAATGTACTGTATTGACTAATATTAGTAACAAATTCCTTAAGCCATATTTCCTTGTAATAGTAACCACTGTTGTCTGGTGTGACCATTGCATGCCCAATTTTGCTTTAATAGAGTTGTTATCCATGACACATCTCTTTGCCAAAATTTTTGAAAGATTGTAAGTAACTAAAGGGAAACCAAGGTGGTTTTATGAAAAAATTCTCTGGGCTAACATGTCACTCATAGAATAACAACCTGGAGTGGATGACAGTTCTCACACCAGCTGCTTGACATCTGAACAGCTGCCAGTGCCCTAGGAAATGTCACACCATCAGATATAGGCTCTGAGTGTGTGAGTAGCAAAAATGTATCTAGTAGAGGCCAGCACCCCAGGCCATGACTAACACCCCAGGCCCTCATCCCATAAGCTTGAAGCTGGGGTTGAGCTGTCAGTTTAATAAATGAATAGCCTCTTTGTTTTGATCAGCATTGTCAAGGCTTATTTCAAAAAAGGACTCTGATTCCTCTCACAGTCTAGCCCAGCCAAAGTCAATTGGTACAATTTCAAGGTGAATTTATTCATTCTTTATAAAGTTCCATGCGCGAATATATCAAGACAGTTGAATAAATTGAAATAAATAGACTTGGAGTTACATATTCTCCCAGTAATTGAAATAGTTTCCCCCCAATATATTTATAGTAATAATTCTACCTTTATGAAACCTAGTCTAGCTACAGAAAGGAAAGCACAGAATTACCATTTTGATAACATATTTGGAAAATGCAATTGGGGCTAATATGTTGATAAGGGCACCTGAAAGTTGTCCTTGCCTTTAACCATTCCATGTTAAACTTTGAGTAAAGCACCAGCTTTACCACTTGATAAGGATGCCTGATTAGCTTTCATTGATGTGCAAATATTTACCTTGAATTTGGTCATTTCTAAATAGAAATGCTAGAACACTAGCTCTTTTCTGTTTGTTTTACAGTATTTGGAATTTGAGTTACATATATGTGGAACTAAACATACACACTGAACTAAAAAACAGCAACAGTGTTGATGTCCATCTGAAATGAGCAAATTTAGTTAATTTGATGGATAAATTATTTTAACACAAATGACCTCAGATAGAGTCATTGCACTTTTAAAAATATACAGTAGTTTTGACCTGCAGTTTTGAGGCTTACTTCTTTTTTTCCTTTATTATGCAAACAGGAAGATGCTGGATCATAATCAGAAAGGGTTACTGTAACGGAAAGTTCTCCAGATTATAGCAGAAAAACCTACCCAACTTTATCTGCATGTGATGGAGAGAGAATTAACCTCACACACTTACAGCATGCTGTTCTTAAAAGGATTTCCAAAGTATAAAATATCTTATCTGAAAAGTTTGGTTCCTCTTAAGACCATCAGTAAGCCTTGGGAAATGCTTCCATCTGAGGTTTGGGAAGGAAAATGCTTTGACTTGATAATGAAGGACACCTGGGAGTGATTGGCATTTACTAACAGAAAAGTCAAATAATTGAGGCATAATGGTAGGAAGGGGTTTAGAGAACAACTTAGTCCAATGCTAATCTTTTGAAAACTTGAAATGATATCTGTGATGTTTTTTCCCTTCTGACATGCAATCTATGGAAGTGATCAAACTGATCAACTGAGAATGCTATTTTCCTTCCTTTATTTCTCTTTATCTCATTTTTTTTCTTTTTAGCAAACTGAAGTGCCTTCCCCTAGCCATCAGTGAGCATATAAGCTCTGATATGTGACCCATGGGCAATTAAGCATTTCTTAGGTACTGTCTGGAACATTATTATTTTATAAACATAAGCAATAAATGTGTGAGTTACAGTTAGGCTGAGGAAATATATGGCTTAAGTAATATATATTTTGAAAGAATCTTTTTACCACTGGGTCACTTAAATATTTATTTAACCAAATGTGGATTGTCAATACTTCAATAGGGGAAATGCTATTAAGAAATCAAACTAATTGAGAACATGGGAATGGCACTCACATTCCATTTTTAGAGTGTGACTTGTATCTGAACACAAAAATGACCTCTCAAATAAATAATTAGGATGGTATTAGCTCAGAAGACAATGTCTAAAAAGACAATGGAAGTTTCTCATTGCTCATGCTTCTTGCTTTGTCTTATCATAATTATAAGCAGTTATTCATTTCAAGGAATCTTTTTTAGAGAATTTTCATATAGAGATTATGTTCTTTTCCTCTCCATACAAAAGACTTCGAGTAAATTTTGTCCTGATGCTGATGATTATTCAGTTTCTTTAAAATATTCTGGAAAGCATCTGTTCTCTCCATTATTTGGAGCTTTACAAAGAACATCTAGAAGAGTAGTCAGCAAAATTTTTTTTCCGTAAAGGGTCAGATAGTAAATATCTTAGGCCTTGTGATCTCTTGTTGCAACCATTCAACTCTGGTATATCGCAGCAATCCGAAACAATATGTAAATGAGCATGGTTGTGTTCCAATAAAACTTTATTTGTAGAATAGATGATGGGCCATATTTGACCTCTGAGTTGCAGTCAGCTGGTCCCTGCTCTAGAAAAAGATGCGTCTAAATTATCAGAATCTATTGCTCTAATTCACATCAGTACATTAATGTAAGCTATTGTTAATACTCCTTGGAGTTGGGATAATTCCTGATGAAGATTTGTACCAAACTACTAACACTGCATTAATCTGGTCAATTTTTTCTTAGAATTGTACAATATAATAGCAGTTATATGTTGGAACTTACTATATAGTTTCTTGTCATAATATAATTTCTCTAATTTTTATAGTGGATTTTTACTATGGGTTGGATAGTAGAGATTATAGTGTTCTCTATAACTAAATCATATAAAGCACCTAAATAAATAGCTTACATTTGTTATGTGTTTTATAAGAAGAAAACCAGGGTACTGATAATGAAAGTAATTTTGCTAGGGATTCTACTTTATACTGAATGGTTTAGAAACCTCCTTCATCTTTCTATCAGTTAGGAATACATGTATCACAGAATGGGTCCTGCCATAAGTTCAGGGTCACGAATAGGTTAGTAAATTTGAATATTCTAAAAAGATAAAGTAAAGGTGACAAAATACAAAAGGCATAAAAATATAAGAATAATTTTTTTTTCCTACATTCCCCCAACTATGCAGTTTTTTGCCCTAGACACAATACTATTACCATTTTTATTCATTGTATGAATGAATTTAAGTTCTAGAAAATACAACTTGAAAAAGATATGCCGATTTTGTGCCTTTATTATATATTCATACATGAGCTTATGGAAAGCTCCCTCATACATTTACTAGTTAATGGGTATTTTATATATTTCTAATAGTTTACTATTATACAGAGTGAAATACTGTAAAAATCACAGTGAAAATACTCATACTTAAAACTATGTGAGATATCTGTGTTAGGAATCAATATTCCATGGGTCTGTTACTTTTCTCCATATCTTGTGAACAAAAGCACTAGCTACTATTTTATTTTGAACTATCTCACTGTATGGCAAATGACCATGGAAGAGAGAGATGACATCTCTCTCTGGAAGGAAAGTCAGCATAAAAGTTTAGTAGCCAGCATAAACGTTTCAGATTCCTAAACTCATGGTTCCTCAGTTGTTAGGCAAACCCTTAATGCAGACAGCATCCATTGGGACCCACCCCTTTTATCTTTGTGGGATTTGAAAGGACAAAGGGAAATGATGACAACATATAGCCCAGGCTGCTTGCTATCACATGAGTGATAAAGTTCTTCATTTTCTGGCTCAGGAGTCTCCCATCTTTTTCTTTCATGCCAATATCCCTGAAGCTGTGACAGGCTGATTGTTATCTCAGAAGTAGGGGGAAATCTCAGACTCTTAGTAGTTCATGATAATCTGTAGGATAAAATCCTAGAATTGGAAAGGTAGAGCCAAAGATTATGTGGACTACAAATATATTTTAATAATTATATTAACATCAGCATTCATGAGAGTGCCTATTTCTCTCTCTAATCTCACTAACAAATTGTTACCCATCTTTTGATATTTGCCAGTTTGCTAAGTGAAAATGCTATCTTAGTGTGTTTTTAATTTTAGTATCTCAGTGTATTTGTATTTTACAATACAAATTTGTTTGAGCATGTCTAAATATTAATCCAATACTTAATAGCCATTTATATGTACTTTTGTTGGGGAATTGTCTTTTTTATTTTCCTGGTTTTTCTAATTATTTTTACTGATTATTTAGAGCTCTTTAAGTATTAAGAAAATAGGCTATTGTGTATCACACTTGTTACACATATTTCTCTCTAACTTTCATTTGTCTTTTTATTAAGGCTTTTCTTATGAATAGGAATTTTGAAATATTTTAAGTAGACAAATATAACAGTATTCTTTTTAGTAGGGCTCCTGGATTTATGCAATAGTAGACCTTCTTATTCAAAGATTTTATAAAAATTAAATTTTGCTACTCTTTATGCTGCTCTGATACGTATTTTTGTGCATTTAGATTTTGATTCATCTACAGTGTACTTTCAAACAAGGATTAAGATACATATCCATCTTATTTCTTTTTCTGGGTTAGGATATTTTTGAAGCAATGAATACCATGTTAGAAATCTTAATTGAGATTGGAACAACAGAAAAAAGGAATTTCCTTGAGAATAACTTAATCACACACTTGAGATAAACTATTAGCTGAATTTACTAAACCGTTAAATTAAACATTTCATCTAATTACAACATACTATTGAATTGTAAGCTTTGCTTTGGCCACGAGGCCTTCTTCACAGAGCGAGAAGATGGGGACATATTCTCTGGTGAGGTCATTTCTCAGGAGTGGTATTTTGATCATCTTTCCTTCCCTCCCTCCTTTTCTCCTTCTCCCCTTCCTTCCTTCCTTCCTCCCTTCCTTCTTTGCTTCCTTCCTGAATCTGACAAATCTTCCTCTAAGATCAGTTAGTACTATTTATTACACTGGTATGTATGCTTTATGAACTTCCTTTTCTTAATCTCTGAGGTTCCTTCTTTGTTTTCCCTCTTCAGTATTTTACTACATTCTCTTGTACCTTGTCTTTTTTCTTTATTGTGATTTTTACAGATGTCTACAGTATGCATAGCCCTTTATTGCTGCTGCTTTTCAGAAAACCTTCTGCTTTCAGGGCTTTTCTTTTATACTCCTGATTCATTCCCTAAATAAATATTTATTTCTCTAAAACTTGCTGGGTTATTTCCTCAGAAAAAGGACTGCAAGTATCTTAAGCTTTATCCTCTTTGTTATAACTTTATTATTGTTTGTTTGTTTTTAATATTTGTAACTCAACTGCCCTCAACCATGTATAGTTGTATTTATTTTGTAAATATGAAGACTATGAAATTTTTGGCTAAAATGGAACTGCTCCTGTATTTTTCACAAGTCATCTTCTTTATCTATCTCCACATCCTATAATCTAATTAAGTGATTTATATATGTTTCCTTAGATTATGATTACTTTTATATAAATTTAATTAACAGATAGTATATTATTAATTTCAGGGGTAGAGGACAGTGATTCATCAGTCCAAATGAACACAGTGCTCATTGCATCACGTGCCCTCCTCAATGTCCATCACGGTTATCCCCATACCACTCCCCTTCAGCAACCCTTAGTTTGTTTCCTAGGATTAAGAGTCTCTGATGGTATGTCTCCTCTGATTTCATCTCATTTTATTTTTCCCTCTTTTCCTTTATGCTACTTTGTTTTGTTTCTTAAAGTCCACATAGATTATGATTACTTTTATTTTTCTTGTTTTAGAAAAGCAATATAAGCTTAACTCTAGATATTGTTACCTCTGGCACTTTTCCATCATTTGGCTCACTCATTTCTGGGCTATGACTCTATAACAGTGCTTTTATTAAAAACTTTAACTTATACACTATTCAAATGTGTAGCCCTTATTTCAAGACAGATATCCATTTTCTATTTCCTTATCAGCACTCCAATAACCCCATTTCTCATATGCTTAATTCATCTGCTCAGGTCAAATAAGCCCTTGTCTCTTTGATGATAATTAATCAAAATATTGCCCTGATGATAATAAATCAAGCAAACATTTCGTTTTGTTAAAGCTTATCTCTGTATTTCCTTAAGTTGGTTCATTCCATGTAAATGTATAAGGATAATATATAAAACAAAATAAATAAGCAATGAGAATATGTGCTAAGGGGGCACCTGGGTGGCTCAGTGGGTTAAGCCTCTGCCTTTGGCTCAGGTCATGATCTCAAGGTCCTGGGATCAAGCCCCACATTGGGTTCTCTGCTCAGTGGGGAGTCTGCTTCCCCCTCTCTCTCTGCCTGCCTCTCTGCCTACTTGTGATTGTGCTATCAAATAAATAAATAAATAATCTTAAAAAAAAATAAAAGAATATGTGCTAGGTACAGATTTGTCTAGGGACTAACTTTTGGGTCATGGAATTGGACTGTCACCCTCAGAAAAATAACTGTTTGACCAGATGTGTGGTTTTTGACTCTGTAATCTAGAACCCCAGTGTTCACCATCAGGGGTCCTTGACCAGCTGTGCAAGCTGTATGGTATACAACAGCATCATTATACATCATAGATATTGTTAATACTGAGAAAATATTGGCAAAGGATATTAGGTGATTTAATTTGATCTTTTTTTAAAAAGGCATGTTACACAGGTTTCCAACTGATGCAATTGTTGTCTTGAGGAAGACTGTCATTTTCAAATAAGCACAGGGTCTCCATACAGTGCTTATCTTGGCAGTAAGACTAGTGGATCCCTGCACACACTCACCAGTTTATTCATTTATATCACACAGGTATTCTCAGCACCACATCAGTATCCCAAGGCTATATCCTTGATGAAGCCTCTGGGAGTAAGAAAGGCAAGTGGAACCCACATTCTAAAGATGGTGGGGATGAGAAGCCTCTTAGTGCCCAGCTCCATCTCATGAGTCAATTGACATCTTTTTTTTTTTTTTTAAAGATTATTTATTTATATATTTATTTGACAGACACCGTAAGTATGCAGAGAGGCAGGCAGAGAAAGAGAGAGGAAGAAGCAGGCTCCTGGCTGAGCAGAGAGCCTGATGTGGGGCTCGATCCCAGGACCCTGGGATCATGACCTGAGCCGAAAGGCAGAGGCTTTAACCCACTGAGCCACCCAGGCGCCCCAATTGACATCTTTTTGATGACATTCCCCAACAATGACTGACTAACTGAATGACTGACTAAATGATTTATTTATTCCCTCACTGGAATGGTGCCTGATATACGGAGATTGAGGAAATATGTACTGAAAAAGAACAAGTGTTCTCAGCCTTGACAGTATTGACATTTTGGTCCAGATAATTATTTTGGTGGGTGGTGGTGTCCTGTACATTGTAGGATGTTGAACGGCATTCCTACACGCCAGTAGACCTCTGGTGCATGACAACCAAAAATACCCCCAGACGTGGTCAGATATCCACTGTGGAACAAAACTACTCCCCAAATGAGAAAGACTGAAGAAAAATAAATTAATTGGGTATTTTTATGTACTTATCTGTGTGTTACTGAGACTTTGTTGCTCCCATATAGCTATAATGTTTCTTCTAATTCAAATACATTCTGTCCTACAGTATCCTTATTTTTTCTAATCAATAGTATCCAATAATACTGTTATGATGAAATTGTTCACACAAGAAAAAGTATTGGTTTGATGTTTTCAAAACAGACCTTTTTTAAAAATTGCCTGTTTACTCTCTCTAAAACTTTTCATTTACTTCAGAAAATTCCAACATGACTTAATTTTCTTTAGAATTCATATATCTTTGACCCTTTCCCACCATTTCAAGGCTTTGGACTTTCAGAACTTGCTACGAAAAACTTCTCACTTGGTATTAATGGTTTAATATACCTGAAAGAGATCCTTTTCTAATCTCTCTCCTCCCTACCACATGTTCGAAGTTTCAGTATCTTCCTTGCCACAGAAGAACTAACTTTTCATATCTAATTTCCACGTGCTTATTTGACTCTGTCTTATGTCTGGTACAGCATTTCCTTTGCTCAAATGGCAGGAAAATGTCCCTACAGTGAGCTTTTGGTTGATGGTGGTGATTCTGCTGAATCAGCCTTGGATTCTTGCTGAATCACCACCATCAACCAAAAGCTCACTGTAGGGACATCTCACTGTTGGGGGCGGGGGAAAATAAAGTTTCCTGACTCCCTGTCTAAATTGTTGAATTTATTGGCATAGGTATTAATTATATTCCCTTATTCCTTTAATATCTGTAGAATCTGTGATGTCATTCTTCTTATTGCTGATACTGCTAGTTAGTGTCATTTCCCTTTTTTTCTGATTACTCTGGCTAGAGGTTTATTAATTTTGTTGATCTTCTTAAAGAACAAGCTTTTGGTTTCCCTGATTTTTCTATATGTTTTTCTGATTTTTATTTTATTGTTTTCTCCTTTAATTTTCATCAGTTTCTTTTGGGAAAGATAATTCTTCTTCTTCCTCCTCCTCTTCTCCTTCTTCTTCTTTTTAGTTTCTTAAGTTTGAAATCACTGTTATTTATTTGGACTTTACTTTTTTCCTAACAAAGGTGGTTAGTCTTATCCGTTTCACTCTAAGAAATATTTTTAGCTGCCTACCATGTATTTTAATATGCTGTGTTTTAATTTTCATTGAATTAAAATTATTTTGTAATTTCTCTTTTGATTTCTTCTTTGATGGATTTCCTCATCATATGGAAGTATATTATTTAGTATTGACAGTCATTTGTGGGTTGTCCAAATATCTTTTTTATTATTGATTTCTAATTAAATTCTGTAGAAGTCCATGAATATACTTTGTTTTACTCAAATCCTTTTAAATTTATTATGCATTACTGAGGCAAGATTCTTCTGATACTGTGCTCAGTGCCTCATTCATTGTGAGGTTTTCCACTCTGGCTTAAAAGCACAGGTGTTCCTCCCAACCTGTGAGATATCCAGAGTTCTCTTTATATATAATTCTCGTACTCTGCCTTGTAAACTCTAGCTGCCTTGGTCTCCCCAAACTCTCAGCTCTGTCTCTTTTACTGTATGTGGACAGTGAGAACAGAAGATCATTGAACAACTCTAGTGTTTCAGTTGCCTTACCCATCCTGGTGTTAGGTCCTGAGAAATCCAGGTAGTATAAGATGGTACAATTAATTATACAGCTAAGTACTTTTGCTCTTTGACCCTCAGGAATTACTATTTACTCTGTTTCCTGCTATCTGATATCATGAAAATAGTCTTAAAATAAACTTCGTCTAAAATTTTTGTTTGTTTCAGGCTGGAGAGTAAGTCTAGTTCCTGTTACTCTATCTTGACTGAAAGACCTCAAAACATTTTTAAATTTACAAACATGGGAAGTATGCCATTTTTAATCACATGTGCCATTCTGACCCTGAAGTTATCTATTAGTCTTATTTGTCCTTTGAAAGACTCTTATGTTTCTTTTGAATGAATCAAGTTTCTCATCCATTTTACCTGGACTTTTCTATCCATTTTTATGAATCTAATTCTTTAGGGTTTAAATCATCCCCTACATCTTTTGTGAAACCCCTGTCAATAAACATGTAGTAAAATAATATGCTAGTTTTTTGTGAAATTGCAGTAAACATCTATGGGAATGTCAACTTCACTTTTCTTCTCACAAGTCATCTCTGTGACTTGTAAGGGAGTGGCTGTTTTTACAAGATTTCCTCCCACTGTCTATGTCTGATTGAACCAAAGGTATTTAACTCAAAAGCAGCAACATTATCAAGAATTTGAAGTTGGGGGTTTACTAGTACTCAATTGTTCTCCTTATGTTTTTGTTGTTGTTGTTGTTGTCTCCTACAGTGTTGACTGTAGTCTAGCTGTGAACAAAAAATGAGAGAGTATTAGCATGGAGAGAGAAAGATGTATGTGAGAGAAAAGAGAGAAAAATGAGAAAAAAATGGAAGACCAAAAAAGAAAACAAACAAACAAACAAACAAACAAAAAACAAATGGAAGGAGAGGAAAGTGGAGTGGAAAAAGACCTCAAAGAGAGTACTAAATAGTTAAACAAAGGGGATCAGAGTTTTGAGGAGAGCCTTGATCTTGGTTGTCACACCTTCTCTGGCTTTCTTCAAACATCCTGCACCCTCATAAGATGTATTCCCCTCTTGCTTAAGGTGAATGAATCTCTTTACTTGTAGGCCATGAGTCAGTCCTCCCTAAAAAAGAGATTTAAATTAATCATTAAAACATGGTCACTGAATTCAGAAAGCCATTTCTGGAAAGGTAAGGAAATAGTGCCGAGATATAGACTATACATAGACAATTGAAATTAGAGTATCTGAGAGAGGTTTGAAAGATAATATGATTCTTGAAATTTAAGAAAGATTTCCTTATGTGGAGAGAATAAAAAAGCCATTCCAAGAGAAGGAAATATCATTAACAGAGACGTGGAGTTAAAACACAGCAAAGAGTAGAAGAAGCAGTGTTTAACTGGCTTAACTATGTATACATATACATATACATATACATATACATATACATATACATATACATATATGTATATATAATGTATAATGTGTGTATATATATATGTAATGAGAAATAAAATTGTATATTTTGTGAGACACAAAGGAAGCCTTCAGATTTCAGATTCTGGTGTTAGACTTAATGTGATGAGCATTATTAGAAGTGGCACATTTTTCCCCCACTTGTTTATAAACAATGACATGATGAAGTATACTTCTAGGAAGATTAGTCTGATAAGAAAGCACTGGATTGATTAAAGAGCCTAGAGCCCAGATGGAAGAGATGGATTAGGAGAATGTATCAGTTTAGAGACATTTAGCTTTAGGTCGCAGGAAAACCTAACTCCAGTGACTTAACAAGAGAAAGAGAGAGAGAATTTAATTTATCAGATCATACAACTAAAACATCCATGCATAGAGCTGAATTCAGAAAGTGACAGCTTTAGGGGCTCATCTGATGTCATTAGAGCTAAATTGTCTCTGGCATGTGTCTCACCTGTGATGGCCTACCTCAACAGCTCCACAGTATCACATCTATCAGTTCCAGATTCTACCTTGGGTGGAAAAATGCCTAAAGAAGCCCCAGCATCAATTTATCTGAAGTTCATGTCTAGCAGTAAGAATAGACAACTTGCTAGACTCATCCCCAGATTTCTGGGCTTTATTCTCATTGGGGCAGATTAGATCATGGACTCAACCCAGAGCATTCACTCGGGTCAGGAGGATGCAGTGCTTTGACTGGTCACATCTGGGTCATGCATTCACCCACATACCACAGTGCTTGATACCAAAAGTGCTTGACTTTTGTTTGTTGCTCAATGCTAGTTTATCCCAAAGCCTCATTTTGTACACAGTTTCATGTTTTTTCGTGAGGGAAAACAATACTTTTTGTAAGGTAAAAAGAATAATTTCCTGAATTTTCAGTCACAAAAAATATATTTAAAAGATACAATTTCAGGTGTAAGATTTAAGTATTTAAGTATTCCAGAATACATTGCATATGACAAATATCTTCTCACTGTGAAATTTTACAACACATATAACATAACCTCTTGAAATCAGGAGTTTATAATAGGAATACTGATGCTACCTTAACTCTGCTAAAATGAACTGTGTTGCTGTGATAAGAGGAAAATGCATGTTTGCCTTTGGACAACTCATCATCTTTCCAAATCGTGATTAGTTGGTGGCAGGACAATATAACACCAAATCATATGCAAAGATAGCCTGGATTTGAAATATGAATCTTTTGCCAGTATAAGAGATGAAGATGACAGTTGTAATCTCTTCAGATTCATAATTTACGAAGTTGTAGGCAGGTTAGCAGTGATTGATCATCCCTGGGCAGGGCGTAGGCAATTTTAAAATCATTTTATTGCATTACACAAATGTGAAGTTTAGAAGTTTTAGGTTGTCCTTATCTCTACCTTTGAAGTTTAGAAGTTTTAGGTTGTCCTTATCTCTACCTTAAGCAGCTCTCGGGGACATGCTTACCTCTAGAAACTAAATGTATACAAGGACATGCTTATTGCTCTAGCTCATCATCTGGGGTGTTACATGTTATGCAGTGGATTGTTTATGGTATGAAAAGTCTTGTGTTATTTGAGGACATAAAACACTTCAGAAGGAAGTGTGGCAAAGAACTATGGGTTTTGCTATTAAATAATGAAATGGAATTTGTTACTGCCTCTCTAGTCAACAAAGAACATTGTGAGATGAAGTTACTCAGGGCATAGTAGCAGGGGCAGAAAGGCTGAACTTGTTCCATATAATAACTATGAATTTGTTGTGGTCTATCATAGCAAGAGATGTTTTCTGTTCATAACCATCAAGGGAAAGCATAGGAAGACAGCTAAACAATATAAATGTAGAGATTCCCAAGGATGGCTTTGTGTAGGCTTCTGCTTTATTGTCATCTAGAGAGAGCATCGTCAAATTGATGTGGCTTAAGATATGGCAGAGGGAGTATCTTTGGAAATATCAAGGGACATTTCCTTTTACCTCAGATGTCTTTTTTTTGTTTGTTTGTTAAACCATATCCCTTATTCCCCTGCAGCAGCAATTCTCTCTCTCTCTGCATACGTGTGTGTATTTCACTTTATTTAAAGTTAAAAACTAAACTGTTCTCATTTCTCCTACCCCTGATCCCTCTATGAATCTGCCAGTTATGTGTATGAATTTGTGTTTTCTTCATTTTTCAATCATTATTTTTTTAAGATTCTGCTTATAAGAAATCATACAATATTCATATTTCTCCAGTTTTTTATTTTTTTATGGTTTTTGTTTTGTTTTGTTGTTTACCTCACATGCCTCTTTTCGTTTGGATATTTCTGATTCTCTGGCAAGTGTAATTCTTAAGTGTGATCATGTGATGAATCAAAGTTTAACACTCTAAGCTTCTATCACTTTAAAAGCTTACCTGAGGCGCCTGGGTGGCTCAGTGGGTTAAGGCCTCTGCCTTCGGGTTGGGTCTTGATCCCAGCTTCCTGGGATTGAGCCCCGTGTTGGGCTCTCTGCTTGGTGGGGAGCCTGCCTCCCCCCATTTCTCTGCCTGGCTCTCTGCCTACTTGTGATTTCTGTCAAATAGATAAATAAAATCCTTAAAAAAAGATTAAAAAAAAAAAAACCTTACCTGAAAGATTTACCACTGTTAAAAAATAAACTGAAGCATATTGGATTTTTAAAAGAATTTATTTGAGGGGCACCTGCATGGCTCAGTTGGTTAGCATCCCATTCTTGATTTCAGTTCACATCATGATCTCAGGGTCCCGAGATCAAACATTGCATTAGGCTCTGATCTCAGTGGGGAGTCTGCTTGAGAATTCTCTCCCTTCCCTTCCACCTCTCCTCCTACTCACACTCCCACTCTCTCTTTCTCTCTCTCTCACTCTCAAATAAACAAATAATTTTTTAAAAAAAATTTATATGACCAAAAATGTATTTGAAAAGGGCAGCACCAAACTGGAAGAGATTAGGAACTCTCAATGGACAGCAACTCTGAGAGAGATTGTTATAGAAAGCAGGTAGAAATAAGGTAAGGGAAATTATTGATTGGCTATAACTTAAAGCCTAGCTGATTGTTTGTGTTTGGTTGTCCTTAGGTTTCAATTTTATACTTGAGGCATTTATAGGCTTAGATCTTGGTTTTCTTACATGGGTGGTTACAGAATTAGAGTTACCTCAGTATAAAAGCCTTCTTGTTTAATTGATTTTAATACCCCTCACTGGGAAGACTCCATCCCCAAGCTTCCATCCTTCTATAGCTACAGTCCTTAGATGTCTGGAGGAATATAAGTATAAGAGGTAAAGATAAATATAGATAAATATAAATTAGCTATAGAAATTAAAAAAGTGTGATTTTCTTCATGATGTTACTTCATTCCGTGGAAATCCAGTCAATATCTTACATCATGTCTGATTCAACAATAGAGAGATTTTCACAAATAGATGTTTGATTCACACATGCAGTATTTGTACAAGATGGGTTCCTTCTTTGCTACCATATCATGGAACAGAGATTAGGAGACGCTATTCTAGTAGCGTAAAGAACAAGTTTTATAAGAAACACTTAACAAAGCATTTCTGCGGAAATGCTGGTGGCTCCCTAGTCTCTCATCTGTAAGATCACCTATGTGATTTTTCAAAACTATGTTAGCCAAAGAGTCAAGTGATTATTGTTGAATTGTTACTGCTTTGGTTATGGAATTGACAACCTCTTCTAATGTTTGGGAGATATTTCTGATCATGCATTCATTGACAATTATTCTCACGAAGGAGAGAAAGTCTCTCCCTATGGAGGCAAGTCCGGATTCATGTATGCCTCCTGAAAGTTTCCATTTAAGGCCATTATGGAGGTTTAATAGGGCAGACCAGTAAGAGGCTTTTGATTTATTATGGATCTTAACAAGGACAGTTGAACATACCAATTAAGTATTGACCTCCAATTCAACAGCATTTTATTTTTTCTTTTAAAGATTTTATTTATTTGACAGAGAGAGAGGGGGAGAGAGAGAGATCACAAGTAGGCAAAGAGGCAGGCAGAGAGAGAGGGGAAGCAGGCTCCCCGCTGAGCAGAGAGCCTGATGGGGGGCTCAATCCTAGGACCTGAGATCATGACCTGAGCCACACAGGCGGCCCTCAACAGCATTTTAAACATTCATATGCTCATTGAAAATACCATTCAATGGGGCATCTGTTTGGCATCTGGGTGGCTAAGTGGGTTAAATGTTCTGCCTTCCACTTGGGTCATGATCCCAGGGTCCTGGAATGGAGCCCTGCTCTGGCTCCTTGTTCAACAGGAAGCCTGGTTCTCCCTCTCCCTCTGCTGCTCCCCCTGCTTGTGCTCTCTCTCTGTCAAATAAATAAATAAAATCTTAAAAAAAGATACCATTCATTGCAGACAAAAATGAAACCAGGTGGAGCACAGAGATTCCAGGTAAGGTCTGGTTATTGATCTATTATCTGGAATTTCCTGATTGGTCTTTTCAAACCAGAGATCAGAGGAATTGGGATGACATTCTGTGAGTTACTAGCTCATCCTAGAAGGGTCTTTTCTGAAAGCCTTGCCATGAAGAGTTAGCCCATTTATATTTCCCTGAGTGCAGGGGAGTAGATCACAAGAGAAATGGGTTATAGGTAGGACTACCTATCTCCAACATCATAAACAGATTGGAGTTTCTGGTGGTAGATCAAACAGAAAAGTTACCCCTCTAAGCAATGTCCTGGGAGATACAAATGATAACATTATCTTTCTATGCCAATGCTAGAGTAAAGGAAAGAAAGAAGAAGAGAGTTTCATGTTTAGTTAAGGTAGGAAGTCTTAATCCATTGTTTTGAGAGGAAGCAGTCTACCTCAATGTCAGCTACTTTTCTTCCTCATCATTTTGATTCAGAGGTCACCAACATCTACATAGGACCATATGTCAGCTATAGCTTTCTTCAGCTATTGAGATAAATACTCAAGGCTCAAGTCCTGAGGTCTGGCTGCAATCTGGGAATCAAGGAGGACCTGGTATAGCCCCTTCTAAGGAGATTCAAGGACAATCTTTGTTCACAGTGATTCCAAATCAGAAGGGTCGGAGAAAACTGGAAATGTTAATTTGGAAAGTCATAGAAAGATATTTGAGGAAACTAGAATTCAGGATCCAGTCCAGTTTACAGGGATATAACACAACCTCAAAGACAATTTAATAGGATTAAAATCTTGCATGAACTAAAGTGCATAATTTTTCTCTTTATACTTTTATCCATTTTTTTTCCAAAGATGATAACTTTAAAACTAATTTGTGTGTATTAAACTTGACCTGGTGATTTACATAAGGATAGAAAGAATAGTTATTGACCATGTGAACTCTTTTTAAGACTGTTTTGCGGGACACCTTGGTGGCTCAGTGGGTTAAGCCTCTGCCTTCAGCTCAGGTCATGATCTCAGGGTTTTGGGATCGAGCCCCACATTGGGCTGTCTGCTCGGTGGCGAGCCTGCTTCCCCCTTCTCTCTGCCTGCCTCTCTGCCTACTTGTAATCTCTGTCTGTCAAATAAATAAATAAAATCTTTAAAAAAAAAAAAAAGACTGCTTTGCTAGAACTTTCATAAGTCTCAGGATGAACTCTCAAAGCTTCTAAGGCCAGGAAGCCCAGCCAGAGATTGGTCATCAGATTTATTTCCAATACCATTTCAGTCAAAGCCTTGGTAATATTGCCAGTGTTGCCAATTGTGTCCTTTTACAAGGAGAGCAGATTACTACTGAATTTATGCAAATAACTCACTATACTGCCATGAAAAGAATACTCAAAAGTATTTTGGAGGGATCAGGGAGAAAGAGTAATATTTTCATCTTCATTTATAAGGGTATACTTTATCAAATTGCTGTTAAGTCATAGCTTAAGGAAGGCATTTCCTTAAATCTGAAAAAAATCTGAAAACAAAACAAAACAAAAACAAAAAACCTAAAGACAGAAACAAAGCATCAAGGAACCTGCAGTGTTTCACATTAAGGGTCATAAAAATTATAATCAGCCTCCTTAGTTCATTCAGTCCTGTGTAATATTTGATATGCTTGAATCTACTTTTTCCGCTAGTTCTGAAAATTCTTATCCAGTTAAGTTTTTATGATATTAAAGTTCCCAAAAGTCTTTTCCATGACTCTCCTTGAATATGAAATACTTTTGCAGGAGCACTTTTGTAATAGCATCAGATTAAAACAATAATTATCTGTGAAAATACTACTTAAAGATGCTCATTGTTAAAGATCTGATGAGATTCATTATAATGGAATTGACAAAGAAATTTGGTTGTTTCTGTAACATGCAACACTTTAAGATAATAATGAGAATTATGACTGATAACATTATGCTGGGACATATCAGATTTCTAAGAATTTCTAGAGCACTTATAGCATATATCTACAGAAATATGAATAAAGAAGGCTTAGTATTACTTCTTATTTGACAATGCTTCCCATGTAACTTAACATATCAAATTATCCTAATTAGTTTAACATCTCCCTTTTAGTAAGGAAAGAGAACCTGTTTTCTAAGATGTCACAGAGACCCTTTGGAAATCTCAAAGCTAGTTCATGGTCAAAGAAGATTTCATTTGGAATTTCATTTGGGAAAGTTTGTCAAAAATATAAAAATGTTTTAAAATGCTTGGTTAAATAGGATCATAGTTCATAGTGATACAATACTTAGTTACTCATTTAACCATAGTGACAGCAAAGACTCCACAGGAAAATATAGAGGATTACATAATTCTGAGTGAAATTTAGCTCTTTTAATATCAAGAGTACTAGATTTAAGTAATCAAGCACCTAATAAAGATAGCAAACACAGAAAATTATTTTGATTAAAATATCACTTAAAAGCTAAAGAGAACCTTTGGGGCTTGTTTTGTTTTGTTTCTTGTTTTCTTTTGATCAAATGAATAATTTAAAAGACTCATCATTTCAGCAGATGAAAGATAATGCTTATTATTACACAAGTGCAGCATTGATATTTTAAAAAAATTTAAATTCATTTACTTTGAACATGCATAAAATTCCTTTCCCAAGATTCCTTTCCTTCTATAAACCTTTTATAAACTTCTTTATTACATTCAGATTTTGTCCCCCTCTCCCTTTTTTTCTTTTTCCTTTTTAAACAACCAGCCTCACTTTAGGACAAAATTACTTTCTTTTCCCTCAGCAAAAACAATGTATCTCCATTTTTCATACCCTCTTTTACTGAAAACACCCTACTTCACTTTCATTTGGAGATATTGTCCATATTATTTCTACTAATCTTAATTATAATTTTTAGAACTCTTTTTTAAATTAAATATAATTAACATACAATATTATATTAGTTTCAGGTATACAGTATAATGATTGAACAATTCTATACATTTATCAGTGCTTATCAAGGTAAATGTACTCTTAATTCCCTTTATTTGTCTCCTCCATATACCTCCCTTCTGGCAATCACCAGTTTGTTCTCTGTATTTAAAAGTCTGTTTTTTGTTTCTCTCTCTCTCTTTTTTTTTTTTCTATTTTTGCTCAGTTAACAATTGAAATCATATGGTATTTGTCTTTCTCTGAATCACTTATTTCACTTAGTATTATATCCTCTAGGCACATCCATGTTGTTGCAAATGGAAGGTTTCATTCTTTTTTACAGCTGAGTAGCAGTTCATTATATGTACTTCGTTATCCATTCATCTTTCAGTGGACACTTGGGTTACTTCCATATTTTGGCTATTGTAAATGTTGTAATGTTGTAATAAACATGGGGGTGCATTTGTCTTTTTGAATTACTGTTTTCATTTTCTATGAGTAAATAGTGGAATTAGTGAGAAATAATTTTTTGAGGTACTTTCATACTGTTTTCTGCAGTGGCTACACCAGTTTGCATTCCCATCAACAGTGCATGGAGTTTCCTTTTACTCCACATTCTCACCAATACTTATTATTTCTTGTATTTTTCATTTTAGCCATTCTGAGAGGTATAAAAGGATATATCATTGTGGTTTTAATTTGCATTTTCCTGATGATTGGTGATGTTGAGCATCACTTCATATGTCTGTTGGCCATTTTTCCAAAGACATCTGTATATCTTTTTTGGAAAAATGGCTATTTGGGTTCTCTGCCCATTTTTTTAAGTTGCATTCTTTGTTTTGGTGCTAAGTTATATAAGCTATTTATATATTTTAGATATTAAACCTTATCTGATATATCATTTGCAATTATCTCCTACTCAGTAGGTTGACTTTTTGTTTTGTTGATGGTTTCCTTCGCTGTGGAAAAGCTTTTTATTTTGCTGTAGTCCTGATAGTTTAATTTTTCTTTTTTCCCCCTTACCTGAGGAGACATATTTAGAAAATATTCCTACAGCTGGTGTCAAAGAAATTACTGCCTATGTTGTTTTCTTTTAGGAATTTTATGGTTTCAGGTTCCACATTTAGGTCTTTAATCTGCTTCAAGATGTATGTGTGTGTGTGTGTGTGTGTGTGTGGTTTAAGAAAGTAGTCTGGTTCGATTCTTTTGCATGTAGCTGTTCAGTTTTTCCAGTATCATCTTTTGCAGAGACTTGTATTTTTCCCCATTATGTATTCTTGCCTCCTTTAGAGGCAATATTAATAGATTACATAAATATGATCATAAGATGATAAATTAATAGATGATACAAGTGGGGATTTATTTCTGGACTTTCCTGTTCTTTTATGTTGATACGTGTGTCTGTTTTTGTGTCTAGTACCATACTGTTTTGATTACTACAGCTTTGTAGTATATCTTGAAATCTGAGAGCATGATTCCCTCCAGCTTTATTCTTTTCTAAGATTGCTTTGACTATTTTGGGTCTTTTGTGATTCCTTACAAATTTTAGGATTATTTTTTCTAGTAGTTATTATTTGTAGTTATAAATGGGATAGTCTTTATTTTTCTTTCTGCTATTTTATTAGTAGTATATAGATATGTACCAGATATCTGTATTTTAATTTTGTGTCCTATGACTTTACTGAATTCATTTATCACTTCTACTAGTTTTTGGTGAAAACTTAAGGGTTTTCCATATGTAGTATTATGCCATCTGCAAATTCTGATGCTTTAACTTTTTCTTTGCCAGTGTAGATGCTTTTCATTTCTTTTTCTTGTCTTATTGCTGCATGCAGGACTTTCAGTACTAAGTAGAATAAAAGTGGTGAGAGTGGACATGTTTGTCTTGCTCCTGATCTTAAAGGTAAAGCTCTCAGTTTTCCCCATGGCATATGATGTCAGCTGTGGGTTTTTCAAATAAGGTTTTTATTATGTTGAGGTATGTTACCTCTAAACCTACCTTGTTGAGGGTTTTTATCATGAATGTATGCTCTTTGTCCAGTGCTTTTTCTACATTTATTGAAATGATCATACAGTTTTTATCCTTTCTCTTGTTGATGTGATGTATCACATTGATCAATTTGGAAATATTAAACCATCCTTGCATTTGGGAATAAATCCCACTTGATGGTTTTGAAAGATTTTTTAAATGTATTGTTTAATTTGGTTTGACAATATTTTCTTGAGGATTTTTGCATCCATTTTCATCAAAGATATTGCCCTATAATTCTCTCTCTCTCTCTCTTTTTTTCTTTTTCTTTTTTTTTTTTTTTTTTTTTTGCAGTGTCTTTATCTGGCTTTGGTTTCAGGGTAATGCTGGCCTCATAAAATGTATTTGGAACTTGCTTTCCTTTTCTATTTTTTAGAATAATTTGAGAAGAATAGATATTAACTCTCTTTAAATTTTTGGTGTAATTAACCTGTGACGCTATCCAGTCCTGGACTTCTGTTTGTTGAGAGTTTGTGATTACTAATTCAGTTTCATTGCTAGTTCTCATTTTGTTCAGATTTTCTATTTCTTCCTGATTCAGTTTTGGGAGGTCATATGTTTATAGGAATTTATTCATTTCTTCAGGGTTGTCCAATTTGTTGGCATATAATTTTTCATAATATTCTTATAATCTTTTGTATTTCTGTGTTATTAGTTATTATTTCTGGTCCTTCATTTCTGATTTTATTTATTTGAGTTCTGTATCTCTTTCTCACTCTCTTTTTCCCCCCCTTTTTTGTTTTTGATGAATCTGGCTAAAGTTTTTTTTTTTTTTTTTTTTTTTTAAAGATTTTATTTACTTATTTGACAGAGAGAGATCACAAGTAGGCAGAGAGGCAGGCAGAGAGAGAGAGGAGGAAGCAGGCTCCCCGCCGAGCAGAGAGCCCGATGCGGGACCCGGGACGCGAGATCATGACCTGAGCCAAAGGCAGCGGCTCAACCCACTGAGCCACCCAGGTGCCCCCTGGCTAAAGTTTTATAAATTTTTTTGATCTTTACAAGGAAACCGATCGTGGCTTCATTGATCTGTTTTATTGGGCTTTTAGTCTCTGTTTCATTTATTTCTGCCCTAATCTTTATTATTCTGTTTTTTCTACCAGCTTTGTTCTTCTTTTTCTAACTTGCTTAGGTATCAAGTTTGGTCATTTGTTTGATTTCTCTAACCTCTTGAGGTAGGGCTATATTGTAAACTTCCCTCTTACTACAGCTTTTTGCTGCATCACAAATTTGGACCATTGTGTTTTCATTTTCATTCATCTGCATATTTTTTAAATATCATTTTTGATTTTCTGGTTGACCCACTCATTGTTTAATAGCACATTATTTAGCCTCCATGTATTTGTCAGTTTTTTCAGATTTTTTTCTTGTGATTGATTTCTAGTTTCATACCACTGTAGTTAGAAAAGATGCCTGGTAGGATTTCAGTCCTTTTGAATTTATTGGAACTTATTTTGTGGCCTTATATGTGATCTTTTCTGGATAATTTTTCATGTACACTTGGAAAGAATTTTTATTCTCCTGTTTTAGGGTGGAATGTTCTGCATATATCTCTTAGATTCATTTGTCCTAACATGTCATGTAAAGCCACTGTTTCCTTGTTAATTTTCTATCTGGATGATCTGTCATTGATATAAGTGAGATGCTAAAGTCTGATGCTATTGTACCACTCTCAATTTCTTCTTTATCTTTGTTAATAGTTGTTTTATGTACTTAGGTGTTGTGATGGTGGATGCCTAAATTTTTACAATTGTTACATCCTCCTGTTGGATTGTTCCCTTCATTATTATGTAGTATCCTTTGTCTCATTACAGTCTTTGTTTTAAAGTCTATTTGGTCTGAAATATATATGTATTGCTCCTCTGGGTTTCATTTCATTTCTTGTCTCTTCTTCTCTCTCCTCTTCTCTTCTCTTCCCTTTTTTATTTATCCAAGAGAGAGAGTAATAGATTGATATCATGAGCAGGGGAAAGGAGTAGAGGGAAAAGCAGACTCCCTGCTACTAGGGAGCCTGATACAGACTCCCTGCTACTAGGGAGCCTGATACAGGACTCCATCCCAGGACCCCAGGATCATGACCTGAGCTAAACGCAGACACTTAATTGACTGAGCCACCCAAGCACCTGCAGGTTTCTTTCCACCTTCATTTGCATTATAAATGCTTTTCCACCATTCACTTTAAAACACTATGTGTCTTTAGGTCTGCAGTGAGTCTTGTAGATAGCATATAGAGTGGTCTTTTTTGTTTATTTGTTTATTTTTTTAATCCATTCAGTCACCTTGTGTGTTTTGATTGGAGCATTTAGTCTATTTAAAATAATTCTTGATACGTATGTACTTATTGTCATTGTGTTACTTGTTTTTCAGTTTTTGTAGTTCTTCTCTGTTCCTTTATCCTCTCTTGCTCTCTTCCTTTGTGGTTTGATATGTATGCTTGGATTCCTTTCTTTATGTATGTGTGTATCTGTGAAAGATATCTTACATGGGGTTATCATTAGGTTCACATATAACATCTTATGTATATAGTAGTTGATAGTAAGGGGGTGGTTGCATAAGTTTGTTTGAGTCCATTCTAAAAACACTAAATTTTTACTCCCCCACCATACATTTTATGTATATGATATCATACTGTACATCCTTTTATTTTGTTAATCTCTTGAGTGATTTTATAGATATAATTGATTTTACTGCTTTTGTGCTTTAACCTTCATACTGTTTTATAAATAATTAATTTATTATTTTTATTATGTTTGCATTTACCTGTGAAATTTTTTCCTTTCACAATTTTCTTACTCCTGATTATGGCCTTTTCTTTCCATTCAAAGAATTTCTTTTAATGTTTCTCCTAAGACTAGTTTAACTGTGATGAACTGCTTTAACTTTTTTTTTTTTTTTGTGAAACTCATTATCTCTCCTTCTATTCTGAATGACAGCCTTGCTGGATAGAATATTCTTTGTTGAAGGTTCTCTCCTTTCAGTACTTTGAATATTCCATGCCACTCCCTTCTGGCCTGTAAAATTTCTGCTGAAAAGTCAGATGATAGCCTTATGACATTTCCCTTGTGTGTAACTTTATCAGTACTCTCTCTTCATCACCACTTTTGCCATTTTAATTATTATGTGTCTTGTGTGTCATAACTACTAGGGTCTTCCTCACCAGGACCTTCTTCTTGGTGTGGAAAAGGAAGCAGAAGTAGCAACACTTATATCAGACAAGGGTTGATTTTGTTGGGATTCTCTGTACCTCATGTATCTGGATGTCTCTTTTCTTCCCCAAATTAGGGAAATTTTCAGCTAATATTTCCTCAAATAAGTTTTCTTCTCCCCTTTTCTCTTTTCCTTCTGGTATTCCTCTAGTCCAAATTATATTATGCTTGATGATGTCGCTGAGTCCCTTTAACGTGTTCTCATTTTTTACAATTTTTTTCTTTTACAATTCTTTTCTATTCAGCTTGGTTGCTTTCTATTACTTTTTCTTTTAGGTCACTGATCCTTTCTTTCTTATTTTTTTTTTCCTCCTCTAATCTGCTGTTGTTTCCCCCAGGTGTATTTTTAATTTTTCTTATAGAATTCTTCATCTATGATTAGTTCTTTTACCTATTTTCTATCTTTTTTCTTGAAGGTCTGACTGAGATCCTCCACTTTTCTTTATTCTAGTATTACTTTGAATTTTTTAAGACCATTACTTTAAGACCATTACTTTAAGACCATTACTTTGAATTTTTTTTTCCCCCCAGGCATAGTGTTTATCTCCATTTCATTTAGCTCTTTTGCTCTGGTTTGGTCCTGTTCATTCATCTGGGACATGTTCCTATGTTTCCTCATTTGCCCAATTATCTGTGTTTGTTTCTGTGTATTTGGAAAGTTAGCTACATTTCTTGCTCTTGAAAGCAGTGGCCTTATGAAGAAGAGATCGCCTGGTGGCTTGTAGAGCAATGTTCTCTGTTCACCACAACCAGGCACTTTAGGGGTTTCTCCTATATGTGTTGTGTGGACCCTACTATTGTGGCCAAGCCTTATTTGTCTTCAGTCCAGTTGACTGTGTTGGCCCACTTTGCCTGTTGAGGGTGCACTGCACTGGGTTTGGTTCCTGTACCATAAAGAAGCTAATATGGTGCTGTCATAGGCTTGTAGTTGAGTGGTGTCAGTGGTCAAACCAAACACCTTCCCTCAACTTGTCTGCCAGGGATGCAGATGCTGAACTGCAGTGTGCTCTCATTTTCTTGTCTTTCAAGAGGCTTTTGTTGGTGGGTGAGGCTGACAGTCGGACTAGATGCCTGCCTTGAGTTCATCTTCGGGGGTTGCAGTCATACTAGTGTGTGTGGTTATCCTTTCTTCTTCTCAGGGCAAGAATCACATTAGAGTGGTGCTGGTTCTTATCAGGGCTGCTTGCAGGAAGTGATAGGGTAAGAACTGCTTTGGACGGATGTTTGTTCAGTGGGGGCAGGTTGGATGGGACAACCTAAGAGCATTCTCTCTCTCTATGGGAGAGCACTGTGGGGAGAGTGCACACTGTTAGCAGGATAGGTAGAGGGTGTGCTGGTTCCTAAGAGTGTCGGACTATTACATGGGGGTGGGACTAGATGAATGGTACTCACCAACTTTTTTTTTTTTTAATATTTTATTTATTTATTTGGGAAAGAGAGAGCATGAGCAGGGGTAGAGAGAGAGGGACAAACAGACTCCCTACTGAATGGGGAGCCTGATGTGGGGCTGGATCCCAGAACCATGGGATCATTACCTGAGGTGAAGTCAGATACTTAGCTGACTAAGCCACCCAAGTGATCCCCACTAGCTATTTTGTTCTTGGAGAAGTTTCCTAAAGACTCCTACTTCTCAGGACACATTCTGAGATTAACAGATAAATTATTACCTGTACCCAAGGTGCTGTTGCAGGCTGTTGCTTCTATGCAATATCTCAGCAGGCTTGTTTATCTAGAAGGCCACAGACTCAGTTTCCTATAGCCCTCTAGCTCTCCCAGAATTAAGCCCACTGATTTTTAAATTATCCAGAGTTAGGGCTCAGTGGTTGTATAAATTCATAAAGTTAATAAGCCCACTGATTTTCAAAGCCAGGTGTTACAGGGACTGGTCTTCTCAGTTCAGGTTTCCCATGCAGTTAGTCTTTCTGGGAATTTGGTTTGCAACAACTTATGTGTCTTTCCTACCCTTTTTGTTACAGCCTCTTCTCCACAATTAACTGGAAAGTCTTTCTGTCAGTCTTTGTTTTCTTAGTTGCACCTATGGAGCTGTTATCTGGGTGTGTCCATGGGGCAAGGTGAGCTTAGGATTCTCTAACTCTGCCATCTTCCTCTTCCCAATTCCATTTATTAGAATTTTTACCTCTTAGATACCTTAATTTCTAATGAAAACAGAATAAAGCAACTGTAAACGATCTGTTGTACCAGAATTCTTTAGATTGGTAAATTTCATAATTTGTTTTTTCCATTTTTCAATGTAGTTTTAAGACATCCAAATATCATTTAGTTTCTCTGTTATAAAAAGCCCAAAGTAGAAAAACCTATGTTCAGTAATTAATATTCCAGTATTTTATCTATTTGAAAATAATCTAGATACATAATGAGTATCCATCTTCTAATTTACTTAGTAAAGTAAATGGTTTTAAGTTACCAAAAATATTTGGGGGAACTATTTCAGTAGGCATAACCATTGTTGAAAATTTACTTAAAAACTTTTAAGTCAGTTTACTTCACTTGTACTTAGTCATTATGTCTAGATTAGTCATGAGAATTTCATGAGATGATAAACAACTAACCATCATCTTAAGTTATCTTTTTTGGCTGACAAATTCAGTAAGAGATAACATGAACTCATTTGACCTTTAATAAGCTTAGGTGGAATAAAACTATTATATTTAATGCCAATGTCCAAAGACATGCCTGTTTTAATTAAACCAACAAACTTAAACCAGCTTTAATACTAAATATGTTCCCAGATCATGGAAACCTGAAATTCACTTGGATTAGGTTTCTATTATATTTCTGAGACTTTAATTTATATAAGCATTTTTCTTTAAGCCAATTAAATAGAGCTCTTTTACAAATTAATTTTGGCAATAGCATCCAGAAGTAGAAAATATCACATAGCTACAAAACACACACAGGAACATACAGATGCAGAGACCTTATAGCTTCCATTTTAAATTACTGCAATGAATCAGATGTGATAATACACAACTCACTAGTTACAAAAGAAATTGGATCTATTCAGATGACATTTCTTTCTTTATTCCTGCTTCTGATAAGAATTACCTCCTTGCAATTTGCATATCAAAGAGATAGTCTGGAGGAGAGTTCTGGAGCAGGACCCAAGATAAAATTTCTGTCTTAAAGGCAGAGGGGGTGGGAGGGGAAGCAAGTTTCTCCAAGATTTGGCTTCCCTAAAATCAATATTTGTAAGTCATTTGAGAAGAATAAGGGAGGTTTTGGGATTCGTAAAAAGGATTGGTGGACTTTGAATTGTATGTGGAGCCACACCACTGGTCACGAAAAGACTTTATTTGGAAAACAAAGACAGCTATTTTTAATTCCTCAAAATACTGGGTTGCCATCTAACTAATATCAAAGGACTGACACATTATCTATATTAGAATGTTTTTCTTTCCCACTGTGTCCATTTAGCTTAGGGAGAAGGCCTAAAAAAAATCCTATCAGGCTCTGAATATCATATAACAATTTGGCTGAATTACTGATTGTAACTCTACTGAATTCTTTTAAAATGTCTTAAAAGGTTTCAGTCAGGAGAAACTATTAATATTTTTGGCAGCCTTAAACAACACCATGCACCCAAGAGACATCCTCAAGAGGGTGCAAAAGATTAACTTCATAGGATCTAGAGTCACTCCCAAAGATAGCCAAAGAAAGAATCAATAACCTGCAAGTCCCATGCAGGCAGAAAGCCAAGCCAAATTTGTAAAATGTGACAAGAAGGCAATAGCAATCCCTGAGAGAGAAAAGATCAATAACCAATTGGTCTGGATTTGGAAAGAAAGGGAAAATGTGCAATTTTATTTCCCTCTTTTGACTGGGCTCAGGAGATAATGTATTTACTAAAACTTTTGAGGATTCTCCCTGGGTTAAAAAAAATTCTTTAAGTATGGCTTTCAGTTTGGCCTTTGACCAAGGAGAGAAAGACACCTGAGGATTGCCTGAAGCCTGGGGTTGACTTACTTTGAAAGATAACAATAGTCTTTTCAGAGTGTAAAGGCAATTCAGACAAAGGATTACTGGAATGAGTATTCAAATCAAGTAGGACTGGGGGAAAAATGGGAGTTCCCCAGTCTTATACAGGAGTCCTACAGTTTTTAGTTTTAAGCACCTTTTATCTCTTTAATTTTCCATTATTGCTTTGCAAGGAATCTTTCAATGAAACCATTTTGAAAGTTTGGAACCTTTTGGAGGCTTCTGTATGCCAATTAAATAGGTATCCCATTCTGTTTTTTGTTTGTTTTAATTTTGGAGCTGTAGCTTTGTAAGTTAGTATTGAGGAAAAGAAGTTTCGGAGATTGCAAATTGCCCATAATGGCCATAGAAGTTCCAGGTTTTCTTTAGCCATTTTGGTCCATTTAATTAAAAATGTGCTTGAGGAGGGAACATAGTTTTCAAAAAACTGACCAGAGTTCCTGAAGTGGGACTCTAATGAAAGCATTTAGAGGTTTGGGATCCCACTATGCAAAATTGGAGGTTCTGAAAAACAAATGAGTACTCACTAGAAAGGACTGAGCCTTCAAAAAACAGAAAGGACAGTCTTTAAATAGATCCTGGATAAAGATGGGAGAACTCAAAATGAAAAGGGGTTGGAGCTCAAATGCAGGATAAAATTACCTCAAACTCCAGGGTAAATGAGAAAGTAGTGAGTTCAGTAGGCTCAGTGTGTACTGGTACCTGTTTGTTCACCAGCCTCAGAGTTGCTGGGGTTTTTCTCTAGATCCCAAATCTCTGACACCAAGTGTTACTTGGACTGAAAAGCAAAATAGCCAATCATTTTACCAGCAAAATAGGGTTTTTCAGGAATAGAAGAGGAATTGCAATTTGGGACATGCAGGCTATGGCAAACCAGAGTCAAGTCCAAAGATCAAATGGGAGTGTTAATTTCTTATAGATATAAAGAAGTTGGGAGGGGCTGCTTTGAACATAAGTCCATCAGAAGAAAGATAGAACCCAGGGTAGTGATAGTTTCTCATTGGCTAAGTTGTGGTATTTTCTTATTGGCTAAGCTTGTTGCAGGGCATGGAAAAATTCTTCCTGTTGGAGGAGTAAGGTAGGGTTCTACCTGTTGGGAATGCAAGGTACTGTCTCTTCTGGTTGGGGTCTACAACTGATGATGAGTTGTCAGGAGTAAGAGCTTCCCTCTGGGCTTCTGACTCCATTTTAAATAGGTTTCTTTCATTCACTTTCAGAGAAATGGTAGTTCATGAGGAGTAATTTTACCTATTAATTTTGCATGTAGATCATGTCACACACTTTGGCACTGCCATACTCAATTTCAGAAAGTCTCAATTCTACATTTGGTTTGTATCTGAAGACTGGAAAAACATACATTCTTCAGTATTAACATACTATTGTTTACAGGGTTACTGTAATAAAGACATAGTATGAGACTTTTTTTTTTCTTTTCTTTTAAGAAAGGCATTCTAAGTCATCTGGGAAGAAAGGCACAAATAAAAGGAAAGTGATTATGCAAATATATGCCCATTTGCAGCCATTCTGTTTCAGCCTCAGGCAGAAAATGGACAAGTATAAAAAATTGGAAGTTTTCTGTAGATTTTATTTTCTCTTTTTTTAATGATCTCTCTGTTGTTGCTTCTTCCCTGGACACACTGACTTTTTGGTATTCCTTAAACACAAGAAGCTCACTAATGACTAAGATTCTTTGTTTTTCTTCTTCTCTTTCTCTGGCTGAAATGCTTTACCCACAGATGTCAGCATTGCTTCCTCCCTTTTTCAGTCAAATCTCTGCTCAAAGTTTATCAGTGAGCCTATCCTACTGTTTAGATGTAGGTAGGCAGACTATAGGTAGTATAAATGCTTCTAGGTTTGAAAATCAAAAGGACAGTAATAAAAGTTACCAGTGATACTATAGACAAAAAGAAGTTTCAAAGGAAACAATTTGAACTGGAGACAAAGTGAATTTTAAGATAGCCCTCTGAGTAGCAGGGAATCTAGGTATGTAGCATAAGAGATCAGGATGGAAGATATAGATATGGAATTTGTCACTGTACAGAAGTGAGTTGAAACTATTTAGGTATCAGTAGAAAGTAAAAAAGTCTTAAGAACCCAAAACAAACCTTCAGAAAAATGTGTAATGGGTAAAACTTGAAAGAATGAAGAACAGCAAAAGAGAAAAGGAAGCCAACATGCAAAAGAATGCACACTGAGATCCTGGAGACAAAATTAAAGACTGTAGCTAGGGAAGATATCAGGGAGAGTTTTGAGAAGAAAGTCAAAGTCAGCTGTGTCAAATAATGGCTAAAAACAGGTCTTTAGATTTGTAAATTTGTAAGTCAATGGGAAAGAGTGAACTTAATAGGGAATTAATTGATACCATCTGTTGATGGTGCTTGTATGACTAAGTTGGAGAAAGTACATCTGGGATGGTCTTGGAGTAAAGAACAAGTAAGGTTAGATATTATAAACTTGGAGTAAACTCATAAAGATAAGGAATATACTTTTCTGTCGCAACATTCAAGTAAGAGAAAAAAAGTATTTTGGTTTACGAGAAAGAAAATTGATGTGAAAAACTCAAAGGGCCAGAAGTCAAAAAGTTAATAATTTATATGATTTTATTTTTAACAACATGATTCTTTAAACAGTAAAAGAATTCAGAGAATTTTTGTTCTGTTTTGTATGTACAACTATGTTCCTAGAGTTAAAGACCACGTAAGTCACAGACTGTTTATGGAGCCTATAGTGATGAGCATTGTGTTAGGTTCATATTAGGACTTAGTATAAAAAAATGCTGTAACTTTAATATGGATGACATTTATTGGAACAAATGTGATTGTATAGCTAATGTTGTCCTTTTTCTAGTGTTTTCAGTATCTATCTAAATATGTCACGCCCATTTATTTTTTATTGTATTATGAGAATCGAGATGGGATGGAGTCTGTATAGTAAATACATTACACAAAAATCTGTCTGCCAGTATTCAAATTTTTATTATAATACTGTGACTAATAATAATAGTTATTATGTAAAAAACATTTATCTAGTGCTTATTACATGTCATGCAATTTTTTAAAATTTTATTTGCATTATTTCATTTGATACGTCAGAACAAGCCTATGTGTTCTCTGCTAAATGAGAAAACAGGTATAGATAAATACTTTTTCTAAGGTCAATCAGAAAATGCATGAGCACAGATGGGGTATCACATTTCAACTATCAGATCTCTCTCTCACACACACACACAACACAGGACTACCACACCCTGCTGCTGGTAAGGATTTTGGATTGTTTGGACAATGAATACAGCTTTAGTTTGGTGCAAAACTCTTTCATTATCCCGTTCTACAAGTTATTGGATAAATATTTGTACACCAATCAGTTTGTTTCTAATTTTATCTTTTTCTTATAATATCTTCTCAAATGCTGCTAGTTTTGAAATATCCTCCTTCAAGTCAGCAGATTCATCAGATATACTTTCTTTCTTCCTGATGATCTCAGGTGACTGTTTAACTAAATACTTTGCCACTACACAATATGTGTCACTGTTTTTCCATCCTTCTCCAATAGGCCTTTTTAAAAATCAATCCCTTAATCTTTTTTTTTTTTTTAAGATTTTATTTATTTATTTGACAGAGAGAGAGATTACAAGTAGGCAGAGAGGCAGGCAGAGAGAGAGAGGAGGAAGCAGGCTCCCTGCCGAGCAGAGAGCCCGATACGGGACTCGATCCCAGGACCCTGAGATCATGACCTGAGCCGAAGGCAGCGGCTTAACCCACTGAGCCACCCAGGTGCCCCTTTAATCTTTTATAACAGTTTAATAGTTTCTAGTCACTTTACCAGTGCCATGTGTTTTATGTTTGTGTGTGTATGTGTATGTGGACTTATTTTCTTGATTCAAACATTGCCACAGCAATGCTGTTTAAGCAACCCCACATTCGGTGACATACTTACTTACTCATACATATTTTGGATGGTAGTGAGTTGACTTATTCAGGCTATATATACCTGGAGTTGGCTATAGCTACATATAGGTCCACATCTCTCATCTTCCCTGGATATATAAGCAGGCTAGAAAGTCTTCTTACTGTAATGATAGAAGAACAAATAGACAGGATCAGTCATAAATTCATACTCCAAGACATCTATCATATCCTGTCTGCTAGTAGCCCATTGGCCAAATAAATTTTTATGGCCATGCCCGGAGTTTATGGACAAATAGATATACTTCAGCCACCATGGAATTATTCCAAGGGTAAGAATGCATAGGATTATTATAGGAGACTGAAGAATTATGGCCAGTATTTAATTTTCTGTAGTGAGATTTTACCAATAGTCCCAAGCTTGATGAAATAGATATGATAACTGATAGCTCTCCTATTTTTGGCCATTGTGTATAACATAAATTACTTCTATAACTCTTGAATATTTATTTTAGAAACTATGAACTATGGAATGTAAATCAGTAAAGTTGATTTCTCATCTGGTGAAGTGAGTTTGGCACATAGATATAATAATGGTTATTTTTAACAAAATAAATATTTTGATTTTTTAATTTCATAAAATTCCTGTGATCTAAGGTAGTGTATAGAGCATAGTTTACACTTAAGAAGGATTTATTAAACTGAGTCATTAAGTGTTATGTAAAACTTGTTTTCAATTAAAAATAATTAAGTAAATCCCAATAAAGGGATTTGTCATTATTTTCCTTTCAATGTGAAAATTATATATGTGCATGGTAAATTAAATGCAAACTAGGCAAAATGTAAAATTCTCCACCCCAAATTCTACTCCTTTGTTGTTATCTTCTATGTGCTTCTGCTTGTTGTACTCTGGCATACTAGGTTTTTGAGCATCATAAAGACTTGTGCACAAAATCTAGGCACTGTTTTTAGTCACCCTTTCTAAACTTTCTGCCCTTCAGAGATATAGAATTGATGTGAAAAAAATATGTCCAGTCATCAGAAGGCTCCTAAAACCTTTCAACTACTTCTGCCTTTCTCTCCGTGTGAGTGGTTGCACTATTTTAATTCAGCTGCTGGTGGCTGTAGCTGGTAACTTACCCATAATTAAGACAGAACTCTCAAATTCGTAAATCTTATGTCTCTAATTAATAACTTTGCTCCATTAAAAATAAGATATTTATTCCCTTGGAAAAGTAAAAGCTGATCTTAGTGAGCTGTATCTAACTAATCCTTTGGTGTATTCTCTGCTTTAGTAGGATTGTACTGTGACTCATTGGCTTCAGGCTCATAATAAACTCAAATCTGGTCTTCTCATTCAGGTACTTTCTAACTCAAATAGCCCCTGCATTCTGGTTTGCATTTCTCAGCTACTTGCCCTAAACTTTTGGTTAATAATCTTATGAAGGATTTTTCTTCCCAGTTTTAATAAGGCCCTAGAGGAATTTAGCTATTTTCTTTGTCCTTTTATTAGTGTTTTCTTTGCTTCTTCACAAAGCACAGTAGAATTGGAAAAAGCTCCAGCAAGTCTAGGGAGGGTTGCTGGGCTTCCTGGCTACCAGCTCCTTGAGTTCATTACTAAACTCTGGGAATGGTGAGCCTCTGTTTGCTATTGGTCTGTAGGGACCAATTTAAGAAGGAGAACTGGGTATAGAGCAGGAAACACTGAAGATGTACTAGTATCTGCTGGTACTTCTGTGTCTTATTGCCTCTAACCAGCAAGAAGCTTCAGAGGTAATGGCTGCTACATTATTTCTGCTTTGCAAGTTGCTTGCAACTTTACTTTTCATCCTTCTTAGACTTGGAATCATACAAAGAAGGAAATTACGAGAAATGCAGTTTCCAGTGTAATCAAGTTAGTAATAGAACAACACTTCACCATGTCAATAAACAGAGAAGTTCAGGAAAAGTATTCAAAAACAAGCAAAATAGAACATAACACTCTGCCAATAGTTGCAAAAAAAAAAAAAAAAGGCAGCAAGATGGGAACTATAACTTACCATGTTGTATTATATATTCGTAAGAAGAGACCTTATAATAAAGTTTTAGACACACTAAGTTTGAACATAGTAAAAGTGAGGAGAAAATTGCTACAGCTTCCCTTATCTTTTTTAGAATATTATTTAGGTATTAGGTTGGATTATATAATAGGGTTCTATATAGTTTTTTGATACTTAGCTTAACTAAAATGTTTCTAACAACTTCACTTTGTTTTTGATTTTACTTTTACTGTTTACTTTTTACTTTTCTGATCTTTGATTCTTAGGACTTTTTGAAATTTCTCCAGGGACTTTTCCTGGGTCTTTGAGAATAGGCCCAGGATTTTTCAGCTGAATGTTCTGAGTGTGTGGCCCATTGACATATATTGAATGTTTAATATGTATTTTATTATGAATGTTTAATATGTATTTTATTATGAATGTTTAATATGTATTTTATTATGTATTTTATTATAATTTTTTTATATTATTAATGAGAGAATAAATGAATAAATTTCAGTATTTTTCTAATCCTCAATTCTTTCTATAAGTACCTATAATATATAATCTATCATTCTATAAATATTGATTGATTATATTGATTAATGACTAAATGTATAAGTCAGCATCTAAGATATAGGTAGAACCTAATTTTATTAAAAACAAATTTAGTAATTAGAAATAATTTGGTCTATTAACAACATGGATATCAAGGCCATTATAATTATATATTATTATTATATATTATATTATATATATTATTATTATATATTATATTATAATATATAATATATATTCAACCAATTCCCTTATATATAACAACATCAGGGTTTTTTTCTGGGATGAAATAGAAATTGATCTAAAGTATGAGAAAATCGGGACAACATAATTCAAATATTAAGCTCAGTAACTTTTTAAGGAAAAATCACATTTGAAACTTTGAGAAAAAACTTTACAAATTTTAGCAAAACAGAATTAGGTTCCACAAAACTTCCTTTTTGAATTAATTGATTTACAGATATGACCACTTTAGTACAAGAGAGTATTTTAAAGCCTGTTATTGCAAATGACATTTTAGAGTTTGTGATGCCCAAGTATTTCAATTTGAAAAGTGGAAGAAGGAAATCCTATATCTATATACAACATATGTTTGCATAAAATTAAGACAAATAATTCCTTCAAATCCTGTCTGAAAATTCCAAACAAATTAGAATGACATGTAATAACTAGAGTAAACATGGAAACAATTTCAACTATATAACATTTACTAATGCTGTTATACAAAGAAAGGTTTAAGAAGTTACAAAGAAAAAAAATATAGAAAATAAACTTCAATTCACTTCACTTAACAGTTAGAAAAATCATATGAATTAAAATTTAAAACTATCTGGGGAAAACAATTAAAATAGATGGATGCAGTAAAGCATGACTATTAAATTTTCTATGTCCATAGGGGTGTTAGGCATGACATATTATGATAAAGATTGGATTAGAAGTCAAATAAATTTTTATTTTAAAAATGAGAAAAATAACTTACATTGTATAATTGCCTGTTCCAGTTTTTGGACTCTTGCCTTCCTCCTGCCATGCTCTAGTAAACTGTATTTTAGAAAAGGGCATAATATTATAACATTTCACAATATAGCAAGATTACATATTTGTAGAATGCTAACCATGTCATACTTCTCAACTATTACCTGTAATGAGCTACATTCTTCTTGATAATCTTTAGTGTGTGTTTTCATATTTGCAAAACTAAATCTTATGGATAAAAATATATATGATTGACATTTTCTTTGTGCAAATAGATGATGCAATATTAGAACCAGGATGTGAGGCTAATACTAAGAAAATGTACAAAACAATTGGATAATTTTTGAGATAGGTAGTATTAAACTGTGGTTAGAACAATCTCAGGTTGATAATACTTATCATTTCTTTTGACTATAAACATGGTGTATCAAAATTTGATCAACTATGACAAACTTAGTGAGTAGAGTGAGTTTGGGAAATTATCCTGGGATTTAGCCATATTAAATTAAATAGAAAAAGTAGGACTGATGCTGGGAATGTTTATTTTATTATTTATTTATTTATTTATTTGTCATTTAGTTAACATGTCAGAAACCATGCTGAATGTAAGGGAAGATTATGAAGGTTTTAGTAAAATCTTCTGGTGCTTGAGAAAATAATGAATTGATTGTAACTCAGTAACTTTACACTGTTTTTTAAACCAAAAGGCATGCATTTTCAAAAGTAATTTAAAGTGCTCACCAAAGTTCTTCTTTATTTAGATTTATATGCTCTGTATTCGTGATGGTTAATTTTATGTGTCTGTGTAGCTGGGCCATGGTACCCAGATAGTTCATCATATACTATTCCAGATGTTTCTGTGAAGATATTTTTTAAAATGAAATTAACATTTAAATCAGTTTACTCCAAGTAAAGCAGATTATACTCCGTAATGTGGGTGGGCTTGATTCTTCAATTGAAAGCCTTAATAGGAAAAGACTGATCTTTCCAGAAGAAGGAATTCAAACAGGCCACTACCTTTGAACTTGAACTGTAACATTACCTCTTCCTTGGGTCTCCAGCCTTCCAGCCTGCCCTGCAGAGTTTAGACTTGGCAAGCTTCCAAAACGTCATGACCCAATTCCTAAAAATCTTTTAGTCTCTCCATACATTGCATTGATTTTCTCTGAAGTTTTACCTTGAATAATATAATGTGTATTGTTGAGGAAATGCAGTTGTATTCTGCAAACTTTACTTCACTTTTTCATTGAAGGCACCATGAAAAGTCAGAGTTGTATTTTTGGTATAATTAATTTCATTTCCTAAAAAAAAAAAAAAAAAAAAAAAAGGGGCTAGGAGTTTTCATATGACTGATTTGTGAAAAACTTTCAAAGTTTCATTATGGAATTATGTTTCTTTTTTATATGGATAAATAATGATACTTGATAAAGTTGCACTGCATGGAAGCAGATAGGAATCATTATGATAAGAGGATACTTTTGATGGTTTCTGGTGATTTAATCTTATTTCTAAATCACCATAGAGCTAAAAATAAAGCCTTAATCTAAATAGAACTTTAACTGTGTGTTGAAGAAATAATGTTTTTTATAAGTAGAAATGTGAGTTTTCTTTTTCTTTTTAAAACTTCATTTAATTTAATTTAATATTTTAAAGATTTTATTTATTTATTTGACAGAGAGAGCGATCACAAGTAGGCGGGGGGCGGGGGAGGCAGCTCTCTGATGAGCAAAGAGCCCGACATGGGGCTCAATCCTAGGACCCTGAGATCACAACCTGAGCCAAAGGCAGAGGCTTAACCCACTGAGCCACCCAAGTGCCCCTTCACTTAATTTTTGGAGAAAACTATGATAAGACTCATTCATTCTTAGGCTTTTTTCAAATGTATTGCTAAATTGTCCTGCTTAAAAGGAAATAACAAACATTCTTTTTCAGCCTACAGTTCCATCAAGTCAGGCAGATCAGTTTTTCATGTTTGAGCCACTTCATTGAGCATAAACACCCAGGAACCACATAGTCCACCTGTTCCTGTTTGCCCCTTCCCCCAAACTTTACCCAAATTAAAAGAAGGAAAAATAATTGTTTTGATCACACATTGGAATAGGACATTAGAAGTAAAGTAATAATTTCTGTCTGAAACAAAATATTGTCATTTGCATATATAATTCACGGTGACTGTTGAATATTCTCTTTATTAATTTAGGTGTCCTTGGTGTACTTGATTATTTGACTTGTATATTTTATACATATGCTACTATAATAATAATAACAATAATAATAAAAAATGGAGAAACTTGAAAATCTTCCCAAAAGAGAAATAATGATTTGAGTCAATACAAATGTGTTGAGGACCTACTACGTAACTAGCACAGAATGCCAAGTTAAATCTTCAGGTATTTTCATCATCTGACTCTGTGCATGTAGACTATTCTACATGCAACATAAAATATCCTCTCAGAGAATCAGTGAAACAATTATCTGTCTGTTATCTGGCTATCTAAGTCTCATCTATCTGAAAAAATATACCAGCAATACCTTAACTCTTTACCTGGTCATAGTAATTTTACAGCTTATTATGTTTCCAACCACATATTAAAAAAAAAATACTTTTTCATTCTGTTTTCCTTTAACCAAATAAATCAACAAGTGCTGATATTGCAAGAATACTGTATCATTTTGAAAAATATCAAAATTTGTCTTGACATAGCATTTGAATACTACTATGGCAAATATTTTTTTCTCTTGCATTAGGTCGAACTATACAATGACTCCTAGATCAAATACAGTTTCTGCAGATGATCTTTATTAAGCTTCTCAAACCTCAGAATGCAGTTCACATACAAATGAATATGAGGTAAAAATTCACTGACACCAGTGTTTTCATGACCAACAGACTTGGGAAGTTCCAAAAATTCTCTTGGTCCAAGTTTCTTGTAGGTATAAAAGGATCACAAATGGAGTTGAATAGGACATTGGTGAATGCATACCTCCTAAACACACAGTGATCAGGCCTAATAGTTATTACTGCCCAATCAGAGGCTCAAAACTGATGAATGCCTTCTGTGTAACTTCTGTGTAAAGAATATGTTCAATAGAAGAGAATATTTAAATTTAAATGAAATAAAATTAAAGTCAAAAGTTTGATTCTTAAGTTGCTGAGCAAGTCACATTCCAAGTGTCCACTACATATCAATACTATTTTGGACAGTGCAGAATTAAATATTTTCCTGAAACTATTTTTAATAAAATAATAATTGTATTTAACATTTGTATAATACTGAAACATTTAAAGTGCTTTCTTATATATATCTACTTATTACAAAACAGATGAGAAGAGTGTTTAGAAGTATTATTTTGCTCTCTTGAATCAGAAGTTCAAGGAAATTAATTTCGTATGACCATTAAAGGCAGAGTTGTGAATTTAGCTTGAATATTCTATTCCAAATAAGAGGTGGTCTGTTTCTCCTAACTTTTTTGTGTCCCTATAGCTTTAATGTAGTGTAAGAGGAAACTTAAAAAAAAAATTAACTTTTTTTGGCAAATACCAGCATAACATCATTTGTATATATTCTCAAGATGGTTATTTTGAAAAGTACTTTTTGTATGTATATATCTTTATATTTATTAGATAATCAGTATTAATTCTTTATTGTCATATCTTAGATGTTTACAGTACTTAGCTGATACTAATTTTCTTTTAAACCTCATGTGGAACATAAAATAATCATCCCTTGATATGTGAAAGAAGTGAGAAGCAAACAAAAAAATTGTATTTATCTATCTATCCTTCTATCTATCAGATTTTAGCATCCTATTTGTTCATTGTTTTTGTCACAATTACTATACATGGATTAATAATTATATTTTTTGAGCCTAATAATTTATGCATTAATATTTTGTCCTTGTCATGTCTTTAATTTTTGGAATTAATTGTTTTAATAATGGAAAGGTTAATTGTGCCATTCATCAGAATTGCTTGCTGTGAAATGGTAGACAAATAAGAACCTTACAGATAAAGGGCATACTTACTAATCAAGTCTGTCATTTCTTTAGAAAGTAAACTTGCTTTGACAGCCTAATGTATTTATTTAATTTGCAAACTCTTAGGAATCAGAAATGTTCCTTCTGAAACAAATGGTCTTATAACAAATTGTCAAATTTATATTTATACTCAAACATATCCAGAACTGCATATGTTTATGTCTAGATATATGTCTGTACACTTTCATGTACATTAAGCACACATGAACACAGTATATACTCATTTATTAAACTATTAAGGGGTGCCTGGGTGGCTCAGTGAATTAAAGCCTCTGCGTTCGGCTTAGGTCATGGTCCCAGGGTCCTGGGATCGAGCCCCGCATCAGGCTCTCTGCTCGGCAGGGAGCCTGCTTCCCCCCCTCTCTCTGCCTGCCTCTCTGCCTATGTGTGATCTCTGTCAAATAAATAAATAAAATCTTAAAAAAGAAAAAGATTAAATTAGGCAACCAAAATTTTGTTCTAAAACCATGATCAGATACCATGCCTCTTAAAATTATTAGTGCATGGTAGACAACTTGTTTTTGGAAAAGTACTGAAAAAGCACCTCTTTCATACCTCTAAAATAGCAGTTCCTGAAGTTTGGTTTAGGGGCTACTGGTATGAATGTGCATTTAGGAACTACGTTTGAGGTCTAGAACAGAGGCCAAGAACAGTATGTCTACAAGAATGTCTGCCATTAGGTAGATATTTGTTTTTCTTTCACAAAAATTGAAATCCAGAAATAGGTAATACTGGGTGATTGACTTCTGATTTTTGCTTTAGTATCCTTATCTTTGGCTTTTACTTGCAAAGTTGCAAAGTTGGTTATAGGTTGGTCATCAGAACATCAACCATTTCTGGAAAGGGAGAGAATATTAATAGTACAAATTCCAACTGAAGCAGCTTCTTTAAAGAACTTGGAAGGGCTATCAAATGATTTGCATTTATATGTTGATTTTCATAGGTATCAAACACATATTTCACTCCAAAAGAGACCATCTTAAAGTGTCATCCAGTTACTACATCTCTCACAAGTTCCAGGACATGAGAGTAATGTGTGGTCTTTGTTGTCAGCGTTGAATATTGTGTCTAATAATCTAATGAACCATATAGTACCCAACCTGCTGAGGATGGGAGAAGATGGAGAAGAAACATTCTAACAAAATTAAAGAATGGCTATTTTAAAATGGAAAACACTAAGTAGTCATGGTCTTTATAAATGATTAGATGTCTGTGAACATAAAGGGGATCATACATGTTCTAGAAGAATTCCTGAGTTCATCCCGTTGCCTTGGTTATGCCCTTTGCGGGGCTCTCCTCTATGATCCTCCATGGTTAGATCTGGGGAATGAAGTAGAAATTCTTGCTGGAAATGGCAAAGCTCACTTTCTATGCTGTAGTCCTAAGCCAAAGGATTGTTTTTTAAAGGCTCATATCAACGAAATTTGTATTGTCTTGTTCTTCTTTTATTCTTTTCAATAAATCTCTTTGCAAAAATTTAGTAGATTTCTAGTCTCTGCTTCTGGTTAATTCCTTGGTTGAGTGACCACAACCAAATATCGTGTTTTCATGTAGTTTTAAGTCTGGGAACTCTTGCCATTTACTTCCTATTATGTAAGTTCTGCTTTTAATTACCATGATCAGTCTTTCCCTTTCTGTTCCCTGAGAATTATCCATTATGTCAAGAGCTTTACTCCTCAGATTTGTTCTCAAACTATTGACCCAGTAAACAATGGTTTGAGCTGGAAGACAATAGCTTTTTTCTGTCTTTACTAGAAGGCTGGATACCAGCTTTATCTTCTACTAAAGCTTTAGTTTTAAAACCACCACAGACAGCCATTTCAATTTAGAATCCAGAAGCAGTTGGATTTTCAGTGTTACAAGTTTCCTACTATACGACATTTCATTGACATAGATTGGACAAAGGCAGATAGCAGAATTTTCCTTCCAACTCTATTTTCAGAATAGCTTGCTTCTCTCTGAGCTTATCTCTATTTTATAGAACTTTGCTAGAAGTGGTAAGAAAGGAACCAGTAAATGCCAACACAGTCTCTACCGTTTACCTCTGTAGTTGAGACAGCTTCATTTTCTAAATAACTTGTGAACTAACCCCATCTTGCAAAGACAATTTGTAATGAAGGTTACAGGTTGGTCATTAGAAGACAAATCTTTTCATCCCAATTCTAGACTACAGGAAAGGGAGAGAATATTGAGGGTACCAATTCCAGCTGAGGTAGCCTCTTTAAAGAGCTTCTTTGGAAGGTTCAGAGATAATGTTATCTCTTCAGAGATAGGATTGCATAATGACATTCTCAGTAAAGATTCTTTGCCTTTAAACAGGAGTTCTCAGGTGCTTGCATGGCTCGGTTAGTTAAGCGTCTGCCTTAGGCTCTGCTTATGATCCCAGAGCCCGGGATTGAGCCCTATGCCCAGCTCCCTTGCTTATTGGAGGGTCTGCTTCTCCTTCTCTCTCTCCCTCTGCCCCTCCCCCCGCTCTTGCTCTCTTTTTCTCTCTCAAATAAATATATAAAATCTTAAGCAAACAAAAACATGAGTTTTGCCCTTTCCTCTGGAAGCATTGATCATATAGATGGCCTGGTGTTTAGGACAGAGAGGAATGTGTTTTATTCATGCCACAAGAAGTGCTAGTTGCATTACACAAGAAACCACAGTTGTCAGCAGTTAAGTTCCCAAATTCTGAAGGGTGATGATGTCAGTTCTTAAGAGAAAAGGCTGATAAGGGAAGAGGGTACACTCATCAGTTCTACCTATTTATAGTAAGGGTATTACAATGAGTCCCCTAGAAGTCTGTCACTTGATCCAGTTTAATCCGGCAATGAACAGTCATGGAACCTTATTATGTTGGATATTTTAACAGGATTGGGAAAACAAGGATGAAACAGTATTTATACCATCCTTGCTCTCGGAAACCTTAAAAGGTAGCAAAAATTTAATTTTAAAGAGACATTCATGTTGTTATGTAATTTATAAGAAACAAAGATTGCTAAGATATTGATAGTAAATATTTATTGTGTGTTTCTCTTGTTCTAGGCACTGAAGTGCTTAACTTTAGTAGTTTATTTAACCTAACAACTCTATGAGGCATTATTATCATCTCCATTTCATAAATTATGAAAGTGAAGCATAGAAAGGTTATGTTGCTCACAACCATAGTTGTTGATGGCGGAGTAGGTCTTAATACTGTTATTTTAGCATAGAGCTATGTTATTAATCATGCCGCTACATTGTCTTTAAAGACAAGACAAGACAGGAGGGACTTATTTTAGAGAGAGAGTGGAAAAGTGAAGGTGACACCTGAACTGAGATCTGAGGGATGAGAAGAAATCATCCATGAGAAGTGTGAGAAAAGATTGTTTCGGGCAAATGAGCTGTAGGTCAGAGAATCTCAAGATGGGAATGGGTACAATGTGTTTAGCAAACTGAAACAGGCCAGTATGTTTGGAGAATTGTGAACAAAAGAGCCAAGTGATGACGGATCACATGGAATTTTTTGGCCATGATAAAAATTTAGATTTTATTTCAGGTGCAAAGGGAAACCACTGAAGACTATTAAAAACCATCTTTATCTGCAAAACATTGCTGTCCTTTTCAAGGTGTAATAAAGTTTTAGAATATTATAGCAGAATGGTTAAAAATGAGACAGTCTCTTAAAATATGGCAGCTGATCATTCTATTCTTCACAGAAAATCAAATCAACATGATTTCAAGTATTTTCAGAAAAAGGTTCTTTAGGCTGAAATCTTTTCATTCATCCACATTCGTCTTTTGTCTTATGGCTTCTCTGTGGAATACATAGCCACAAATTCTTCTTGTTTCTTCAGAGGGAAAAAAATGAACAGATGGAAGATCAAAGGAGCAGCTGAGCAGAGAATCTGGCAGAAATATGCTGCAATTTATAGGTGGGTGAATAAAAATTTGAGGGGCTAGTATAGAAGAAGGCTATAAAAGTGACTCTTAGTTCTATCCACATCAGTATGGGTATTGAGATATTGTGTGATCTTTTATGATAAGAATTGTATCAGAATTGGTGGCTGAGCTTTCCTCTAGATAGCCATAAGAATTGCTATTAGTACATGTGTTCCTTTTGTTAAGTACATTCACCTCCTTTCAGATGTAGCAGGAATTTCTCTAAGTGACACTATGCAATGAGAACTTCTAAATTGAACACATACTTTAAGAGCAGAAGTCTGCTTAGGACATTTAGTCTAAATCTCAGTAATCTCTTTCTGCCCATTACATTGCAATCCTTTTTTTTCCCCCTTCATTCAGTATTATTATATGTTATTTTATGTAGACATATTCTAGTGTCCCTTGAGGTTAAGCAATTGTTTTATTCATCTTTCCAGGTCTTATTATAGCACTGAGTATACACTCAATAGCTGTTATGTCAACGGCACAATTACTTACAATTTAAGATAAATAAACATTATGATCATAATTTAGACACTTCCTGCTCTAAAATTCTTCGCCTCTGTGTCCTCCATAAATACGATTATAAATATCACTTACTGATTTTTTTAATACATGAAAATAAACCATAGCTCTTGAAAGCAAAGTCCATTTAGTTAACTTTCCATTTTCTACTTGCATTCTTCCTTCTAAGTTCTGTTTAGATGAAATGATTTTTTAGCATTTCTTTTTTAAACCTTTTAAAATGCATATTTAATAAGGCCACCAACACTATTTTATCCTTATTTATTTCAATACTTAAAATATAGATTAAATTTGAGAGGGGACTTCCTCACTTGGACAAAGAACATCACACATACACAAAAAATACAGATAACATCATACTTAATGATGAAAAATTTGAAATTTTCTCACAAAGATCAGGACCATAGCAAGAATGTGCTCTCACAACTGTTTCAATGTCATACTGAGTACTAGCTAGTGCACTACGATAAGAAAAATAAATAAAAGTTTTACATCTGCAAGGCAGAAATAAAACTGTCTTTGTAAATGGCATAATTGTGTATGTAAAAATTATATTGGTTAAAAAAATCTGGCACTAATAAACAGTTAATAGTAAAGTTGCAGGATACAGAATTAATGTAAAACAGTCAGTTGTTTCTCTGTACACCATCAGTGAGCAAATGGAATTTGAAGTTAAAAATGCAGTACCATTTATATTAGACTCCCCCACAAAATAAAATAATTAGGTATAAATAAAAAATGTACAAGGTATGTAAAAGGAAAACTACAAAAGTTTGATGAAAGAAATCAAGTTATTTTATGAATATCAGCAAACCATTTCTGCAATTTATGTGGAGAAGAAAAAGCCCCAGAATAACTCAGAAAATACTGAAGAACAAAGTAGGAGGACTAACAAAGCCTGACCCCAAGACCTACTGTAAAACTAGGGTAATCAAGATAGTGTCCTGTTGGTGAAAAAAATAGTCAAATGGTTCAGCTGGACAAAATAGAGAGCCCAAAACTGACCCATGCAAATATAGTCAAATGAAGTCTGTCAAAGGAGTAAAGGCAATACAATAGAGAAAAGATAGTTTTTTCAACAAAGGGTGTTTGAAAAACTAAGAGAACTTTCACATCTAAATAAATCACACAGATTTTATACCCTTCACAAAAGCTTATACACAATATGCATCATGGACTTATATATAAAAATACAAAAATAAAAAACCCCTTGAAAATAATATAGATAAAAATATATGTGACCTTAGGTATGGTGTTGATTTTTTAGATATACCACCGAAGGCACATTCCATGGAAGAAATAACTGATAAGCTGCACTTCATTAAAAGTAAATACTACATCTCTGTGAAAGACACTGTCAAGAGAAAGACGAGCCATACACTGGGAACAAGTATTTGCAAAGACATGTATGATAAAAGACTCTTATTTAGAATATCCCAACAACTGTTAAAATTCAACAAAAGGAGGGGGAAACAATTTAAAAAATGGTGTCCTGAATAGACACCTCTCCAAAAAAAATATAGGTGACAGTAGACACATGAAAAGATATTCAAGATTATATGTCAGAAGGGATTTGCAAATTAAAATAACAAGATACGGCTACTTATGTATTATGATAGTGACGGTTCAAAACATTGACAATACCAAATGCTGGCAGGGATGTGCAGCAACAGATTTCATTCATGGTTGGTAGAAATGCAAAATGACACTGCCCCCTTTTTTATTTATTTGTTTGTTTGTTTATTTAAGCTCAGTGAATGCAGGGCTTTATTTTTTTCAATCTGTGGTACGCCTGATACTGCCATTTTAGAAGACAGTTTCTTACAAAAATAGCTATACTCCTTGTGGCATCATCCAGCAGTTTTATGCTCCTCATTAGTTACTCTAATGAACTGAAATCTTATATCCACATAAATACTGCACACAGATGTGTATAGTAACTTTATTCATAATTTCCAAAACTTGGGAGCAAGCAAGAGGTCCTTCAGTAGGTGAATGGATAAATAAACTGGGATCCATGTAGATGATAGAATATTATTCAGCACTAAAAAGAAATGAGCTACTAAATCATGAAAACACATAGAGGAAACTTAAATTCATATTAGTGAAAGAAGTAAATATGAAAAGCCTACGTGCTCTGTGATTCCAACAAAATGATAATCTGGAAGGGCAAAACTATGGGCACAGTGAAAAAAAATCAGGAGTTCCAGGTGTTGTGAGCAAAGTAGGGATGAGTAAGTAGAGAACACGGAATTCTTAAGTTGGTGAGACCATTTTGTATGATTCTGTAATGGTGGATATATGATATTTACATATTTCCAAACCCATATAATGTACAACACTAAAAGTACCCGATGTAGAATGCAGATTTTGGATGATATTGATGTGCCATTGTAGGTCCATTGATTGTAATGAATGAATCACTGATGTGTGGATGTTGATAGTGGGGGGTGGGGAGGGGTTGGTCTGTGGATGTGTTTGGTAGAAAGCAAGTATAGGAACTCTATACTTGATACCAAGTTCTGTTTCTCACATGAAACTCAATATAAAGGTTGTTTTGTTTTGTTTTTGTTTTTATTTTTTATCATTTTACTTTATTTCATCATCACAAGTGTACTCTTTAATCCCCATCCACTATCTCTGTCATCCCCCAGCCTCCCCTCTCATAAGCATTAGTTTGATCTGTCTAGTTAAGTGTCTGTTTCTTGGTTTCTCTCTCTTTTTCCTTTGCTTATTTGTTTTGTTTCTTAAATTCCACAGTTCCGCATATGAGTGAAATCTTAGGGTATCTGTCGTTCTCTGACTGACTTATTTCACTTAGCTTTGTATTCTCTAGCTCCATTCATGTCTTGCAAATAGCAAGATTTCATTATTTTTTATGACTGAGTAATAGTCTCACATATTCATATACCACTTATTCTTTATTCATCTGTTGATGGACACTTGGACTACTTCCATAGTTTGGTTATTATAAATAATGCTGCTATAAGTATACAGGTGCATGTCTCTTTTTGAACTAATATTTCTGTATTTTTTGGTAAATACGCAGTAGTGCAATTACAGGATCATAGAGTGCTCTATTTTTAATTTTTTGAGGAACCTCCCTACTGTCTTCCACAGTGGCTGGACATGATTTCAGTCCTACCAACAGTGCACAAGGGTTCCTTTTTCTCCACATTCTTGTCCATGCATGTTTTGTGTTTTTCTGATTTTAACCATTCTTACTGGTATGAGGTGATACCTCATTCTGGTTTGACTTGCATTTCCTTAATGACTAGTGATGTTGAGTATCTTTTCATGTGTCTGTTGGCCATCTGGATGTCTTCTTTGGAGAAATGTCTGTTCATGTCTTATGCTCAATTTTATTGAATAATTTGTTTTTTGGATGTTGAGTTTTATAAGTTCTTTATATATTTTGGATACTAATCCTCTGTTATGTCATTTGCAAATACGTTTTCCTATTCAGGAGGTTGCCTTTTAGTTTTATTAATTGTTTCCTTCTCTGGACAGAAGCTATTTATTTTAATGTGGTCCCAAGAGTTTATTTTTGGTTTTATTTCCCTTGCTTCAGGAAACATATCTAGAAAAATTTTACTACAGACCATGTCAGATTACTGTCTTTGCTGTATTCAAGGATTTTTATGATTTCAGGTCTGACGTTTAGGTCTTTAATCCATTTTGAATTTATTTTTGTGTCTGGTGAAAGAAAGTAGTCCGGTTTCATTCTTTTGCATGTGGTTATCCAGCTTTTCCAATGCCATTTGTTGAAGAGTCTTTTTCCCATTGTATATTGATTACCCCTGTCTTAAAGATTAATCGACCATGTAATTGTGGATTTATTTCTGGGTTTTCTGCTCTGTGTCTGTTTTTATGCTCACGCCATATTGTTTAATTGCTACCACTTTGTGATATAACTTGCAATCTGGAGTTGTGATACCTCCAGTTTTGTTTTTCTGTCTCAAGAATGCTTTGGCTAGTTGAGGTCTTTTATGGTTCTATACAAATTTCAGCCTTGTTGGTTCTAGTTCTGTGAAAAATGCTGATAGTATTTTGATAGGGATGACTTTAAATCTGTAGATTGCTTTGGGTAGTAGAGAGATTTTAACAATATTTTTCTTCCAATCTATGGGCACAGAATGTCTTTCCAGTTCTTTGCATCATCTTGAATTTCTTTCATCAGTGCTTTATAGTTTTCAGAGTACAGGTCTTTCACCTCTTTGGTTAAGTTTATTCCTAGATACTTTTATTTTTGGTGCTATTGTATGTAAGTTTTTTTAAATCTCACTTTCTGCTGCTTTATTATTCATATTTTCAAATGCAACAGATTTCTGTACATTGATTTTCTCTCCTGCAACTTAGTGATTTCATTTACCAGTTCTAAGTAGTTTTTTGGTGGAGTCTTTAGTTTTCTATATACAGAATCATGCCATATACAAATAGAGCTTTTTTCCTTTCTTAACATTTTGGATGTTTTAAAATATTTATTTACGTTGTCTAAAATCTGTGGCTAAGCTTTCTGATCCCATGCTGAATAAAAGTGGTGAGGGTTGACATCCTCATCTTGTTCCTGACCTTAGGGGAAAAGTTCTCATTCATTTGAGGCCCTTATTATATTGAAATATGTCCCCCCAGACCTGCTTTGCAGAGGGGTTTTATTAATAAATGAATATTGGAATTGTCAAATGCTTTTCCTGCATCTATTGAAATATTAATATTCTTTTTATCCTTCTTCTTATTGATGTAACATATGACAGTCCTTCTTCTTATTGATGTAACATATGACATTGATAGATTTACGAACATTAAACCACCCTTGCATCCTAGGAATAAATCACATGATGATGACGTATGATTTTTTAAAAATATATATTATTGGATTCAGTTTGCTATTATTTTGTTGAGGATATTTGCAACTATATTTATAGAAGATATTGTCCTATAGTTCTCTTTTTTTGTGATTTCTTTTTTTAAAAATTTATTTATTTTTATTTTATAAACATATAATGTATTTTTATCCCCAGGGGTACAGGTTTGTGAATCGCCAGGTTTACACACTTCATGGCACTCACCATAGCACATACCCTCCCCAATTTCCATAATCCCAACCCCCACTCTCAACCCCCCTTCCCCCAGCAACCCTCAGTTTGTTTTGTGAGATTAAGAGTCACTTACGGTTTGTCTCCCTCCCAATCCCATCTAGTTTCATTCATTCTTTTCCTACCCTCTTAACCCCCCATGTTGCATCTCCACTTCCTCTTATCAGGGAGATCATATGATAGTTGTCTTTCTCCGACTGACTTATTTCGCTAAGCATGATACCTTCTAGTTCCATCCACGTCGTCACAAATGGCAAGATTTCATTTCTTCTGATGGCTGCATAGTATTCCATTCTGTATATATATCACATCTTCTTTATCCATTCATCTGTTGATGGACATCTAGGTTCTTTCCATAGTTTGGCTATTGTAGACATTGCTGCTATACACATGTGCATGTGCCCCTTTGGAACACTACATTTGTATCTTTAGGGTAAATACCCAGTAGTGCAATTGCTGGGTCGAAGGGTAGCTCTATTTTCAACATTTTGAGGAACCTCCATGCTGTTTTCTAGAGTGGTTGCACCAGCTTGCATTCCCACCAACAGTGTAGGAGGGTTCCCCTTTCTCCACATCCTCGCCAGCATCTGTCATTTCCTGACTTGTTAATTTTAGCCATTCTGACTGGTGTGAGGTGATATCTCATTGTGGTTTTGATTTGTATTTCCCTGATGCCGAGTGATGTGGAGCACTTTTTCATGTCTCTGTTGGCCATCTGGATTCTTCTTTGCAGAAATGTCTGTTCATGTCTTCTGCCCATTTCTTGATTGGGTTATTTGTTCTTTGCGTGTTGAGTTTGCTAAGTTCTTTATAGATTTTGGACACTAGCCCTTTATCTGATATGTCATTTACAAATATCTTCTCCCATTCTGTCAGTTGTCTTTTGATTTTGTTAACTGTTTCCTTTGCTGTGCAAAAGCTTTTGATCTTGATGAAATCCAATAGTTCATTTTTTCCCTCACTTCCCTTGCCTTTGGAGATATTCCTAGGAAGATGTTGCTGTGGCTGAGGTCAAAGAGGTTGCCTCTCCGCGAGGATGTTGCTGTGGCTGAGGTCAAAGAGGTTGCCTCTCCACGAGGATTTTGATGGATTCCTTTCTCACATTGAGGTCCTTCATCCATTTTGAGTCTATTTTCGTGTGTGGTGTAAGGAAATGGTCCAATTTCATTTTCCTGCATGTGGCTGTCCAGTTTCCCCAACACCATTTATTGAAGAGGCTCTCTTGTTTCCACTGGACATTCTTTCCTGCTTTGTTGAAGATTAGTTGACCGTAGAGTTGAGAGTCTATTTCTGGGCTCTCTATTCTGTTCCATTGATCTATGTGTCTGTTTTTGGGCCAGTACCATGCTGTCTTGATGATGATAGCTTTGTAATAGAGCTTGAAGTCCAGAATTGTGATGCCACTGACTTTGGCTTTCTTTTTCAATATTCCTTTGGCTATTTGAGGTCTTTCCTGCTTCCATATAAATTTTAGGGTTATTTCTTCCATTTCTTTGAAAAAAAATGGATGGTATTTTGATAGGAATTGCATTAAATGTGTAGATTGCTTTAGGTAACATAGACATTTTCACAATATTTGTTCTTCTAATCCAGGAGCATGGAACACTTTTCCATTTCTTTGTGTCATCCTCAGTTTCTTTCATGAGTACTTTATAATTTTCTGAGTATAGATTCTTACCCTCTTTGGTTAGGTTTATTTCTAGGTATCTTATAGTTTTGGGTGCAAATGTAAATGGGACTGACTCCTTAATTTCTCTTTCTTCTGTCTTGTTGTTGGTGTAGAGAAATGCAACTGATTTCTGTGCATTGATTTTATATCCTGACACTTTACTGAATCCTGTATAAGTTCTACAGGTTTGGGGTGGAGTCTTTTGGGTTTCCACATATAGTGTCATATCATCTGTGAAGAGTGATAGTTTGACTTCTTCTTTGCCGATATTGATGCCTTTAATTTCCTTTTGTTGTCTGATTGTTGTGGCTAGGACTTCTAGTACTATGTTGAATAGCAGTGGTGATAATAGACATCCCTGCTGTGTTCCTTATCTTAGCAGAAAAGCTTTCAGTTTTTTGCCATTGAGAATGATATTTGCAGTGGGTTTTTCTTAGATGGCTTTGATAATATTGAGATATGTGCCCTCTGTCCCTACACTTTGAAGAGTTTTGATCAGGAAGGGATGCTGTGCTTTGTCAAATGCTTTTTCAGCATCTATTGAGAGTATCATATGGTTCTTGTTCTTTCTTTTATTAATGTATTGTATCACATTGATTGATTTGCCGATGTTGAACCAAACTTGGTAGCCCTGGAATAAATCCCACTTGGTCGTGGTGAATAATCCTTTTAATGTACTGTTGAATCCTATTGGCTAGTATCTGGTGAGAATTTTCCCATCTGTGTTTATCAAGGATATTGGTCTGTAGTTCTCTTTTTTGATGGATCCTTGTCTGGTTTTGGGATCAAGGTGATGCTGGCCTCACAAAATGAGTTTGGAAGTTTTCCTTCCATTTCTATTTTTTGGAACAGTTTCAGGAGAATAGGAATTAATTCTTCTTTAAACGTTTGGTAGAATTCCCCTGGGAAGCCGTCTGGCCCTGGGCTTTTGTTTATTAGGAGATTTTTGATGACTGTTTCAATCTCCTTACTGGTTATGAGTCTGTTCAGGTTTTCTATTTCTTCCTGGTTCAGTTGTGGTAGTTTATATGTCTCTAGAAATGCATCCATTTCTTGAGATTGTCAAATTTGTTTGCATAGAGTTGCTCATAGTATGTTCTTATAATTGTTTGTATTTCTTTGGTGTTGTTGTGATCTCTCCTCTTTCATTCATGATTTTATTTATTTGGGTCCTTTCTCTTTTCTTTTTGATAAGTCTGGCCAGGGGTTGATCAATCTTCTTAATTCTTTCAAAGAACAAGCTCCTAGTTTCATTGATTTGTTCTATTGGTGTTTTTTTTTGGTTTTTTGTTTTTTTTTTGGTTTCTATTTCATTGATTTATGCTCTGATCTATGATTTCTCTTATCCTGCTGGGTTTAGGGTTTCTGTCTTGTTCTTTCTCCAGCTCTTCTAGGTATAGGGTTACATTGTGTACTTGAGACCTTTCTTGTTTCTTGAGAAAGGCTTGTACTGCTATATATTTTCCTCTCAGGACTGCCTTTGCTGTGTCCCACAGATTTTGAACTGTTGTATTTTCATTATCATTTGTTTCCATGATTTTTTTCAATTCTTCTTTAATTTCCCGGTTGACCCATTCATTCTTTAGAAGGATGCTGTTTAGTCTCCATGTATTTGGGTGCTTTCCAAACTTCCTTTTGTGGTTGAGTTCTAGCTTCAGAGCATTGTGGTCTGAAAATATGCAGGGAATGATCCCAATCTTTTGATACCGGTTGAGTCCTGATTTAGGACCGAGGATGTGATCTATTCTGGAGAATGTTCCATGTGCACTAGAGAAGAATGTGTATTCTGTTGCTTTGGGATGAAATGTTCTGAATATATCTGTGATGTCCATCTGGTCCAGTGTGTCGTTTAAGGCCTTTATTTGCTTGTTGATCTTTTGCTTGGATGATCTGTCCATTTCAGTGAGGGGAGTGTTAAAGTCCCCTACTATTATTGTATTTTTGTGGATGTGTTTCTTTGATTTTGTTATTAATTGGTTTATATAGTTGGCTGCTCCCACGTTGGGGACATAGATATTTAAGATTGCTGGATCTTCTTGTTGGAAAGATCCTTTGAGTATGATATAGTGTCCTTCCTCATCTCTTATTTTTGTCTTTGGCTTGAAATCTAATTGATCTAAGGATTGCCACCCCTGCTTTCTTCTGATGTCCACTAGCATGGTAAATTGTTTTCTACCCCCTCACTTTAAATCTGGAGGTGTCTCCAGGTCTGAAATGAGTTTCTTGTAGGCAACATATAGATGGGTTTTGTTTTTTTATCCATTCTGATACCTGTGTCTTTTGATTGGGGCATTTAGCCCATTAATATTCAGGGTAACTATTGAGATATATGAATTTAGTGCCATTGTATTGTCTGTAAGTTAACTGTTACTGTATATTGTCTCTGTTCCTTTCTGATCTACTACTTTTAGGCTCTCTCTTTGCTTAGAGGACCCCTTTCAATATTTCCTGTAGAGCTGGTTTGGTGTTTGCAAATTCTTTCAGTTTTTGTTTGTTCTGGAAGCTTTTAATCTCTCCTTCTATATTCAATGATAGCCTAGCTGGATATAGTATTCTTGGCTGCATGTTTTTCTCATTTAGTGCTCTGAATATATCATGTCAGTTCTTTCTGGGCTGCCAGGTCTCCGTGGTTAAGTCTGCTGCCAATCTAATATTTTTACCATTGTATATTACAGACTTCTTTTCCTGGGCTGCTTTCAGGATTTTCTCTTTGTCATTAAGACTTGTAAATTTTATTATTAGGTGATGCAGCGTGGACCTATTCTTGTTGATTTTGAGGGGGGTTCTCTGCGCCTCCTGGATTTTGATGCTTGTTCCCTTTGCCATATTAGGGAAAATCTCTCCAATAATTCTCTCCAATATACCTTCTGCTCCCCTCTCTCTTTCTTCTTCTTCTGGAATCCCAATTATTCTAATGTTGTTTCTTCTTATGGTGTCACTTATCTCTCAAATTCTCCCCTCATGGTCCAATAGCTGTTTGTCCCTCTTTTGCTCAGCTTCTTTATTCTCTCTCATTTGGTCTTCTATATCACTGATTCTTTCTTCTGCCTCGTTTATGCTAGCAGTGAGAGCCTCCATTTTTTATTGCACCTCATTAATAGCTTTTTTGATTTCAACTTGGTTAGATTTTAGTTCTTTTATTTCTCCAGAAAGGGCTTTTATATCTCCCGAGAGGGTCTCTCTAATATCTTCCATGCCTTTTTTGAGCCTGGCTAGAATCTTGAGAATCATCATTCTGAATTCTAGATCTGACATATTACCAATGTCTGTATTGATTAGGTCCCTAGCCTTCGGTACTGCCTCTTGTTCTTTTTTTTGTGGAGAATTTTTCTGCCTTGTCATTTTGTCCAGAGAAGAGCATATGAAGGAGCAAGTAAAATACTAAAAGGGTAGCAAAGACCCCAGGAAAATATGGTTTAACCAAATCAGAAGAGACCCCAAATCATGTGGGTGGAGAAAGGGGATAAAAAGAGGTTCAGAAAAAGAAAAAAACAAAAACAAAAACAAGAAAATGAATAAAGAAAAAATGTAAAAAGGAAAAAATATATATATATATATTAAACTAGTTAACGTTAAAAAAGAAAAGGGTAAAAGTTAAAAGACAATTTAACAGAAGAAGGAAAAAAATTGAAAAAAAAAACGACAACAAATTAAATTAACTGCAAGACTAATGAATCATGGTGAGAAAGCCATGAGGTCAGTGCTTTGCTTACTCCTCCTCTGGAATTCCGCTGCTCTCCTTGGTATTGAACATGCACTCCTTGGTAGGTGAACTTGGTCCTGGCTGGATTTCTTGTTGGTCTTCTGGGGGTGGGGCTTGTTGTAGAGATTCTCAAGTGTCTTTGCCCTAGGCGGAATTGCACCGCCCTTACCAGGGGCCGGGCTGAGTAATGTATTTGTTCTTATTTTTAAATTTCGATATCATTTTATTTCTGCTCTAATCTTTATTATCTCCTTCCTTTTACTGTGTTTAGGTTTTGTTTTTAATTAGCTCCTTTGCAATACTTGGAACATCTAGAAGGATAGGTTTATGGCTTAACTATATTGGTATCCTTTGGTGAGGCTCAATGCTTGGCAACTTCAGGGATGGACTCTCAATTAATAACTGTTGCATGAATAAGATATACTCTGCCTGTCTGTAGGCAATTTTAGTTATTACCATGAAGTTTGCATCATTTTTGAATTACAGTATCACAGTTTGTGATAGTGGGTGGGGATTTAAGGTAAGAACGGAATACTAATGAGGTAGAATATAATACTGCCATTTAAAGGAAGGACCTTGCCCCCCGATTAAATATGGTTTTATTTCTAAAATCATGTACATATTTAAATTTTGTTAAAAAGCTTTATAAGTATCCAACAACATTATTATATGTATTATTTCTAAAAGTTTGGTAAGATAACTATGTCATACCTTGTTTTTCTTTTTTTAATCCTTAAGCATTTCTAAGATAAATTTTACCAGGTGGTATTATACGTACAGTTGACCTTTGAACTTTGAGAGTCCACTTGTACTTTTTTTTCCCAATAAATACAATACAGTACTGTAAATGTATTTTCTTTTTCTTATGATTTTCTTAACACTTTCTCTAGCTTACTTTATGGTAAAACTATAAGAATACTTAATACACAAAAGTATATATTAATCAACTGTCATATTGGCAAGGCTTCTGGTCAGTGGTAGGTTAAATTTTGGGAAGCAGAAATTACCCAGATTTTCAACTATGCAAAGAGTCAGTGCCCCTAAGCTCTGCATGTTCAAGGGTTGACAGTATTTCATGAACTGCTGAATTTGGTTTGAGAAGAGTTTATTTAGGACTAGGACTTTTCCATCGAAATTATTAAGGGAAAGCAAGCTATGGTGTTCTTTTTGCATATATGTGTAGAATGAACAAACAAAAAATTTTAAGTACATTGTTATCTTTGAAACTTGCTCTTTTTGTATGCTCTGAAACATTTATATATATGTATGATAGGAATAATTTACTATTTGACAATTTTCACTGGAAATACCTATAAAACTACCTGAAAAATATTTTGTGAATATTCTACTTTGACAGCACTATCAATTTTCTACTTTAGTTTTACCCCTAATTAGAATTGACTTTGATGATTTTGATCATACTTTCTGATTCTCACTTTAAAATTTTCTAATTTATTAACATTGATTTGAAAGTAATATTTGTTTATTTTTTTCCTTGATAGTTGCTATTTTACTTTACTTTAAAAATTATGTTTGGGGCACCTGGGTGGCTCAGTCAAGAGTCAGCCTTCAGCTCAAGTCATGAGGAATCCAGCTCTGCACTGGGCTCCCTGCTCAGTGGGAAGCCTGCTTCTCCCTCTCCTATTCCTCCAGCTTATGTTCCCTCTCTTACTGTGTCTCTCTCTGCCAAATAAATCAATAAGATATTTTTAAAAAATAAAAATTGTGTTTCCTTTCTAGTATTTTAAATTAAATTTACAGAGAAGTCTTTTCAAAAATTTTAGAACAACTAAAATTGTTGTGCTTTTTCCCCCTTACGTTGTCTTAGTGTGTTTTTCCCTTCTAGAATTAAATTGTATCTAAAACATTAAGCACTATGACTTCACCACTGACCCAAGCTTTGACCACATTTTATAAGTTTCAGCATATAGTATTCTCAAAATTTTATGTTTTAAGACTTGTCTGTAATTTTAAGCTTTAATTTTATTATTTTTTTACTTAAGTGATTTAAAGAGATTAATTTTTTTTTTAAGAGAGAGAGAGAGATAAAGTACAAACAGGAGAGAAGGACCAGCAGGTAGGCAGAGAGAGAGCAAGCTCCCTGCTGAGCTGGAAGCTCAGGTGCAGGACTCTATTTCAGGACCCTAGCATCATGACCTGAGCTGAAGGCAGACACATAAACAACTGAGCCACCTGGCATCCCAAAATTAATTTTTTTTTTACAGGTTGCTGAAATTTGTTGTTGATTTCTAGTTCTATTTTATTAAGTCAGAGAATATACCTCTAGCTATCTCTGAATGCCTAGTTGATTTCCTAAAAGGGACGGATGATGTTTTAGGATTGGTTCATTCTATATGTAGATGGTGAAAGTATGACCCTTATCTAGTGTTTTCCTTTTTTTCAATTTCATTAAGATCTCTGAACTTAAAAGGGAATTGAATGTGAAAGGAGTAATGTTTTTCTTTTAAAAGTAGAGTTTATTTTTTAATTCCTTGACTTTCCAGTGGCATTCTTTCTGGATATTTTTTTGCAATAAATTAAATTTCATATCCTAGGTTTGATATATATTCTGGACGGATGCTTCCTGTCTAAGCCAACAGGTAGCTGCTTCCAGACCTGATATGCTTACTGGGAGTTGGTTCCTGGTACATTCACAGACAGTCGTTTATTTTTGCTAGTATGACAAATATTTTAGGAAAAGTAATCCTCCAAATCTTCTGTTAGACTCAAAAGATGGACTGTGTTTGCACATATAGGGTGTCTGGTGACTTCTGTCGTGTTCTGCTTCTGACTCTTATTCACACTATACTGTACATCATTGTTTCCAATAAGACATCATTGAAATTAACTAATTAGCTTTTACCATTAATATTTTTTGTTCGAAGTATATAGACCTTCCAGTGTTTCAGCAGATATGAAAGCCATTATTTCATAATGATTGCTTTAATCAAAGAAAAAAAAGTAATATGAGGTGGTAATGATACCAATTTCTATTTTAGAGCAGTATAGAGGTTGTTTGTTTGTTTTCCAGAATACAAGGTGAATCAGTATTAGTCTGCACCAGGAAACAAAGTGATCTGAGAGCCTAGTTGGTTTCCAACTAGTTGACCTTTGGCTGCAGTTAAAAAACAAAAAGCCAAGAAACTTTCTTTAGTTTGTCACCAGTTTAAATAAAAACATATCTATTGTTCCCCATCTACACCAGATTTATAGAGCACTGTTATAGTACTTACTAAATTGATGATTACAAAATAAGGATTATTTTTTTTCCTGTTTACAGAGTAGACTCAGAGTGGAGGAGGAACATGTATAGAATGAAAATGCCATTCAGAAATCATGCTTCAGCAAAGTAGGCCAAGTTAAATGTTGGATTTTAATAACACACTGCTAATTATGCTTTTCTTTCTGCCTTCCACAACTCTGTACTTACACATCCCATATAAGAAATGGAACTTTTTGACATTTCCTAATATTTTAAAGTGATAAACTGAAATTACCCTTTGAAAGACATAATTGTTAGTAATAAAAAGCTGCTATATTTCTCTACTGTGAAGATGTATTTTAAGCACAAACAGGATACTTCATGTCTTAGCTGTACTTGTGCATCAGTTAAATTAGAATGCTTTGATGTGTTAATTATTTATCATTCTAAATTATGCATCTTCTAAAATTAAAGAAACACATAACCTATAATTTATTATTCATTTAGCATGAAAACGTGTTTTTATGTGGCTGTTTCTCTTCTAGGTACAGGATTTGTGTTTTGATATAAAACTTATCAACATATGGCTTCAAATATATGATGGGAAAGTTCAATTATTTAAAAAGATGTACACACAAAACCTATATCATTTGTTTTCCAGTTCAGTTTTACCATTTTATATGTAATAATGTTCTGCGCCTGTGCTGTACATCTATATATCTATCTCTGTATATATGTATGTATTTAGATTCTGTGAAAATAAACACAATAATGTAAATGCGTTACATTTATAGTCAGTTGATGCAAATAGAGGATTTTCTGTAATGAAATATGTTATTATGTAGATTTTATTACTTCTTTTTTTTTCTCTTTTTTTTTTTGCTCTTATGCCCATTATTTTATTTGTAATAAATTTTGCAACTCTAAAAAAAAAAAAAAAAGAAAGAAAGAAATACTGTTCTTTTTTTTTTTGGGCTATTTTAATTTTTTATTTTTTATAAACATATATTTTTATCCCCAGGGGTACAAGTCTGTGAATCACCAGGTTTACTTCTAACAGGAAAGATTCTATATTCTTATCCATCTCCAGGTTGCACTGAAGGGAACTATATTAGGAAAACTAAGTAGAAAAATACAATATCCTTTACCTTTGTGATCTAAAAACAAATAAATTACCTCGTTTATCATCTAAGCCCCTTAAACAAATTAATATGTTAAAATTAGTGTTAATTATTGATGTATGTGTTAGTCATAGCCCAAAGAAGAATGCAGTAAACATCTATAGACAAAAAGTGCTTCCTAGCTAAGGATTTGTATTATTTAGGAATATTTATGCAAAAATATTTATGTAAATATTGAGAGACAAAACTGAGGAATAGTTTTCCAACCTTAAAGTCTTTCCCCAACTTTGTTTAATGCGATATTAGAAGTCATAACCCTTCTTTGTCACACAACCTTTCCAGAAGAAAAATGACTGAATTGACTGAATTGATTGAAATGATTGAACATTTATTGAATACATACAATGATGAACACCAACTATTGTCCTCCATTTATATTTCATACCTTTTGGAATATTTCTCTATAAATTAAACTTTAGGACTTTTTAATAGAAACCTTCATCCTTCTAATGCAATTATGGCTTTGAATATCATTTCTAAAGTATAACTTTGCTGACTGTATTTTCAAACCCCAAATGGACCAACAAGATTCCAAATGGTACTGTTTATGGGGAAAATGGATTAGTATGTTTGACTTTATAACTAATTAAAAATCAGAGCAATATATTTATTTATACCTAGTACACATTTAAAAAATGTTTTGAAGATAGTAGGCTCCAATCTCAAGGAATCTTTCCAACACAGGCTTTTGTGTACTGTTTCAAATAATTTCAAATGAACAGTTGGGTAAGGCAGACTCTTGGAAGAATTCACAGTCTATTTACTATAAACTCAATAAATTGCAGAATATATTGAGGGTAAATGAAGAGGTATAATAGAGCCCTAATGTGGTAGGCAAACTCTAGAATGGACCCGAAGGATCTCTATGTCCTGACAACCTCGTGTCATCCCTTCCCTTATGTGTAGATTGTACTGAATGACTCCTTTCTGATTAAAAGACTGCTACAGAAGTTAGGTGTTGTTACTTTCAAGTTCAGATTATATAAAGCTGTAGCACCAATCTTGGGTGCTTTCTGTCTCTATCTATCTTTCTGTCTCCTTTGTCAAATGTCTTACACTAGGTGATAAAAACTGCTATGTTGTAAGAAGCCCTGTGGAGCCATCCGAAAAGCACAGTAAGGAACTGAGGCCCTGAATTTCAATGCATTATAAAGAAATAACACCGTCAGTTAAAATCCCATGAAGAACTACATGATTGCCAACAATCATGTAAGTGACTTAGAAGCTAATCTCCCATTTGAACCTTCACATACGTGCACAGTGTGGTCTACAGCTTTACTATGACTTCATGAGAGATATTGAGTCAGAGACACCTGACTAAATTGCAGTTGTATTTCAACCCACAGAACCTGTGAAATTCTAAACTTTTGTTGTGTAAGGGCATTAAATTTGGGAGCAATTTGTTTCATAGCAAAAGATAACTACTACCCTAGGCAAAAGGCAGTATCAAGGGGCACCTGGGTGGCTCAGTGGGTTGAGCTGCTGCCTTCGGTTCAGGTCATGATCTCGGGGTCCTGGGATCGAGTCCCGCATCGGGCTCTCTGCTCAGCAGGGAGCCTGCTTCCCTTTCTCTCTCTCTCTGCCTGCCTCTCCATCTACTTGTGATCTCTCTCTGTCAAATAAATAAATAAAATTTTAAAAAAATGGCAGTATCAAATACAAAGAAAGTGAGACTAGAATGCTAAAAACTCGTGCTATTAAATCAATAAACCTGTTATCATTTTGGTGTTTATAAGAGGTGACTGTTCTCATAGTCTTTTATTCTGGTTCCCATACCTGCAAGAGATTTCTGCTCTCTTTAATCCATTCATAAAATAGTCACCAAATAAATTATTTTTCCAACAAAATATTTTGAATGAGTGTCAAATATTAAAAGACCAGTGTCAATCTTTAAAAAAATAAAATCCTAAGGACAGCAGTATTATATTGAACATCTATTTAAATAAAATCACCTTTACTGCAAATTGGGATTTTACCTCCAGTATATTTATATAAAAAGATCTTGCTAAGAGAGTATTAGAAAGTACTTTTGTCAACATTCTGTTTCTCCCATAATTTCTTATTATGAAAGATAATCATACCTTATAATCTAAGTCACTATTCCCTACAGCATAAGTCACTGTAACATTAAACCTTACTATTTATTTCCTGTTCTGTCTTGCAACTGACATTCCTATCAATGCTTCACTTAGCAAGTCAAAAAGTGATACCTCAGTACCATATAGTACTAGATACGATTGAGAAAGCTCTTTGTACACAAATCAGCTGAAAGCATAACTTATCTGTTACAGCACAGGAAGATTAAGTACATGGCCATAAAAATCCCTGCAATCATGGTAACTGGAGTCAAAGTTGCCTCTATTGCTTTAATAAATCCTTTAAGTATGCTCTCAATCTCTCAACAATTCCTGACAAAGCTTGTATGCTGTTGTTGTGAATCTGCCTACCTTGAAAGGCCCGATGGTGAATATTTCATGTGGCTTACCACTTCTTTGTGTGTCTAGTTTGGAAGAAGATAGTGCACTGTTTGCTTGTACTTCTTAATATCTTATTAGTAGAAGATGAATTTGTGCTTCTAGACTTTAGCCACCTAATTTTCTGTTACAGAAGAAAAAAATTTTATTTTTGCAAATGATGAATGAAGTGATTATGTTTCACAAATTTTAAGGCCACAGACCATTAACTGAGTCTGTTTGAGCACTTGTCATTTTACCCATATGTATCTGCCATGAAAGGGGAGGATGAAGCTGTTATAATACCTGACTATTGCCACAAAAGATCCTTCATAAACTTCATTTGAGCAGGGATAAGGCAAAACCAAATTACTATAAGAATTTACCCTTTCTGAGAGAAATCGATTGCTCATATTTAAATTTGAATTTGAAGTTGTGACTTCCTTGCACTTTATATTTAGGATCCCTGATATAGTGCCAGCCAGAAGATTATGGCAAACCATAATACATTACACTAGAAGAGTACAATAGTTATATATTCTTGTTCAACTATATATAAATATTCCTTTATTGCAGATTTATAATATTAGTCAAAATATCAACACTGGAACATTCAGAAGAAATGGACTATTAAGATACTTCTCTTGCTCGGTATTTCAAGAAAGATCATCTTACTTTAAACTATTGGACATTGATAATAATTTCTATTTTGGGAATTAAGGCTTAACATTTCTCAGTAACTTCATTAGGCAGGCAAGGTAAACAAAATAATTTGTGGAGTGTCTGATAAGAAATTTCATATCACAGAGGTCATTCTTCGTAGAACGTTAATCCCACCACTTCTTAATTCTAGGGTTTCTTTGTATAGAGCCCTACAACCCACATGTGAATTAAGTGGGTTTACAAACCTCTAAGCAGATTACAACATCAGCTGGAAAATTAAGAAAGCTTAAGTTATCAAGAAGTTTTTGGGTTCTTTTAGTTGCAGTCCTGATATATCCTCTTGGGATACCATCTTAGGTCAAACTAGTTTACTTTATTAACATATGGCTTTTTTCATGATGACATAACTGATATTGATGGAGGTTTTTATTGCCAGGAGACAGGTCAAGTGACTGTCTGGTCAGCTTTAGTCAGACATTCTGCTCCTTTTCATTGAATACCAGTTGGATGCTTAATCTTCAGAACATGGCCCTCTGCAGGTACCTCCTCTTCATTTCTTCTGTTTTTCTCTGTGTCTTACTGACTTGACACATTTAATATCTAGAAGCTAAACCTACTATATTTCTTTTACATGCTATCTTCCATTTCTGATAGTTATGATTTAGCAATGGACATTCTATATGTAGAGGTCTTACATTACTTTATATAACTTGATTTGCTGATTATTAGAGTTATTAGGTTTCACAAAAAAATACCACTTTGGCATAAATTTTGTGTCAGGAATGATTGTATCTTCTGTCCAGTTTGTAGAATAGAGTAGAATTGGTCCAAAGACCCCTATTGGTTGCGTGACTTTTACTAATAAGCATCAGAATTATCTAAAATCACCCAATCTGTTGACTGCGTGGGTGTTTCTCCTCTGGTTGAGTGTAACCCTCTTGGCAGAGTAAGGGCAGAATAAGGAGACAGCTAAACAAGGTATCCAAAATGCTCAAACCTGGCACCAGGGGTCTTTGCACTTTTGCTTCCTTCCAGAACACCATTTCCTCCAGGCAGCAATGTCAGTAAAGAGACCAAGCCAAACATGTAAGTATGCACCTTCATGAGACATTATATGTGTTGGCTTGACTGGGGACAAAAAAGAGAATCACAACTTCTGTAGTTCTGATGACATTCTCAACCCTGAGGTGTAGAATCATCTATTTAAACATAATCAAACTGATTAACTAACCGACAGAAACAGAAAGCCTATCAGAAGTCATTCTTTCTTGCTTCTTCCCCTGATTTACCCAAGTTTTTGCTCATTGCATCCCATAGGATGGTCTTATATTGCCTTCTCTATGGCTGTATTAGGCTTACAAGTCTGGTTCTTCAGCTGGTCTGTTTTAATGTCCTTGGAGTTTAGTTTTTATTGTAGAGATAAGATAAAATTCACTCTTATTAAAATTATGAGGAAGATTTTAATTTCTCCCTGCCTCTAAATGTCCCCAAACAAGTAAGCTTTATTTAGGAGCTGAAAAGATTCTGACAAACTCTTAGATCCTCTAAGAACTGAATATGGTATGCTTCTGCAAATTCAAAGAAGCAGCTTGAAATCAGTACTCAGACCTTATTGACTAAGTAAAACATTGAGGTATTTTATAACATTAAAATGTAAGAAATCATATCTCTAACCAGCTAGATTGTCTTAGTTTATAAATTACTTTCAGTAATTAATAAATTGTTGAGTTATAAAATCTGAATCGAAACCTAGTTTCATTGGGATCTTTTATGGCAGATATAATGGCAATATGGTCTAATTTAATAAAACAATAAGGGCTTTGGTTTACGAATTATTTGCTTGGCAGTGTGTTAGTCTTTGCAGAGAATTAAGTGATATCTATGCATATGCTTAATTTTTTCAATGTATTAGCTAATTGAGAACTTACAACAGCCATTTGAGTTAGGAGGGTCAAACTAAAATTAAGGGTTTACTTGCTCAGTTAATCAGAAATTTGAAAACTTGTCTATTTTCAAAGTCTGTGCTCTGATCATTACCCAGTTCTGCCTTCAAGGGATTTTATCTTTGAGACGTCAGGTATATAGTAAGAGATCAATAGATGTTTATTTAATGAAGAAGTAAATGAAGAAAGGCGAAAGAGAACACAGACATAACACAATTTCTTGTCCTTGGAAAAGGACCTTGGGATTTTACAGGGTTTTAAGACTAGTTACTATTATAGTGAACTCTGCTTCAAGGTAGCCATTTTTCACCTCCCCAGCTCTAAATGTGAAGGTGAGTTAGAGGAACAAGATATTAAATTTGACTAATTATCATTTGCTGGTAAGAAGGAAGAAGAACATCTTTAATTTACTAAGGATACTGTATCTCTGTAAAAAGAAATTATGTCTTTAAGCACATAATCATAATTTATCAAGTAGGTAGGGTTAAAGCTTGAAAATATTATCTGTAGAAATACTGAATTAAATGAGATTAAGTTTTAAGTTGCTTCCAGCTTTGAGCATTTTGTGGGGAAGTTTTGTAGCTCTATGTCTTAGGCAAGTAAAATGCTAAGGTATTATAAATTTGGTTCTTCTGAAATTTTGAGAATCAAGTACTATATCTTCTCTGACACATTACAAGATGAAGGAATAGATATCTAGCAAAAAGTAAAGATGCATGACAAAAGATACGTCAAATGGATGGATTCCAAAGGTCATGGCAAGTGTGTCAATGTTTTTTTTTTGTTTGTTTTGAGTTAAATTAATCATTTTAAAATCAGTTCCTTAATGTTTAATGTTCTAGGGAAAATATTGGCCCCCACAGATGTCATAACATTGGAACCTGAAAATGTTATTGCAGATGGCAAATGAGGTTTTCATATGTGATTAAGTAAAGGATCTTAATGGGAGAGTTTATCCTGGATTATCCAGGTTGGCCCAATGTAATAATAAAAAAAAAAAATGTTCTTTATAAAGTAAAGACAAAAGAGAGAGCCAGAGAAGTTGTGATGATGGAAGCAGAGTTGGGACCAGGTAGAGCCATTAGCCAAGGAATGTTACAGTTTCTACATACTGGGGGTAAGAAAAAAAAGGGGGTGGGGAATTCTCCCCTAGAATCTCCAGAAGGAATGACAGTCCTGACAACAGTTTGATGTTAGCCCAGTGAGACCTACTTTGGACTTCTGACCTCTAGAACAGTAATTTAATAAATTTGTGTTCTTTTAAGCCAGTAAATTTGTGTTATTTTGTGACATTAGCAATAAGAAACTAATATGCTTGATAAAGGAAGAAAAATTAATGTTAAATTTTTTACTTTTAGTAATACATCAATCTGCTAAATATTTCTGCCCTCTGAGTCTTTAGAGGACAAAATGGAAGAAATGATACCTTTGAAAAATAAGTAAAACTAGATGGGTGACCAGTTCTTTTGGATTTGAGCAGGGCTTTCCTAATTTTAGTACTAAAAGTCCCATACCCCGGAAATTCTTCAGCTCCAGGCAAATTGTGATTGTTGGTGATCCTATGATAGGGTGAAAGTCTAGATTAGTCAGCCTGTGTCTTCATGAATAAAACAATGATGAACCTAGCCCATTTTTTGTATGTCTGTGTTGTATTACATAGAAAATTTGAATTTTAAAAATGGTTTGTATAGTAAAGCATGCAGAAAAAAATTGCCCATGGTCAGAATTTTTCTTGAAAATTCCTTAGGATGAATCTATGTTGAAGACAGGTATGTTTTCTCTCAGCAAGTCTGACATTCCCAGTTTTTGTCCCACAGATGTGATAGATTGCTCTTTCTCTGGTTAAGCCCCAGAAGGAATTGACTTGTGTTTAGGGATCTTGTAATATGAAATATCACATAAAACTAGTTTATTCAGTAGTCTTTTTTTTTTTTTTAAAGATTTTTATTTATTTACTTATTTGACAGATCACAAGTAGGCAGAGAGGCAGGCAGAGACGGAAGCAGGCTCCCTGCTGAGCAGAGAGCCTGATGCGGGGCTCAATCCCAGGACCCTGGGATCATGACCCGAGCTGAAGGCAGAGGCCTTAACCCACTGAGCCACCCAGGTGCCCCAAGTTTATTCAGTAGTCTTAACTCATTGGGGGTGTAAACGTGAAGAGTTGGTTTTTCTCCAATCACTGCTTTCAATCATGGTTTGTCAACATGTTTTTATTGACATCTCCGGCAATTAATTTTCAGTCACTCTGATTAAAGTCTACTTCAGTCCTTGTAAAACTTTTCTTTTATCCTAATTATCATCTTCTCCCCATGTAGGCTTAAGCTGGGTTGCAGGAGTGTTAGAAGGTGTGGAGAAAAGGAGGCTTTTTTGTCTCTGAAACTTCCTCCCTCTTTCCCTTCCAGTCTTCTGTATAGCAAGGTGGTGGTAATATGAGGAAAGAGAGAAAAATGTATCCACTTAATTGACTGCTATGTAGTCAGTTTTCTCTTGGTAGTTTCTACTTCTCTGGCTAGGATGGACTGGCCTCTAGTTAGCTCCTTTAGGGCATAGGTATGGATTCATAAGAAGACCACAATGGATCTCCCCACTTCCCTCCCTCTAGCCATCAAGAGTGATCCTTCATCCTACTAGGGCTCTCTAGTTCAGTAGACAGTCACCTTGGGTGATTTTGTTTGTTTGTTTGTTTAAAGATTTTATTTATTTATTTATTTATTTGGCAGAGATCACAAGTAGGCAGAGAGATAGAGAGAGAGAGAGAGAGAGAGGAGGAAACAGGCTCTCTGCTGAGTAGAGAGCCTGATAAAGGGCTCGATCCCAGGACCCTGGGGTTATGACCTGAGCTGAGGCAGAGCCTTTAACCCACTGAGCCACCCAGACACCCTACCTTAGGTGATTTTTTTAATGAATTTTTCCCCTGTGATCTTCCTAATTCTGCACATTTTTGATATGTGATTGTGAGGTGGACTTTTTTCTGAAAAAGAAAAAGTAGTTCTTCATCCTTAAAATGAAAGGTCTGAATACAGAAAAATAATATGTAGGTTGTCATCTAGACCACTCCTCCCCTTATCCACCAAAATGATAGAAACATATATTCAGAACTTTAGGTAAGATCACTTAGTATATATGGATATATACTGCAACATTATGTAAACCAGATTCAATTATGTGAGCATTTTCTGTTTCATTCCAAGATTCCTAGAGATTCAAGACAATCATTTTGTGTCTGTAAGATTCAGAAGAAGAAGATTAAGCAAGAATTCAGAAGTCCACACTTGAAATCTTCTAAAATCTGTAACATGTTTCTACTAACCAGGTGTTTACATTATACAATGAAGCTATAGTTCAATATACTAAAGTGAGTATATTAAATTTAGTCTAGGTTAAGCACGAGTTTAAAAAGATAGGGTTTTTTTTTTTATAGATTTCTTGTGGTACTACTTTTTAATAATGATAAATATTTCTAGTTTAATTAATCACCCCACTAATTTATTCCTGCCTAATCCTGTATTTCTTAGCAATATTAAGGATGAGTATCTCAGAAGGATTTAAATAGACTCCATTGGGAATCACACTTAACATGTGAAATGATTTCAAACTCATCTTTCTCCATACTCCAAGTGTCTTAATTTGCTGTTCATAAATCAATATATTTAGAAAAGACTAGAAAGTAATTTTCAGCAAATTGACTAATGTGAAAACAGTTTTATTTTATGTCACCTAAAAATATCACTTTATTTATACCTGAGAATAGTTTATTGTTTCTGTAAATGCTTTAGAATGGTATTTTCAAATAATGTTAAGATTATTACAAGTGTACAAGTAGCTACACTATAATAAAGGGATTCCATGGTCAAAAAATCCTTACTGAATACTAAAAATGATACATTCCTCTTTAAAGTTTTGGCACATATTAACATACTGAAACTGTTGATAAGTCCTATAGTATAGAAATCTCTAATTTATTTAACTGAACATTTCTCAAGCATATTTAATCTTGAAATTCGAGGGGGGGAACTTATATTAAAATATTTCAGAGCACTAATGTTCATTAATATCAATTTTCAAAATACTGCTTGAAATCCTTCTTAGTAACATAGCAGATTTTCAAAATAAATGCCTGGTCTATTTTAATATATGAATATAAAATCAGGAATTTATAAACATTAAGCTTATGTAAAACAGTATTTACCCAACAACACAGAGTTTATATTTTATACTTGGCATATATGTTCTATTGCTTGTACAGAGTTAGACTTAACTGTAGATGAAACTACATGGTACTACTTTTAGAAGTCTTCTTGTAGAACAGGTAATGAATGAATTAACACAGAGGTAATAGGGATGGAGAAGAGAATATAGATCTGAAAGTATTTAACAGTAACTCAGCAGGATTGGGTGACTGAATTGGATATAGGGACAAAGAGAAATTACTTATGATGGGATGTTCACTGGAGACACAAATGCAAAGATTCATACAGGAGGAGGAAAAGATAAAGCATGGAGATGGTAAGTTTTGTTTTTGATTTTTTGGGATTGATTCTTTGTTATCTTGATAACAATCAGAAACGTATATACAATGGTAATTGAATATATGTAAGAAGTTCAGGGGAAAGATTGGGACTAAAGCTAAGTAATGCATTATCAGCATAAAGGACATAGTTGAGAGATAAGTTCATTAGATAACTCCTTTCTGCCTGTGGGCGCTGCAGAGTAAGCATCATTAGAGTCTCCCTTCCCACTGCAGTCATGTCTAAATCTGAGTCTCCCAAAGAGCCTGAACAGCTGCTGAAGCTCTTCATTGGAGGTTTGAGCTTTCATTGATGAGAGTCTGAGGAGCCGTTTTGAGCAATGCGGAAACTCTTACAGACTGTGCGGTAATGAGAGATCCTAAAACCAAGTGCTCCAGAGGTTTTGGGTTTGTCACATATGCTGCTGTGGAGGAAGTAGATGCAACCATGAATGCAGGGCCAGACAAGGTCCATGGAGGATTTGTGGAACCAAATAAGACTATCTCAAGAGAAGATTTCTCAAAGACCTGGTACCCACTAAACTGTGAAAAGGATTTTTGTTGGTAGCATTAAAGACGACACTGGATAACATCATCTAAGAGATTATTTTGAGTAGTATGGGAAAATTAAAGTGATTGAGGTCATGACTGACTGAGGCAGTGACAAATAGAGAAGTTTTGCTTTTGTAACATTTGATGACCATGACTCTGTAAACAAGATTGTCATTCAAAAATCCCATACTGTGAATGGCCACAACTGTGAAGTAAGGAAAGCCCTATCTAAGCAAGAGATGACTAGTGCTTCATCCAGCCAAAGAGGTCGAAGTGGTTCTGGAAACTTTAGTGGTGGTTGTGTAGGTGGTTTTGTTGGGAATGACAACTTTGGTCATGGAGGAAACTTCAGTGGGTGAGGTGGCTTTGGTGGCAGTCGAGGTGGTGGTAGATATAGTGGCAGAGGGGATGACTATAATGGATTTGGTAATGATGGTGGTTATGGAGTAGGTGGCCCTGGTTACTCTGGAGGAAGCAGAGGCTATGGAAGTGGTGGACAAGGTAATGAAAACCAGGGCAGTGGCTATGGTGGAAATGGCAGCTATCATAGCTATAACAGCAGGGGAGGCAGAGACAGCTATGGTGGTGGTAGTGGAAGCAACTTTGGAGGTGGCGGAAGCTATAATGATTTTGACAATTACAGCAGTCAATCCTCACATTTTGGAACCGTGAAAGGAGGAAATTTTGGAGGCAGAAGCTCTGGCCCCTGTGGTGATAGAGGCCTGTTCTTTGCCAAACCACGAACCAAGGTGGCTCTGGTGGTTCCAGCAGCAGCAGTAGCTATGGCAGTGGCAGAAGGTTTTAATTACTGCCAGGAAACAAAGCTTAGCAGGAGAGGAGAGCCAGAGAAGTAACAGGGAAGCTATAGGTTACAACAGATTTGTGAACCCAGCCAAGTGTAGTGGTGGCAGGGCCTAGCTGCTACAAAGAAGACATGTTTTAGATAATACTCATGTGTATGGGCAAAAATCCTAAGGACTGTGTTCATGACTAATTGTATATGTGCTGCTGAAGCGAGCACTGTATTTGTGACTAATTGCATAACAGGTTATTTCAGTTTCTGTTCTATGGAAAGTATAAAGTATTCCAACAAAAGGGTTTTAATGTAGATTTTTTTTTTTTTTTGCACCCATGCTGTTGATTGCTAAATGTAATAGTCTGATTTTGACACTGAATAAATGTGTCTTTAAAAAAATATAAAAGACATTGTTGAACATATGGAATCATCATATAGGATCATTCAGCAGGAGAGTCTTTACTCAGAAGAATAATGTGGAATACAAAAAGCATGGGCTTTTAAAAGGAGATGTTGGACCAAAAAGGGAACTGAAACAGAGCCAGGGAAGAAATAAAAAAAGATAGGGATGAGGAAATCCACAGCACTTCAACATCATAGTAACCAACCAGCTAGAGAATTTCAGGAAGAAGGAAGTGACTGACAATGCCAAAATGTGGCAAGGAACCCCAATCAGAGGAATATTAAACAATTGCTACTAAAATTGACATTTGGGAACTTATTAGATGATTTAATGAAAATACCTGAAGTTAGGTTTGTTTGGGTTTTTTCGTTTTTTTTTGTTGTTGTTGTTGTTGTTGTTTGTTTGTTTTGTTTTTGTTTTTAGCAGAAGTCAAATATCAAGAACTGAGGAGAAAACAGTGAGGAATAGAAGTGGTTGAAATGATTCTTTGAAGAGTTTTAAATTGCTTGGACAGGAGAAACATTTTGTATCAACTAGAGGCAATGAAGTGTGGAGGGGGAGTGGAGAATGTGAGCACCTAAGTTTGCTTATAGACGAAAGAGAAGAAGTCATGGAGTAGGCACAGAATAATGAGTCCTAGGGAAAACAGAATAATGAGTCCTAGGGAAAACAGTCCTATGTATCCACTTGTGTTTTTAATACTATTTAAAAACACAAGTGGATACATAGGACTGTTTTTAATACTATTTAAAAACACAAGTGGATACATAGGACTGAATATAGAAAGGAACTCTTGGAAGATCAGAGCAAAAGTGGTAGCCTAGATACTTCGGTATTTTGGGTTCAATTTCTTTTATGTTATAGGGGACAGATTTTGTGTTGAGAGCCAGGAAGCTGACCATTAAAAAGAGTAGTGACGATTCAGGAATGTTTTTGCAATGAATGGGAGGGAATGCCTAAACTGGTGAATTCTGGGATGATTTACTTGTCCTCTACCTGGAGAACAATTAGTTTATTCTAGTGCAATATTTTATCTATTATCTTCTGTCCTTCGCAGCCTCCTAATTTAGTGATATGTTTAGGTGTTCTGTCTTCATTACGCTGTTGGGGTTTTTTTCCTCCCTCACTTATTTTTTTCTTCCTTTATCCTCCCACATCTAATGTTGGTACATTCCACATACAACTGACCCTGAACAACACAAAGGTTAGAGATACTGACCCAGACTCAGTAAAAATTCTGTATATAATGTTTAACTCCCCTCAAACTTAGCTACTAATAGTCTACTGTTGACCTGAAGCCTTACCAAGAACATAGTCAATTAGCACATATTTTGTGTTTCTTATGTATTATGTGCTGTATTTTTAAAATAAAGTAAGCTAGAGAAAAGAAAATGTTATTAAGAAAATTGTAAGAAAGAGAAAATACATTTACAGTACTATATTATTAAAGATCTGCATTAGTGGGCCCATATAATTCAAAACCTCTGTTATTCAAGGGCCTATATAGACTACTGCTAGGATAAGCATTATTATACATATATAAAGTTAGGTATGTATATATAGGAACATAGAAAACATTTGGTAAACATAGGAACATAGGAACAAGTTCCAAAAGTGAAAAATCCTGAAAAAGTGCTCTTATTAGAGGAGGTAGGTTTTTTTTTTTTAATTATAAAGAGTCATGTAGTCAATATTTTTAAAACAACTTATTAAAAAAGTAAACTTTTCTATCTAGTTATACTTTAATATCTTTATTTTCTGTTGAATTTTATTATTTGTGGAGGAAACCTTTTCTTATGTGTCCCCAGATGAATATAGTTTCTCCTGATTTGGATATAGCCTTCCCACTTTTTCTTTTCTCCTCTCCTCTCCTCCCCTCCTCCCTTCTTTCTTCTTCTTCTTTTTTTAACGTTTAGGAGAGTTTAGAATGCATTACATATATAGTTTATTCTTTATGAACGTACTTCTCTTGTCTCCCTCCTAGACTGTTAAATCCTTAAAGGCAAGCACCTGTTAAAAAAAGGTTAGCTAAGTATCACCTTAGGTGACCTTAGAAAATGTTAGTTCCTTAGTTCTCTCCTTTCTTTCCACTGTACATTCCTATAGAGATCTAAACATGGAACCTGTCACACAGAGGTTCTGGTATGTTCCACTTTAATCAAACTGTTAAAGTTGCCTTTCCCTGGAGTGAACTAGAGCTGCTGCTGGCTTGAGGCTACCGGTTCACCCCCTCCCCTCCTCCTCCCCTCCTCCTCTTCCTCTTCTTCCTCCTTCTCCCTCTTCCTCCTCCCTCCTCCTCACTCTTCCTCCTCTTCCTCCTTCTCCTCCTCCTCCTCATTAATTTGGGAGAGAGTCAGTGTGCACAAGCAAGGGGAATGGCAGGCAGAGAGAGGGAAAAGTAGTTTCCCCACTGAGAGGGAGTCCTATGTGGGGGCTCCATCCCAGGACCCTGGTATCATGACCTGAGCTGAAGGCAGACACTTAACTGACTGAGCCACCCAGGCGCCCTACTGCTTGCTTACTTCTTAAAATTATTAATTATTAATCTTTACTGTTCTTTTTCTCTCTCTCTCTCTAATTTTATGTATGATTTGTAGCTAGCTGTAATTTTCTTTGAAAACTTCTAAACCTCTTTGACAACCTTTGGAGTATTCTCTACTTTGAGACTTTTGGTGGGGGGAGAATCCATCTCCCATGAAGCGTGCTAAAATGTAAGATACTCATTTTTGTAGTTCCTTTGCAGCTAGGAAGCAGGCCTCAGATTGAATTTTGGCTAATTTCATACCTAATATTGAGATAGTAATGCAGAGAATCCATTCTGGCTGTGAGAATAATAATAGTAGCAATATCCAGTTTCTAGGGCTGGCCATATTCATTGTTCCAGTAGCAGTGCCTAGTGCCCAATACTATTGGAGAACTGCTAGAGATCAAATTATACTGCTCGGGGTGTCCTCGCTGGACTCATACTGTGTATGGATTGTATTTTGCTGTGCAACCTCTTTGTTCCTGCTCATGTTTTTTAGCCTCATTCTTGAATTTTCCTGGCAATTCAGTGAGCCACACGGTTTTGTTCTGTTTTTAAATAACTTTTCAACCTTAGTTTGGAGTTGGTTTCTTTTACTCATTGCAAAAAACATTGATATGTTAGAGAACAGCATCATTTTTATTTTAGTTTTTGTTTAATATCACTTGTTTTCTTGTGACAATTTGACATAGGTTTGGGATATGACATATCTTATTTGGTACATAGCTAAAGAATTTATTTAATACTACTTTTAGGTAGTAGGAAAATTGTGTTCTAATATGTAATATATTACAAAAGCCTACCGTGGTTTTAAGCACAGATTGTATGAGAGGTATGTATTTCAAATTTTGGTTATTTTTGTACATTTTTAATCTTAACATGTCACTAATAAAAAGCTAGGAAGTTTTTAACACAATTTCGTTGAATTAATTAGAACAAATTATAATTCATTTAAACTATCCTAATTAATTTTTGCTTGTGCTATAGTGTTAAAATACTTTGTGTGCATTTGGTGTGCACTCTTTGCAGAATGAGGAAATATAACCTTATCACCAGTTAACATATCAGTGTCTAACTAAATTTAGCCGAGACTTGTCCTATTATACAAGTTCCCACTTATCCAAGTTGACTCCCATTAGCCACTGTGCCATAATGGCTTGTGGGAAGACTGAACAGAAAATTGAATTAATGCAAGCCATTTCTCAATCATTTCTCATTCTCATAAAATAATTAAAGCTGATGTAAGAGGGCTCATTAAAACGGAAAACATTAGGCTCATTAAAAAGCCATTAAACCATCTCACTTCTCTGATTTATTTTATTGTAACCTTATTTGGCCATTGTTTAAAAGTCACTGCACCTAACATTTCTTTTCTCTTCGGTGAGGAAATGTGATTCAAAATGTACATTCTGGCTATGTGGCCATTTGATTTGAAAATCATCTCATACTACTTTTGTTTAGTTTTTAACTCTTTGAGATTAGCATCGGACTACTTTAGACTGGAAATCAGATAATAATATCTGATTAGAATGGCTTTACATTTCAGTATTTTTTTCAGATATTCATAAACTGCACAAAAGTTCTCTCTCTTTTTTTAAAAAAATATTTATTTATTTGAGAAAGAGTGCAGGTGCATGTGGCGGGGGGGAGCAGAGGGAGAGAATCTCAAACAGACTCCCTACTAAGTGGGGAGCCCAACACAGAGCTCCATCCCATGACCCATGAGATCACAACATGAGCTGAAATCAAGAGCTGGCTGCTTAACTGACTGCATCACCCAGGTGTCCCAAACTGCACAAAAGTTCTTAATCTTTTAACCTTATATTGTTTAACCCTGAAGCTGAATTACTGTTCATATAGCCAAAATGAATGTCCATGGCTCAGTGTATGATAGTTTTATTTATTTATTTATTTTTTTGTTTTGTTTTAAGCAGCAGTAATCTCTGTTGCCAAACCAATGAAAGATCTAATCTGGGAAAAAACATCTCTGAAAAGTTTTAGTTTGTACAGGTTTGCATACTTTAAGTATGATGAAATGAAATGCTAACAGGTTTTCTTTTTTTTCCCTTAATAATATTTCCTTAATATGCCTATGCAAGTATAGATCCAAATAAAACTTATTTGGTTTAAAAAACAGTACAGTACATATTAGAATTCATATAGAAGATAAATACATTATAAGATATTCTTATAATAGAAAAAATAACACTAGCAAAGCAATGGACAAGCACTAAAGCCTTAGTGGCTTCATCCTAAGGTCACATTCTGATGCTGCTTTTAGCAGCCTTTCCCCACCTTATAATAATGCCTTCTGGACCATGATTCAGGAATTTCAGGACTGAGTTCCGCGTCGGGCTCCCTGCTCCCTGGGGAGTCTGCTTCTGCCTCTGACTTTCTCCCTTCTCATGCTCTCTCTCACTCTCTCTCTCTCAAATAAATAAAATCTTAAAAAAAAAAAAAAGTGCCTTCTGGAATGTGGTAGACATGATGATTCACTTGCCATATCCTCCCTCATAGAAGGATTCATTACATCTAAAGACTGATTAAAATAGGTAAATGAAGGCCTAATGTTTTGATGTAATGTGGGACACTAAGAAGGCCCTTTTTCTTTCTTTTCTTTCTTTCCCTCTTTTTTTTTTTTTTTTTTTTTTTTTTGTAATCACCGTAGCTCCCAGAGAGGACAAGTCCAGCCCCAGACTCTCAGTTTAAATTTGTTCCTCTGCCCAATCTTGTTTTCTTCCTTTCCCTCTCTTATGTGCTGTCAATCCCAAAAGCACTATTTAATAAATATCCCATATACTAAACTCTGTCTCAGAGCTGGCTTTCCAGAAAACCCAATCTTCACTGTGAATAATATACTCTCCAGTGTTCTTGAGGCAGATAATTCATTATGCATTGGCCAGAATTAGTCATATGGCACCAGATGAACCACAGGCCGACTGTGTATATGTTGGAACTCTTGTTGACCACTCTCTGTATAATATACTAAAAGTCATTTTGACACAGTGAAAATATTATTAATCATTGTAGTTATTACAGACCATCTTTATGTCCAAGTATTTTGGATTTTTATATGAAATATATCCATTTCCATTGTGATGATTTAAATTATTCCTTATATTTAAAAAATATATATATTTTTATAATCCTTCTGTAGCAATTTTGGTGTATGTATGAAGAAAGATGAAAACTAGGAACTTAACTTTTTAAATTAGTTAATTAATTCTTTTTTGGGGGGTGCTTCATGGGGTCACAGGCTGATTAAATGACATTATACCTACTTGGAATCCTGGTTTGATATTTTGTTAGAGTAACTCCCTCCCATTAGTGAACCAAATTTTGTGTTTGCAGCATAGAAAAATAATTACTACCATCCTAATGATCATAATGTCATATGACATGGGTGTGACTTTTATGAATGTAGTAATGCCAATACTTGTATTTCTACTTACTAATATTATACTGATCCTAGTAGCACTCATACTAATGTTTAAACTTAAAGTATAAATAGTTTAATTTTGGATCTAAATGAATTAAAATGTTTAGTTTGAATAATTAAAGAATGAAATTGCAGTTGAATGGGAAATGTCTGCAAAAATATTGAGTATCATTTGGAAAAGGCTTGCAACATCACAAGTTGATCAACACCAAGGATGATGCAGCTTACCTGAGCTCAGAACAGAATACAAATCAGATATCTAATCACACATTCTAAAGTAGAGATTTTTAAAATAAAGGTGTGAAAATAATCAGTGCACTATCTTTGTATAAATGTACATGGAAATCCTAAATATGATCAGAACTTCAACTGGTAAGCATGTTACAGCACAAGGGAAATCAACTGGATGATGCCTCTTACCTGACTAACGTAACCTTATGAATCCAATTTTACTTGTCACCACAATAGAGACACCAGTTTTTATTCAGATCATCCTCTTCCCAGAACTAGGAAGGAAATACTGTTGAAGCCAGCGGCTCTGTGTCCCATTTCTAGGCTTCCAGTGCTTTCCAGCCACACATTTCTACACATACAAACAACCACACACATATACAGACATACACACTCACTGGTATTCAAACTACTACCCTCTATTTGGGTGTTTTCATAATGTCAAATTAAGTAATCTAACCTTGTTCTGAAAGCCATTTTTCCCTTCAGGCTTTAATTTTTCTCTGAGCCACTCATGTAAGTGTTGCTACATACACCTAAAAGTTATAAGCATTTAAGATCATTTATCTTTTAAGTATGAGAGCAATGATTCAAACCCACACTTTCTGATTACCAAAACTAATCACTTAACAATATTGCCGTTTTAAGCCCCCATTCATCTCATATCCTTAAGAAGGCAAATATATTTCCTTATTTTGAAATTCATGGAAGTATTCCATACTCTGACCTTATTTTCTAAGATTTTGCCCTTTAGAACAGTTTCAGACTTCTAAAAACTTATGAGGATAGTACAGAACTTTCATACTCTGCAGCCATTTTCTCCAATTTTGACATCTTATATTAATATGGTATATTGTTACATTTAATGGATCAATATTGATATATTATTATTAAGCAATTTTTTTTTTCACGTTTCCTTAATTTTTGCCTAATGTCTTATTTCTTTCCAAGAATTCCATACAAAATACCACATTTCCTTTGGTCAGCATATTTTCTTAGACTCCCCTTGGCTGGGACAGCTTCTTAGACTTTCTTTGTTTTTGATCAAGTTGATGCTTTTGAGGAACACTGGTCAGTTATTTTGTAGAATGTTCCTTCATTGGGCTGCTTTTGATGTTATTTTGATGATTAAATCGGGGTTATGAATTTTTAGTGGGATGATCACAGTGGTAAAGTACCATTTTCACATTTTCTATCAAGAATGCATATTACTAACAATTTATTACCATTGGTATTAGCCTTAAATAGCTTGCACATCTGGTTGTGTTTGTCAGGTTTTTCTACTATAAAATTACTCTTTTATCCCCTTTCCATACTTATATACTCTTGAGAAAGAAGTCACTATGAGGAACCAACATTTAGATTTGAATATTTATATTCTGCCTCCTTAAAGTATCTACCTCAATTTTTTCGAATTATTATGAATAAGATATTTATATTTTATAATCATTTATTATATCACTTGAGCCTATACATATTTATTTCATAGTTTGGGTTAAAAGCCCAAACTACTTTATTTATTTTATTTGCATTAGTGTTTCCATCTTGGCCATTGAGAATTCTTTTATTTAGCTCCTGTGTTCTATGACACCATCATCATTGTGGCCTTCCTTTCTTCCTTCCATCATAAGTTACTGCACATTTTCTGCTCTTTCAGCCATTGGCTATAATTGGGCATTGCTTTAAAGATCCCTGGTTTCTTTTGTCAGACAATGAAAGGTATCTGAAATCAAGACTTAGACAGTAGGTAGACTCATGGCTACTGGAGTATCATTGCATCCATGCCCTTTCAGGTGACAGAGTAAGGGGATATATATGTGTGTATGCTAACTATTGTATATACCTATATGTATATATATTTCTCTATAAAATCATCTCTAAGCTAAACATGAGCTACACCTGAGTTGATATGGATGTCTCCAACTCTATTACTACAAGAATCTTTTTGTCCTCCTCCCTTGCTTATTTGTAAATTCCCATTGGAGTAATAAGAAACCTGGCTTGTACCATCTGCCACTTATTTACCTAATTATTTCTTTCTGGTATACATACATAGGAGTATCAGAATTGTAGACCTATACCACCACTAGAAACAACATTATCAATGTGACTACTATATTTATGTCCTTTTTTTAAAACTATATTTTATAGGCTCTTTTTACTTCAAAATTACATGGATCAGCATCATTTCCCCTACTTTCTCAATTGATGTTGTTTCATAAAATTTTAATAGAGTTAGATTTATATACCACCTTTGTGCTACTTTAAGGTTCATGGTTTTTGACTAATATATAACAGGTATATATATTTATATATATATATATATATACATATATATACATATATATATATGTATATATATGTATATATATATATCTCCACCATCTTGGTCTCATACAGAACAGTTTCACTACCTCAAATAAATCCCCTGTACTTCACCTGTTCACTCTTCTCTTGTCCCATCCTCTGTCAACCACTGATCTTTTTTCTGTCTCTTTAGTTTTGTCTTTTCCGTAATGTCATGTATACAGCTGGACTCATACAGTATGCAGCCCTTTCCAACTAGCTTCTTTCACTTGTGAGTGAGCATTCAAAGTTCATACATATCATTTGTGGCTTGATAGCTCACTCTGACAGTCTCTCTCTCTAATTAGCATATGTGAACCATTCACATTTAGAGTGATTCCTGATATATTTGGATTAATTCTTTTTGTAACTGTTTCCTATTCATCATAATTGTCTTTTGTTTCCTGCCTCCCCTTTTATCCTTTCTCAGGTTTTACCTTAGCATTTTTTATGATTCCATTTTATCTCCTATATTTGCATATCAATTAGGTTTCTATTTTTTAAAAATTAGTGATTTCCCTTGAAATAACCCCAAATCCCTCCTTTAATGAACACTATGTTGCTTCACATGTAGTGCAAGTAACTTCTAAAAGGCATGTTCAGTTCTTTCCTTCCATACCTTTTAACCTTGCTGTAATTAATTTCACTTATCTCTACACTCTAATCATATTATTACTTCCAACAAAATATTTTCTTTTTGGATCAACTAAGAATAAGAAAACGAAAACCAAATATTTTCCCAATTATTTCTTCTTTGGTGCTATTTTTATCCAAGTTTTAAAGGTATCATTTTCCTCTTCCTAAGAACTTCTTTAAACATTTCATATAAGGTAGTTGTGTTGTCAATGAATATTTTGATTTTTGTTTGAGAAAGCCTTGTATCTCCTCCACTTTTAAAAGATTACAGAATTCTAGGTTTTTAAATTATTTTCTTTGAATACTTACATATTTCTCACTACTCTTCCTGCTGCATGGTTTATGACAAGAGGTCCACTGTAATTCCTGTCATTTTTCTCTGTAGTTAGATTGTTTTTATCTTTAGCTTCTTCTAAGATTTCATTTTTATCTTTGTTTCTTTGCAGTTTAAATACATATACCTAAGTTTAGATTTTTTGGTCATTATCTTGTTTGGTTCTTTGAGCTTCCTGGATCTGTGATTTGCCATCTATTAATAATTTTGGAAAATTTTCAGTGAGCATTTCTTTAAATATGTCTTATTTTCCATTCCTTCTTCTTCTGTAATCTAATTACATCTAACAGCCTTTAAAATTGTGTTGAGTCTACTTTTTTTAAAAAAAAGTTTTTAAATTCTTGTTTTTTCTCTTTGAATTTCTGTTGTAATGCGTATACTGATCTATATTAAAGCTCACATATTTTTTCATCTACCATGTCCAAATGTCCACTTCTAATGAACCCATCAAAAGCATTCTTAATTTTTGTTGCAATGTTTTTGATTTCTAGCTTTTGATACTTTCTTAGAGTTTTCATATTTCTGCTTATATTAAACTATTAAACATTTGTTTTCACATGCTGTCTTCTTTTTCCATTAGAGCCCTTAATGTAGTAATAATCATCGTTATTTTAACTACTTTTCTGAGAATTCCAACATTCATGTCATATCTGAGTCTGATTCTGATACTTACTTTGTATTTTCAGACATGGTTTTGTTGTTGTTTCCTTTTTTACCTTTTAGCCTAATTCATTAATTTTTGTTGAAAGCCTGACATAATGAATCAGGTAATAGGAACCGAAGTAAATAGGACTTTTGTGTGAGATTTTAAGTTAGTCTGACTATTCTGCCCCAATAATGGGCCCGTGAATAAAGGGGCAAGACTGATATAAAGCGAAGGTGAAGCAGAACTTTATTTCGCACCAAGCATCAAGAATCTAACTGAACCTTTGGGGAGGCACCTCTTACAAGAGAGGACGACCCTTCTCTGTTTCACAGACTAGCTTTTAAGGGCAAAGGCCATGATGAGGTCCGGCCTGGCCATGCACAGATGCCCAGTGTGATTGTAACACACACAGGAAACTCCACAGTGAAGCTAGGTGACCAATTGAATTACAATTTACCCTAGTAGACATTTGAGCCAGACTATTACACCTTGATTAGGATTGGCGCCAAAAAGACTCCCAAAGGACAGGGGGCCCCTACTTCTTGGTAGCTAGGGAGACAGTATGCATCCCCCCACTGATCGGATGTCTCCACCTGGCCTGACCCACCCTTGTATCTGGGCTTTGTTACCTGGAGCTGGTTTCCTGGACTTTGTTTTTAAGTAAATCCCTTGGGGGAAGGGGAGCAGGGACAGTTTAACTTTAATGAAAGCCTCTTGCTAAATAGGTCCTTACACTGACTAGGAGTTGGGCAGTGTTTAACATTTGCTGTAGCTGTAAGTAGTAAATGCTTTAAATTCCTGTATTGTTTTTGATATTTTATTTATTTCTTTGTCTTTTATTTCTTTGTTTTTGGGCTTCCCTAAGAACTCATCCTTACAGTCAGTGTCTTGCTGATCTCTCAACTATAATCCACTGTTATTGATTTGGAGCTCTTTTGTTGTGGTGATAAAGAGTGGAGGAAGGGATGTGTTTTATAATCTTATGATTGAATCTCAGTCTTTTAATGAGCCTGCGTTTCTTGCCTATGTGTGACCTTCACAAGTGTTTTTTATATTTTTCCAGACGTAAGTGAAGGGACAGTGAAAGCTATTATTTGGGAAAATTCCCTTCCCCCAGCTCAGACAACAATCAGTAAATCTTTTCCAGTAAAGATTAAGCCTTGTTATATAAAATGCTCTGAATATATTTCCAAATGGTTACTTTTCCTTTCCATCTGTCAGATCCCAACGGCTTCTTTTTCTTGGCTCTTTAATGTGAGAATCTGTTGGGGTTTTTTGAGGTAAACCCATGAATTTGTGGGGATTCCCTAAAACTGTGGCCCCCTGGACTTTCTTACTTTTAGGGTAATTCAGACTAAAGCTGTAGGAGTTTGTCAGAATAACCATTTAAGTTTATTGCTGTAGCAGGCTTTGCTTCAGGTATGCAGATTTTGGCTGTCACACTCTGAATTCACCTTCCTTTCTAGATTTCAGGGTGATCCTTTTCTCTGTGCCCTCTGTTCTCTAATGGATTCAAGAAAAGTCTTTGATTTCAGTTTGTTCAACTTTTTTCTTGTTGTTCAACTGGAAGTGATGACTTCTAAATCTTTAAATGTCAGAGATGAAAACAGAAGTCTTTTTTATCATCAAGTATTGGTTTAAGGCTACCATATTAGCTTAAATATATAAAGGCCTAACATAATGCTAGACATAGAGTATTCATTAAATATCAATTTTCTTTCCTTTTATTTTCTCCTAATGTAGGAAGGTTCAATTTGTGATGTATTAATGCAGTATACCCTATTCTTTCTCTGTCTCAATCTCTCTCTCTCTCTCTCTCAATTGTTATTACAATAGAGTAATTTTGATTGCTGTATAAGTACCCCAAGCCTTATATTTGAGTATCAGTCATGTTATTATCAGTACCATTAAGAACTATTGCCATAATAAAGTGATTCTAGGCAATGGAAAAATGTCAAAATTAAATTGTAGTAGAAGGAATGCCTTTTTCCAGACTGAATAAACAAAGTCATAAAGCCTAGATTCCTTAAAGTGATATATCCAATTATTCCTTTCATTTGTGAGTAGTTACTGGAGAATTCATAATTTTTTTAATTGAATTTTTTCTTTTGAAGATTTTATTTATTTATTTGACAGAGAGAGATCACAAGTAGGCAGAGAGGCAGGCAGAGAGAGAGAAGAAGAAGCAGGCTCCCTGCTGAGCAGAGTCCAGTGCAGGGCTCAATCCCAGGACGCTGAAATCATGACCTGAGCCAAAGGCAGAGGCTTAACCCACTGAGCCACCAGGCTCCCCGAATTCATAATTCTATTAACAATCTTAATACACAATAGATATTGGTTCTCAAATAATGATCTAAAATGTTCCATGGTAATTAAAAGACAGAACTACTTTAAAATCCTCAGTCCAAAAAAGGTTTCCATGATAGCTATAGAATTAATGCTAGGAAATAGGAAAATTAAGAAAAAAAGTTATAATAGATTTTTATGCTATGTAATAAATAACCTCAAACGTAGTGGACTAAAACAACACAGATTATTATGTCATAGTTTCTGTGGGTCAGGAGTACAGGCATGGCATAACCAGAACTTTGATAAGGCTGCAATCAAAGTGTATACCGTGGTTGGGTTCTGATCTGGTGGATTGACTGAGGAGGGGTTCACTTCCAAGCTCCTTCAAACTGTTGGCAAGATTTACTTCCCTTTAGCTACAGGATTGATAGAAACTTCATTATTCGAAAGAAGCAACAGATAGTGAAAGAGACTAATAATACAAGACTTTTCTAACTTAACATGATCATGAGAATGACATCTTATCACCTTTGCTGCCTTCCATTGGTTAGAAGTCAAAGGTTCCACTCACAGTCAAGGAGAGGGTATTATGCAAATCATGAACAAAAGGATATAGAAATCATTGAGAATCACTTTAATGTTTGTCCACTACAGAATGTTAGTCATACTCAGGTAATATTCAGAAGATGGGAGGTCTAGAAATTGCTGTTGCACTTAGAGAAAAGTCAAATTTTTGTGGAAAAATCCAATCTGTAGTTACCTAATTTTGTTTTCTTTAGTTAGTTACAATTCTTAGGTAAAATTATTGACATTATTGAATATTAAATGAAAGGAAACTGGCTTATAATTCTGTATATTCACATGGTGACAAATAACATGTGGGTAATTATTACATGAGAAAAACAACTTTAGAAAATGAAAATATGTTATACTGTTCATTATTCATAGCCTTCACAAATTAGACATCACATATACTAAAAGGCTTTAGTAAGTCAAACAGATTTGTAAAGTTAAAGTAAATGCATATGTACATTGATTAACAAAAACATTATATTGTAGAAAATTATACAAATAATGTCTTAATAACAACAGTTTACCCAAGATAATATCAAAAATCAATGTGTAGGGGCGCCTGGGTGGCTCAGTGGATTAGGCCGCTGCCTTCGGCTCAGGTCATGATCTCAGGGTCCTGGGATCGAGCCCCGCATCGGGCTCTCTGCTCGGCAGGGAGCCTGCTTCCCCCTCTCTCTCTCTGCTTGCCTCTCTGCCTACTTGTGATCTCTCTCTCTGTCAAATAAATAAAATCTTTAAAAAAAAAAAAAAAAAAAAAAAAAAAATCAATGTGTAACTTAATACTACTGAGGATGTCTGTAACAGCGCCAGTGATCATTCAAGATTCTTGAACCATTGTCTATTACTCCACAGAAATAAACTTCTAGATTCTCTTAAGCTAAATGAATCCCAGAATAAAAAATCAGAGACATGATCCTGCTCTGAATAAACTCAGATCTTAGTCTGCATTTTGAAGAGGAGCTGGATGGAGGGTATGGTTTAATTGACTTATAAAAGTCATTTCTGCTTCTACATTCTGTTTCCAAACCTAAACAAGTACAGATTAATCTCTTCTAAGACAGTGTTCAGGGAATGACATAAATGATCAGGACTTGGTTATAAGGGGTGAAACATACCTTCTTAGGCATGTTCAAAAAGCTCTTGTAAGTTTGGGCAGGAAAAGAGAGTTAAAGGAAAGTAGTCACACTTTAATATAAATAAGACAAAATAAGACAATATGCTTTTGTGGGGAAAAAATCCATAATTTTATTTAACTGACTATGTATTTAAATCTTAAACTCTTAATAAATTCAGAAATAGACAAAGATACTCACAAATGAGGTCAATTTCTATGATATTTAATTCAAAGAGTTCCTTTCTCCCACTTCTACCTATTAATTATATTTTCTATTTTTTTAATCGAGGTATAATTGACATATAACCTATTAGTTTCAGGTGTACAACATGATTCATTATGTGTATACACTGGGAAATCATCACCATAATGAGTTGGTTTCCCCTGTAGCCATGTAAATTTACATAATATACACTATTACTGACTTCAGTTATAACACTGTATTACATCCCCATAACTTACTTATTTCATGACTGGAAGTTTATACCTCTTGAGCCCTTCATCCATTCTGTGTCCCCCAGTCTCCCTCCTTTCTGGCAACCACTGATCATTTCTCTGCCTCTGAGTTTTGTTTTGTTTGTTCTGGTGCTCTCTTTTGCAGATTCTACACATAAATGAAATCATACAGTATTTGTCTTTCCTTCTTTGACTTAATTTCACTTAGCATATTACCCTCATGGACCATATTGTTCCAAATTGCAAGAATTAATTGATTAATTAATTAAGAACAAATAGTATACTATAATATATACCACCTCTTCTTTATCCATTCATCCATCAGTGGTCATTTTCGTTGTTTCCGTATCTTGGCCCTTGTGAGTAATATTGCAGTGAACATAGGAGTGTGTATATCTTTTCAAAATAGAATTTTTTTTTTTTTCAGATGAATACCCAGAAGTGGAACTGCTGAATCATATGGAGCTATATTTTTAATTTTCTTAGGAACCAAGATACTGTTTCTCATAGTAGTTGCACTAGTTTACATTCCCAGCAACAGTGCATGGGTGTTCTCTTTTCTCTACATCCTTAGCAAAACTTGTTACTTCTTGTCTTTTTGGTAATAGCTATTCTGACAGATGTGAGGTGATTTGTCATTATAGTTGTGATTTGCATTTCCCTGATAATTAGTGAAGTTGAATATCTTTTCATGTGTCTGTTGGACATTAGTATGTCTTTTTGGAAAAATGTCTGTTCAGATCCTCTATTTTTAGACTGGTTGGTTTTTGTTTTTGTAGTTGTTTTTCTTGTTGTTGTTATTGGTTGTATGCATTTTTAAAAAATTTTTTGACTATTAACCCCTTCTCACATTTATGGTTTAAACTACTACCTCCTATTCAGTAGGTTGACTATTTATTTTGTTGATGGTTTCCTCACTGTACGGACACTTTTTAGTCTGATGTATATTACCATTTGTTTATTTTTGCTTTTGTTGCCATTGATTTTGGAGTCAGATCCAAATAATACCACCAAAAGTGATGTCAAGGAATTTACCTCTATGTGTTCTTCTAAGAATTTTATGGTTAGAGGTCTTATATTCAAGTCTTTAATCCATTCTAAGTTAATTTTTGTGTATGGTATTAAGATAGTGGTCCAGTTCCATTATTTTATATATGGCTATGCAGTTTTCTCAATACCAATTATTGAAGAGATTGTCCTTTTTCTGTTACTTTGTCATGGATTAAATTATCATATGTATATGGGTTTATTTCTATGCCCACTAATCTTCCACTAATCCATTTGTCTATTTTTATGCTAATACTATACTCTTTTAATTATTATAGCTTTATAATATATTTTGGAATCAGGGATGAGGTATCTCTGGCTGTGTTCTTCTTAAGATTGGTTTGGCTATTAGGGATCTTTTGTAGCTCTATACAAATTTTAGTATTGTTTGTCCTATTTCCTTAAAAAATGGACTTGGAATTTTGATAGAATTGCATTGAACCTATACATTGCTTTGGGTAATATGGACATTTTAATAAGATTAATTTTTCCAGTGCATAGGCATGGAATATCTTTCCATTTATTTGTATCTTCTATTTATTTTATCAATGTTTTGTAGATTTGAGTGTATAGGTCTTTGACGTCTTTTGTTGAATTTATTCCTATATATTTTATTCTTTTTGATGCAATTGTAAAAAGAGTTGTTTTCCTAATTTCTCTTTTTGATAGTTTTGGCTTATTATTTAGTATATAAAAATATGTAACAGATTTATGTATATTTTATATCCTGTAACTTTGCAGAATTTATTTATTCTGATAATGTTTTTGATGAAAACTTTAAGGTTTTCTGTATGTTAAATCATGTTGTTGTCTGCAAATGGTGACAGTTTTACTACTTTCTTTCCAATTTGGATGCCTTTTATGTTTTTTCTTTTCAAATGGCTCCAGCTGGGACTTCCAGTGCTGTGTTGAATAAAAATGGTGAAAGTGTACATCCTTGTCTTATTTCTGATCTTAGAAAGCTTTCAGATTTTCACTATTGAGGATAGTAGCTGTGGGCTGCCATATATGGCCTTTATTATATTGAGGTACATTACCTCTATACCCACTTTGTTGAGCATTATTATCATAAATAGATGTTGATTTTTATCAAATACTTTTTCTGTGTCTATAAAGATGAATAATGAATATATAAATTTTTTTTCCTTATTTTCTTACAGTGGTATATCATGTTGATTGATTTGGAAATGTTAACCATTCTTGCATCCTTGGAATAAGTTTGACTTGATCATGGTATATAGTGCTTTTAATATATTGGTGAATTTGGTTTGCTACTATTTTGTTGAGTATTTGTGCATGTATATTGATTGGGATGTTGGCCAATAATTTTCTTTTTTTTGTGGTGTCTTTGTTTGGTTTTATTATCAGGTAATGTTGGCCTCATAAAATAAATTGGGAAGCATTCCATCCTCTTTTAATTTTTTGGAAGAGTCTGAGAAGGATAGAATTTACCAGTGAAGCTATCTGGTCCTAGACTTTTGTTTGCTGAGAGTTTTTGTTTTGTTTTGTTTTGAGGGGGGGGAGGGTGGGTGGCAGGGAGGCAGATTTGGATTACTGATCTAATCTCCTTGCTAATAATTGACATATTCAGAGTTTCTGTTTCTGTAAGATACAGTTTTGGAAGATTGTCTGTTTCTCAGAATTGATCCATTTCTTCTAGGTTGTCCACTTTGTTGACATGAATTGTTCATAGTAGTTTTCATGATCTTTTGTGTTTCTTTAGTATCAGTTGTGACTTATTTTTAATTTTTGAGTTTGAGACTTATTTTTTTCTTGGTCTATCTAGGTTAACAAGTTTATCAAGTTTGTTAATCTTTTGAAAGAAACAGCTCTTTGTTTTATTGATCTTTTTATCACTATTTAGTCTCTTATTTTCACTTTGATCTTTCTATTAACTTTGGGTTTCATTTGTTTCTTATTTTCTAGTTTCTTTAGGTGTAAACTTAGATTGTTTATTTGAGATTTTTGTGGTTTTTGAGGTAGGTCTGTTTTACTATGTCCCTCCCTCTTTGAATTCCTACTTCCCATTGATTTGAATATCTTGTGTTTTCAATTTCATTTGTCTTAAGGTATTTTTTAAAAATTTTTCTTTTGATATCTTAATTGATCTATTGATTGCTCAGTGGTAATTTTTAATCCTAACATATTTGTAATTTCTTCCAATGTTATTTTCCTGATTAATTTCCAGTTTTTTGTTTGTTTGTTCGTTTTTAACCATTGTGCTCTAAAAAGATGATTGATAGGGTTTCACTTGTCCTAAATTTATTGAGACTTGTGTTGTGGCCTTACGTAATCTATCCTGTGGAATGTTCCATGTGCACTTAAGAACAAGGTATATTCTGCTATTTTGGATGAAATGTTCTACATAAGTGTGTTAAATCCATCTGGTCTAATGTGTTGTTTGGTGTTTCCTGGGGCTTCTGGGTGGCTCAGTTGGTTAAACATCCAACTCTTGGTTTCAGCTCAGTGCTTTTAGCACTTTGAATACATCATTGCCATTTTTGTTGTTGTTGTTCTGCAGAATTTCTGCTGAAAAATTTGCTGTTAGTCTTATGGAGTTTCTCTTTTACATAAGTTGTGTTGCTCTGGTTGCTGTTAGGAGTTTCTATTTATTTTTAGCTTTTGACATTTCACTTAAAATGTGCCTTCCTGTGGATTTCTTTGGGATCATCTTTTTTGGAATTTTCTGGGTTTCCTGGATCTGGATGTTTTTTCTTCCCCAAGTTAGGGCAGATTGGTGCCATTATTACTATTATTATTATTTTAAAGATTTTATTTATTCATTTGACAGACAGAGATTATAAGTAAGCAGAGAGGCAGTTAGAGAGAGAGAGGAGGAAGAAGGCTCCCTGCCAAGCAGAGAGCCTGACGTGGGGCCCAATATAGGACCCCAGGATCATGACCCGAGCCAAAAGCAGAGGCCTTCAACCCACTGAGCCACCCAGGCACCCTGGTGCCATTATTTTTTAAAGTAAATTTGCTGTCTGTTTTCATCTCTCTTCTCTTTCTGGGATTTCTACTATGTGAATATTTTTTCACTTGATGCTGTCCCATAGGTCCATTAAACTATTCTTCACTTTAATTTTTTTTTTCTTTTTGTTTCTCTATTGGTTGAGTTCCACTGCTCTGTCTTGTATATCACTGATTTTTTTCTTCTACTTCATCTAGTATACTGCTGAACACCTGTAGTGTTTTTTGTTTTGTTTTGTTTTTCAGTTTAGTAAATATATTCTTTAGCTCTTTGACTTTTGTTTGTACTTTTTATATATTTTCTTTGTTGAAGTTCTTTCTGTGTTTATATATATTTCCTCTGAGATCAGTGAATATCTTACTGACCATCAGTTTGAACTCTTTATCAAATAAATTACTTATTTTTCTTTCATGAATTTTTTAAAAGATTTTATTTATTTATTTGACAGAGAGAGACACAGCAGGGGAGAGAACACAAACAAGAGGAATGGGAGAGGGAGAACCAGGCTTCCTACTGAGCAGGGGGCCCAATGCAGGGCTCTATCTCAGGACGCTGAGGTCGTGACCTGAGCCAAAGGCAGACATTTAATGACTGAGCCAACCAGGCGCCCCTATTTCATGAAAATTTTAATCTGGGGCTTTATATGGCCCTTTACTTCGGAACATATTCTTCTCTTTTCTCATTTTGCCTTTTTTTTTTTTTTTTAAATATTAGGGAAAACAACTACCAGTGTAGAAGAACAGCTTTGTGTAGATCAAACTTATTGTTCAATCTTACCTTTGTTCTTACTTGTCTCTCACACCTTTGTGATTCTCTAAGCAACCAGATTTATTCTTGATAGATCCCAGTTGTGAGGGTGTGTCAAGACCTTTGAATGTTCCAAAGTGAGGGGTCTCATTCAGCTCCAGTTTGAGCTGACTGGAAATCAGACCTTCAGGTAGTGGCTTTTAAAGTATATAAATATATACAGTCCTGTGGGACCACACAATTCTAAGCTCCACTGACCTCATCTCCAGCCAATCTAGAGGTATCCCCTGGGTGACAGTTGTAAAATCAATGCTGTATGCGTATATAGATCTCTTAGTGTTCCTCCTATATATGTATATATGAATATAAATGTATTGATTAATTAACTAACTTCATTCCTTTCTGGAAGATACTGGTAAGCTGTAGTACTGCCAAAGGAAAGTGAAAAGGTGGCTTTTTCCAGCCCACATTCCCTGACATCACCTTCATAGTCTCTAGCTGGGTTCTCAACCTAAAGCATGTCCCTTAGGTTAGAAGTTCCAGGACAAATAATGAGGTTGTTTTGTTTTGTACCCCCCGCCCTCCCTGTAAAAAGACTTGAATTTACTTCTGTTGGTTGTCAGTGCAGTTCCCTGGATATGGTAGCCTGCCCAAAACTCTCTCTTTGGTTGTTTCACTTATCAGGCCCAGAAACACAAGATCTTTTTGCCACCAGGGCCAGTATTTCAAGGAGGAATCTATGTGGACTGTGTCAGCTTGGGTAGGATCATGGGGAATGCAGGGACTGGACATGCTACCTACCTGCTTTAGTGGGGTGGGCTGTTGGAGAGTGCCAAGCCAAGGTGTGTCTATCACCTGGATTGGGTGAAGAAGGCCTTCAGGAGAGCGTCTGTCTGTGCGGTATATCAGGTGTGGCCAAGGGGGGTGCACAGGGGAAGGATATACCAGCTCACCAGGTTTAGTAAGGATGGGCCACAGGAAAGCAGTGGCATGAGATAAATATTGCTACCAGGGTAGAGGGAAAATACAAAAGTTGTGCCTACCAGCACTGGTGCCTACAAGGAAGGACAGTGCACAAATGATGCCCATCACCACCTCTATACCTGGATAGAGTTCCAATAGGCCACTTCCTCTTTGGCAAAAACTTTAAGATTAACCAATGAATCTTCTTCCCATATGTTCTAGGTGCTTTAATATCTGCTGTTTTTTTGCTGGGTCCTGGGATGAGTGAAACTGTGTGTGAGACTTTTTACATGTGTAGTCTCCGTTTCATATAGTCATTTGGGTCTCCTGGACATAAGCCCTGTTGGTTTTTTAAAACCTGGTGTTTAAGGAGCTCTCTAGTGTGGGTTTGAGTGTTTAGGTGCTTAATGTGAGGTTCAAACTCCTCACTCATCAAGGACACACTCTATATTTGTGAGATTACTCCCACTTGTGGGTCACCATGCTGTGGGTGGGTTTTTCACCAAACTTCATCTCTCCCACTCCTACCCATCTCATTGTGGATTTTTTATTCTGTGTTATGGAGGAGTTGTTCACTTGTTTAACGGTCTTTTTCAGAGAGAATTGTTCATATGTAGCTGTATATTTGGTGTGTACATGGGAGGAAGTGAGTTTAAGGTTTTCCTGTGCTGCCCTTTTGAATCACTTCCTGCTCTAACTACTTTTCAAGAAAGAATTTCTCCTTCTGTTTATTATCATTGAATAATGATTATTTTATTTTTAGAAGTGCAGTTCAGAAAGCAAAACAAGTTAAAAATTTGTTCCAGGGCCTAAGTTGGGTTTTTTTTTGTTGTTTGTTTGTTTGTTTGTTTTTAGACTGTTGGTAGTGGGTATTTATTTAGAGAGAATCATGGATATCTGTACCAAAGCAAAAACTCCTTTTCTTCTTCTTCTTCTTCTTTTTTTTTAAGATTTTATTTATTCATGAGAGAGAGAGAGAGGCAGAGGGAGAAGCAGGCTCCCCAAAGAGCAGGGAACCTGATATGGGGCTTAAACCCAGGTCCCTGAGATCATGACCTGAGCCGAAAGCAGATACTTAACAATCTGAGCCACCCAGATGCCCCAAAGCAAAGTTTTCTTAACGTGGACTCATTCACAGTCAATATTGGAGATTTTTAAAATATAGAATGAGCATGATTTTGCCTCCAAAGCAGGTTGGTTTAAAATCTTGGCTGTTATTGACAGTGCAAGTCATGGACAAGTTCTCTTTTTCATACTGTATCCTCATTTTTTAATTGGATGTTACTATTCCAATGTAAGAGACTAACTGTAAAAATTAAACGAGTTAACTTAAATAAATAAACTACCTAGAATGGTTTTGGCACTCAAGAATGAATATCACATGACTGATATTATTTTAGTGGAAACATATATGATTATGAAAAGTTTCATTCTGTAGTTGAAAATGATATTAATCCATATAGTAAACTAGTTCCACCTTTATCTGCCTCAGTGGAATGGAGAAACTCACATCAATCTCCTCATGAAATGTGGAGTATGGTTTTAAGGAAAGAATTCAAGGGTGTAGAAAAATTTCTGTTTTTCTTCTATGTGCATCATTGGTGATACAGTTTAAATGGTGTGCTGTCACAATATTTTAAAACTATGGAGCTGAGAGACTATTTACTTTTTCACCACCATTCAAAAGATGAAAAAGAATGAGTAAATTCATCATTCATTTTAAAAATATTGAGTACCCAGTGAAAATGGTAGGGATACATTGGAGGCAAATGAATGACTAAATGAGTGAATACTAAACAAATGGATAAACAAATGACTCTACTTTGACTCTCAAATAGTTTATACTTGAGTATGATAGATAAATATTAATTGAATCATTCTACAAATAACTACTCCAGGGAAGTTGTGATATTTTTCATGGTTGTGGGGTTCAAGGACTAAAATCTACTTTAAGGCAATGCCCAGAAACAGTTTATTGCATAGTGTATATACTCTCAATTTTGTTTTTTTTTTTTAAAGTTTCACACTTTTCCCAATCAAATGTTTTCAAATTTTCTAGCTTAAATATATCATGCTAATCAAATGATGTCAGTAATATTTATCATATTTACTTGATTTTTCTCACATGATGAATTGTGTAACCTAAAATCTTTCAATATAATTATTGGTGCATTTGCAATTAAATCACTGTAGTATTCCAGATGATATTTTTTACAACTTTAGTGTTCAGTAAAGCTTGTGTGAACATATAAATTTGTTTAATTTTTGGTGTATATCATTTGTTTACCAGATACATAAAAATTAATGGCTCTTGTACTGACATAAATCAAAAGTTAAATAGTACATTCAGTCTTAAATATACTTTATTAAGTTAATAGTGAAATAATCTGGCTATTTTTAATATATTCTTAAAATGGTCTAGGAAAAAAATATATGGTACCTATAATAACAACAACTCTTATTTATTCAGCAGTGTTTTTTGTTTTGTTTTGTTTTTAATGCATACAGCCCTGGTTTAGCATTTCACATTTATTAGCTCATCTGGTCTCAACCTCAGCATTTGAAGTATATATTATTATTACTTTCATTTCAATTATAAACAAAATGAAGCAGAGAGAACATGAATAACTTGGCTCAGATCACATTTTTTTTTAAGATTATTTATTTATTTATTTGACAGAGAGAGAGATCACAAGTAGGCAGAGAGGCAGGCAGAGAGAGAGAGGAGGAAGCAGGCTCCCTGCTGAGCAGAGAGCCCAATGTGGGGCTCGATCCCAGGACCCTGAGATCACGACCTGAGCGAAGGCAGAGGCTTAACCCACTGAGCCACCCAGGCGCCCTCATATCACATTTCTAATCAGAATGCTACATAAAAGATCTGATAGGTGACAAATCTATTATGTAGACAATATGAGTTACAGACATTCAGAAGCAGAGAGTCATGGGGGTGGGAAGATGAAGAACATTTTCACTGGGTCTTTGCTCTTGAGTCATGGCATGTAAAGCCTGGAATTCAGATGAGGTCATTTGTGCTGTTGAGCTATGATTAAAATGACATGTTAAATATTGCTGGAATGGTAGTTCAGTTTCAAGGGATTTTAAAAATCATGGAAGAAAAAAATGCAAAGAACTTGTTTTTCCTTACTGTGTGTAAAGGATATCTGCAGTTTCCTCCTATCTCATTTTATAAAGGAACTTCTCCTGTGTAGGATACTGTTTGAAACTACAAAAGCATCTCCTGGATTGGCAACCTGTACTTGGGCCTAGGACAGTATGGTTCAGTACTCTTTCACGCCAATGGGAAGAATCAGATTGCCTGTTATATTGATTTATAATGGTACTCTCAGTGCTGGTATCTGCCATCTACATGGGGACTAAAAATGAAATGAAGATACATATATATGCTCCATTAAAGTTGTAGAGTAAACCAGAGCTCTTATTTATCATAAGTTGTTACAGACAGTTTTATAGATTTCATCTCTGAGTATACCTACAAGATAGTAAGTGACCAATCCTTTTCACCCATTCCCATATCAAGAAGCTACAGATAAAGTGTATTACAAAAGCAAAGAGTAAATATTGGAAAGATGAGAGCAATAATTTGAATTGATATTGTTAGTTTTGTGGTGCATTCATTCTAAATTATTCTGGCTTTACCAAGTTCTTGATACTGAAACAAACAAATGAAAACAAACAAAAAAACACTTACTGTTCTTCATTGATTTCGAATAACTCAATCACATCCACTTAAACTCATGTGTTGCTTTAGCTAGACAAACTTAATGTTGAGTGTCTTGTCAAAAATAAATTCTGAGCAAATCCGTAATCATCTTATCATTTTCTGTTTTCATAGTACTTTACATTTTAAGCCATTTCTTATCATTTTACTGCAGGGCAGAAAAAAACTGACACACTTCTTTAGATGAAAGCAGACTTCCTCTTCTATATGGTGGTCATGCAGAAGCCAAAGCATCTGTGTTATAATTCATCATCTTCATAATATTTCTGAGGTTTCTATTTTCTTTCTTTTTTTTTTTATTCAGTATATTTTTAGTGTGCTTCCTTGGTTTCTTGTGCTTCATATAACTGGAAAGTTGCTTTTATTTTTCATAGAAATGTGAATCATAAAAGGATAGTTTTGAAAACTTTGCATAATGGAAGCTGATAGTTAAATACCTAATAATAATTAATAATTCTGTATCTCAAAGAAATGAAAAAGGACTTCACGCACATACTTCCAAGTGAATTATCTTCTCTGTCGAGAGCTTTTTAAATAGATGGTAACTTTGAATTCCTATTGGGTAGAGAGAAATAAAACCATCAAATGAAATATCAATGTAGAAGTCATAGTATAAATAACAACAACACAACAGCACTAACAAAGCAACAACAACATCAATAAAGCATCAGTAGTTTGAGTGGAATTGTGAAATACCTGTTTATTATTTAAATATATACAAAAAATTTTATTTTAAAAAGTTCTTATATTTTTCCTGACATTCTTTCTTTGGAAAATGAAAATTATTATCCCGAGGAGATTTAGAAGACTATAGTATTTGAAAACAGTAATTCAAAACATCTCTAACATAAGGAAATATAAGAAAAAGCTAAAGTAATGAACATTTCTTTTTAGCCTCTGAGAGTTGGTAACTGAAATTGGGGCACTGTGGGGGCACTATCAGGACTTTTAGAAAGTTAAAGGAAGACATGAAAATGTAAGATGGTCATAAGATACAGCACAGCTACACTAACTAAAAACTAAGGTTAATTATTTATGCCTTTTTGTACTTTAACATAAAGCTTGATTTACAACATGAGATCTATTTGATTGCTCTATAATAAATTATAGTAATATAGTAAATATATATAGTAATATATATATTTATATATACTAAGTCAACAATCTGGTCATGTCTTTGACATATAAATATGATAAACTTTTCAGGGAAGAAAAACTTAGTAATTTCTTTAGTAAAAGAAAACTTACTCTATCTTCTTTTATTTAAAGGAAAAATAGGAAGTTCTTCATTTTTTTTTTTTTTAATCAATGTTTTGTTGTGGAATATTTCATAAAATGACCTTGCATAGTCATTTGAAACCTATAAATTCAGACTGCTGTTGTTCCTTTTATTTATACCACAGGAAGGGTGCATGTACTTTTTGGTAGATTAGTAATTTGAATAATGAGACAAATAAAGGGAAATACAAGAAATTAATACCTAGTGGATGATTTTAATTTGTTGGTAACAGCTTTTAGTAGTAAAGAGAAAATAGGATGATATTCTTTTTGTACAATGACTAATATTCATGTAAATATTACTATGTTATTATATTTCTTTAAAGTATGTTTTTTTTTTTTTTTAATTTAAAGATTTTATTTACTTATTTGACAGAGAGAGATCACAAGCAAGCGGAGAGGCAGGCAGAGAGAGAGGAAGGGAAACAGGCTCCCCGCCGAGCAGAGAGCCTGGATGCGGGACTCGATCTCAGGACCCTGAGATCACGACCCAAGCCGAAGGCAGCTGCTTAACCCACTGAGCCACCCAGATGCCCCTAAAGTATGTTTTAATAGGCATTTTAAAGTCGGATATAAATGGTTTACTTGATGCTTTTTAAAAAAGAAGATAAACTCTTAGACCCTGCAAAATAAACTGAGTACATTAAAATATTTCTTCTTTCCCTAACCTGTATTGAAGTGATAAAGGAAGAGATTTAGGATCATAAAAGGAATAGTAATAAAGCTGAAGACCTAATTTACTTCCCAGTTTTATTTCAACTTAGTTCTTCATTGCTATAAGGCACAAAAGTTATTGAATTTTACTACATTCACCTCACGCTGGTTTCCTATCAAACAGAATATCAGTAGAACACCTCTGCTGAGCTCCCTACATGAAATTGTCCTTTTGTACGTCTCATAATCGGCTGCGATGTGGCCAAGCATCTGGCGGTGACAAGCAGACGTCTTTGATTTATTGGCTAATATCACCACTTGTTAGTGGATGGTTGAGCAGGAGACTAAAAGAGCATAAAATCAGAGAGAATAAATTATGAAGGCACCGAACTGTGCCATTATAAACCCTTCCTTGTCACAGCTGTGACATCTCATAGGAAATGGAGGATGACAGCAGCGTTCATTCTTCAAAGGGCCAATACCTTCTACTTGTGATCCTGACCATAAATAAATAAATAAAGCAAACAAACCACATAAGCAAGTCAGAACTCAAATAAGAAATGCCTTCCTCTCAATAGAGCACTTGGGTTCCAGTTTTCTTTTACTTCTGAAAGTAGTACAGAACAAAATCAACTTCTATTAGAAGTACACACTAGGAGAGCTCCAGGATATTAAATACATCTGTAGTGTACAGTAGAACCTAAAAAACTCAGGAGGTTGACTTACCCCACATTTCTTTTCCCTTTAGTCTCCCTGAGAAGCTTACTCTTATTTAAATTGGTTACACAAATAGTGTTTTAATAAGTCAGTTTGGCCAATCCACACATACTACAAATCTCAGCCTAGCAAACGACTTAAGTTTACCTACCTTCAGGTAATATAGCTGTAAAACTGTTCCAGAATAATTTAAAAGTTGAATTGGCCTTTTAAGTATAATTTTTTAAATTAATCAAAATACATCTGAGATTAAAAATTTGTTAAAAATGCATAGTAGTAATAAAATTACTATGCACTAGTGGAGAGAAGCTACATCTTGGAACTTAGAGTCATTTTCTGGATTTTCAACCTCTAATACATTACCATATTTAAAAATCTAATCAAGTTTCTTTGAAATATAACATTTACTTTTTCTGTATTAAGATTTTAATCTTATGAATTCTGAATTTATGATTAAATCAAAGAAAAGGCAAAGTAAATGAGTATATCCTTCACTTTCACAGACACTATCCCAGCTGCATACTTTCATTAATTCATTATAAGAGTCATGAAAGAATAACTTTTCAGTTCAGACTTATGCATATCATTCATAAGAAAATGACTATGGAAAGCTGTTGTAAGGTGAGGCTTAGCATTGTCAAATAATGTATCCAGAGAACTCTAAGAAAAAATAGATTTTATGTTAAATGTTTTATTACCAATAATAATAATAATAAATACATAAAGAGGGCAGGGAAAATGTTTGGAGGTGATGGCTGTTTTTATGTCATAGATTATGGTGATGGTTTCACGAGTGTATACTTATCTCTATATTCATCAAGTTGTATTCATGCATATAGAAATTTTATATGTCAATCATACCTCAATAAAGTGGTTTTAAAAGTCAGTGTTGATAGGTAAATAATGCATCAGAAGACTAGTGAGAGATACAGCTAAAGAGAGAAGTTGAGGCCATATTATCAAAGGATTTGTCTGCCATGAAGTATATTAAATCATTTACTAATTTATAGTCTACCTTATTTTAGAAAGGGTTTTTTACTAATTACAAAGACATAAACTATAGCAAAATGCAATAAATCAAAAATAGGTTTAAAAAATAAAAATAAATATACATTTTAAAATGAACTCAAGAATAAAGCAGATACTTAAATATAAACCATAAACTACTTCAGAATTGTGAGGATGGATCATAATCTTTGCTCAAAGCTTTAAAAAAAATTTTTTTAAAGGTTTTATTTATTGCCAAAGAGAGAGAGAGCTCAAGCCGTGGGGAGTGGCAAGCAGAGGGAGAAGCAGGCTCCTTGTTGAACAAGGATCCTAATGTGGGACTCAATGCCAGGATCCTGGGGTCATGGCCTGAGCTGAAGACACATGCTTAACTAACTAAGCCATCCAGGTGTCCCCTTGCTCAAAGCTTTTTATCAACTATCATAGAAAGAGAAATTAAATCAATTACAGTAAGACAACCTAAATATTGCAGTAGGAAAAAAGAATGACATTTGTGGGACAAATTTTTTATTAAGTTTATATATTCTTATTATATTACAATAAAGTATTGAATTGAGACCAAGCAGTTCCATGGGGGTAGGGTGTAGTAGGTAACTAAAATATTGACTAGATATGTGGAATAGATGATTGCCTTGTATAGGAATTCCCATTTCTTTGAACGGAGCCAAAGTTTAATTTCAAGTAAGTCCAAGACTTTCAAATTATTTCCAAATTTGTTTAAAAAGAAAAAACATTTCTACCTATTTTTAGAATTTATTTTCTACATTTATGCAATCACATGGATGGGTTTTTATTCAAGTTGAAGGGTACATTCAATACATAATGCCACAATATAGTAATGTGTATACAGTCAGGTGGCATACAAAAAACTCACTTTGATGCATACTAATGGATTCTTCTAAAAATGGTCATCTTACATAGAAGCTGAAACTGAGATTAAGTTAGAGTCCTTTGTAACCTCTGATGAAGAGCGAAGTGTCCATTAAAATCCTGCCATTAAAAATGCCAACAAATTCACCTGAATCAAAAGGTGATGGACTTTATAGATAATTCTGGGCTATAAGCAACTCTCCAGATAGTTTCAAAAGTGATGTTTAGGATTATATTTCCGGTTCCTAGTGATCATCTTCTGTCTTTTTAAGAGTTTGATTAATTATTGGCTTTGTGGGTGTAATTTTAGCTGTAGCTTAAATCTTATTTTGGAGCAAAATCTTAAATTGTATCTGTAGAGATATATATATATATACATACATATACACACACACACGTGATATATGTGATTATTACCAGATTATAAACAACAATTTTATGCATTTATTTGATTTCCAGTAAAGCAGCTAATTTAAAGAATTATGCATTTACATATAAACATGCACATAAACCTGCATGTTTGAAACATCTAAATGAATAAATTGCAAATTTTATATTTTTACATAATTGGTACATAATATGTATTTACATATAATAGTACTTTTGGAGTATATACTATACTTTGACCATACATACTTGAGTGATAAGTGGTCTATACACATTATTTTATTTAGTCTTCTCAAAGTATCTGAAAAATAGGATCATTATTCTAGTAGTTAGAAGTATGAAATATCCTGGAGGAACTCAGATTCAAAATTAGAATTGAGAGTCCATTTTTAAGTAGATTTTTCTTTTCTCAATAATAAACTGAATGATGAAGGATGCTAAAGGCCTAAAATATTATTATTCTATAATCTAACTTTAAAAGGAGGGATTACATGACACAGTTACAAAATTTTGTATCTTGAATTTAGTTAAGACTCGCTGCCAGAATTTCTGGTTATTACTGTTACTTGTTTTCAAGATACTGACCTTTTTCCTTAAACATTTTTTTTGGTTTCTCAGGTGTATGAAAAATGCGTATGAATATTTTCTGTTTTGGGTGTTAGCTAATCTTTAATAAAATGTATGGATGTTTAGTTCCTTAATGTGAAGAAGAACAATCTTATCTATTAATGGATCTGAACAATCCAAAAGACATTCTTAACATTTTCACATGTAATGAGAGTGTCAAAAATATAATTTCAAATAAAATGATTCTTTGCATTAAAGAAAGCAGCAATAATGATGTGGACAACTTTTCTATCAGGCTTCATTTCTTTGGTTTGAGGTAATGCTGCAATTAAAACATTACCACGGCGAATTCTCAATGGCTCAGCACTAGACACTTCTTACACACTTGAGTGAGTACAAGTGTAGCCATGTGCAGCCACGTGTGGTAAATCTGTCAGAACTAACAGAAGGGGCTCTGATAAGAGTCCTCCATCAGTAAGCCTACTTGATAGCTCAGGGTCTTTGAATTGTTATCATAACCAGCACCTAATAGTGAGACCAGTATTAAGGTCTACTCATATTTCCTCAGTGTGTTTCTGAACTTTTCATAGGTTTTTCCTGTCTTGGTTATTTAAGATCATGTTGTAGTTTAGACTTAACAATAGCCATTGTCAGAACTTAAGTACCTTTTTCCCCCTTAATGAGAGGGAGAAATTTGGCATATGAAGGAGGGTAGAACAAATTATTTTCTCAATACAACAGCATTTTTTTTTCTTGCAGATTAAAAACAATAGAAAGTATCTTCCATTCATATTCAGTAACCATAACACATAAGCTCCTATTTTAGAAGAGTTACAAATTCCTGATCTTCAGTCTCTACTTGAATTAGTCTACTAATTTCAGTATAACCTAGTTTTTCTGCTCCAGCCAGACTGGCCTAACACTATACCTTAATTTTATTCTTGATTGACAGTAATTCTGGTCTGTTTAGACAGTTCAGCTCTTCTCTCCACACTATATCCTTATCAATGGATATTTCCTGGCCCATGACTTTAATCTGATCCATTATTAGTGTACCATTGAGAACTGATTATTGGAAGTTACTAATTCATAACTTTTACTCATGGCCTAGCATCTTGGACTTTTTTTCTGAAATTTTGTGTAAAGATAGCATATCCTTTCTTGCTAGTTTCATGATTTTGAAAAATTAACATATATTCAAATTAAATTTGCACATTATAGAGATTATTTTTAATGGTCATTCAATATGTCCATAGTTTATACCAAAAATAGGTCTTTAATCCGATTGTACAGCTCCATGCTATCAAATTTTAAAATCTCTATGTATATGTGTGTTTGTGTCTGTGTATGTCTTTGACTGAATTTATCACCATTTCTCTTTTAGTTGTTTTGCCACATGAGTAATTATGTCAGGAGTTACAAAGGCAGAAGCTATCAGGGATCAGAAAGGTAAAGTAAATGAATAAAAGCAGGAGAAGTCTTGGAAAAACCACAGGGCAGCCTCAAAATTAAGTCATAACAGATTCAAAGCTACAGTGTTAGAATGTAATAGGGAGTGTTGAACAATGTGGAGTATTGAAGAACGCATGACCTTCTCATGTGGTCCAGTGTTACTCAACTCTTACCATGTGTAGCCCTGTAATGATGGATGCTTAGATTAGCCAGATCTTCTGATGTTACTTACAGAGAATTTGGAGATATGAATCTGAAATTTCAGGGTTTTTTTTCTGTATTAGAAAATAATTCACAGCAAGAACAAATGTAAGCATTGGTTGCTGTATAATTGTGTATTTTTGTTGATTATGGTGATATGTCAATGTGTATTAAATTGAACACTTTAAATGTGGGTGGCTTATTGTATGTTATTTATACCTCAATAAGTCTGTTAAAAAAACAACAGTAGTATCTCACTTTTTAAATGAATCCAAGACAAGATAAATACCACAGCATTAATTTAATTATGTAATAATATTTAATTAATTCTTTAAATAATTAATTATTCTAATTTTTTAATATCACACAATTTTTTTAATTGTGTAAATTTTTAAAATTTGTTTTTAAATGTGAAAATTTACATTCACTGATATGCATAGACTTTAGCTGTCCAGTTTGATGAGTTTTGACAAACGTATACACCAATGTAATGAACACCCCAATCAAGATAAAGAATGTATAAATCAATTTTAAAAGTTTCCTTATACTTTCCTGTCAAACGCAACCCACCACAGGCAGGCAATGGTTTGATTTCTATCAACTCAGATTAGTTTTGCCTATGATAGTGTATTGTATAAATGGGTTCATTGATTTTTTTATATCATACTTTTTCACTTGATAATGTTTTTGAGATCTATCAAGGCTGTTACGTACATGAGTGGTTCATTCATTTTTCTTGCTGAGTGTAGGGCTCTGTCATTTGTTCATGTATTTAGTTGTTGATGACCACCTGGGCTGTTTCCAGTTTTTGGCTATTATGAATAAAGCTACTATGAGCATTCTTATACAAACAAAACAAAACACATATGAAAAATAAAAAAAAATATGTTCGAACCTGGATGATATCTGCATATAATGATCATAGAGTTCATGAGTATTTTTTAATACTATATGTGCTCTTTCAGTCTAAAATGAATACAATGAAAATTTGACTAGACAGTGAGGAGAAAGATTTGGGGGGGTAGAACTACTATATTACAGTTTTAAATCTATCATTTGTAAGTTGTCTAACATTGCGTAAGTCAACTGATCTTTCCAGACTTAAAGTTTTGTTGTTGTGGTTACTGTAGTAGTGCTGGATTAGGTTGGTTGGTTGATAAAATTAGTATATTACACAAGATGGATTATAGGATCTTTCAAAAGAGTGAAATGTTAAAACTTTAGGTGAAATGATGAGAACATTGTTTGGAAGACTGTGATCTTCATAATTTACTTACTGTTTATGAAATGTTTTAGATTGAGGGGCTTGAATTAAAACTTCCAGAGCTCTAGTATTGTGGCTTTATTAATTTAATAGGAATAAATTGGGATGTTATATCACTTTGGAGTCATAATCAAAAACAAGTTTCACAGCTGAAATTGGCAATAACATAATTTCACTTGTGTTTTCACAATGCATAGTGTTATTTGGTTTTCCTCTTTAAAATGTGGTATGGGCAATGCATAGTAGATGGAGTGTCTCCAGTTTTAATCACTTCACTTTTCATTTGAAAAGTAATTCATCATGAGAAGTCAGTGGGGTATAGAGAGCACTAATTGCAGCAAAATATCAAGGACAGTTTTCCTCTGTCTTAATTAAACATTAATGAGTAAACTTATTTGCAAATGCATGCTGCAGGGATGGACTTGTCTATCTAGGTTTGGTAAATACTGACACTAGGTGTCAAAATAAAGCACATTAATTGATTTATACAGGAATAGTTTAAGAAGATTGCACCTGGCTTGACATTTTTCTAAGTTTTTATAGAGTAGTTTCTGATAAATTATTTATAAAGAAACTTTTCTTGACCTATCCTAATTACAGGAGTGATTGTTTCTAAACTAATCAATTTTGTATAAATTTGACTTATCAACTTAAGGAATTCTATAGTAGATGATAAGGAATCTAGTTTCTTCATGTTTTCGTAAGGAATATGTGGGCAAGTCACTTTTTCCTTGATTATTAAAAATATTTTTTACGATTTTAGGTATTTTAGTTGTTTTTAGTTAATGGTTTTTATGAATGTATCTAAGTTTTTTTTAAAGTAACATTATTTTAAATACTGTATTTTAGCTATGATCCAAAAATATTAAACAAAATTAAAAGCCCAAGGAGTGCATTTAACTTAAGCTTCAAATCTTAAAATAATGTTTTAAGTAACCTTACTTAAGTACCTTAAGTTACCTTACTTAAAGTACCTTAAGTATCTTAAGTTACCTTTGATACTTTATAGTGTATATGTAAGTCTGTACACTAAAAAATGGCATAAAATAAAGCTTTTTGCAGGTGCCTGGGTGGCTCAGTCAGTTAAGCCTCTGCCTTGGGCTCAAGTCATGAGGTCCTGGGATCAAACCCTGCAACTGGTTCTCTGCTCAGCAGGGAGCCTGCTTCTCCCTCTCCTTCTGCTTCTTTCCCTCCTTCTGCTTCTCCCCCTGATTGTGCCCCCCCCCCGTCAAATTAATAAGTAACATCTTTCTAAAAAATAAAGCTTTTTGGCTTTTATATTAAGTTCTTCTGTGGATATCAAAAGAATTTCCCAAACTAATCTTTAGTTAGTTGGTATGTAATGTTTGACTAGATTCCCTCATACTCTTTTCCAAGTGATTCCCCAGCAGGGCTTATTTTGATAGGTATAGTTGAATAATAATTTTGAAACCTCAAAATTATAACTGACATTTAAAAATAACTATACCTTACATTAGAATGCTTCTAATTTCTTATAGAAGACGAGAAGTTACCAATAATGGAGTTCAAACCTTGCAACAAAATTTTCTACAATGGAGCAAGTTTCAGAAAATGGCAAAAATACCGTACATACTGTTTTAAAATATTAGTATAGTATTTCTTAAAAGGGGAGAGAAAAGAAAAAAAATCTGTTTCTTAGAATGGCTTACAAACTCTTCAATTAACTCTGTTTTCAATAGTACTGTTAAATTTTACTTTAGATTCTGTTGGAACTCCCAGTTTCCCAAACCATATGGCTTGATGCAGATAAAATTGGCTATGGTAAATAGTGGAAACACTTCATGTTTTTTTCCCCACCTATGAAACTACTGAAGTGTTATAGTATACATTTTTAAGTTTATTAGAACCAGGGTTTTAGTGGATCTTATTTTTAAGACTCCTTTTGTACTTTGCATAACTTTATTGCCACATTTGAAAATAATAAAATGGCCCATACCTTCCTCTTCTGAAGCTCAGATTTGAGAAGAATTTTGTTTTCAATTTTAGATTAAAATTATTATAAGGGACTTTAATATGTGCTTTAAAATTTTTTTGGAATGGGAATTTCTATTTAAAAAATATATTATTTTTATTATATGGAAATCATGAAAACCAGAAAAAAAAAATGGAACTAACACTAAATTCATCTTTGAAAAGAAATTAAGAAATACTTGAAAGCACAAAACAGAAAATAGGAGTTGGGTCTTCCAAAAGCAGTGATGGTCAACAATGATGATAATGTTTTGATACACTATAATGAACTGTCACTCTTGACTAGAGTTCTCATGAAAAGCCACGCAAGGAGACATTTAAATCTCTACATACCCTCAGTACAGAACCAGTATTTCTTATTTGCAACAGTGGCAGTGGGGTCTCAGGGTGATGGTAGGAGTTTGTAATTGCTTTGTTTCAAAGCACAAGTGTAGGAGGTAGGTGCTGAACAAGGAATCATGAAGCTAAGACTTGCTTATAATAAACTTTATTAGTGGTAGAAGTTAGAAAAGAAACATAGTGACAGACATGTGAGAAGAGATCTCACTCATCATCAGTAATAAAACTTTATACATGTTTGAAGCATGAATATAACTTATTCCTCACGTGTAAAGTAAGAGTAATCAAAATGAATCATGAATTCTATACAAATATAGAAAAAAGAGGGAGATAGAGAAGGTGTGTTTTGTGTGTGTGTTTATGTAAATGAGAGACAAAGAAAGAGAGACAGAGACAGAGAAGAAAAGAGAGAAAGGAAAGAAGGGAGGGAGGGAAAAAGAAAGGGAGGAAGGAAGGAAGGAAGGAAGGAAGGAAGGGAGGGAAATGAAAGAAAGAAGGAAGGTAAACATTACCTATGAAGAAGACTAACCAGAAAATGTTCCCATGGGACAGAAAAAATGTAATCACATGTATTTCAGTGAATTAAAGCAAAACCAAACCACATTCAATAGCATAATGGATCCACTCTTTGATGTCCGTTTTAATGATGTGCTACATTTATATGTTCATTAAGTCTATGTCTGGATTTCCTATTCTATTCCATTGTCTGTTGTCCTATTCAAGTACCAATCTCAACAATGACTCAATTACTGAAGTTTTAAACTAAATATGTTTGAATGTTGGTATGATTACCCCTTACAAAACACACACAAACATATACACATATACACACACACTGTATTCCTGTTTTTTAGTAGTTTACTAAGTATTCTTGGTTTATTTCTTTTTCATTTGAGATTCATAATGAACTTTTTAAAACCTAGAAAAACCAAGTGACAATATTGGTATCAGGATGAAGTTATAAATTAAGGAAAATTGACATTTTTGTATTATCAGGTCCTCTTTTCCAGGATCTAGGTATATGTTTCTAGTTGTTTAAATCTACCTTCTATGATTTCCAAGAGTGTTTTAGAAGTTTCTTATTAGCATTTATGACTATGTATTTTTTTAAATGAAATGTGCCTTTTAAATTATTTTATTATTTATCTTATATTTGAATATAATTGATATCATTATATTTTATATCCTGCTATTTTTCCAAATCTTAATATTATCTTTTGTTGTTATTTATGGATTTTCCAAGTACATAGTCAAGGAATCTGCAAATAGATACTTTGGCTAATTCTTGCAAAGCAGTGTTAAATAGTGGTGAAGATTGTGGGTACCCAAGTCTTATGCATGATTTTATTGGATACCTTTAATATTGTTACACAAGTAAAATATATGCTTCGGAGCTGAGATACACACATTATGTTAATGAAATATCAACTTATTCCTCTTTTTAAAAGATAATTTTTACTGAGGTATAATAGACATGTATTAGTTTCAGGTGTACAACATACTTATTTGACATTCGTTACATTTCAAGATGGTCAACACTGTATCTAGTTATGATTTGTCACCTTAGAAAGCTAATACAATAATAATAACTGTATTTCCCAAACTATACTTTACAACCCCATGATTGTTTATTTTATAGCCAGAAGTTTGTACTTCCTAATCCCCTTCATTCCTTTTGCCTTCCTAACCCTTACCTCTGACAATTAGCATCTCTTCTCTGTACTTACCAGTCTAGATTTTGTTTTTTTAGATTCCACATATAAGTGAAATCATGCACTATTTGTCTTTGTCTGATTTATTTTACTTAATATAATACCCCCAAAGTCCCTCAATGTTGTCACAAATAACAAGATTTCTTTATTTTATGGCTGAGTAGTATATATATTCCATCAATGGACACTTTATCCATTCATCCATCAATGGATACTTTGATTGATTACATGTATTAACTATTGTAAATAATGTTGCAGTGAACATAGGGATGCATATATCTTTTGAACTTAGTGTTTTTATTTTTTGTATAGATACCCAGAGAGGAATTGCTGGATCATATAGTAGATTTATTTTTAACTTTTTGAGGAAGCTCTGTACTGTAGTGACTGCACCAATTTACATTTTTATCAATAGTGCATGAAATTTCCCTTTCTCCACATCCTCATAAACACTTGTTATTTCTTTCTCTTTTTGATAATGGCCATTCTGACAGGTGTAAGGTGACATCACATTGTGATTTGATTTTCATTTCATTGATGGTCAGTGCTGTAATGAGCATCTCTTCATGTGTCATCTTTTCTCTGCTTCATGTGCGTCTTCTTTGGAAAAGTGTCTATTCAGATCTACTACCTATTTTTTTATGCTTATTTATTTTTTTTTAAAGATTTTATTTATTTATTTGACAGAGAGAGATCACAAGTAGGCAGAGAGGCAGGCAGAGAGTGAGAGAGAGGGAAGCAGGCTCCCCGCTGAGCAGAGAGCCCGATGCGGGACTCGATCCCAGGACCCTGAGATCATGACCTGAGCCGAAGGCAGCGGCTTAACCCACTGAGCCACCCAGGTGCCCCTCTGCTTATATTTTTAAATTACATTTTTGTTATCATTATTGAGCTGTATGGGATCTTTATATATTTTGGATATTATTACCTTATTGGATATCTGATTTGAAAATATCTTCTTCCATTCAATATGTTGCCTTTTTGTTTTGTTGATGGTTTTTTTTTTTTTTAAACATATAATGTATTACTTGCTTCAGGGGTACAGATCTGTGAATCATCAATTTTACACAGTTCCCAATACTCACCATAGCACATACACTCCCCAATGTCTATCACCCAGCCACCCTATCCCTCGCCCCAACCCTCCAGCAATCCTGCATTTGTTTTCTGCGATTAAGAGTCTCTAATGGTTTGTCTCCCTACCCAGTCCCATCTTGTTTCATTTTTCCCTCCCTTCCCCCCACAAACCCCTGCCCTGCCTCTCAAATTCCTCATATCAGAGAGATCATATGATAATTGTCTTTCTCTGACTGACCTATTTCATTTAGCATAATACCCTCAAGTTCCATCCACGTCATTGCAAATGGCAAGATTTCTTTTTCTGATGGCTGCATAGTGTATGTGTGTGTGTGTGTGTGTGTGTGTGTGTGTTTGTATGTGTGTGTGTGTGTGACTATATATATATGACATATATATGTATATATATAGATATACATATATAGATATATAGTCACTTCTTTGTCCATTCATCTGTTGATGGACATCTAGGTTCTTTCCATAGTTTGGCTATTGTAGACATTGCTGCTATAAACATACAGGTGCATATGCCCCTTTAGGTCACTACCTTTGTATCTTTAGGGTAAATACCCAGTAGTGTTGAGTGCTGGGTTGTAGGGTATTTTCAACTTTTTGAGGAACTACCATGGTGTTTTCCAAAGTGGCTGTACTAGCTTGCATTCCCACCAACAATATAAGAGTGTTGGCAAGGATATGGAGAAAGGGGTTTCTTCATCGCACAGAAACTTACTAGTTTGATATAGTCCCCTTTGTTTATTTTGGCTTTTGTTTTCCTTGCTTGTGGAGTCAGATTAAAAAAAAAAAATCACTAAGACCAATGTCAAGGAGCTCTACTTAGGATTTCTTCAGATGTTTATGGTTTCAGTACCTGTATTCAAGTCTTTAATCCATTTTGAGTTAATTTTTTTATATGATATAAGAAAGTGATCTAATTTCATTCTTTTTCATGTTGTTCTCTTGTTTTCCTGGCACCATTTATTGAAGAGACTGTCTTTTCACCCATTGTCTTGTCCCCATTCTTGCCACCTTTGTCATGAATCAAGTGACCATGTATGTGTAGGTTTATTTCTGGTTTCTCTATTCTGTTCCATTCATCTATGTGTTTGTTCTTATGCCACTACTGTCCTGTACTGTACTGATTACTATAGCTTTGTGGTATAGTTGGAAATAAGGGAATTGTGGTATCTTTGGCTATGTTCTTTCCCAGGATTAGTTTGGATATTTGGGGTCTTTGTGGCTCCAAATTTTAGGATGGGTTGTTCTAGTTCTGTGAAAAATTGCTTTGGAATTTTGATAGGGATTACATTGAATCTTTGGATTGTTTTGAGTAGTATGGACATTTTAACAACATTAATTTCTCCAATCCATGAGCATGGAATATATTTCCATTTATTTGTGCCTTCCTCAATTTCTTTCATCCGTGTGTAATAATTTTCCATGCACAAGTTTTTTAGCATCCTTGGTTAAATTTATTCCTAGGTACTTATTATTTTTCATCTGATTGCAAATGGGATGTTTTCTTAATTTCTCTTTCTGCTTGTTATATATTATTGCATAAAAATGTAATAGATTTTTTTTAAGATTTTGTTTATTTATTTGACAGACAGAGATCACAAGTAGGCAGAGAGGCAGGCAGAGAGAGAGAGCAGGCCCCCTGCTAAGCAGAGAGCCCGATGTGGGGCTCGATCCCGGGACCCTGAGATCATGACCTGAACCGAAGGTAGAGGCTTTAACCCACTGAACCATCCAGGCACCCCTGTAATAGATTTTGTACATTAACTTCATATTCTTCAACTTTAATGAATTCATTTATTAGTTGCAACAGTCTTTTGGTGAAATGCTTAGGGTTTCCACATAGTATCATGTTATCTTCAAATAGTGACAGTTTTACTTCTTTTCCAGTTTTTATGCCTTTTATTCTTTTGCTTGCCCAGTTGCTGTGGCTTGGACTTCAGTACTGTATTGAATAAAATTGGTGAGAATAGGCATCCTTGTCTTGTTCCTGATCTTAGAGGAAAAACTTGCATCTTTTCATCATTGAGTATAATATTAGCTGTGAGTTTGTCTTATCTGGCCTTTATTATTTTGAGGTATGGTTTTTTTTTTCCTGTAGACATTTTGTTTTTCTCATAGATGGATGATAAATTTTGTAAATGCTTTATTTTCCATCTATTGAGATGGTTGTATGATTTTTATCTTTCATTTTGTTAATGTTCTATATCACATTGATTGATTTGCAAATGCATCTTATTTCCTTGCATCTCTGAAATAAATCCCACTTGATCATGGTTTACGATCCTTTTAATATATTGTTGAAGTCCATATATTGTTGTTATATTGTTATATTGTTACCATATTGTTGTTAATATTTTGTTAAGTATTTTTATATCTATGTTCATCAAGGATATTGACCTATAATTTTATTTTTTTGTGAGATCCGTTTTTGGTTTTGCTATTAAGGTAATATTGGCCTCATAAAATGAGTTTGAAACCTTTTCCTTCTCATCAACTTTTTGGAAGAATCTGGGAAGTATAGCTATTAAATCTTCTTTAAATGATTGACAGAATTTACCAGTGAAGCCATGTGGTCCTGGTGGTTTGTTTGTTCAAAGATTTTTGATTGCTAATTCAATCTCCTTGCTAGTAATTTTCTATTCAGATTTTTAAAAATTTCTTCATGGTTCAATCTTGAAAGATTGTGATTGCTAGAAATTGATCCATTCTCTTCAGTTGTCCAATTTGTTCATATATAATTATTCATAGTAGTCTCTTATGATCCTTTGTATTTCTTTGGTATCAGTTATAATTTTCTCATTTTGTTGATCTTTGCTACTGTCTTTGTAGTCTCTGTTTTATTTATTTTTCTCTGATCTTTATTATTTCCTCCTACTAACTTTGCTTTTCATTTATTCCTTTCTCTAGTTTCTTTAGTGTAAAGTTAAATTATTTATTTGATATTTTTGTAGTTTCTTGAGGTAGGCCTATATTGTTGTGAATACTCCTCTTAGAATTACTTTTGCTACACCTCATAGATTTTTTTTATATCATACTGCTATTTCCATCTATCTGTATATATTTTTAATTTCTTCTTTGATATTTCTATAGTTGTTCAGTACCATAGTTTAATCTCTCCATATGGGTAGTCTATCCGGTTTTCTTCTTATAATGATTTCTAGTTTTGTATCAATGTGGTCTGAAAATGTGTTTGATGTTATTTCAGTCTTCTCAAATTTATGAGCTTGTTTTGTGGCCTCACTTGTCATCTATCCTGGAGAATGTCCCATCTGTACTTGAGAAGAATATATTGTGCAGCTTTTGGATGGAAGTTTCTGTATTAAGAAAAATAGTTAAATTAAAAACCTATTAAGTCCATCTGGTCTAATGTGTCATTTAAGGCTGGCATTTCCTTATTGATTTTCTGTCTGGATGATCTATTCATCTCTGTAAGTGGGGTGTGAAAATCCCTTATTATTTTTGTATTGTCAGTTTTTCTTGATCTCCCCTTCACTTCTGAGTGGTAACCTTGCCAACTAGAGTATTGTTGGTTGAATTTTTTTCCTTTCAGTACTTTCGATATATCATGCCACTCTCTTCCAGTCTGAAACATTTCTGCTGAAAAGTCTGCTCATAGTATTAAAGGAGTTCCCTTACATGTAACAAATTGTTTTTCTCTTGATGCTTTTAAGATTCTTTGTAACTTTTCACATTTTAATTGTAATGTGTCTTGATGTGGTTCTCTTTAGTTTCATCTTCTTGGCATTTTTCTGAACTTCCTGGATCTGGATATCTGTTTTACTCCCTAGGTATGGGAAGTTCTCAGCCATTGTTTCCTCAAATAATTTTTCCACCTTTTTTTTTTTTTTTTTTCCTCTTCTCATTCTGGAACCCCATAATGTGAATGTTATTCTACTGATGTTCTTAATGTTCCTTAATTACCTTCATTATTATTATTATTATTATTATTATTATTTCTTTTAGCTGCTCTGTTTAGGTGATTTCCATTTGTTTATCTTCCAACTTACTGGTTTGCTCTGCTTCATCCAGTCTGTTATTGAACCCCTTTAGTTTATTTTTCAGTTCAGTTGTTATGTGCTTCAGCTCTGTGAGTTCTCTTTGGTACTTTATGTTTTCTGTCTCTTTGTTGAAGTTTTCACTTTATTTATTCACTCTCTCTTGAGTTCATTAAGCAACTTTGTGGCTATTACTTTGAATTCTTTATTAGGTAGATAACCTATATGTATCATTAAGTTCTTTGGCTGAAGTTTTATCATTTTATTTTGTTTGGTACATATTTATGTTTCCTAATTTTACTTGATTTCATGTATTTGTTTCTATGTATTAGGCAAAACAGCTGCCTCCCTCAGTTTTGAAAGAGTGGCCTTTGTATATGATAGTCCTTCTCATTTAATCTTGCCCTAGCTCTTGATTGTCTTTTGAGCCTTTGTGATTGTCTAAACTGCTTGATTTATTCTTGATATGCCCAATTGTTTAGGGTTTGCCAAGACTTGTCAGTGATCCAAAGGGAAGAATCTCATTTAACACCTAGTTTCAAGCTGATTGGAAACCAGACTTTCAGGCAGCTGCTTTTAAAGTATGCAAATATATACCATCCTGTGGGGCTGCAATCATAATCTCTGCTGGCTTGCATACCAGGACATCTGGAGGTGTCTCCTGGGTGACAGTTGCAAAAGTCGGAGCACCGAATGAATGGATAAGTTCCTTTCTGGGAAGTTTTGTCTAGCTGTAGTTAGGCCAAGGATGTTGTCTCCCTTCTTACATTCCCTGCAGGTGCCTCCCTAGACTCTTGATGTCTGGAAAACCTGAAGCCTATTCCTCAGACTGAACTTCCAGGCTAAGTAAATGGACTTTTTCACAGGAAGACCTAGATAGTGTTGAGTAGGCTGTCTGTGTGTAGTGCCCTGAGGGTGGTGGCCTGCCAAGAACTGTTTTTTGTTTGTTTGTTTGTTTTTAAAGAACCATCTTTTTGATTGTTATAGACATAAAGTTCTGTTTGCTACCCAGGCTAGGCCATCCTGGGGTGACTTCTGTGTGGATGAAGCATGTCTATAAGGCTGTTGGAGAGTGTAGGAAGCAGGGGATAATTGTTGACTTCAGAAAGGCAATAGGAAAATGTCCTGAATACATGTACCCATCAGATTCACTGATGCAGACTGCATTTTCTGTGGGTGAATGCTAGCTTTAGGCTGTGAGCAAGAGGACTCATTGAACTTTTGTGCTTACCTAACCCAGTCAAGGATCAGGAGAGTGCTGCAACTTCCTGTGTTCTTTGGCCTCAGCAAGTACTGCAACTGTTCACTCTTGCCCATTCCAGCAATGTGGTGGAAGGGTGCCCCATCTAAGTTCACCTGCTTGTGCTATCAGGCTATACTTAGAGTTCATCACTGGTGCCTGCCAGTGCCTGTCTTTGTGATGAGGGAGCACGAGGCTGGCTGAAGACAAAGCAAAAGCTGGCACCTTGCACCCCCCTCTCTGTCTGCTCCCCCTCAGTCATATGTGTAGCATCCCTCAGGCAGCCCTGACTGCCATGAACAATAAGCAAATAGTTAACTCGCAGAGCTCACAATCCTGCTAGACAGGAGTCTCCCTTGGCTTACAAATGTCCCAAATCTCACTAACAAAGACAATTGATAGCAGGATTGTGACATCCCACCAAAAAGTCTCCAAGCTATCTTAATGTTAATGGCTGGTCTAAAGACAACATTGATCCAGCTGCTAGAGCAAGGCCTCCGGTAGGCTTGGGACATCCTGGCACCTTGTAGGCCCTCTTTAGCATACGAAAACTCCACTGAAACCTTCCTTCCCCTCACCTTCCCCCAACCTCAAAGTACATAACCTGCCACCCCTCACAGCAGCTCTTCCTGCCCATGGGTCCTGTCCCTGTGCTTTAATAAACCACCATTTTGTGCCAAAGATGTCTCAAGGATTCTTTCTTGGTCATCGGCTCTGGACCTCAGCCCACTGAACCTCACCTAGGTTCTAGAACTTCATCATTTAGAGAGCATCTCAGTTCTCCTTTGGCTTCCCAGCTGATGCCCCCAGATAAGCAAACAGAATCTTTCTCACATATTATCTAGATGCTTTTCAAACTGCTTCTCCCCACCCCGAATCTCAAGGTAAACAAGACTGCATATGAACCCTCCAAAATGGGAATCTTAATTTCCTTTTAGCACTTTGGTACCCCTACATATCAGCCACTTTGGAATTCTAAGCCATGTGTTCAAGCCAAATTGCCTAATGTGGGGCACCAATCCCTCACTCTTCCTGGAGAAGCACCTGTTTGGTGAGATCCCTCCCTGTGTGTGTCCCCAGGGGTGGTTGTGTTTTGTTTTGTTTTGTTTTGTATAAGGCTATGATTCTGCCCTTCTTAGCTGTCACAACCAGACCTTTTATCCTTCGTTCTGGAGAATAGCTCACTCAATTTTGAGATCTTTTTCCTGAAGGTAGGGATCTATATATAGCTACAGATTTGGTGTTTCCTTTTTTTTTTTTTTTTAAAGATTTTTTTTTTTTTTTGACAGAGAGAGAGAGAGAGATCACAAGTGGGCAGAGAGGCAGGCAGAGAGATGTAGGGAAAGAAGGTTCCCCGCTGAGCAGAGAGCCCGATGCGGGGCTCAATCCCGGGACCCTGGGATCATGACCTGAGCCGAAGGCAGCGGCCTTAACCCACTGAGCCACCCAGGCGCCCCCAGATTGGTGTTTCTATGGGGTGAGGTGAGTTCAGGAATTTCCTGCACTGCCACCTTGGACCTAAAATCTTTAACTCTTTTGTTTAGTTTTCAATCATGAAAATATCTTGTCAAATGCTTTCTTTGCCTTCAATGTAGAAAATTATATGATTTTCTTTTTATTAATTTAGCAAATTATATTAATATATTTTGTACTATTAAGTTACCTCTGTATTCCAAGCAGACATGTAAGTGAGTCAAAATGAATCATTCAGTTAACATTTCATTGGATTTTATTTCCCAGTACTTTTTGTAGCTTTTTGCTTCAGTATACATAAGGGAGATTTGTCTGTAGTACTTTCTTCAGAATGCTTATTTCTTCTTTAGTGCTCTGAATTGGGTCAGTTGTCATCAATTATCTGATATTTATTATTTTAGAATAACCAAATAAAAGCCATTGGGTCTGATTCCTTTTTTGTTGAGTAGACATTTGGAAAATTCTCTTTTTCTTTTATGGAAACTGGATAGTTTAGTATTTTTCTATTGAACGTAATCAATGATGGTTAAATTATATTTCTAGGGATATATCCACCTTATTCAGGTTTTTCAAGTATATTTTCATAGAGTTTCTCCCAACAATTATTAATGAATTTTTAAAAAAGGTTTTCTGTGCTCTGATAGCTCTTCTACCTTCTCCTTTTGTATCTCTGCTTCTTTTCTCTTTTTAAAAATGAAGATGGCTACTAATTTGCATTTTTTGGTTGTTTCTTTTCAAAGAGTCATGTTTTTTTATTTATTTGTTAGTTTCAGTACTTTCCTTTTTGTAATGTTAATTTTTGCTATTAATACAATTATCTTCTCCTGCTTTCTTTTGGTTTAGCTAATTGTTCTGGTTTGGGACCATATGAGTTACCTTTTTTTGTTTGCTTGTTTGTTTCTATTTAACTAACTTAATCCCATGAAAAGTTACTGAGTCACTACTTTAACTGAATCACATAGATCAGATACGTTTTATTTTATTATCATTATTTTGAAGAAATTATGCAATTTCACTTTGTTTCTTTTCTCTTCTTTTTTTTTGGCATTTTAAGTTTTTACTTTAATTCCAGTTAATTAATATATAATATTATCTTAGTTTCAGTTGTACAATATAGTGATTCAACAATTCCGTACATCACTTGGTGCTTATCAGAAGTGCATATTTTAATACCCATCACCTGTTTAACCCATCCCTTCCCCCACCCAAATACCCCTCCGATAACCATCAAGTTATTCCTTATAATTAAGAATCTGGGTCTCAATTTATCTCTCTCTCTCTCTCTGTTTTCCCATTGCTCATTTAGTTTATTAAATTCCACTTTCTAGAAGTCATATGGTATTTTTCTTTGTCTGATTTATTCCACATTTTATTATACTCTTTAGCTCCATTCATGTCATTGGAAATGGCAAGGTTTCATTCTTTTTTAAAACTGAATCATATTCCATTGTATACCACTTTTTTTCATTCATGCATCAATTCATGGACATTTGGGATGCTTCCATAGTTGGGCTAATGTAAATAATGTTATTATAAACATTAGGGTGCATGTATCCCTTTGAAATAGCATTTTTGCATTCTTTTGGGAAATACCTAGTAGTGTAAGTCCTGTATCATAAGATATTGTATTTTTAGATTTTTGAGGAACTTCCATACTGTTTTCCATAGTGGCTAAACCATTTTGCAGTCCCACCAACAGAGCAGGAGAATTCCCTTTCTGCACATCCTTTCCAACACCTGTTGTTTTTTTGTGATGTTGGTGTTAGCCATTTTTATAGGTATAAGGTGGTATCTCATTACAGATTTGTGTTTCCCTGATGGTAAGTGATGAACATATTTTCATGTATCTATTCATCATCTGTATGATTTCTTTGGAGAAATATCTGTTCATGTCTTCTGCCCATGTATTAATTGGATTATTTGTTTTTTTGATATTGAGGTCTATCAGTTCTTTATATATTTTAAATATTAACCCTTTATCAGATATGTCCTTTGCAAATATCTCCCGTTAAGGACTTTGCCTTTTAATTTTGTTGACTGTTTCCTTCACGGTGCAGAAGCATTTTATTTTAATGTAGTTCCAATAGTTTATTTTTGCTTTTTTTCCTTTCTCAGGAAACATATCTTTAAAAAAATGTTGCTCTGGCCAATGTCTAAGAAGTTACTGCTTGTGTTCTTCCAGAATTTTTGTAGTTTTACGTCTCACATTTACAGCTTTTATCCATTTTGATTTATTTTTTTCTATGATGTAAGAAAGTGGTCCAGTTTCTTTCTTCTGTAGTTTGCTGTCCAGTTTTCCCAGCACTGTTTTTTGGAGACATTTTTCCATTGGATATTCCATTTACCTTTGTCAGAGATTAATTGACCATAGTTGTGGGTTCACTTCTGAGTTAGTTTTCTATTCTGTTCTATTGATCCATGTGTCTAATTTTTTTGTGCCATACTGTCTTGATCACTACAGCTTTGTAATAAAACTTGAAGTCCAATTGTGATGCCTCTAGCTCTGTTTTGTTGTTGTTGTTGTTTGTTTGTTTGTTTTTACGAGATTGCTTTGGCTATTTGGGGTCTTCTGTGGTCACATACAAATTTTGGAATTGTTGGGGCACCTACGTGGCTCGGTGGGTTAAGCCTCTGCCTTCAGCTCAGGTCATGATCCCAGAGTCCTGGGATTGAGCCCTGCATCAGGCTCGCTGCTCAGCGGGGGAGCACCTATCTCTCTCTCTGCGTGCCTCTCTGCCTACTTGTGAGCTCTGTCTGTTGAGTGAATAAATAAATTCTTAAAAAAATTTTTTTTGGGAATTGTTTGTTCTAGTTCCATGAAAAACATTGTTGATATTTTGATAGCGATTGCATTGAATGTGTAGACTGCTTTTGGTAATACAGACATTTCAACAGTATCCATTCTTCTAATCCATGAACATGGAATGTATTTCCATTTTTTTGGTATCATCTTCAATTACTCTCATCACTGTTTTCTAGTTTTCAGAGTACATGTCTTTCACCTCTTCAGTTAGGTTTCTTTCTAGGTATCTTATTTTTAGGCAATGGTAAATGGGATTTTTTCTTAATTTCTCTTTCTGCCGCTTTATTATTGGCATATAGAAATGCAACACACTTCTTCTGTACATTGATTTCATACACTGGGACTTTACTGAATTAGTTTATCAGTTCCAGCAGTATTTTTGGTGGAATATATTGTTTTTTCTTTATATATCATGTCATCTGCAAATAGTGAAAGTTTTACATTTTCCTTATGGATTTTGATGCCTTTAGTTCCTTTATCTTGTCTGATTGCTGTGGGTAGGACTTCTAGTACTATGTTGAGTAAAAGTGGTGAGACTGGATATCCTTGTTTATTCCTAGGAGAAAAGCCCTCAATTTTTCTCCATTAAGGATGATGTTAGCTGTGAGTTTTTCATATATGGTCTTCATTTTGTTGATGTATGTTCCCTCTAAACCTGCTTTGTTGCAGGTTTTTTTATCATGAATCAATGTTGTATTTTTTCAAAAGCTTTTCATGTGTCTATTGAAATGATCATATTGTTCTTATCCTTTCTCTTACTAATGTAGTATATCTTCTTGATTGATTTATGAATAGTGAACCACCCTTGAACCCAGGAGTAAATCCCACTTGATTGTGTTGAATGGTTTCTTTTTAAATGTATTGTTGAATTTGGGTTGCTAGTATTTTGTTGAATTTTGCATTTATGTTCATCAGGGATATTGGCCTGTAGTTCTCTTTTTTAGTTTTTTTTTTTTAAATTAAATTTTTCCAATTTAATTATAATACATCTTAGTGTGGGTCTCTGTTTGTTGATTTTGATGGAGGTTCTCTGTGCCTCATGGATCTGGGTGTCTGTTTCCTTCCCCAGATCAGGGTAGTTTTCAGCTATTATTTTGTCTAATAAACTCTCTGCCCCCTTTCCTCTCTTTTCTTCTTTTGGGACTCCTATAATGTGAGTGTCATGTTTGATGGTGTCACTGAGTTCCCTAAATTTATTCTAGCTCTACACAATTCTTTTTTTTTTTTTTTCCTCTCTCTCTTTTGTTCAGCTTGATTACCTTCTATTCCTTTGTCTTCTTGGTCAGTAATTCATTCCTCTGCTTCTTCCAGTCCCCCGTTCATTCAATCATGTGTGTTTCTGATTTCATTTATTGAGCTCTTTATCTCTGCTGTGTTATTCCTTTTCTCTTTGTTATTCCTTTTCTCTATTCCTATTCTCTTTATTAAGGGTGTCAGTCACGTCTTTCACTCTTTTCTCAAGTGCAGTGAGTATCTTCTGTGATCATAACTTTAAATTCTCTATCAGGCGTGTAAATAATACCGTTTTGCTTAGGTGTTTGGCCATGACCTTGACCTGTTCTTTCATTTGGGATAAATGTCTCTGTCTTCTCATTTGGTATCAGTCTCTGTGCCTGTTTCTATGTGCTAGGAAAGCTGACTACATCTCCTGTTTTTGAGAGTAATGGCTTTATGAAGAAGAGGTCTGGTAGTGTCCTGTCTTGTAATGTCCTCAGTTCACCAGCGCCTGGTACTTCTGGGAGTGTTCTGAAACATGTGCTGCATTGTTCTGCTATTTTGTTCTGGTCACTTTATCCTTCAGGCCATTCATCTGCAGAGGCTCTCTCTGCCTGTTTTTGGCAGTGTTTGGTCCCTGGCCTGAAAGTGGTATGTTTTAATTAGGCGTGCTCTGGTCTGTTAGGTGAGACCTGTTGCCACCACTGCTAGAACAGAGGCTCTGCAAAATTCTTGAGTGGGGAGATGTGGTGTGGCAGGAGTTTGGGCCATTTTCTTGGGGAGAGGTCCCACTATACTGGGACTGAGGCAAGCATGACTGGGAGGGGCAGTTCCACTAGAGTATGTGTGTGGGGTGGGGGTGGGGGCAGGAGTTGGCTTAAGCAAGTTAGGGAGTGAGTGTCTACATTGTGTTGGTTCCTGTGGGTGGCCCTCCGCTTATACTGAGGGGGAGAGGAGGAAAATGTTGCCTGCCCGTTCTTTTGTTACTGGAGGACTCTCTCCTTGAAGCTGTCTCTTTGGGCATATTCCAAGATGAGCCAATAACCTCCCACTATGTGCCCCAGGCACTCTTCAGATTGCTGTTTCCATGCTATATGTTTGGGAGTTGTTTTCCTTTCTTCTCTCCAGGAGCAGTGGAATGCTCTGCTCTCTGAGTTCTATCTCAGACACTCCTGGGGACCCTTATAACTCCAGGCTTTAACCCCTGCTGGTTGCAAGAACTCATGAAGTTTAGACCCTCTTGCTTTCCAAGCCAGTTGCTGTGGGGATTTGTTTTCTCTGTTGCTCCTCTATGTGCTAGTCCAATTCACACCTTTGTCTATACCTGCAACTTCCTCCCCACCTCCGCGACCATGATCCTTTCTCTCCCAAGCCACATCTCCATACTTCCTACTTTTTTTGATGTGGCCTCTTATCTACCTTTAGTTGTGAAGTTTGTTCTGTCAGTTTTTAGGTCATTTTATGGGGTATTTAGGATGATTTGATAGTTATCTAGTTGTATTCATTGGACAAGGCTAGTTTAGAATCCTACTCTATCTCCATCTGCCAATTGCAATTTCATTTTATGTTACTTTTTGACCCATTAGCCTGTTTTTAAAATTTCCATGTGGAAGGCCTTTCTTGAAATTGTTATTTGTTTTTTGTTTTGCTGTATTTCTAATTTTGACATTAATCTCATTATGGTCAGAAATGCAGCTTATGTTATTTTTTTCTTTTGAAATTTAATAATGACTTTCTTGTGGGTTAATATAATATCAATGTTAATATAATATCAAGTGTATTCCTTGTGCATGGATAAGAAGAAAAATTGGGTACCTGGTGGCTCAGTTAGTTAATCATTTGGTTTTGGCTCAGGTCATGATCCTGGAGTCCTGGTATCAAGCCCCACATTAAACTCCCTGCCCAGTGGGGAGTCTGCCTCTCCCATTGACCCTCCTCCCATCTCATGCTCTCTCTCACTCTCTGAAATAAATAAAATCTTTTAAAAAAATTCTTTAAATTTCATGTTAAACATCTATTAATACAAATATTACCATAAATTATGTTTTCAGGTCTTTAATATCCCATGAAATTATTCCATTGGATTTGTTTTGAATTTTGAAATATTTATTAATTATTAACATGCTTCTCTTTTAAATGGAATCTTTGGTATTTTTAACTTTAAGGCAGTTGTTATGTTATTGGTGTTAATCAATTAATTAGTTAATTAATTTTTTGAGAGAGGAAACAGGTAAGAAGGGGTTGAGGGAGAGGGAGAGAGAGAGAGATTCTTAAACAGCTCCATACCCAGCATGGATCCCAATGCAAGGCTCAATCTCATGACCCTGAGATCATGATCTGAGCCAAAATCAAGAGTAAAATGCTTAACTGACTGAGCCCCCAGCTACCCCATGGTGTTAATTTTTTTATACAGTCATTTTTAAACTTTCTTTTGGTTTTAGAAAATATATACATAGTTGGTTATGGTGTTTAGTTAAAAAATATTTTTCCTTTAATAGCTGTTTTGAGCCTTCTTGCATTTTTTATACAACTAATATATTTGGTCTTACCTTTGATATGTGATCTTCAACACAGAAGATCATAAAGGAAGAGAGGGAAAAATAAAGTAAGATGAAATCAGAGAGGGAGACAAACCATAAGAGACTCAACTATAGGAAATAAACTGAGGGTTGCTGAAGGGAAGGTTGGTGAGGGAATGGGGTAACTGTGTGATGGGCATTGAGGAAGGTACTTGATGTAATGAGCACTGGGTGTTACATGTAATTGATGAATCACTAAACTCTACCTCTGAAACATAATGCACTGTATGTTAATTAATTGAATAAAAAAAGGAATAGTAGAAACCAAGGTAGCTGTCATACCTCATATCTCTAGAGCACTCTCTTTTACTGTCACTCTGACACTAGGAGCTATATCATTTATGTAACCATGTCTATATTCATATCCCTTAAATATTTCCTCACTTTTAGTTATCTAAATATTTTTCTTTCTCATGCTAACATTCTTATTACTGCCATGGCAATTTGGAGTCTATTCTCAATATTTTCTTTCTAAGAATGAGAAACATAAAAAATATCTCAGAAATTAGCAACAAGATATGAGTTATACATTTTTGGCTTTATTATTAAACAATTTTGAAAATATGAACCAATAATTTCATAAGAGAAAGAAATGAAGTATAAAAATTGGATAGAATAATGTAAATTATTTATTATTTACAAATAATATGACTATATACTTGAAGTCTCCACTTAATTTAAAAAGTGCTGGCAATTGCTGATAATAAAAATTTCAGCAGATTTCCTTAATAGTCTAATTTACACACTCAAGAATCAAAATTCAGTATTATAAAATGTTTAATATTATAGTTTTATGATATATTCTAGTATGTGGTAGGGAAAGCACATGATCATCACTCTTTTTATTTTTTGCATGTTTTTATGTCAATTCTCATATCTTTACACCTTAGATTAACTGTAGGATTATAGGATGGAGATTTTGACTGGGATGTTATTAAATTTTCATGACAAATTGAATAACAAGAATTAACCTCCTTATGCAATTAACTCTCTTATCAAAGTCTCCTATTTTATTCAAGTGTTCTTTTATGTTCCTTCATGGAGAATTTAGTTTTTTCATATAAATATTATTCATTTCTAAAGTTTATTCAGTAATATCTAGTGTATTTTCTTAAAAAGTACTAGTAGAAGTTTAGAAAATTTTTCATGTTTGCTGACTTGATTTATTAAAAAAATCAACTTCCTAGAGATGTTTTGAATGTAATACTGTCAGATTTTTGAGTAAATATCTTCAAGTAACTATAAATTAAATGCATAGGTGTATGTGGTGGGGGGAGGGACAAATAGCAGGCACAATTAAGTTGGCTAGCACTTCCATAGCAATTTGTAGTAATAGTGGTGATGGTGAACAGTTTTGTTTTATTCTTTATGTTGTTGGGGATATTTCTAGGGTTTTATCATCAGGTTAGTGTTAAATGTATGTTTATGTGTTTGTATATTCATGAGTTCCTGAAGAGGTTAGAAAAGTAGAGTGCTATAGGAAAAGGAACCGTAATCAAAAGGATCATAGTGTCTGTTGTGCTAAAGGAATATTAAGAGAGTTGGTGGGACAAGAGAAGACAAACAGGGAAGTGGTAGAAATAAGGTGAGAAGTGGGGAGGGCCTGATCATGTAGCACAGTGAAGCATTTTAAGGACTTAACTTTGATTTCTCCTTTGTCAAAGGGAGTCACTGCAGGACATTAAGCAGAATACTGGCAAAATCAGATTTGTATTTTTAAAAGAATCATTCTGATAGTAGCATCTCTAATTCCATATTTATAAAAATTTACATTATTCTGCTTCCCATTTTTCTCAAACTCATGATTTGCCTTTTCAAACCACATTGTATAGTGGGTGATATAAAATCAGGCAAAAATGTCATTCAAGCAGTATATGCTTGGCTTCTATTGTTGTCTAAATGAGAATGATTAGAGATTATGAATTTTTTTTCCATTTATTTGCATTAAACTCCAGTGGACACTGAGACTTTGAATGGGATTAAATTGAGTTATTTGTACACTTCCTTCTTATCTGCCACCCTAGTGTGTAAGAACACACATTTTAAATAGATTATATGAAGTCTAAAGCTTTTACATGATGCACTAAAACTAAGCCATAAGCTCTAAGTTATGAGGTGTAATACTTAATTTTCTCATTTCTTCACATTTCCATGTTGTTAAATGTTAATCAATTCCTGCTGTTTTGGAGGTCAGAAATTTAAATGTTAGAAATAATACCCGTAAGGAAATACATTTATTGATATTTAAGTTATTGGAAATGAATGGACAGAGTGAGAAACATTTAACATAGAACTAAATTAAATTTACTTCATATCCCCCAATAAGTGTGCATTTTATGACTGTCATTACTATAAATACCACGAATAAAATGGAATATTTTAGTTATATCATGTTGCTTATTACCTAGCAGGGTTTCACTGTGTGACAGGATTTATTTACTTCTAATTGCTCATTTTACAATACTACACAGTGTTAAGCTGTGTAGCACACATATATTTTCTTTCATTTAGTCACTTATTTAATGATCCATTCATTCAATGATGGTTTATTGAGTGCCTGCTATGTGCCAGATGCTGTATTAGATGTTTTGCATGTAATAGGGAATAAAGATCTCTTTCTTAGTGGTGTTTTCATGTTAGTAGAGGAAAAGAGTTTAAAAAAAATGTAGCATTTTGCAAGATGATAAAGGCTATGAAAAATTGTGAGGAAAAAAAGGGCAGAACAAGGGAGACAGTATGGGGAGATGAAGTTCAAGCAGTTGTTGCAGTTTTACATGAGAGAATCAGGATAGACCTCCTTGAGAATGTGAGATTTGACAGATCTTTGTCAGAAGGAGGAAGTAGGGATCATGCATTTATCCTGAAAGAGTATTTCCTGTGTGGGAAGCAAGCCAGTATGACTGGACAGGATGAAACATAACTGGAAAGTAGAAAAAGATGTGAGTAAGTAACAAGAGGTCAGATCTCACAGAGTTTGAAGGCATTTTAAGGACTTCACCTTTTACTGTGAGATGGATAAGGAGCTATTTTCAGGACACTGAGGAGTGATTTCATCTGAATTAGGCTTTAACAGGATCATTCTGGCTAGTCTGTTGAGAATAGTCTGAGGAGACAAGGGTAGAAAGAAAAGAGTTCAATTAAAAAACTGTTACAGTGATCCGGGAAAAAAATGATGGTGTCTCCAACCTGAGTGGAAACTGGGCATAATAAGAAACATTTAAATTCTGGATGCAATTTTAATTTCGACCCTAAAATTCATGGATTAAGAGAGTATATAAAATGGAAAGAATTGTTTGTTTGTTTGTTTGTTTGTTTGTTTATTGCTGTGAGTTGGGACACTGCACTTGAAATGTCTTTTGGACAGCCAGATAGAGGTAGATTGGGCAGTCTGTATATGGGATTGAGGTTTGGAGAAAAACCTGGCATGGAGATAGAATGATTACGTATTGATGGTTTGCCAGATGACGATACTGAGTGAGTGTTTCCATAGAGTGAATGTAGGTAGAGAAGGCACAGCTAAACTCCTACACATCCCAGAATAAAGGGGTGAAGAAAGAGAAGAAGCAGCAATAGAGTCTGTAAAAAAATAATGGACTGATAAAATAAATTCCATGTGGGGCTAGCTTCATAGACATATAGCCCCTGTAGAACCTAACACTCAAAAAGACCCTGAGCTTCTTCCAATGGTCTTTTCTCACTGCTTGGAAATTTTCAGTACTGTTTTAACAAGGGGACTCATGTTTTCATTTCCCAGTGGGCCTTGCAGATTACTTAGCTGGTCCTGATTCCATGTCATACGAGTAATACATCAGACACAAGTAAAAGGCCTAACCTAGGTAATGAATTTTGTTTAAGAAAGACTTTTTTTTTCATAAAATTATACATATGCATAGAAAAACAATGAGGTTGTCAAGCTATAGCTCCATTTCTTTCCTTCTTTTATGTGATATTTGCAGATTTATTTAATATCCTTGCCCTCCCTTAATTCCTTAATGCTCACCTGTCTTCCATCATCTCTACTCAGACTTAAAAACCATAGATTTGAGTTATTTACTAATACATTTTCTTTCTTTTTCCATGTATTTATAACTTAAAATTCTAGCACAGTTTCTGGCACATAAAAATACGTTTTCAATTATTATTTGCGGCCTCAGATTTTCCAAATATTGTAGTAACAACTTAATTGATGAATATGATGGCTTTTTGTCATTCCATAATCTTTATCATTTCTGTAGCCATTGATAGGTTTTCTTTTTCCTTTGTCCTAGATTTATCTTACCTTGGATTATTTTGAACTGTATTATGCTTGTTCTTTTTTTTCCCAGGGCTTGTTTGACATCCTTTTGCCCTTCTTTCTCTTTGTTTTAAATAGATACATTAATTAGATATAAGTAATTTAGGTCAATAATTAGTCCCCAGGCTGCTCCTTTTCTTTTTGTTTGCTGTTCCTCTCATATATTTCTATAATTGTTACCTTCCAATTACAGCTATGCCTCTCTCTCCAGATTCAAAACTAAATGTGATCCTGGCAAAAGGCCATCTCTGTCTCTATGTTATTCAGTTATTTAACCCTGGAAATCTTCCAAATGTCAGCTATTTCTAACTGCTTTATATCTGTTGACTATGATGCTGTCAGCAACCTACCCTCAGAAACTTCCTGAACCCTTACTTGTCATTAAAGGACTGCTCCTTACTTTCCATATTTAGAGTCTTCTTTTTATATTTTCCTTCTTTTCTGTATTCACCACCATCAGCCTGATTCAGTCTTTTGGCCTGTCTATTTAGATTGCCAAATTCTTCTCAATCCAAGCCAGTCCATTCTGTACAAAGTCTGAGTCACATACCCAGAGCGTAACTTCCATTAAATTAATTAATCTTATAAACAATAAAATCTCTAGTCACTCCCTATTATTCCTGATTCGCAGTATGTGTTAGGATACTCTGACATACTATAACTAGTTGTGAAATAAATCACCAATGGTTAATTACTAATCATAATTAAAGCCTCAAGTTTGTAAATGTTTTGTTTTTTAAAAATTATGTAGACTTATGCATGTAATGTCACATTTAATCCTTTGCTTTCTATAAGGCTTCTCTTGAGTAGAAGGGGAAGCAAGAAAGGATAGGAGTCCTTCTTAATAATGAAAACACAAATAAAATTCAAGAATAGCACATAAGCTATAAGTTGTGTTATATATTTCACAGCTCCAAGTGCTCAGTCATTACCAACATACTATAAATAGGTAGGGTGTTTAGGAATTATTGTTACCTGTAATACTATTTGTCTTATTTCTTGGGTTTTTTTTTGTTTTGTTTTGTTTTTAGGTTTCTTTTGTTTTTATTAAAATACATGGAGTGCCTTGTGCAGACAATAATCATTTTATCTGCTCTGACACAGACACACACACACACACACAAACCTATTCCATAAGCTCCTACTTTCCTCCTTTCCCAAATCTTTCTGCTCTTAGCCACTTCTTTTTCCTCTATCTTCACATACCAAATGCTTATCTATATTCCAAGGCCCATTTCAATTGATGCCCTTCCATCAGCTTCACAAAATCTTTCATTCTGATTTCTGATACTCTTTGTATTCTTGGGTAGACAGATTACTTGGTCTATCTTACAGTCATCTGTATATTTGTATTAACTACCTGCAAGACAGAGTGTTTCATGTGTATCCATCATGGGTCCCAGAAAAGTCTCTTGAAATGGACCAAAAGAGACTTAAAAACACATATTAGAAAAATCTTGGTTCTTTTTTACATGCAAGAAAAAATATAGCTCTTACCTAACCATGTGGTGAGATTCCTCACTGGTATTCCTTACACTACTTTTCCAAAAGAATTAAATACATCTATCACATGAAAGTTAACAATAGGTTCTCTACATTGATGCACTATGACCATAATTATAATGACTATACACATGGTAATTGTTAAAATAGAAAACCAAAAAGCTTTGAGTTTTTAAAAAATGTAAATTCTTTTCAGAATGAAATGAATGTATTTCCTATCTAATTAGGATATACATACAAATTTCCAAGTAAAACAGATTTGAGCTGTATTATGATGCCTACTCAGTGTAATTACATTTTACATGAAACCAACTTAAAAAAAAAAGCTTATTGATCATTTAATAATATTGCTTAAAAAATGTCCCAAGTAGTGATATTTTAAGTTCTAGAATACTAAATAATAGAAAATAGGAATTTACTATTGGATAATAAGTTGAAATTTATGATAGCTATAAAGGTAAATCTTTAAATTTTGCTGTTAATGTGTTTTTGACAAAATGAAGACAACCTTCAGATAAGGCACAGTCAGAAGGATATATTTCAATAAGCATGTGTTATTGTAGTAGCAGGAAAAATATAGTTTGGAAAGTTATAACTGAGAATTACTGATGTAAAGATAACATAAAACAGATGAATAATATAGATGTTTGATATTATGTTTGATAATATTTACTGTTACCTTTTGCATTCTTTTAAACTGGATAGATAGATAAATAGATAGATATACCAATTTACAAAGGAAAATGAAGTCCATCAAATAGGAGTTTAAAGACAATAACATGGTAATATTTAAGTTTGAATTATTGTAAAGTTTCATGATTAGTTGTAGTAACATCACAACTCAAGTAGATTATCCCTGTATTACAAATATAATTTTTATAGATATTTATCTCCCCAAATTCTTGCCTGAATATAGCAAAAATGTTAGAATGTATGTCTTGATAACTGTCATACAAGATTGACTTAATATTGTCCTTAATACATGTGTTTATATGTATTTTGGAGTTAGTAAAATCTACAATGAATATTCTGATTCTGATATATTTATTATAAAAATTACAATAAACTTACCTTTTTAAAATTATAGAGTTGAAAAGAAACATTTATATGTGTACATTATTTCAGAATAAATTGAGATATTACTTCTGTTACCCTATCATTTATGAGAAATAATATAGTTATTTTATACCTTATAACTACTATATATATTCTACTCTGAGGTTCATGCTTTATAGTTTTTTTTTTTCCTTAAGGATAGATTTTGAATGGAAAGATATTATAAGTCACACATATTGTATATACTGAATCAAGGCAGAAACTTTAAGGATTATACAAGGAATATATGACAAGTCAAACATAGAATTTCTTGCTTACTAAGAGGGAGCTGAATGTAATGTCAAATGTTTGCAATAGCTTCAGGTTGGGAGAATTGCCAGTTTTGGAATTTTGGATTTTTCAAAGTCCTATTGTTTTTATACTTATAAATAGTATCCCCCAGCTAATTAACATTAATTAATTAACATTAATAATGTTGGAGCGCCTGGGTGGCTCAGTGGATTAAGCTGCTGCCTTTGGTTCAGGTCTTGATCTCAGGTCCTGGGATCGAGTCCTGCATCGGTCTCTCTGCTCAGCAGGGAGCCTGCTTCCCTCTCTCTCTCTCTCTCTCTCTGCCTGCCTCTCTGTCTACTTGTGATCTCTTTCTGTCAAATAAATAAATAAAACCTTTTAAAAAAAACATTAATAATGTCAAAATTTACTAACACATTAGTTTTGTCATGATGAATGAAAGAATTATATACATATATTTATAAATTTTTTATTTTTTATAAACATATAATGTATTTTTTTCCCCAGGGATACAGGTCTGTGAATCACCAGGTTTACACACTTCATAGCACTCACCATAGCACATACTCTCCCCAATGTCCATATCCCCACCCCCCTCTCGCAACCCCTCTCCCCACAGCAACCCTCAGTTTGTTTTGTGAGATTAAGAGTCACTTATGGTTTGTCTCCCTCCCAATCACATCTTGTTTCATTTATTTTTCTCCTACCCCCTTAACCCCCCATGTTGCATCTCCACTTTCTCTGATCAGGGAGATCATATGATAGTTGTCTTTCGCCAATTGACTTATTTAGCTAAACATGATACCCTCTGGTTCCATCCATGTCATTGCAAACGGCAAGATTTCATTTCTTCTGATGGCTGCATAGTATTCCATTGTGTATATATACCACATCTTCTTGATCCATTCATCTGTTGATGGACATCTAGGTTCTTTCCATAGTTTGGCTATTGTAGACATTGCTGCTATAAACATGTGCACGTGACTTTTTGGATCACTACGTTTGTATCTTTAGGGTAAATACTCAGTAGTGCAATTGCTGGGTTGAAGGGTAGCTCTATTTTCAACTTTTTGAGGAACCTCCATGCTGTTTTCTAGAGTGGTTGCACCATCTTGCATTCCCACCAACAGTGTAGGAGGGTTCCCCTTTCTCCGCATCCTCGCCAGCATCTGCCATTTCCTGACTTGTTGATTTTAGCCATTCTGACTGGTGTGAGGTGATATCTCATTGTGGTTTTGACTTGTATTTCCCTGATGTTGAGTGATGTGGAACACTTTTTCATGTCTCTGTTGGCCATCTGGATGTTTCTTTGCAGAAATGTCTGTTCATGTCTTCTGCCCATTTCTTGATTGGATTATTTGTTCTTTGCGTGTTGAGTTTGCTAAGTTCTTTATAGATTTTGGACACTAGTCCTTTATATGATATGTCGTTTGAAAATATCTTCTCCCATTCTGTCAGTTGTCTTTTGGTTTTGTTAACTGTTTCCTTTGCTGTGCAAAAGCTTTTGATCTTGATAAAATCCCAATAGTTCATTTTTGCCCTTGCTTCCCTTGCCTTTGGCGATGTTCCTAGGAAGATGTTGCTGCGGCTGAGGTCGAAGAGGTTGCTGCCTGTGTTCTCCTCAAGAATTTTGATGGATTCCTTTCTCATATTGAGGTCATTCATCCATTTTGAGTCTATTTTTGTATGAGGTGTAAGGAAATGGTCCAATTTCATTTTTCTGCATGTGGCTGTCCAATTTTCCCAACACCATTTATTGAAGAGGCTGTCTTTTTTCCATTGGACATTCTTTCCTGCTTTGTCAAAGGTTATTTGACCACAGAGTTGAATATCTATTTCTGGGCTCTCTATTCTATTCCACTGATCTATGTGTTTGTTTTGGTGCCAGTACCATGCTATCTTGATGATGACAGCTTTGTAATAGAACTTGAAGTCTGGAATTGTGATGCCACTGACTTTGGCTTTCTTTTTCAATATTCCCTTGACTATTCAAGGTCTTTTCTGGTTCTATATAAATTTTAGGATTATTTGTTCCATTTCTTTGAAAAAAATCGATGGGATTTTGATAGGTATTGCATTAAATGTGTATATTGCTTTAGGTAGCATAGACATTTTCACAATATTTGTTCTTCCAATCCAGGAGCATGGAACATTTTTCTATTTCTTTGTGTCTTCCTCAATTTCTTTCATGGGTATGTTACAGTTCTCTGAGTATAGATTCTTTGCCTCTTTGGTTAGGTTTATTCCTAGGTATCTTGGGGTTTTGGGTGCAGTTGTAAATGAGATTGACTCCTTAATTTCTCTTTCTTCTGTCTTGTTGTTGATGTAGAGAAATGCAACTGATTTCTGTGCATTGATTTTATATCCTGACACTTTACTGAATTCCTGTACAAGTTCTAGCAGTTTTGGAGTGGAGTCTTTTGGGTTTTCCACATATAGTATCATATCATCTGCGAAGAGTGGTAGTTTGATTTCTTCTTTGCCGATTTGGATGCCTTTGATTTCCTTTTGTTGTCTGATTGCTGAGGCTAGGACTTCTAGTACTATGTTGAATAGCAGTGGTGATAATGGACATCCCTGCCGTGTTCCTGACCTTAGCGGAAAAGCTTTCAGTTTTTCTCCATTGAGAATGATATTTGCAGTGGGTTTTTCATAGATGGCTTTGATAATATTGAGGTATGTGCCCTCTATCCTTACACTTTGAAGAGTTTTGATCAGGAAGGGATGCTGTACTTTGTCAAATGCTTTTTCAGCATCTATTGAGAGTATCACATGATTCTTGTTCTTTCTTTTATTAATGTGTTGTATCACATTGATTGATTTGTGGATGTTGAACCAACCTTTCAGCCCTGGAATAAATCCCACTTGGTCGTGGTGAATAATCCTTTTAATGTATTGAATCCTATTAGCTAGTATTTTGGTGAGAATTTTCACATCTGTGTTCATCAAGGATATTGGTCTGTAGTTCTCCTTTTTGATGGGATCCTTGTCTGGTTTTGGGATCAAGGTGATGCTGGCCTCATAAAATGAGTTTGGAAGTTATCCTTCCATTTCTATTTTTTGGAACAGTTACAGGAGAATAGGAATTAGTTCTTCTTTAAATGTTTGGTAGAATTTCCCCGGGAAGCCATCTGGCCCCTTAGCTTTTGTTTGTTGGGAGATTTTTGATGACTGTTTCAATCTCCTACTGGTTATGGGTCTGTTCAGGTTTTCTATTTCTTCCTGGTTCAGTTGTGGTAGTTTATATGTCTCTAGAAATGCATCCATTTCTTCCAGATTTTCAAATTTGTTTGCGTAGAGTTGCTCATAGTATGTTCTTATAATTGTTTGTATTTCTTTGGTGTTAGTTGTGATCTCTCCTCTTTCATTCATGATTTTATTTATTTGGGTCCTTTCTCTTTTCTTTTTGATAAGTCTGGCCAGGGGTAGATCAATCTTCTTAATTCTTTCAAAGAACCAGCTCCTAGATTCGTTGATTTGCTCTGTTGTTTTTTTGGTTTCTATTTCATTGATTTCTTCTCTGATCTTTATGATTTCTCTTCTCCTGCTAGGTTTAGGGTTTCTTTCTTGTTCTTTCTCCAGCTCCTTTAGGTGTAGGGTTAGGTTGTGTACTTGAGACCTTTCTTGTTTCTTGAGAAAGGCTTGTAACCGTTGTATATTTTCCAGGACTGCCTTTGCTGTGACCCACAGATTTTGAACCATTGTGTTTTCATTATCAATTTTCCATGAATTTTTTCAATACTTCTTTAATTTCCTGGTTGACCCCTTCATTCTTTAGAAGGATGCTGTTTAGTCTCCATGTATTTGGGTTCTATTCAAATTTCCTCTTGTGATTGAGTTCTAGCTTCAGAGCATTGTGGTCTGAAAATATGCAGGGAATGATCCCAATCTTTTGATACCAGTTGAGACCTGATTTAGGACCCTGGATGTGATCTATTCTGGAGAATGTTCCATGTGCACTAGAGAAGAATGTGTATTCTCTTGCTTTGGGATGAATTGTTCTGAATATATCTGTGATGTCCATCTGGTCCAGTGTGTCATTTAAGGCCTTTATTTGCTTGTTGATCTTTTGCTTGGATGATCTGTCCATTTCAGTGAGGGGAGTGTTAAAGTCTGCTACTATTATTGTATTATTGTTGATGTGTTTCTTTGAGTTTGTTATTAATTGGTTTATATAGTTGGCTGCTCCCATATTAGGGGTATAGATATTTAAAATTGTTGGATCTTTTTGTCGGACAGATCCTTTGAGTATGATATAGTGTCCTTTCTCATTCCTTATTTTAGTCTTTGGCTTAAAATCTAATTGGTCTGATATAAGGATTGCCACTGCTGCTTTTTTCTGATGTCCATTAGCATGGTAAATTGTTTTCCATCCCCTCATTTAAATCTGGACATGTCTTCAGGTCTAAAATGAGTTTCTTTTGGGCAACATATAGATGGGTTTGTTTTTTTATCCATTCTGATACCCTGTGTCTTTTGATTGGGGCATTTAGCCTATTAACGTTCAGAGTAACTACTGAGAGATATGAATTTAGTGCCATTGTATTGCCTGTAAGGTGACTGTTACTGTATATTGTCTCTGTTCCCTTCTGATCTACTACTTTTAGGGTCTCTCTTTGCTTAGAGGACCCCTTTCAATATTTCCTATAGAGCTAGTTTGGTGTTTGCAAATTCTTTCAGTTTTTGTTTGTCCTGGAAGCTTTTTATCTCTCCTTCTACTTTTAGTGATAGCCTAGATGGATGTAGTATTCTTGGCTGCATGTTTTTCTTGTTTAGTGTTCTGAATATATCATGCCAGTTCTTTCTGGCCTGCCAGGTCTCTGTGGATAAGTCTGCTGCCAATCTAATATTTTTACCATTGTATGTTACAGACTTCTTTTCCCAGGCTGCTTTCAGGATTTTCTCTTTGTCACTAAGACTTGTAAATTTTACTATTAGGTGACGTGGTGTGGACCTATTCTTCTTGTTTTTGTGGGGGGTTCTCTGCACCTCCTGGATTTTGATGCTTTTTCCCATTGCCATATTAGGGAAATTTTCTCCAATAATTCTCTCCAATATACCTTCTGCTCCCTTTTTCTTTCTTCTTCTTCTGGAATCCCAATTATTCTAATGTTGTTTCATATTATGGTGTCACTTATCTCTCAAATTCTCCCCTCGTGGTCCAGTAGCTGTTTGTCCTTCTTTTGTTCAGCTTCTTTATTCTCTGTCATTTGGTCTTCTATATTGTTAATTCTTTCTTCTGCCTCATTTATCCTAGCAGTGAGAGCCTCCATTTTTGATTGTACCTCATTAATAGCTTTTTTGATTTCAACTTGGCTAGATATTATTTCTTTTATTTCACCAGAAAGGGCTTTTATATCTCCCGTGAGGGTTTCACTAATATCTTCCAAGCCTTTTTCGAGCCCGGCTAGAACCTTGAGAATTGTCATTCTGAACTCTAGATCTGACATATTACCAATGTCTGTATTGATTAGGTCCCTAGCCTTCTTGTTCTTTTTTTTGTGTTGAATTTTTCCACCTTGTCATTTTGTCCAGATAAGAGTATATGAAGGAGCAAGTAAAATACTAAAAGTGTGGCAAAGATCCCAGGAAAATATGCTTCATCCAAATCAGAGGGGACCCCAAATTGTGGGGGGGGAGAAAGAGGATACAAAGAAGTTCAGGGAAAAAAAAAGAAACAATAAAAAATAGAAAAGGAATAAAGAAAAAATATAAAAATGAAGAAAAATATATATGTTAGATAAACTAGTTAAAAAATGTTAAAAAAGAATAAAAGTTAAAAAAATTTAGCAGAAGAAGGAAAAACATTGAAAAAAAATTAAATTAACTGAAAGACTAAAGAATCATGGGGAGAAAGCCATGAGTTCCATGCTTTGCTTTCTCCTCCTCTGGAATTCTGCTGCTCTCCTTGGCATTGAACCTGCACTCCCTGCTAGGTGAACTTGGTCCTGGCTGGATTTCTTGTTGATCTTCTGGGGGAAGGTCCTGTTGTAGTGAGTCTCAAGTGTCTTTGCCCCAGGCAGAGTTGCACCGCTCTTACCAGGGGCCAGGCTGAGTAATCTGCTTGGGTTTGCTTTCAGGAGCTTTTGTTTCCTGAATGCTTTCCATAGAGTTCTGGAGGACGGGAATGAAAATTGCGGCCTCCCAGTCTCTGGCCTGGAGGAGCCGAGAGCTCAGGGCCCCACTCCTCAGTGTGCCCTCAGAGAATAGCACCCAATCACTCCTGTCTCCCTGGCCTCTGGCAGCACTCTGAGCTCACCGAGCCTGTGACCGTTTCAAGGTAACCCCAAGCTGAGAGCTCCCTCCTTGGCTCTGTCTCTGTAGCCGGCTTCCCCATTCTAATACCTGCAGGCTCTGCGACACTCAGACACCCCTGATCCTTCTGTGACCCTGCGGGACCTGAGGTCACGCTGACCCCGCGTGGGCTTAACCCTGGTTTAGCCTCTGGAGCGATGTCCATCAGTGGTTCAAACTATTAGAAGTCCTGATTTTGTGCTCCGTTGCTCTGCTGCTTGCCGCGAGCCAGCCCCTCCACCCGCGGTCTATCTTCCCATGGCTTTGGATTCACTTCTCCACCAGTCCTACATTTCAGAAAGTGGTTGATTTTTTGTTTTTAGAATTGTTGTTCTTCTCTTTGATCTCCCATTGGGTTTGTAGGTGTTTGCAATCTTTAGATAAGCTATCTAGCTGATGTCCTGCTACCTGATGTAGTCTCAGCCTGCTACTTCTCTGACATCTTGATTCCTCTCCCTGAAGGAATTGTATTTATCTGAAAAAAATGTGAAAATGAAACACTTTTTTTTTTTAAATTATTTTTGAGAGAGAGTGCATGTGGCTATGGGAGTGGCAGAAGACAGAGAGATAATTTTTTTTTTTAAGATTTGTATTTATTTGAGAGGGGGATAAAGAGAGAGAACAGTGACCATGAGAAGTGGGAGGGGCAGAGAGACAAGAAGATTCCTCACTTAGCAAGAAGCCCGATGCAGGGCTTGATCCCAAGACCTTGAGATCATGACCTTAGCCAAAGTCAGACACCTAACTGACTGAGCCACCCAGGCACCCCAAATATAGAGAATCTTTAATAGTCTCCATGCTTAGCACAGAATCTGAAGTATGGCTTGATCTCAGGACAGTAAGATGATGACCTGAACTGAAAGCAAGAAGAGTGAAATGCTTAACCAACTGAGCTACCCAGGAAGCTCTCAAATTAAATGCTATTGAATTTATATAAAGAAATTTAATCCCTGTATATGTTTTAGCAAACACACTATATAAGGATTATGAGAGTTATTAAATAAAACTAAAGGTGAAAGGTACAAAAAAGTGTAAATGCACCAGCAATTTGCTATCAGTGGTGCAAAGGATGTGGAAGTAGTCTACCCCAGCAAAAGATTGTTTAGAATTTCTGGGACATGATGGTAATTTATTTTTAGTCAGTGTTACTACCCTTTTAAATTCCTTCTTTATTATTTGCCCCCAAGGTGGATGGCTTTCATTATACTACCTTTACCCTTGATATGCCATTATGTGTCACTTTTTTTTTAACAGCTTATTTTATAACAATATTTTATTAAGGTATAATTACACAAATCTTAAATATATAGCTTGAGGAAGGTTCACAAATGTGTACAGCTATGTAATGGTCAGCCAGATCAAGATACAAAATATTTAACTACCCACTGTCCCAAATTCCCTCATGCCCCTTTTTCCAGCTAGTTTGAAACCCCTGCCCTCAACCAGAGCAATCACTGTTCTGAGATGTATCACTGCAGCCTTGTTTGGCCTATAATTGGCCTTCATATGAATAATTACACAGAATGTTGTATCTAGTTCATTTTGCTCAATGTGATGTTTTTGAGAATCATGTAGGTTATGGCATGTATCAGTAGTCCATTTGTTTTCATAAGTAGTATTCCACTGTCTGACTGTATTGCAGTTTGTCTATCCATTTAACAAAATGAAATGGAAGAAAATGTCAACTATTCTTTTAAATGAATACTTTGTGTATTTTTCATATAATGAACTTAATGATAGTAATGATTATCATACTAGTTTCCTGCTGTAGAATCTTTGTTATATGTGATCTCATTTAATTTTAACATCTGCTTGATGAGGTAGGTATTGTGATTCCCATTTAAATGCGATGAAGGGAGGTTATGTAATTTTCCAAAACCACACAGACAGTAAGTGGTGAACCTGTGATTCAGCTCAGAAGTCTGTGCTTTTAACCATCATGCTCACATGTCTCATTAGATACCTGATATGGAAAAAAGCTTGACAAAGAAATTGCTGCTGTGAAAGATAAAATGATCAAGTAACCTTCAATGAAATACTGATCCACCTATGCTTTCTAATTTAACATAATTAGTATTAATTGCTTCTAATTAATTGGTAATTATTATTAATTTTATTTAATCTGCATAACAACCCTGTAAGGTGGATATTCTTTTTACAGTGAGGAGATAGCATCTACAGAAGTTTAAAACAAGTGAATGGGGGAGTAGAAGTTTAAGTTTAGGTTCTCCATGACTGATGTTCTGAATTGGTTAATTGGAGGCTAAAAAATAAAATCATAAGAAGAAAGAGAAAAAAAACCCCTATAATATTCTTGATTTAATAAACAATCAATTTTAGATTTACAATATAGAGTTTAACATTAATTAACTCTTAAATGATCTAAATTATTAAGGTTAAGTCAGGATAGCAAATACTACATTCAGGAAGAATGTACTGACACATAAGAAGATGTTAAGGAATAAAAAAATCACATTTGATATCACTTAGGAAAAATAAACTTTAAAATGTAAGTTTCACAGGCAATAGTATAGTGTTCAATTGTCTTATACCATAAATTTCTTTAAATAATGCTGATGCCATGTTGTAACTAAAAGTAATAATTACAAAAAGGAAATTTTACAACATAAAATTTTCTTTAGTTGAGGAAAAGAAAATTCTTACACAGACACACACATATGCACACAGGCAGACCCACAAATAATAAGTTTTTGTAATGGCCATCTTCCCATTGGAAAAGACATCATTTTAATTTCTCCTTTTCAATATCATCTATTTATTTTAAAATTCAGAATCTCTCTCATATCATTGTGGAAGTAAATGAAAAAATGGATCCATTTTAGTCTGTCATTTTGGTTATATTTACTGAACACCCATGATGTTTTTAATAGTTACCTGTTATCATTTGAAGAAACATTTAATGGTGTAAAATGTCACAATTTGCAAGAAATTGGAATCCAAGAAGAATTGAAAGGGTCCCCATTTCCCCATTTTTTTAAATAGTAATTTTGATTCTCCAAGTGAGAAAATCTGGTTGTGTGATCTAAATTTTATATTTTTAATTCTGCATTCTGAGAGTAAAACTCTTTGCATAGTAATGTGAGGAGCAGAAATGATAAAATTTTGATGAGAAGAAATGCTATGGACAAGGGTGCAAGGCCAAGAGTAATTATATGATCCATAGTCTTACAATTGTTATTTCAATCTTTATGTGATGATGAAGTGAACTGTTAAGGATTTCACTTTCAATTGCAAAATAAAGTGTCCCTTAATCATATCTCTAGGAGAAGTAGCACAAAATCAATGTAAACTAAATGGAGGAAGGATTTTCAAAATTTTGTTGACCAGTTCTAAAGGTTCAAATACATACTGACAGAACTCTTGGGTAAAACTTTCCAAGGGTTTGGAGCTAGGGAATTATTACTTTATTATGTAGTCGGGTAGTACAGCTTAGTGGTTAATAATATAAATGTATTATTCAAATCATGGCCTTACTCATTGGTGTGTGATCTTGTGCAATTTAACCCTTCTTTTTCTCAGTTTCATCATAAAATGGGGATAATAACATTTTATATCTTACGGAATTATTAAAAGTTTAAATGATTTAATATTTATTAATATGTCTAAGAAACTAACACTCCTGAGCTCAGTGCATGTGTACAGACACAGGCACATGCACAGAGGGTGTTTTTATGCATTGGGCATTTTTATGAATTAATCCACTTATGAATCCCTGAAGTACTAGCTTTATATAATAATAAGGTTGAATAATTTTCAGAAAGTGTTTATTCATTTTATAAGTGAGCCTAAAGCACAGAAAAACTTGTTTCCTAGGGTTTATACATTTATTTAAGCTGAGACTAAACCCCAGTTTGCTTCTCTGCAAAAATCACTACTAATGTAGTGATTTTCAAATTATCTTCACAAAATACAGATAAAATGATAGGCACTTTATATTCTAATGATAAATGAGACACACCTCCAGTTGTCCATGCATTTGGTACCCCCAAATTTCACTAAATGTTCATTAAACTTCAATAATATTTTTCTAGTAATGTCTACCAGCACTTTTGTTTTCTCTCTTTTCTTTGATCAAATCAATGGCTAATTTCTCCATCTCATGGAAAAATGCTATGAAGATCCAAATTTAGAGCCCATCCTCCCTCAAAACCCATAGGGTTTTTATGACTAAAATACCCCTATGTAGAAACGAGCAGCTATATGTATTCTCCAGGTTATAATACAATTCTAAAACATACAGAGGGAAATAAAAGCAAAAATAACTCAAAACTCTTCCACGACTTGTAACTACATTTTTGAGTGATGATGTCTCACTAAGACAGCCAGATGTAAAATAAGATCTAGGTTACAGAATTTAGTGGATCTAGTGATCTTCTGGGTATTTGGTGGGTTCCTTTCCTATCACTATCATTAGTATAGGATTTTTTTTTTTTTAATTAGTACAACCATGCATCTGCTCTAGTTTATATGATGAAAGGAATTAGTTTAAAAATTTCAGTACTGGGACACCTGGGTGGCTCAGTTGGTTAAGCAGCTGCCTTCAGCTCAGGTCATGATCCTAGCGCCCTGGGATCGAGTCCCATATCGGGCTCCTTGCTCGGCAGGGAGCCTGCTTCTCCCTCTGCCTCTGCCTGCCTCTCTGTCTGCCTGTGCTCACTCGCTCTCTCTCCCTCTATCTCTGACAAATAAATAAATAAAATCTTAAAAAAATTTTCAGTACTTTATAGATTAATAATAACAGATTATTTGCCATTCCTTTCTATCTCTTAATATTCAGTGAGACACTGAGGTTAACAGCATATCACAAGAGCTCTGTTGAGAACTGTTTTGTTACATTGCCTAAGATAGTGATCTAATGACTAGGACTTTTGACTTCTAAAGAGAGGTACATAGGTTCACTTTTCATTTTTTTTCTTTTTCTTTTCTTTTCTTTCTTTCTTTCTTTTCTTCTCCTCCTCCTCCTCCTCCTCCTCCTCCTCCTCCTCCTCCTCCTCCTCCTCATCCTCATCCTCATCCTCCTCATCCTCCTCCTCCTCCTCCTCCTCCTCCTCCTCCTCCTCATCCTCATCCTCCTTCTTCTTCTTCTTATTTTTTTTTTTAACTTTGGCCTGTTTTCCAATCTAGCTGTGGCTTTAATTTCACTTCATGTATGACTTTGATATCTTTTTTAAAATTTAAATAAGAACCAAAAGGCCTCTAATTCTAGGATTAAAGGAGCCACATCGCAACAGTAAAGGTGAAGAGAAAAAAATAAAAAGTGATTGATGTGAAATAGAAAGGAATTTGACAAGGGGAGTTACAAATCTTTTTTGTTTCCTATGTTACAAATTTGAACAAATTGAAGATTAAAAATCTTCTGTGCAATTTGCCTAAAGTCCCAATTCATCCTCAGATTTTTTTAACACAACCAATTTAAACACTTTCTATTATCTCCTAGGATCAAAAGAATCAATCAACATCTTCTACAGTCTTATGGGTCCTCAATCATGCTTGCCCAAGGCAATGAAAATCAAATCAAAGCTGCCTCTATGAGTAGGGGGTTATAACTCAATATAACAGAAAATACTTCGGTAGTAAAAAAAAAAAAAAAACCTTGCATAAAATGAAATGTAATTCATACTCGTTGAAAACTATCTCCTTTCAGAGATTATATGGAGATTTTCTCAATCTGTTCTTCGTTTAAAATGAGTTTTAAAATGTCAACCTGTTATTCTTTCTGAGGCAGAAGATTAATTTTGTAATCAATCCAAATCCTGTGTTCCTAATTTTATAGACTTCTATTCATTTTGGTAACTTTAGATTATGACATTCAATTTAGATTTTTTTGAGAAATCAACATTCGTTTTGAAAACAATATCTATCATATATAAATATGCAAACCTGCATATTGGTCAGTATGGTTATGTGTGTGTGTGTGTGTGTGTGTGTGTGTGTGTGTGTGTGTGTGTGTGTGATAGATACCCAGTGTATTTGGTTAAGTAATAGCATTGGTCAAAAGGTAGCAATAGAAAAGACAAACTCAGGACAGTCTTTCAATCTGTATTTTAAACGTAACTAGCTTGATTACAGTAAAGGAAAGTTCTCTAAAATGGTTTTCTGGGTGTTTCTTTGCATATAGATCCGAACTTGCTGTTTTATTTTTATTATCTCTACTTTTATCTGCTATATATAAAATGTGTATTAGAAAAAATTCAATAGGAATATTTGAGATTTTGAATTTTTCTACCTTTGTGAAATGTGTAAGGACTCCTATATTTCTAGTTCCTTTAGATGAGAAAAAGTCTTTCCCTCTCCCACCATCAATTCTGTTTTCATCAGTTAGTTTTCTATGATTTTAAGACTTATGTACTAAAATCTCATTGCTCTTAAGATTCATTACTTATTTGGGGTTCCTGGGTGGGTGGTTCAGTTGATTAAGCATCTACCTCTTGATTTTGGTTCAAGTCATGATTTCAGGGTCATGGGATTGAGCCCTTCATCAAGCTCTAGCTCAGAGGGGAGTCTGCTTGAGATTTCCTCTCTCTCCCTCTATATATCCCCTGCTCTGCTCATGCACACTCTCTCTCTAAAATAAATAAACAAATAAATAAATCTTCAAAAAAAGATTTGTTACTTATACTACTACTTATTATTACTTGATGCTGCAAATAGGACAAGTAAAATACTTAGATCACTTTAATATAATATTAATTCAAATTATGATAGTGAAAATTACATTTGTAACCATGTCTACAAAGTAGAATCAGGGTAGGATGCTTCCTACATTGTTTCCATACTTTGGGGATAAAAAGAAGCATACTGTAGTCACATGTATCCATATTATATGCACATTTACTTATGTTCCACTCAAAATAAATTCTCTTTTTTTGTGTGGGAATGCTACAATGGATAAAGCATGAAATTTTTCATTTTTTTAAAGAGTCCTAGTGTCAACCATATCATCTGCAATCTTTATATGACTAAAAAGATCAAATTTATATTTATTTATACTGTTTATACACACCTTTAGAACTAACTTATAATACTGAAACTGGTAAGTTTTTGAGAAATAGAGTGTGAGACCGAGATAGATCGTGAGCAGGGAACAGAGGGAGAGGGTGAAGCAGACTCCCCACTGATCAGGGAGCCCCATGTGGACTGAATCCCAGGACCCTGGATCATGACCTGAGCCGAAGGCAGATGCTTAACTGACTGAGCCACTCAGGTGCCCAAGAAAGCCTACTTTATTGGCTCACATCTATTAGTAATGTCCTGCATGTTTTTATTTTTTTATTTCTCATTTTTAAAAATACTTTATTTATTTGAGAGAGAAAATGAGTGCACAAGCAAGTGGAGGGGCAGAGGGAGAAACAGACTCCCCACTGAGAGATCATGACGTTGGGCTTGATCCCAGGACCCTGAAATCATGCCCTGAGCTGAAAGCAGATGCTTAACCAACTGAGCTACCCAGACACCCCTATTAGGATGTTTTTGAATGGGATTTGTGAATCTTTTTCCAAAGGCTATATATTTCCTAAATTATATTTAAAATTGTTTCAGGTATAGGTAGGTGGTGAGGAAGAAAATGAGAAAAATAGTTTTGAAAAGGACAATATTGGATCTGAATATATAGATTTTAGATTATAATTGCTATTCTAGATTCTGTCTTGAACACTAGGAGGTATAAAAGAAAAATGTTGGGCTTCTCGATGGATTAGCTAGTTAAGCATCTGCCTTTGACTCAGGTTATGATCCAGGGATCCTGCTTAGCAGGGACCCTACTTCTTCTTCTTCTTTTTTAAATTTTTTAATAAACATATAATGTAGCATAGACATTTTCACAATATTTATTCTTCCAATCCATGAGCATGGAACATTTTTCCATTTCTTTGTGTCTTCCTCAATTACTTTCATGAGTACTTTATAGTTTTCTGAGTATAGATTCTTAGCCTCTTTGGTTAGGTTTATTCCTAGGTATCTTATGGTTTGGGGTGCAATTGTAAATGGGATGGACTCCTTAATTTCTCTTTCTTCTGTCTTGTTGTTGGTGTAGAGAAATGCAACTGATTTCTGTGCATTGATTTTATATCCTGACACTTTACTGAATTCCTGTACAAGTTCTAGCAGTTTTGGAGTGGAGTCTTTTGGGTTTTCCACATATAGTATCATATCATCTGCGGAGAGTGATAATTTGACTTCTTCTTTGCTGATTTGGATGCCTTTAATTTCCTTTTGTTGTCTGATTGCTGAGGCTAGGACTTCTAGTACTATGTTGAATAGCAGTGGTGATAATGGACATCCCTGCCGTGTTCCTGACCTTAGCAGAAAAGCTTTCAGTTTTTCTCCATCGAGAATGATATTTGCAGTGGGTTTTTCATAGATGACTTTGATAATATTGAGGTATGTGCCCTCTATCCCTATACTTTGAAGATTTTTGATCAGGAAGGGATGCTGTACTTTGTCAAATGCGTTTTCAGCATCTGTTGAGAGTATCATATGGTTCTTGTTCTTAATTTTATTGATGTGTTGTATCACATTGACTGATTTGCGGATGTTGAACCAACCATGCAACCCTGGAATAAATCCCGCTTGGTCGTGGTGAATAATCCTTTTAATGTACTGTTGAATCCTATTGGCTAGTATTTTGGTGGGAATTTTCACATCTGTGTTCATCAAGGATATTGGTCTATAGCTCTCTTTTTTGATGGGATCCTTGTCTGGTTTGGGGATCAAGGTGATGCTGGCCTCATAAAATGAGTTTGGAAGTTTCCCTTCCGTTTCTATTTTTTTGGAACAGAATAGAGAGCCCAGAAATAGACCCTCAACTCTATGGTCAACTAATCTTCGACAAAGCAGGAAAGAATGTCCAATGGAAAAAAGACAGCCTCTTCAATAAATGGTGTTGGGAAAATTGGACAGCCACATGCAGAAAAATGAAATTGGACCATTTCCTTACACCACACACAAAAATAGACTCAAAATGGATGAAGGACCTCAATGTGAGAAAGGAATCCATCAAAATCCTTGAGGAGAACACAGGCAGCAACCTCTTCGACCTCAGCTGCAGCAACATCTTCCTAGGAACATCGCCAAAGGCAAGGGAAGCAAGGGCAAAAATGAACTATTGGGATTTCATCAAGACCAAAAGCTTTTGCACAGCAAAGGAAACAGTTAAAAAAAATCAAAAGACAACCGACAAAATGGGAGAAGATATTTTCAAACGACATATCAGATAAAGGACTAGTGTCCAAAATCTATAAAGAACTTAGCAAACTCAACACGCAAAGAACAAATAATCCAATCAAGAAATGGGCAGAGGACATGAACAGACATTCCTGCAAAGAAGACATCCAGATGGCCAACAGACACATGAAAAAGTGCTCCATATCACTCGGCATCAGGGAAATACAAATCAAAACCACAATGAGATATCACCTCACACCAGTCAGAATAGCTAAAATCAACAAGTCAGGAAATGGCAGATGCTGGCGAGGATGCGGAGAAAGGGGAATCCTCCTACACTGTTGGTGGGAATGCAAGCTGGTGCAACCACTCTAGAAAACAGCATGGAGGTTCCTCAAAATGTTGAAAATAGAACTGCCCTATGACCCAGCAATTGCACTACTGGGTATTTACCCTAAAGATACAAATGTAGTGATCCGAAGGGGCACGTGCACCCGAATGTTTATAGCAGCAATGTCCACAATAGCCAAACTATGGAAAGAACCTAGATGTCCATCAACAGATGAATGGATCAAGAAGATGTGGTATATATACACAATGGAATACTATGCAGCTATCAAAAGAAATGAAATCTTGCCATTTGCGACAACATGGATGGAACTAGAGCGTATCATGCTTAGTGAAATAAGTCAAGCGGAGAAAGACAACTATCATATGATCTCCCTCATATGAGGAAATGGTGATGCAACATGGGGGCTTAAGTGGGTAGGAGAAGAATAAATGAAACAAGATGGGATTGGGAGGGAGACAAACCATAAGTGACTCTTAATCTCACAAAACAAACTGAGGGTTGCTGGGGGGAGGGGGGTTGGGCGAAGGGGGGCGGGTTTATGGACATTGGGGTGGTGTGCTTTGGTGAGTGCTGTGGGGTGTGTGGACCTGGCGATTCACGGACCTGTACCCCTGGGGATAAAAATATATGTTTATAAAAAATAAAAAATTAAAAAAAAAACATATAATGTATTTTTAGCCCCAGGGGTACAGGCCTGTGAATCGCCAGGTTTACACACTTCACAGCACTCACCACAGCATATAACCTCCCCAGTGAGGGACCCTACTTCTTCTCCCTCTGCAACTCATCTTGCTCATGCTCTCTTGTTCTCTCTCTCTATATATATATCAAATAAACAAATAAAATCTTAAAATGTGTTTTCATTGAAGTAGAAATAAAAATTGCTTGAATGTGATTCATAAAACATTATCAAAGTTGTGAGCTTATGACTTAAGATTTAAGTACTACATGTTTATATCATGGAAGATCTATGCTTTTCCTTTATAGACTTCACTTCTAGATTTGGCTTTGAATTTCAATATTTAGATAACAAAATAATTGTCAAATTAAATTAAATTTAGGGGCTTCTGGGGGCTCAGTTGGTTAAGCAACTGCCTTTGGCTCAGGTCATGATCTTTTCAGGTCCTGAGATCGAGCCCCATGTCAGGCTCCTTGCTCAGTTGGGAGCCTGCTTCTCCCTCTCCCTCTGCCTGCTTGTGCTCTGTGTCAAATAAAATTTTTAAAAAATTAAATTTAATCTGAATAATATAGAAGCAATGTTGCCAAATTTCACTTAGTATAATTCTGGAATGGCAAGAGGCCTTAGGCACTTTAAAGGTTGTGTCAGTTTTATACAGTTAGGTTAGTTAAGCTTCAAACTGGAAACTTGATTATAGTTTGTGTTTCTTTTTCTAGCATAGTAAGACACCAGTTATTTTATGGGAGCATTTATGTAATACTTTTATCATGTTTTATTTAATGCATCTGATTTTTAGGTGAAATATTTTTAAAGAAATATTTTCTGATTATTTCATAATTTTAAATCCTTTATAAAATATCAAAATAGATCTAACTTTTCTTTTTATTCATATTCATGGTAACTTATTCCTCTGAAATTGGTATACAAAATGAAGGACTCTAAAAACAATGTCAGTCAGTACTGAGGACTTGATTTTATTTCACCTGCCAAGGTCCAAACACATATATTACAGACAGAGAAACTGAGGCTCAAAGATATCAAATAAACTTATCATGATTAAACAGTTAGAGGTCTGTGAATAAAGAGTGTCTGATGCTTAGTTCTGTTCTCTTTTCTTTCTGCCATTCCATAATATTCAAAATAATATTGGAGGAAGATAATCGGCCCCCACTATGTCTCCCTTGATATCAGTTGAATCCCACATCAAATTTCTCTACCTCTCAAATCTTTTTAGCTCTTCATTCAACAAAATAAGGTCACTGCCTACATTTTAAGCTAGTAAAGGAACCCCAGTTCATCGGTGTAACATATTTTCTATCTTATTCCTTTTTCAGAATCTAGGCTCCTACTTTATTTGCAAGCTAGTTAAATAGTCTACTGTGGTTTTATAGATGCTGACAGAAGTCACAAAACTCCAGAGTCATGAATAAAGGACTTAATTTTCACACGACAGAAAGTAATAGGAGCTTCATTTTTGCAATGGTTCCTCTTGTTGCTCAAGTTCCATGGGAGTAAAGCATAGTGGCCTGGGTGGATGCTACATGCAGGATAGTTTTACATCATAGCCCAGGAACAGAGCATTGTTGGCATACATCTCTTTTATAACAAGTTTGCTTTTTATCCTGGAGGAAGATCTCAATTTATCCCCCTAAATTGCTACTGAAATAAGTCTTGAGAAATATCCCAGGTAGACAGAAGTCTGGGCCTTGCATTCTTGGCAAACCCACCAAGACCATGCTGGAATGATCAGGGCCTCTTTCAACATCTATTAGATCTTCCAATGGTTCCTTATTGATCTTAGGTTATATTTGTATCCAATCTTCCTGCCATTCTTTCTTTTATTTTGTGTTCCGCATGACAAAATCTTCTCTCTACCCTCTGCATTCAAACACAACTAATACAAAATACAGAAACAAAAAATAAAACCATGAAATTTTAGGGGTACTATATTTATAAATCACTCACCAAGAGCATTATTTCATACCTTCTCACTTTTCCAGCCAAGCATTCTTTATCTGTCTCTTTTTTAGGTGATTAACCTGCTTCTTACTTCACCAAGAAGCTATCAGAGTTGACCTTCCAAAGGTTTCCACAGCCATAGGAGCTAAGGTAATAATAGCTATGCCAGCAACTTTTGCTATTCATTGTGTTATTAAAAATGAACTGTTTGTTCTCCTGGTTAAGGCTAAACCCTTCACTTCTGGATTGAATACCTTCTCCTCTGGACTATAAAAATAAATGGTGCAACTGCCCACTTCTATCTGGCCTTATCAACTTCCTCCACTCTTCTGGATTTTTTAATAACAATGCAACCATACTTCCATCCAATTTTTTAAAAAAGTGAAATTCTTCATATAATGGGATTCAAGACTCCCTACCTCTACTATCGCCAAAGAGGTCTTTGAGCTTTTCTTGCATAACAAAAAAATTAAGTGTGCTGTCCTAAAGAATGGGCCATATGTTCTGGGACATTTTTGGCAGTACAAAAGAGTAACAAAAATTTGGAAATGAAATGTTTTATTTAATTTTAGGACTTCTTTTCCACTAGATTTTATAAGTAGAAAAGGAATAGTATATAATCTTCCAGACTAAAGCTCATAGAAACCAGACATAGATTTTTATTTTGATTATGAGATTATTTTTGAAAATAATTGTAAGGTGCATAACTTCATGTCTTAAATTTAGTAAGCATAAAATAAATATTAAACAGTAAAAAGAAAAACTTAGAACCCCATAGGTGAATTAAATATTGCCCTTAATCAGAATTTATCACTCTTGAATTACTCATTTTTTTTATTTTTAAAAAATTCTTATAGACACATAATGTATTTTTATCCCCAGGGATACATGTCTGTGAATCGCCAGGTTTATACACTTCACAACACTCACCATAGCACATACCCTCCCCAATGTCCATAACCCAATCACCCTCCCCCCAGCAACGCTCAGTTTGTTTTGTGAGTCACTTATGGTTTGTCTCCCTCCCGATTCCATCTTGTTTCATTTATTCTTTTCCTACCCTCCAAACCTCCCATGTTGCATATCCACTTCCTCATATCAGGGAGATCATATGATAGTTGTCTTTCTCTGATAGACTTATTTCGCTAAGCTTAATACCCTCTAGTTCCATCCACATCATCGCAAATGGCAAGATTTCATTTCTTTTGATAGCTGCATAGTATTCCATTGTATATATAAATACCACTTCTTCTTTATCCGTTCATCTGTTGATGGACATCTAGGTTCTTTCCATAATTTGGCTATTGTGGACCATGCTTTTATAAACTTCAGGTGCACGTGTCCCTTTGGATCACTACGTTTGTATCTTTAGGGTAAATACCCAGTAGTGCAATTGCTGGGTCATAGGGTAGCTCTATTTTCAACATTTTGAGGAACCTCCATGCTGTTTTCCAGAGTGGTTGCACCAGCTTGCATTCCCACCAACAGTGTAGGAGGGTTCCCCTTTCTCCGCATCCTCGCCAGCATCTGTCATTTCCTGACTTGTTAATTTTAGCCATTAAATTACTTATTTTTGGACAACTCTCTCTACATTTCAACTATTTCTTAGCAAGTTATTTTTCTTCAAGTTTTAATTTTCCATATACTCACAAAACTCTTACTAGTTTACAATTTTAATATCTCCAAAGTATTCCCATGATATCTAAAATTTACTTTAAAATTAACACTTTGAAAATATGATATATCTTTTTGTGGTGAAATTCATTGGACCAGGAAGGATATTTATTATGTAATGCTTTCCTGTTTTAGGTTGTACATGGCTGAATATTTTCCCTCGGTTTCATTGGGCTTGGATTTATTGTTTTTATTATTAAAGGTAATTATAATTTATTAAGTTGTTAGGCATAAGGAAATGATAACAATAAAAATGCTAATATAACACATTTATCCTCCAGGTTAACGATGACAATAAAAAAGCATGGGCATATCTTATTTTGTTTTATAAGAGGGAGAAAGATTATTGACTCCTAGTAGTTAACCTAGGGAAAGAATATTCTCTTCATTCTTGATTTTGTATCTTTTTCATTTAAAAATACTTACATAAGTCTGTCTTATTTCTCTTTTGCTTATTTGAATTATCTTCATTATAATTTTTAAAATTTTTATTTTTTTATTTCTCATTTAAGACTAACAAAAATGTTCCAACTCCTCTAACTCTTTTGAATGGTTTTGTTTGGCATACCAGTCAAGATCATGGCAGCTAGATGAGCAGTTGGGAAGAAGCTAGTGTAAAGTAGCAGTAGGACTAGTGGTCATGTAGGCACCTGGGGCAGTCCAAGATTGTTAGAACATTATTGTGTACATTAATGGTTTAGAGCATGAGGTCTAGAGCTGAATTATTTCTCTTTCAACTTTTTCTCTCTCTCTGGTAATTAATATAGCAACCTGAGGTAAGTTATTTAACTACACTGTATCCTGATTTTCTTAACTATAAAATAGTAAAAATAATACAATTTACCTCATAGAGTGGTTATGAATATTAAATGACTTAATACATATAAACACATACAAGGGATTCTTACACTTACTAAATACGAAATAGTTCTTAGAGAACTATTAAAGGGATTAGAAACCCCTGGCACCTACAGATAGACCAAATATTAAATAAAGCCAAACATGTAGCCAGATTAACAACAATAACAACAATGGCAACAACAACAACAAAAAAGAAACAAAATAAAAAAACACTAAACAGTTATGCAGTTGTAATTACTCAATACATTATGTCTGGCTTTCAACAAAAAATCATACGACATGCTAAAAAGCAAGAAGAAACACAACCTGAAGAGACAGATAAAAATAAAAAATAGACTCACGTGTGATACAGATTTTGGAATTATTGATTAGTGAATTTCAGAGAATTATGTGGAAGTGTTAAAGGTTCCAATGGAAAAGTATATGGCTTGCAAAACAGGTGGATATATAAGTAGAAAAATGGAAATGCTTAAGAAGAGTTAAAGGAAACACTAGAAATCAGAAAGATTGTAACATAAATGTAAAAAATGCATTTGATGGACTCCCTAGCAGACTGGTCATGGCCAAAGAAAGACTCTGTGAGCTTGAAGATAAGTCAACAGAAATTTTCCAAACTGAAATGCAAAGAGAAAAAAAAAAAAAAACAACCAAAGGAATTATGGAGTGTAACACAAACATAATTGGAATAGCAGAAAGGGAAGAAAGGAAACTGAGGAAATATGTGAAGTAATAACAGTGAGAATTTTCGGAATTGATGGCAGACACCAAACCTCAGATCTTGGATGCTCAGGGAAAAGCAACCAGAAAAAATTTCAAGAAACCTTATGTATAGATGTATATTCAAACTTCAGAAAACCAAAGACAATGAGAAAAATCTTAAAAAAAAAAAAAACTTCCTTTTAATAGGTGGAGGAAAAAACATTTTGTGTATATAGAAATTGGATAAACAACTCTTTAAACTGCATCACGAACCATGCAAGCTCAAAGTAATTAGAATGGAATATTTAGCATTGATAGAGGAAAAAAAAAAAAACTAGTGTAGAATTTGATATCTAGTGGAGTTATTTCTCAAAGATGAAAGGGAAAAAAAGACTTCCTCAGACAAATAAAAATAGGAAATTCATCAGCAGAGCTACCTTACAAGTAATGTTAAGAAGTTCTTCAGGGAGAAAGAAAGTGATATAGGTTAGGCTCTCATGTCTACATAAAGAAGCATTTCAGAGAAGGAATAAATGAAGGAAAAATGTTATCTTTTGTTTTAATATTCTTAATCCATCTGAAATATCTCTAAGGTAACAATAGTAACAGTGTATGGGCTGAGTATAGCATATGGATAAGTGAAATGAAAGATAGCAATGTCATGAAGGAAGGGAAAGTGGACTTTGGGATTACTGTATTATAAGGCAACCATATGTTATTTTGAGGTATATTTTGATTAGTTAAAAAATATGATGCAAGTTCTGGGAAAATCACTAAAAACTTTTACAACAAGGTACTGTATGCTATGAGAGGAGATAAATGAAGTCACATAAAATGTTGACATAAAACTGAAGAAGTCAGAAAAGAAGAGGGTGTAGGAAAAAGAAAACCAAATACAATGAGTATAATATTTATAAAAATGTTCATTATTAATCTACTTATATCAGTAGTCATTTTAATCTAAATCTAAATGCATCAACTAAAGACAAATATTATCAGAGTGGTTACGAGACCTTATTGTTTGTTGTCTACAAGAAAAGCTCTTTAAATATAAAAACAATGTTAAAAGTCAAAGGATTGTAGAAAGATTTCATGCTCACATTAATCCAAAGAAAGCAGTAGTCGCTATTTATAAATTTTAGCAAAGCATAATTTAGAATAAGAAAGGTTATCTCTGATAGAGTGTTACATGATGATAAGTCAGTTCTCCAAGAAGACACAACAATTCTAAATGTCTCTATACCTAACAACAGAGAATCAAATTATATGGGCAAAAACTGATAGTACTACAATGAGGAATAGACAAATTCTACTATTAGAGTTGGAGACATCAGCAACCCTCTTTCAGTAATTGATAGATCAAGCAGAAAAAATCAGTAAGGATATAGTTGATGTTAACAGCACTATCATTCAATTAGATCTAATTGATATTTATAGAATTCTCCATCCAACAACAGCAGAAAATACATTCTTCTTAAGCTTACAATTGTATTTGCCCAGATAGACCAAATTCTGTGCCACAAAACATATATTAACACATATAGGAGATTAGCTATCACACAAAGTACTCTCTCAGAGAAAAATGGAGTTAAATTAGAGATCAACATTTGAAAGGTAACTGGAGAACCCTCCAAATATTTGGACATTAAGCAGTACTTGTCTAATAAAACATAGTCCAAAGAAAATGTCTCAATAGAAATTTAAAAATATTTTAAATAAGTAAAAATAAAAAAATAGAACTTAACAAAGTGTGTGAAATATAATGAAACTAATACTTATACATTTATAGCATTACACAAATTAGAAAAGGAGAATAAGAAATCAATTATCTAAGATTTTACCTTAGGAAATTAGAGCAGTTTAAGTCTAGAGAAGCAGGGAAGGAGAAAATAAAAGCAGTAATAAAAATGAGAACAAAAATCACTGAAATTTTAAACAAGAAAACAATATAGGAAACAACAAAACCAAAACCTTTTTCTTTGAAAAGAGCAATATAATTGGTAAATGTTTAGCTAGGCAAGATAAATGTTTCTCTTTTTTAAAGGAAAAGAGATAACAATACCAGAAATGACAGAAATAACATTAGTACTGAGCCCATGGACAATAAAAGTGTAACAGTAGAATTCTAGAAACAACTCTTTGTCCTCAGTTTGATGGTTTATATGAAATGGATTAATTTCTCTTAATACACTAGCATGGACAATAAAAGTGTAACAGTAGAATTCTAGAAACAACTCTTTGTCCTCAGTTTGATGGTTTATATGAAATGGATTAATTTCTCTTAATACACTAGCTACTGATACTCTTACAAAGAGAAATGCATAATGTTGAATAAGCCTATATATATATATATATACATATATATGTATATATATATATTAAATGCATTGAATCAGTAGTTAATAACCTTACAAAAAAGAAAGTGCCAGTCTCAGATGATTTCACTGGTAAGTTTTTTCACATAATTAAGGAAAAAATAATGCCAGTTCTCCACAGTCTCTTCCAGAACATGAAAACAAAGAGGAAGCACTTCCTAACCCATTCTATAGAGCAGGCATTTCCCTAATATCAAATCCATACAAAAAGATTCCAAGAAAGAAATACTATGTGTCAGCATGAACACAGAAGCAAAACGCATCCAAAAAATATCAAATAAAGTTGAAAAAAGTACAAAATAAATTATACACATAACCAAGTGGAATTTACTCCATGAATGCAAAGCTGTTTGAACTTTTGAAAATCAGGCTATGTAACTTACACATTCAGAGGCTAAAGAAAAAAAAATCATACCTAATCTTTTAGAGAAACCATTTGAAAAATCCGACATTTATGATAAAAACATGCAGAAAATTAAAAAAAGAGGGCTTCCCCGTCTTGATAATGAATATCTTCAAAAATCCAACAGCTAATATTAATGGTGAGAAACCAGACTTTCTCCCTATTTGGAAATGAAACAAGAATGCCCTCTCTGAACATTCCTATTCAATATCACAATGGAAGTCCTAGTCAGTAAAATAAATAAATAAAACAATAAAATAAAATAAGATAAAATGAAATAAAAGGTATACAGATAGGTGAGAATTAATAATGCTGTCTTTGTTAAAAGATGACAAGATTATGAAAATCCTAAAGAACTGAACAAAAATTGTTTAAACTAACAAGTAAATATGGTAAGGTTGCAAGATATAATGAGATAAAAATTGGAACTTGAAATTAGAAGACAAAATATAGATTTTAATAGTAACTAATAAGAGAAATAATTAGTAATTAATCTGACAAAATATATACAGGATTTATATGCAAAAATTCCCTGCCAAACTCTGATTAAATAAATTAAAAAAGATATAAATATGGAGAGGTAGTCTTTGTTGAATGGATTGGAAAACTGAATATTGTTAGTACACAAATTCCTTCCAAACTTGCTCTATATATCAACACAACCCCTTTTAAAACTCTTTGTATATACCACTAAACTTATTGTAAAATTACCAGAGAGACAAAAACACCTGGAACAGCCAACAACAGAAAAAAATTTGGAAGACCCACCCAGTTCTAAGATAATACAAAGCAACAGTAATCAAGATAGCATGACACTGGCAAAAGAATAAAAAAAAAATAGATCAATAAAATGAAATATAAAGCCCACAAATAGACTCGCACTCCTCACTACCTGAATGTGGGTTATGCTGATTGATTTACTATGACGAGGACAGTAGGGAAAGGGATAAGGAAAAAGAGTAACTTTACAGTGGAGAAACATGATAAACTCTACCTCAGTCATCTGATCAAGATAAGCAATACAGGCAGTAGTATTAAATGATCTTGGCAACATGTAACTTTAATAAGGTATGATTGTATGATACATTTATCACCTCTGTGATCTCCCTCCTTAAAATGTCTAACTCTGGTCTAATCATGAGAAATATATTAAACAAATCTCAGTTGAAGAGCCTTCTCAAAACCGAACAGTACTCCTCAAAATACCTGACCAGTACTCCTCAAAACTGCCAGGGTCATCAAAAACAAGGAAAGTCTGAGGAAATGTCATAACCAAGAGGAGGCAGAGGAGGTATGATGACTAAATGTAATATGGCAAAGGTAACATGACCTTCAGCTCAGGTCATGATTTCCAGGTCCTGAGACTGAGCCCCGCATCTGGCTTTCTGCTCAGCAGGGAGTCTACTTCTCTCCCCCATCCCACTGTGTGTGTGTGTGTGTTTCTCTCTCTCTCTCTCTCATAAATAAAATCATAAAAACATATAAAGGTAATATGGCATCATGGATGGGATCCTCTAACAGAAAAAGGGTATTTGTTGAAAATTACCCAAGTCTGGATAAACTGTGGACTTTCGTATGTAGTATACCAGTGTACTAATATTATGTAATACTAATAACTACTACTAGTACTACTAATAATGTACCAATATTGTTCATTAGTTGTAAAAATATACCACGTATATATATAGTATTAATCCTAGTGGAAACTGGGTATAGGGTATATGAATCTCTCCGTACTATTCCTTGTGATTTTTCTATAAATGTAAAACTATTTTTTTAAAAAGTTTCTTTCTTAAGTTAATTTTTTTTAAGATTTTTTAAGATTTATCTATCTATTTTACACACAGAGAGAGCACAAGCAGGGGGAGCATCAGAGTGGAGGGAGGAGAAACGATCAGAGGGAGAGAGAACGGGAGAGGCATGTGGGACTCCAGGATTATGACCTGGGCTGAAGGCAGATGCTTAACCGACTGAGCCACTCAGGCGCCCCTATTTAATTTTAAAAATAAATTTGCTAAGGGCTAGCCACTGGAAATTCTGATTCAGTAAGTCTGGAATGAGGCCCTACAAATGTTGCTTTTTGATAGCTTCTGAGACACTAGAAAGCAGAATTAAGAGGCATGGGCTACATTATAAATTGAGTGAAGACAGCAACTTTATAAGTGAAACTAAATACTTGATCTGTATAGCCTACCACAGTGCTTGTCATTGAGTAGACAGGAAATTAAATACTGTAGTGAGAAATGGAAGTAGTTGTTACTATTTAGCAGAGGAAAAAAACATACTTTTAACTTATTAGTAAACAGTTTTGATGGTCTGCACATTTGTTCAAAACCCAAATACATAATGAAAATATTTTTATTCCACATAACATCTCTGTTGATATGTGCAAAATGTGTGTTTGCTATATTGTACAAATAATTAAGCAATTACATTCTTTTCTGTGTCATAATATTAGAATCTCTTTTGTGTTGATGAGAAAAAGGTTAAATTTCAATCTGGCATTGAGATTATAAACAAAAAATATGCTAACAAATAAAGATATAGAAATTTCATGGCATTTCCCCTTGGCAACAGATAAAATTTCTTTGAAAATACTTCACGTATGTTTATTTACATACATGTAACTAAATGGTGATCATTTTTTGGATTTCCATTTATAAATACCAGTGCCTGGCATAGTAGAATGTGCAAAAATGAAAGCTTTGAAAAAAAATAAATGCATGAATTAATGCATACTCTGAAGGCCTGGAAAGATATTAGTATGCTTGAATTGAAGTTCCTGCTGAATTTCAGTTCATTACAACTGCTTATTATCCCAGTTTAGTATTTTCATTCACTTTTATTGCATGTATCAGTATATATATGTATGTATGTATGTGTGTGTATATGTGTATGTGTGTGTGTGTGTGTGTGTGTGTGTGTGTATATATGTATCATCTGAGTGTGTTTTTTTAGATTTATAGACACTGTTATTTGTAAAAGAACCAGCAAACCAAGGAAATAATTTTAAGAGCTCACCAATTACAGGATCAAGCATGTTCTATTAAACTTTTACAAACTATCTCGCTAATTTTATTAAAATACTTGGTTATAATATCTTCCTTATTGAAAATCTAATTTGCTCATTTTCTTCATATTAACATTTCCACCAGAGGGTGCAAAAGGGAACACAATTGAGATTTATTTCATATTTTGTACTAAAAACTAGCAATGAAGAAACTTTGAAGAAATGGGCTAGAATTATTTTTACATTTCTAAAAATTATGAAATTTAATTGGTTCATTTAGGGTGTGAAAATAGTTTTATATCCAATTTGGGGAGGCAGTACTGTATAGCAAAATGGTTAAGGATGGTTACAGGCAAAGCTAGGTTTATAATTGGCTTTGATACTCACTTTTGGGTTTTCATATTGGGAAATTGGCATATGCCTCCCTAAGCCAGTTTCCTTATTTCTAAAATGTCTCAGGCACCCACCACAAATTTCAGATTTTGTTCTTCACTAGGGAGGGTATTGTTTTAAATTATAAGGTAATTATTAAGCAGACCTACATTTTTAGTTTATAGAGTTAAATAAGATTTGAATGAGACAAATGTTTTTGGTAAGCATTTAATTCAGCCTGTAACACAAAGTAGTCAATAGATAGTAGCTGATATTGCCTTTTTTGCCTCCAAAATGTTCTGCACCCAATTACACCATGGGCATTGAGGTCTCCCACACAAATAACTAATTGTTGGATACCAGCAGGGAGTCTTAGAATTCAACTCAGTACTATGCCAGATAGCATCAGATCACACAGGTTAAGGGTTCGTTCTTATAAGACTGTTCCTTTATGCCTTGGATACACTAGTCACAATCCTTGGTTCTTATCTGTGTTCTGCCAAGTGGCCATGATTGGAAGTCCCAACAACCCCTTCCAACTCAGATCTCAATAGCAAGTCCAGTTTGGAACTGGTAACTCTCACAAAAGTTCCCACGATTCCCTTCTTGGAGTCAATTAATTTGTTAGAGCAGCTCATAGAACTAAAAAAAAAAAAAAAAAAAAAGTTATATTTAGTAGATTACTCACTTATTATAAAGGATATGATACAGAAACAGCTAGATGAAAGAGATACATAGGGCAAGGTATAGGGAAGGACTTGAAGCTTTTTTGTTCTCTCCAGTGTGCCACTTACCCCAAATCTTTATGTGTTCACTAACCTAGAAGATCTTCAAACCCAGTCCTTTGAGGTTTTTATGGGAGTTTCATTACATACATGTGATTGATTAAATCATTGGCTAGTGGCAGTTGATCCAACTTCTATCTTCTCTCCCATCCTGGGAGGTGGGGGTCATGGTGGGTATAGGACTAAAAGTTCCAACACTCTAAACACTCCAACACTGTTGGTTCTCTCAGAAGCCAACCCCCTTCCTGAGGTGCCTTCTAAAAGTCACCTCATCAATGTGAAACTCCTTTATCACTATCAACACTTAGGCAATTCCAAGAGTTTTAAGAGTTTTGTGCCTACAATGTCAAAAAAGACCAACTAGTATTTTTCTTATTACAAGTTACAACATCACAACCTTCCACATTTTCCTCCTGTGTGCTTCCTCTTCCTTCTTTTCTTTTATCTTTCCCTTCTTTGTAGTGATATCTTTAGTTCAAATGGACATGCCCTCTATTAAAATAGCTTCAGGGAGATATATGACATATAAGATGAGTGTTATAGCTAGAGCAGCAAGAAAATGCCTGAATCCAGTTGCAAACAAAAATCAGATAAGGTTTGTAAGGAATATTAGAGACAACAGCAACATATTAGTGTTAGCCTGATCATTGCCCAAAATTCAAAGACAAAAAATATTGGGGCACATTTCCTAACCTTTTCATGTAGGAACTGAGGAACAGTGATAAAACAAGCTAAAACGTGGAGCCAAACCAAGCACATTAAGTTTACTCATTGTGAAGAGCTTCTAAATGTTAACTTTAAATGGGGCAAAGAACAATTTTAATTGTGTCCGAAAAAGGAGTTATTTGAAAATAGCAGAGGAATTGCAGTTTGCAACATACAAGCTATGGTGAACCACGGGCAAATTTGAAGAGACAATGGGAAGATCAGCTTTTATTAGGTTTTAGGAAGAAATTGGGGAGGATTGCTTTGAACAGAAGTTTACTGGAGAAGAGCAGGAGTTCAAGATTTTGGCAGAAGTGGTGATTAGTATATTGCTGCTGGGGCAGGGAGGAATATTCTTTACTTTTCTTAAAGGCAAGAGATAAAATTCCTACGTGAAAAATGTCCTCCCTTGTTTAAATCACTTATTCTTATTCCTGCTGGTTATGCTGGCTGCAAGGAGTGGTACATAGCTCCCGGACTGCATTTTAAATGAGTTTTCCTTTATTTTCACGTAAATATGAGCTATTTAAATGATGTATTATTGAGCCTTAGAATGTCATTTCCTCTCTTTCTGGGTTCAAGTTATAATCAGTCTCTCATCACCACCCTGGCAATTCAGAAAGCTACAAGGCATGTCCACTTAAACTCATTTCCCCCACAGAACTATGAGTGCAGTAGATACAGGGGCCAGGAAGAATTTTTGGTCAAATTGACACGAGAAAATAATCACATTATATATGGTCCCTCTGAACTCCCAAATATTTGGTAGGTTTTTCCTCAGATACCCCTTGTAAATCTCAGTTGTGTTTTTGTTTGTTTCTTTGTTTTACCATGTTAGGCTTTATTATGTCCAGTTTCCAACAGACCTACAATTTTAACTTATGGTTCACAACCATTCAGATCAAATTCTCACACATCATCTTTTTTTAAAAAGATTTTATTTATTTATTTAAGAGAGAGTGAAAGCGATAGAGATCACAGAGGGAGAGAGAGAAGCAGACTCGCTGCTGAGTAGAGACCCCCATGAGGGGCTAGATCCCAGGACTTTGGGATCATGACCTGAGCTGAAGGCAGTCGCTTAACCGACTGAGCCACCCAGGTACCCCCTCATACCTCATCTTTTATAATTGTCCCAGATACATTTTATTATTATTAATACTTGTTTGTTTGTTTATTTATAGAGAGGTAGAGAGACCTGAGGGAGTGGCAAGGGGAGAGAATCGTAGGCACTATGTGTGGAGCCCAACACTGGGCTCTGTCTCACAACCCTAAGATCATACCTGAGTTGAAACCAAGAGTCAGATGATTATCAGACTGAACTACCCAGGTGCCCCATCTCTAATACTCTTTGAAATGTTTCATTGACCTATGTCATCAAAGATTTACTAGAGGATATAATCCAAACCCTTTGAAAAAACATTAACCATTAATTAATTATCTTTAGCCATCTCCCCATGAATCATAATGCTTTCTTTTCTCATATTCCACGTGGTCAAGAGAAAAACACATATGGCTTTTAATGTTTCTGTGAAATTTGTATAATGTTCAGTGAACTCTCTGCCTATAACTCCTTTATTTCATGTAAACTTTCTATTTGATACATGGAAAAATCTACTCATCTTTAGCCATTAATTCAACTAATTCTTATTATGAACAATATCTGATAATATGCTATCTAAGTAGTGATTCTTAATAACTAGAGTCTACCTGGTCTTTTGAATGCAATATTAGCCCTAAATTTTCTGAGTTAGTGGCCATTGACAGAACTAATGCCAGAGTTCCCAGTGCCCCATGAACTATCCTTCCACTGTCTGAAGCAAAACATAATGTGTGTAATGATGGGAAAAATTGTTACAGAGCATGGTGGATGTCAGCCATTCCTTAATATTAAGAGATCAATGTATCTTGCCTCTAGTGGCATAGTGTCATTTAGATAGACTCCCAACACATAGCTACAATAAGGCACTATATTTTGTTTAATGTTTGATCTATGATTAGGAAGAAGACAGATCCATGTAATACCTAAGCTTATCTCAACAAAGAATATTTAGTTGCCCTTTTGCTCTTGCTCAGTACAAAGCCAACTTCTTGCCAATCTGTCAGTCATCAGTCATGTTAAAACAATTCTCCCGTTTTATATCATAGATATTCATGGCGCATTTTCCGAAGTCCAAAGAGGGTAGGACCTTTATATGTGGATTTAAAAAATACCACATGATGTTTTCATTAGTATTTTCAAAAATTCCTTTCATTCTAGGGCATAACTAATCAGGGGTGTTTGTGAAAATGGAAAATAATAAAAAGTGCATTAAAATGTACCAGGTAAATATCTGGACAGTAACCCAAAAATTAAGAACTGGAGCAAGTTTATTATTTTTGTAATAGATAATATTTGTTTTCCAAAGTTTATATACATGCAATTTTCTTTTATAGAAGTCACAAAAATGCAAATAACAATAATCAGAAAGTAAAATAATCTTTTCAGGTCAAAGTTCAATATAGATATGGAGATTAAAATATATTTTTAGCTCTTGAAATAATACAGAATATACTACTATTTAGATTATACTTCACAAACTGCTTGATATTTCTGAATAGCAAGGATATTAACTTAACTAATGATCCTTTAAATGGGTATGTAAAATATAATTTAAGCTACTTGCAACATGAAAAAGAGAAGCATCATTTGTTACTGCCAAAAATCACTGGCATGTGGAAATCAGAAAATCATTAGTCTTGATAGGAATAGCTTAATACAACAGAGAAGAGACCACATTATTTGAAGCAGTTAAATGACAATTGATGCAACCGCTGGTGAAAGGCTGAAAAAAAGCAGATATGATTTAATGAATGATAAATTTTGCCCTTAGTATTTACACATGCAAAGGAGCAGAAGTCTTTGCTCATTAACTAATATGCTTACACTGTGAGCCAAAATGCTTCAGACCATAGCCCTAATTGTCATAAATGTTTATCTATGTGCAAGTTTAATTTAGGCTTAAGAAGAAATATTATTTTGAGTGATGAGTGATTCTACATCGTTTTTATTTTCATTATTAGCCTAAGTTGGTTTACTTAAATTTCTGCTCAGATCCCTCCTCTTCTATGAGATCTCTTCCATAATGCTCCAACTAGAGTTAATCTTTTTTTTTTATTATACTACACTCTTTCACCTATTATAGCGGTGTGCCTAATAGTATATTTATAGGCATACCTCACTTAGCATTGCTTTCTAGAGCACCAATTTTTCATAGCTGTTTAGTAGAGTGTAGTATTCTGTTTTCTTCAGTTTGAATGGCACTTGCCAATCTTTTTTATTTATGTTTTTGAATCTCTTTGCCACTAACAAGCGGTGTTTCAGATGACGGTGACTCTTATTTGATTCTCAGGAAATATATTCAAAGTTTCCCAAAATATGAACAAATATGGACCATTTTAATATCCTTTAAACACAAGAGGGCCTACACCATCACATATATGAACCTTAGATAGATATGGACTAGCTGTGGGTCCACTCAGTCCACCATTTGAACATCTGTAAAAAATGAGAAGTCAATCACTTATCCCACACTTTAACTTAATTTTAAATCTCTGTGTAGGAAACACATTCCAAAGGGGCTATTGTGGCTGATTTATTTATTGCTCATATTTATGGAACTCTCTTCCACTCCATTTCAAAATGGAGTAATGGGATATGTCTTTATTTGTGTATGTACCTGTGTACCCTTTAATACTGAGGTTACCCCAAAACATAGATCATACCTCAGTGATAAAAATCTTAACTGGCTATGATCAACTAAGCACCATAAATGTGTGGAGAGGGCAAAGTTAGCTTGATAAACAGAAAATCACAGTAAATATTAGTGATCAAACAATATCTATGTACTTAAGGAGGACAATAGCTAATAAAGTATAATTAATTGTGTCCATGAAATAATGTAAATAAAGTTTTCCTGTGCTTTCCAATTTTTCAATAAACCAAATCTAACTTTCATGATATTTTAAAAATATTTGTTATTTAATTTAAATTATAGTTCCTTGCATATTGTACTATTTAAATAAAATGCTTTTGTAGATGAGGTCCAGCTCATGGGCTACTTGTTTACCACTTCATAACCATTCTTCTCTTTTTCCCTCTATTCCTGCTTTGATGTTCTTGTTATTTCGTCTGTCCTTTCTCTCTAGGTATGTGTTTGCATGTGTGCATACATGTATCGCTTGTATAAATTAGTGGCATTCATTCAAGTATAAAATAAATCATAAGTACAAAAAATAGCAAGTTGAAAGAAAAAATAATATAGTACAAATATAGATGTGGTCTGATGGTATTGACCAGTGTTTTGGCATGGTCATAGATTTAGCTTTAACCTTTCATTTCAAAAACAAAATAAAATAAAAACTTAAAAAGAATCATGCCAATTTCTGAGAGAGAAACATAGATTTTCCTATTACTGAATTTTGAGATAAAAAAAGCTTTTCTGTACAGTATCATACACAGTATCCTTAAGAACATGTCTACAATAAATATGAGTTTTGTAGGATCAGTTTCTATTGTGTTTCTCTTTGTAAGACAAGGCATATTAAATGCAAAACCCAATTTTTTCTGTGGTTTCAATGAAGGTACAAAATGATGAAAGTAGGGAACAAACCTGATAACTGGATTCAACTGTCAGGGAAATGAATAGAATATATATAAGTCTAAAGGTGTTTTATTCATTTTTGAATCCTTGGAGCCCTTAGCACCATTTTCTGTATGTAGAAGATGCTCTATGAAAGTGAGGTGAAGACATGAATTGAATTAAATATTATTTGATGGTGGATAGATAGAAGCATCTCAAGTATAAAATATTAAATTTAAGAAAAAGTCATTTACATTCTACTGGCCATGGTGCAATTAAAATTAATTTTAAAAGCATTTTGATATCTCATGGACATTTTTTTTTTACATAATTAGAAATGTAGGCCCACTACATATGCTGACAATTATCGGGTGAAACTTTAAAAAATGGTACTATTTATTAGCAGGATGCATCTGGTGATTTTTGTCAGTTTTTTGTTTTTGCTTTTGTTTTTGTTTTTTAGAATAGGATTTACTCTGAGGCAAGATTCATTTGGGTATATTTATAGATTATGTGCACTCTTTATCTTTGAAAATCAAATGTTTTCTCTGAATATATTCTATGTGATAAATATAATATTTATATTAATTCTGGCTGGTAGAAAGAATTATTCTATCAATACATTGCCAAAAGTGGCAATGAAGAATCTTCTACCAATATAAATGGTAAATATATATTGCCACATTTGCCAATGTAGACCACTAAATGCATAAAAGAAATACAAAACAGGGTTACTCTAGGAAATTATGTCTCAATAATTTCCAATCCAATCAAATTCAAATCAGACTTCTCCTGTTTTATATTGTCTAGGTTAGGAAGCCACAGGTGGAATTTCAGTGTCCATCTTCAAAATCTTTACTATTAGTTAGGACTCTTATTTTGTCAGCATAGAAGCAGACCTCAAATTGGCTTATTCTTTTTTTTTTTTTAAGATTTTATTTATCTATTTGATAGAGATCACAAGTAGGCAGAGAGGCAGGCAGAGAGAGAGAGGGAAGCAGGCTTCCAGCTGAGCAGAGAGCCTGATGTGGGGCTCAATCCCAGGACCCTGGGATCATGAACTGAGCAGAAGGCAGAGGCTTTAACCCACTGAGCCACCCAGGCGCCCCTCAAATTGGCTTATTCTAAAAGGGAAATATATCACAAGACTTTGAATCTTTTGTGAAAATAAAGAATGGTAATGTTGCTGTGCCATGAAATGAGAGAATGACATCTCTTTCTCTGATTCTCACCTTTGCTTGTCTGGATATGTTTAATTTTATCCTCTCACTTTAGACTAGTTGACTCTGCAGATGCTTTAACATCATCTGAGATTTTGATCTTCCTACAGGTTAAGCTTTTAGGAAGAGGTAAATTTGCTCTGAGTGTCAAGTCCAAAACTGTCCAGGAAGAGAATCTGTCCCAGCTTAGATCAAGTCTTGACTCCTGAACCATTCAAGAGCTTCCAGAGGTAGATCACACTATAAAATGGTGGCTTTCATTGCAGCCGTGGTTGGTGTCAGGAAAAGCAGTTCACAAGAGAAACATGGGGCAATTCTTTGGAAAAAGGGTTGAACTATTGGGCAGAAAAATAAGTATATGCTTGCCACCTTGTTATTCTATATATTCAATGTGACTAAGACATCTAGAATTAGGAAAATGTAAAGCAGGCAATACTCAGATTTGAAGGAGACTGAGAGCCTTTTTAAATATATTACTGTATTCCCTCATAGCTGGAGACAACAGATATTAGTAGGTGAACCCTAATTCTAAACATTATCCTTTGATAATATATATATCCATTGTTATATGTCAGGAAGTTGAGAACCAAAATAATTAAGTGATTTTTCAAGATCACATTATTTGTAAACACCAGAAACTTCCAAGTTATCAAACAGTAACCCCATATTTGATCCTTTTTTTTAGGACTGGAGACTAACTCATTCAAGTATTCCCATGACAAGGTTTTCAAAATTTGGTCTCCAAATTACCTGTGTCAGAATAACTAAGCACAGCTTCTAGTGCCCCCTCCCCTAAACTCCTCAGTACTGAATCACAAGCTCTATTGATTATAAATTGGAAGGTGCATTTTTAACCAAGTCCTCGGGTAATTTTTATGCATGCTAAAGTTTGAAAACTATTGCAGTTTGGTAGTACCAAGTCCTTGACAAAAAAGGATTAGTTGACCAGTAACCAAAAGTAATAGAAGCCCAGGAGGGACTAGATAGACAACAGAGAATACCCAAAAAGTTACTGAAAAGGTAGAAAGGAGGTTCTTGACCGATTTCAGATTTTCCTCATAAATTGACCTCACTATTGTTTTTACTTCCCTAATGAAATCTTTAAACTTCTCTTTACAAATAGTGAAAAAGGTGATGTTAATTTTGAAAGATACCATTTTAAATGGGAACCTCGTAATATTCAATATTTCAGATCCTTACATTGCCATTTAGATAATATAGGTGTTATTTACACAGTGCTTTTCCACAGCCATGTTTTTCTTAACTACTATTGAATGCATTTGGGTCATCCCATTGGTCTATATTTATATACATCTTAATGTTTTATGAATATACTCTAACCTACTGAATATAAAATATGTAAACTCATGTAACTCCTGTAGATGATTTTTCTTTCCATGTCTTAAATGATTTTTTTCTTTCTAATTACGGATATATAAAACTTTAATAATTCATATGCACATTATTTTGGTATTACTTGCATTGTCATAGCTCATTCTTTCTAGAAGAAGTTAAAAATGAACTTGATAGTTTAAATTTTATTGATAGATTTCCTTATGCTATAAAGGCAATTCTTTGCATGTTTGTGCTTTGGTACATTCTAGAATAAAATGAAATATTTTTCAGCTCCAAAAAATATAAAAAATAAATTCACGAATTACTGAATTTTCAAGGTTGTTTTACATCTGAAAATTATATTATAATTTGTTTTAATGGCCCTATACAACTTTCTGTATCTATATAACTTCAAGTTTAATAAATATAGTAGAGTAAAAAAGTCTCTATTTCAAATTTGATGCATAGTAAAATGTTTTTCAAAGACATTAATAATACATTACCTTGAAATGTCTTGATTTTTTATGGCTTCTGTAATAATTTGATTTTAGAAAACCTTTAGAATACTGATTTATGGCACTAAATACATCTTCTTCATGCTTCAAAAATTGTCTATTCACACATACATGAATCCAAGTGCATGAATATATAATGAACCTTTGAAATCCATATCATTACAATGGGAAAATAATCTCTCTGTTTACATTTTATATTGATTTGAGAAAGACGATGAAGTATTTTAGTCTCCAGAATATCTCAGATATCTCAATATCTCCAGAATTGTCAATATTACCATCAAATGACTATTACTCATTTTGTTTATTATACTAATAAGAACTCAAAAATAAAATATACTTTGTAAAAAGTTGCCAGAGCAATACATATTCTTAGGAGAAAGGATATAATTGAGGTGATGTATATCAAAACTAAAACGTTGTGACACATAGAAGTTTAGATGTAAATTTTATAGGTTGCTTTACATTTGAAATTGTATTCTTAGAGTAGTTCACCCTATTATGGTGGATAAGTGAGGAGTTTGTCATTTATCCCTTTAAATAAGATAGATTAATTATTTAAAGAGATTGCAGAGTAACTGGTAATGATTGAGGAAATACCACGCGTATAATATTTGGTTTAGTCCATTTTTATAGGTCCATCTCTGAGGGAATATTAGGTTAATTTTTTTGCTTCTTTTATGGCTTTCCAATATAACTTAATTGCACATCCCCATCACCTTTGGAGCTTTGGAGCTATGAAATCTCTCTTTTGGACTCCAAAAAAGATGTGTATGTGATTATTGATATGAGCTATGAATAGTTTGTTAATTTTTAATGTCTAGGTTAATACTTATTTGCATTTCAGAAATAATGTGATTATTTTGACCTTTGCAAATTGATAGTCAAATGGTATTTCAGAGTATTTTCTAATCTGTTTTAAATCATATCCTGTTTAAAAACCACTTTTCTCAAGATTTTGAACCTTTTTACCTACTTTAGTATAAGATAGTTTAAGATTATATTAAGATAAATGTTGGCGATTACTCAGAGAAAGATCACAATAAAAACAAAGTAACCACCTTTCATAGAACACCTTTCCTATTGTAAAACATCTTTTATCCTAATTGCTTTCCTGACAATTATATCTGTTTAAGAGCATATGTCAAATACAGGAAAGTTTCCAAACACATCCCATCTTTAAAATTTGATTTACCCTCCTCCTGACTCTTATTGGTTGGTCCAGGCAACAGTGCCTCTCCCTATAATAATGTAATCAGCACTCTAGTATGTGCTTCTGAATATGAATTCTGTCCTAGACAACTCATGGAGAAATATCAATTTTTGAAAGAGCTATTCACAGTCAGCAATTCTAAGACAGATTATATATGTATACACACACACACACACACACACACATAAACACACAGGCACACACACCGACATACAGTCTTTGACATCATTCATCACTGAAATATTCTTCTTGTAATGGAAGTAGATTGATTTTCTTGGATAAGCACATTCTGCTGTGAAGTAACAAGAATAAGTTGGAAGCATTAATATATCATTCAGCATGGGAAATTGATACCTGTATATAACTAGTTTCGCTGCTGTTCTTGCTAAAAAATTCAGATCTTAGTGTGATTGTTCCTGCTTAACCATGTCATTTGTTCCCCTTAGCTTTCAAAGAATGTAGTTTAGAATTAAGAACTTGTTTAGAAGTGATACTTAAGATTTATTCAACTAATTTTCAGTTGTAGTGGTATGATATAGGTTTAACATAGAGATCACATTGAGTAAAATGCAAAAGGTATCTGAGTCAGGCTGAAAAGTTAATAGTCCAGCAATAATCCTACAAACTATGTGGCAATGGCTAATTCAATTAAACTTTCTCCAGGGGAATGATAATATGCAGTAAGAGGTGTATTTTGAGGTATATTTTGATACAAATGTAGTGATCCAAAGGGGCACATGCACCCGAATGTTTATAGTAGCAATGTCCACAATAGCCAAACTATGGAAAGAACCTACATGTCCATCAACAGATGAATGGATCAAGAAGATGTGGTATATATACACAATGGAATACTATATTTTGAAAATCAGAGAAGATGTGTACGTAAAGTGCTGAGCATGATGTTGACGCATGGTTTGTAGACCCTTATGTATGAATTTTTCCCCCCATTTCTTCCTCAAAATAGTGTATTGCACGAAAGGAGATGTTATGCTGTGTCTTAAATTCCTGGCATTATATGTGTATTGCCTTGGAATAATCAGCATTTTCTCGCATTTTAAAATATAAATCTAAAGCTAATAAGGTCAGTTTTACCTTGCAAAAGAAAGATCTGAAAGCTTATCTGTTTAGTTGCTGAGTTTAATTGACTAAGTTTGAAGTACTAGATTTTTCAAAATTCCTACAAAATTATACTGATATAGAATTTATCATCATCAACTTTAAGTACTCTTCTAAATGACAACTGAATTATCAGCCATAATTTAAAAATTAGAAGAAAGCATATTTGAATTATTTACTTTTTTTTTAGAGTGGAAATCCTTATTTCTTACACTGATGTATTCAATGTACCATAATCAATTTTCTAACTTGATGTTTGAAAAGTTTTATATAGTCTTTCTTTTTAATGTTTCCTCTCTGGCCTCCTCTTGTCTATGCAGAACGAGATCTTACATACCCTTTCTTTAATACAGTGCCACATTCATATTTTGATAAGTAATATGTCATCTGGAATTCTAAAGCAATATTTTATAAGTTTTAAACACATGTCTGCTTTTATATTCTTTAAAGGAGGTTTATAGTATTTGAACTTCCAGTTTACATAAGTAGCATAAATACAACATTAAAAAAAAGTCAAGACACTTAGAATATTTTGCATTCTGATAAGCCCCACCTTGTACATTTTCTTGAAATCCTTTCCCTTTGAGACAATCACTACTTTAGAGCTTATAATTTAATTTAATAATTTAGTAATAATTTAATAAGACACCTTCAACATATTTATAAATTTATCTTTCTGAGTGTTATAATATGAATAAGTCTCTGAAAAGATGTTTAAAGAGACAATTACTATGGTAATTAAGGAAAATTTTATATATAATCTCTAAATCTAACTAAGTATATTTGTTGAATGGTGTGGTATTCATTTACAGACTTGTTTTAGAAAGGACATTTCCTTTTATTTTGATTTTGAGGAACACTGATTGATTCACCTCATTTTCAGAAAAGAACTTTTCTTCCATGTGTGCAAAAATACCACATTTAATGTAATTCCTTTTTTCAATATACACAAGATTCATATGCATAATGCTCTAACATATATGCCATTCTATCAGAATTTAATTTTTAAAGCAATTTGGCATTGGAATTCTGAGGCTCATCTAGAAGATTACTGAGTGTTATATTCTTTCTATTGTATATTTTTATTCATATTAAACATAAAGATAAGTCTGTACATTTTAATTTCCAATAATATTTTGCAACTGTTAAGCATATAGCATAGAAATTAAGCTGGTTTATTACTATACTTTAAAAGGTTATTTTATTTGTGATAGAATTATCAGTCAGGACAACTTTAGTATTTCAACCCTAATGTAATATCTATTAAGTTATAATCAAATAATTTGTAACCCTTGTAGTATCAGGAAAATAACTTCTAGAGGTTTTGCCATTAAAATGTATTTATTGGCCACAAACTAATCTTTTCATCAGCGATATGATTCAAGTTTGAAAAGAGATTGTAGAAACCTTCAGTAACATCCAGGTAACAAAATGTGATTGAGTTACATCACTACACTTCACAATTGGTAATTTCTATGATAAAAATGCAGCTAAAATGAGAAAGAAATCATCTTGATGATCATGTATTTTCTCCTGATAATTCCCATTTTCTGCAAACAATGGCCAATTAGACCAGGTGAATAGAAAACAATGGTTTTCCTCCCTCTGTTGCTCATCAGATTGCCCCTATGCATAGATATGCATATGCATATCTATGCATATATATGCTACACCTCATGAAAGAGGGGGCCAAGGAACATTTTTTAAAAATTTTTTTAAAACTTTATGAAAATCATGAAAGATTCTAATGTTCATCTAGGAGCAAAAATAACATTAGTTAGGTGAATGCAGGGTATACCTGGAAATTAGGTGGCCTCATGGAAGCATTTTGGAAAGAATGTCTTTTCTGTATAAGGGAAAAATAATGTGGAGGCAGAATGTGGGTTAAAGTTTTTCTTTTTATATCTACTCTTCTCTTCCTGTTTGATTTACACTATGAAGATCTGGCTCTAGTATACTGCTTTACTTCATTCTCCTGTATCTGTCCCTGTGACTTACAGTGCTCCCATTATGCCAGCTCTGCTGTTCCTCCCTTGGTCAATTCTGGTTTCAAGGCTTTGCGCTGCTCTACTCCTATCTGCTGTGCCCTTTCTCAGATTTACTCGATTCACTCCTTCATGTTGTTCAATGTTCTATAAACACTACTGCTTAGAGAGGCCACCCTGGCCACCACCCCATTATACTAAGATTTTCTGTAACATATTTACAGCCCTTATCAATATCTGAACCCATTTCATTTATTAATATTTCTGTGTTTAATATTTTTGTGTGTTTCATCGTCACCTGTCCGCAAGCTCCACTGAGGACAGATATTTTATGTTTATCATTACATTCAGCTATATTATAAATTCCAAAATAATACTGTTGAAATAAATTGGTTGAACTTAGAAAATAGTCCAGTTTTCATTCCGTAATGTAGGCTCTGCCTGATATGGCCCTTGCCTGGAACTCTCTTCCCATGAATTCCCAGTATTTCCTTCTTCGGATTTCAGCCTCAGTGCCTCAGCGCAGCCTTTCCTGAAGACCTTAACTATTGTCTCTTACTGTTTTGCATCATAGTGATCTATTCATTTCATTCTTAGCACACATTAATGGTCTATATTGTTTTATTTATTCATTTGTTTACCTGTTTATATTTTTTTTCATTTGTGTTTATGTTATTATTTCGTTCCTCTTAAGATTGTAAGTTTCATTTTCTTTTGTTCATTGCTGTGTCCTCAATTTTTAAGGCACTAAAATTTTTTCGAGAAGACAGAGCAACAAATAAATAATTAGAATTTGATGAAAGTAGCACATAAGAAATACACACTGGTAGTGGCGATAATATAAAGGAGAACATAATTAACTCTACATAAGGAGGACCAGGTAACATATCAGGGAGGACAAAATGTCCTAGAGGGAAGAACCAAGAATGCTTTCTCAATTAGCCCCAATAAACTGGATAGCTGGTGGTACAACTCAAGACCTCAAATTCAGGGGCGCCTGGGTGGCTCAGTGGGTTAAGGCGCTGCCTTCGGCTCAGGTCATGATCTCGGGGTCCTGGGATTGAGTCCCGCATCGGGCTCTCTGCTCAGCAGGGAGCCTGCTTCCTCCTCTCTCTCTCTCTGCCTACTTGTGATTTCTCTCTGTCAAATAAATAAATAAAATCTTAAAAAAAAAAAAAGACCTCAAATTCAATCATGTAAAAGAAAGAATTTTTCTTACTTCTCTGGACTGAAATGATGAGGAGAATGTGTCTAGGGATTCTAGTAAACATTAAGAATAAGTGGTAGAAAAAAATGAGAGAAGATATTGGTTGTGTGTTCTTGGTTAAATAGAGGAACTCCTCCTAGGTATAGAGACAATAGTGCTTAATGACTGTGTTTTCTAGTTTTAACTGCTAAATATAAATCTAACTGACCGTATATTTATTTTCTCAATTCACATTACAACACTATGCACTTTTTTGCCCACTCTTGACTGTTGGGGACATGGGCCTCTATACATAAATACTAATCACTCCATGTAAATTCAAAATGGGTTATTTGGCAAAATATTACAAGCGAAGGTATAACAGACTGTACATGATTCCCCCAGGCTCTCAATCATATCATGAGAGAAGTATTCACATTGTGGGCATAGCTGGATTGGATAATCCATGGCTAACTTTCCAGTAGAGATGGACCCTGTCCCCATCATCCTACATGTACTTAAAGAAAAAGAGGCACAGGAAACTTCCATTTGACTACATAACAATAGAAGCTCTCTGGTATAACTTGATCTTATTAGAAAAGAAGAGCCTCCAAAATAACTCAGAGTTACAGAACCAGACTTACTATTATCAAAGGGGGAAGTAGTGAAGCATCCAGAACAATTGGATGTGTCTCTTTTCACTATAATGAGCCTATTTTGTGTATGTGTCTATCTCTTCCTGTGTGTGTGTGTGTGTGTGGAGGTTGGGTATTCTTTTTTTTTTTTTTTTTAATTTTTATTTTTATAAACATATATTTTTATCCCCAGGGGTACAGGTCTGTGAATCACCAGGTTTACACACTTCACAGCACTCACCAAAGCACATACCCTCCCCAATGTCCATAATCCCACCCCCGTCTCCCAAACCCCCGCCCCCCAGCCACCCGCAGTTTGTTTTGTGAGATTAAGAGTCACTTATGGTTTGTCTCCCTCCCAATCCCATCTTGTTTCATTTATTCTTCTCCTACCCACTTAAGCCCCCATGTTGCATCACCACTTCCTCATATCAGGGAGATCATATGATAGTTGTCTTTCTCTGCTTGACTTATTTCGCTAAGCATGATACGCTCTAGTTCCATCCATGTTGTCGCAAATGGCAAGATTTCATTTCTTTTGATGGCTGCATAGTATTCCATTGTGTATATATACCACATCTTCTTGATCCATTCATCTGTTGATGGACATCTAGGTTCTTTCCATAGTTTGGCTATTGTGGACATTGCTGCTATAAACATTCGGGTGCATGTGCCCCTTTGGATCACTACGTTTGTATCCTTAGGGTAAATACCCAATAGTGCAATTGCTGGGTCATAGGGCAGTTCTATTTTCAACATTTTGAGGAACCTCCATGCTGTTTTCCAGAGTGGCTGCACCAGCTTGCATTCCCACCAACAGTGTAGGAGGGTTCCCCTTTCTCCGCATCCTCGCCAGCATCTGTCATTTCCTGACTTGTTGATTTTAGCCATTCTGACTGGTGTGAGGTGATATCTCATTGTGGTTTTGATTTGTATTTCCCTGATGCCGAGTGATATGGAGCACTTTTCATGTGTCTGTTGGCCATCTGGATGTCTTCTTTGCAGAAATGTCTGTTCATGTCCTCTGCCCATTTCTTGATTGGATTATTTGTTCTTTGGGTGTTGAGTTTGCTAAGTTCTTTATAGATTCTGGACACTAGTCCTTTATCTGATATGTCATTTGCAAATATCTTCTCCCATTCTGTCAGTTGTCTTTTGATTTTGTTAACTGTTTCCTTTGCTGTGCAAAAGCTTTTGATCTTGATGAAATCCCAATAGTTCATTTTTGCCCTTGCTTCCCTTGCCTTTTGCGTTGTTCCTAGGAAGATGTTGCTGCGGTTGAGGTCAAAGAGGTTGCTGCCTGTGTTCTCCTCAAGGATTTTGATGGATTCCTTTCGCACATTGAGGTCCTTCATCCATTTTGAGTCTATTTTTGTGTGTGGTGTAAGGAAATGGTCCAATTTCATTTTTCTGCATGTGGCTGTCCAATTTTCCCAGCACCATTTATTGAAGAGGCTGTCTTTTTTCCATTGGACATTCTTTCCTGCTTTGTCGAAGATTAGTTGACCATAGAGTTGAGGGTCTATTTCTGGGCTCTCTATTCTGTTCCATTGATCTATGTGTCTGTTTTTGTGCCAGTACCATGCTGTCTTGATGACTGACAGCATTGTAATAGAGCTTGAAGTCCGGAATTGTGATGCCACCAACGTTGGCTTTCTTTTTCAATATCCCTTTGGCTATTCGAGGTCTTTTCTGGTTCCATATAAATTTTAGAATTATTTGTTCCATTTCTTTGAAAAGATGGATGGTACTTTGATAGGAATTGCATTAAATGTGTAGATTGCTTTAGGTAGCATAGACATTTTCACAATATTTATTCTTCCAATCCAGGAGCATGGAACATTTTTCCATTTCTTTGTGTCTTCCTCAATTTCTTTCATGAGTACTTTATAGTTTTCTGAGTATAGATTCTGTGTCTCTTTGGTTAGGTTTATTCCTAGGTATCTTATGGTTTTGGGTGCAATTGTAAATGGGATTGACTCCTTAATTTCTCTTTCTTCTGTCTTGCTGTTGGTGTAGAGAAATGCAACTGATTTCTGTGCATTGATTTTATATCCTGACACTTTACTGAATTCCTGTATAAGTTCTAGCAGTTTTGGAGTGGAGTCTTTTGGTTTTCCACATATAGTATCATATCATCTGCGAAGAGTGATAATTTGACTTCTTCTTTGCCGATTTGGATGCCTTTAATTTCCTTTTGTTGTCTGATTGCTGAGGCTAGGACCTCTAGTACTATGTTGAATAGCAGTGGTGATAATGGACATCCCTGCCGTGTTCCTGACCTTAGCGGAAAAGCTTTCAGTTTTTCTCCATTGAGAATGATATTTGCGGTGGGTTTTTCATAGATGGCTTTGATGATATTGAGGTATGTGCCCTCTATCCCTACACTTTGAAGAGTTTTGATCAGGAAGGGATGCTGTACTTTGTCAAATGCTTTTTCAGCATCTATTGAGAGTATCATATGGTTCTTGTTCTTTCTTTTATTGATGTGTTGTATCACATTGACTGATTTGCGGATGTTGAACCAACCTTGCAGCCCTGGAATAAATCCCACTTGGTCGTGGTGAATAATCTTTTTAATGTACTGTTGAATCCTATTGGCTAGTATTTTGTTGAGTATTTTCGCATCTGTGTTCATCAAGGATATCGGTCTATAGCTCTCTTTTTTGGTGGGATCCTTGTCTGGTTTTAGGATCAAGGTGATGCTGGCCTCATAAAATGAGTTTGGAAGTTTTCCTTCCATTTCTATTTTTTGGAACAGTTTTCAGGAGAATAGGAATTAGTTCTTCTTTAAATGTTTGGTAGAATTCCCCCGGGAAGCCGTCTGGCCCTGGGCTTTTGTTTGTTTGGAGATTTTTAATGACTGTTTCAATCTCCTTACTGGTTATGGGTCTGTTCAGGCTTTCTATTTCTTCCTGGTTCAGTTGTGGTAGTTTATATGTTTCTAGGAATGCATCCATTTCTTCCAGATTGTCAAATTTATTGGCGTAGAGTTGCTCATAGTATGTTCTTATAATAGTTTGTATTTCTTTGGTGTTAGTTGTGATCTCTCCTCTTTCATTCATGATTTTATTTATTTGGGTCCTTTCTCTTTTCTTTTTGATAAGTCGGGCCAGGGGTTTATCAATTTTATTAATTCTTTCAAAGAACCAGCTCCTAGTTTCGTTGATTTGTTCTATTGTTTTTTTGGTTTCTATTTCATTGATTTCTGCTCTGATCTTTATGATTTCTCTTCTCCTGCTGGGCTTAGGGTTTCTTTCTTGTTCTTTCTCCAGCTCCTTTAGGTGTAGGGTTAGGTTGTGTACCTGAGACCTTTCTTGTTTCTTGAGAAAGGCTTGTACCGCTATATATTTTCCTCTCAGGACTGCCTTTGTTGTGTCCCACAGATTTTGAACCGTTGTATTTTCATTATCATTTGTTTCCATGATTTTTTTCAATTCTTCTTTAATTTCCCGGTTGACCCATTCATTCTTTAGAAGGATGCTGTTTAGTCTCCATGTATTTGGGTTCTTTCCAAACTTCCTTTTGTGGTTGAGTTCTAGCTTTAGAGCATTGTGGTCTGAAAATATGCAGGGAATGATCCCAATCTTTTGATACCGGTTGAGTCCTGATTTAGGACCGAGGATGTGATCTATTCTGGAGAATGTTCCATGTGCACTAGAGAAGAATGTGTATTCTGTTGCTTTGGGATGAAATATTCTGAATATATCTGTGATGTCCATCTGGTCCAGTGTGTCGTTTAAGGCCTTTATTTCCTTGCTGATCTTTTGCTTGGATGATCTGTCCATTTCAGTGAGGGGAGTGTTAAAGTCCCCTACTATTATTGTATTATTGTTGATGTGTTTCTTTGATTTTGTTATTAATTGGTTTATATAGTTGGCTGCTCCCACGTTGGGGGCATAGATATTTAAAATTGTTAAATCTTCTTGTTGGACAGACCCTTTAAGTATGATATAAGTGTCCTTCCTCATCTCTTATTATAGTCTTTGGCTTAAAATCTAATTGATCTGATATAAGGATTGCCACTCCTGCTTTCTTCTGATGTCCATTAGCATGGTAAATTCTTTTCCACCCCCTCACTTTAAATCTGGAGGTGTCTTCGGGCTTAAAATGAGTTTCTTGGAGGCAACATATAGATGGGTTTTGTTTTTTTATCCATTCTGATACCCTGTGTCTTTTGACAGGGGCATTTAGCCCATTCACATTCAGGGTAACTATTGAGAGATATGAATTTAGTGCCATTGTATTGCCTGTAAGGTGACTGTTACTGTATATGGTCTCTGTTCCTTTCTGATCTACCACTTGTAGGCTCTCTCTTTGCTTAGAGGACCCCTTTCAATATTTCCTGTAGAGCTGGTTTGGTGTTTGCAAATTCTTTCAGTTTTTGTTTGTCCTGGAAGCTTTTAATCTCTCCTTCTATTTTCAATGATAGCCTAGCTGGATATAGTATTCTTGGCTGCATGTTTTTCTCGTTTAGTGCTCTGAAAATATCATGCCAAGCTCTTTCTGGCCTGCCAGGTCTCTGTGGATAAGTCAGCTGCCAATCTAATATTTTTACCATTGTATGTTACAGACTTCTTTTCCCGGGCTGCTTTCAGGATTTTCTCTTTGTCACTGAGACTTGTAAATTTTACTATTAGGTGACGGGGTGTGGGCCTATTCCTTATTGATTTTGAGGGGCGTTCTCTGAACCTCCTGAATTTTGATGCTCGTTCCCTTTGCCATATTGGGGAAATTCTCCCCAATAATTCTCTCCAGTATACCTTCTGCTCCCCTCTCTCTTTTCTTCTTCTTCTGGAATCCCAATTATTCTAATGTTGTTTCGTCTTATGGTGTCACTTATCTCTCGAATTCTCCCCTCGTGGTCCAGTAGCTGTTTGTCCCTCTTTTGCTCAGCTTCTTTATTCTCTGTCATTTGGTCTTCTATATCACTAATTCTTTCTTCTGCCTCATTTATCCTAGCAGTGAGAGCCTCCATTTTTGATTGCACCTCATTAATAGCTTTTTGATTTCAACTTGGTTAGATTTTAGTTCTTTTATTTCTCCAGAAAGGGCTTTTATATCTCTCGAGAGGGTTTCTCTAATATCTTCCATGCCTTTTTCGAGCCAGGCTAGAACCTTGAGAATTGTCATTCTGAACTCTAGATCTGACATATTACCAATGTCTGTATTGATTAGGTCCCTAGCCTTCGGTACTGCCTCTTGTTCTTTTTTTTGTGTTGAATTTTTCCGTCTTGTCATTTTGTCCAGATAAGAGTATATGAAGGGGCAAGTAAAATACTAAAAGGGTGGCAACAACCCCAGGAAAACTATGCTTTAACCAAATTAGAAGAGATCCAAAATCGTGAGAGGGGAGAAAGGGGATAAAAAGAGGTTCAAAAAGGAAGAAAGAAAGAAAAAAATAGAAAAAGAAAAAAAAAGCAAAGAAAAGAATTTAAAAAAGAGAAAACACCTTTCAGAAAGTGGCTGTTTTTCTGTTTCCAGAATTGCTGTTCTTCTTCTCTTCGATCTGCCGATGGATTTTCAGGTGTTTGCAATCTTTAGATAAGCTATCTAGCTGATCTCCGGCTAGCTGAAGCAGTCTCAGCCTGCTACTTCTCCGCCATCTTGACTCCTCCCCGAGATTGGGTATTCTTATATTAATTTTAGGGCTCATAACAATAACTAAAAAAGTGAAACTAGATACAGAATGGACATTTCAGAAAGGCTTTAACTGAAAAATAAATTTATGCATAAAAAAGATGGTAGTAATTTCTTTATTTAACAGTTTTGAACATGTTACCAAAGACGTACACATGCATGTGTGCAGTTGGAAGGCTTTATGTATGTTAATAATGTCTCAAATGAAGCCTTCTGTTTACTAAGTTATTTAAATCATTGATGTGGAATGAGATGAAATATGCAAATGAACATATTTCCTATTTACTCCTAATTTTATTATTCTGAGTATTAAAGGTTATTCACACCCAGATGTCACTAAAAGATCACCAAGGTGTGTGTGATTATTGCTAGACATAGTAATGGGTATATTTTATTTGTTTTATTTATAGTCCCGAAAAGGCACTATTTTATAGTATAGTTATGATACAAGAATACACTAGTAAGTCAATGAAATGAATACATGGTTCAGAAGCAGTAAAGAGAATTTTATAAATTTTGTACATCACAAAATTGTCATTTCATATCAGGGGAACAAATTGGCACTATTTTATTTTTATTTGCCATTTTGTTAATTTAAAAAAAAAGAAAAGAAAAGAAAAGTTGGCCACTTCACTTCACATTCCTAACCTAGATGGTTGACAGTCATTTTAGTTTGTAAGTGACATTATAAGTTGAGCCCTTATTAACTGAAAGGAATTGTTATAATAATGTAATCTCAACAACACTAAGACAGAGGTGCTATTGTTATCCCTATTTTGTGGATAAAGAACTACTGATAGGGAATAATTAATTAAACTTGTCAAGGTTAAAACTGTGAACAAGTGAACATTATCTCTTAAGAACTCCACATTTTTTTAAGAAGATTTTTATTTTGTGGGATGAAGATGGAAGGACAGGTCTTGAGGGAGATGTACATATTCTTTTATGCTGCATGAACTCTAGAAGTAATCTTACAACCAGGCAAATATATATATATATGTATGTATATACATATATATATATATGTAAAGATATTTATTGCAACATTATTTTTGGATTGAAAAATTGAAGTGTTATGGAAGACTCTAGAGCTGTTAAGAAGAATGAGGATAATTCATGTTAAGAAGAATGAGGATATCCATAATAGATATTTTGGGTATATAAAAGCAAATTATAAAATAATATATAGTGTGATTCTATCTTGAAAAAATTCATACAATAGAAGCACATAGAAATATATTGAATATAACTTTGTAATACATATACACTATGTAAAAATGTGCTGAAATGTTATACACTAGTAATTAAACATGAGAAATGAGATCCTGAGGGAAATGATGGTTGTGATATTGTGGTTTATAAGAAATACACATTCAGTTATTCAGATGACCAAAATATATTTCTCATGTGTATTTGGTCTGTGTCCACAGTTTCTGGTTCACAGCTCCCCAAACCCTTGGACTTTCTTAAGTGTTGAGAGTGATAAAGATACTTTTAGTATGTTAATGAGGTGTCTTTTGGAAGCACCTAAAGATAGGGGCTATAGCCAACTATGCCTTGGAGGATTGGAACTTTCAGTCTCACACCCAGACCTCTGGCGAGGGTAGAGGGGCTGAAGGTTGAATAAATTGCAAGTTGGCCAATGATTTAATCCATTATGCCTTTGGAATGAAGCCTTCATAGAAACCAAAAAGGTCAGGGTTTGAAGAGCTTTTGGCTTGGTGAACATACAGGGATTTAGGGAAAATGGCATGCTCTGATTGAGCATAGAAGCTCCACAGACTTTCTACATACCTTGCTCAATATATCTTTTCTATGCGGCTATTCCTGAGTCATATACCCTGTTGTAATAAACCAGTAATCTATTAAGTAAAATGTTTCCCTGAGTTCTGTGAGCCTCCTTAGCAAATTAATCGAACTGAAGAGGAGGTCCTCGGAACCTCTATTTATAGTCGTCAGTCGGAAGTACTAGTAAGGAGGAGGTCATGGGAATCTTTTATAGCCTGTATCTAGTTTGTCAGAAGCATAGATAACAACCTAGGCTTGTGACTGAGGTCTGAAGGGGTAGGCAGGGAGGTGTAGTCTTGTAGGACCAAATCCTTAATCTGAAGAATTTGCTAGTAACTTACTAGCTAAGTATATATACTTAGCTAAATATATATACTAGCCAAGTATATATACTAGCTAAGATACTAGCTAGTGTCTTACTTAGTGTCAGAAATGACTTGAATTCTCAGACCCCTGCTGGTATTTGAAACTTGTTTGTTGGTTCTAGGGCCCCCTCTTCCCCAAGTTGGAAATTGAGTCTCAGAACACCAAAAAGAACGGTAATACCACTTTTTAATACTTAATCTTCCAGTTTTGTTTATTCATTTTTGCTAAGATATTATTCTTTTTTAAATTAAAAAAAAAGCACATTGGAGTATTTAGATAAAAAATTAGTATTGGTTCCTAACCTTGCTTTTAAATTTGTAACCGAAATATATCCATTGTTTAAGAAACATGAAATACAGCACACAAGATGTTGCATAGAACCAAATGAACTCGTGATATTTATTGAGCAATTTCATAATATTCTCTTCTACAAGGACTTTACATCAATGGTAATATTGATAATGAATTTATTTCTGAAGTAGTTATACTTTGTTTTTATCCTGACTCAAATAGGAAATAATAATGAATTAGGAAAGTAGAAGCTTGTGTTCAAATTCTATCACTATGTGATAGCAAGTAAGTCATACTGAATCTTTCCATCTCCAAGACCAGTGATATAGCACAGCAACTTCTCATCTTAATCAAATTATATTTAAAAGAAGGTATCAGTTTTTATGGTATACAAGTGGTTGTGGTGATTTGTAGTACCAAGTTTATCAAACATTATGTAATTCTTAGTACCTCTGCAAATATTTGCATGTGACAATATGCTTGAAACCCCATTGTGCTTTCATTGAATTTGGTATATAGGAATCTCTTTAACATCGAAAAGACCATAATCCTTTTCTGACAGTGAATTTCTCAAGTTTCAGAGTCTCCTTTTTCTTTCTTTTTTTTTTTTAAAGATTATTTATTTATTTATTTATTTGACAGAGAGAGATCACAAGTAGGCAGAGAGGCAGGCAGAGAGAGAGAGAGGAGGAAGCAGGCTCCCTGCTGAGCAGAGAGCCCGATGCGGGACTCGATCCCAGGACCCTGAGATCATGACCTGAGCCGAAGGCAGCAGCTTAACCCACTTAGCCACCCAGGTGCCCCAGAGTCTCCTTTTTCTTATCAGCAAAATATGATTAGTAGTATTGGCTCCTGAGGTTGTTAAGAATTAAACTGAGTTATAGGGTGCCTGGGTGGCTCAGTCAGTTAAGTGTCTGCCTTGGTCTCAGGTCATGATCACAGGGTCCTAAGATTGAGTCCTCTTTGAGGCTCCCTGCTCAGTGGGGCCTCTGTTCTTACCTCTCCCTCTGCCCCTCCCCCCTGCAAATAAATAAATAATTCTTTAAAAAACAGAATTATATATATCATTATATATATATAGATAGATAGATAGATATACACATATATATGTCACACACAGTATAGATTCAATATATAGTAAATTTTAAATAAATATTAATCCCTGCTCTGACCCCAGTCCCCCTGAAAAGAAACCAACCATCAGTTTAACTGAGCTGAAGTACATATACCTTATTTAATTTCTACCTTAACTCGTATTCTAGAACTAGTAGCTTTTTGTGATCAAAGATTATAAAAGATTATGAAAAACAGCTTCACCCAGGGGAACAAAAAATTGGTGCACATCAATGCTATAAGACCATATTATAGGATTTTACTCAGAGTACTTCAGTTCAAATCCTGACCTGAAACTTAAAAAAAGTTCTCAGCCTTAGTTTCATTTGCAAGGCATGTTTGACTTAACCAGTAGGAAGGTGGTGACTTAACCAATCTATTGATTAAGATCATGGATTCTGGAACTGAATTACTTGGGTTCAGTTCCTGAAATCTCCGCTCAGTAGTTGTGTGACCTTGAGCAAACTACTTCTTAAACTCTCTATATGAATTTCCTTCTCAGTCAAACAAAGGTAATAATTATAGATATTATTGTGAGGGTTAAATAAGATGTTAGGCAGAAAGTACTCAAAACAATGTGTGTATAGCAAATGCTGTGTATTTGCCCTTGTAATTATAATTTTTTGTTATTATCAGACTCTTTTTTTTTTTTAAAGCTTTTATTTATTTGTCAGAGAGAGGGAGAGAGAGCGAGCACAGGCAGACAGAATGGCAGGCAGAGGCAGAGGGAGAAGCAGGCTCCCTGCTGAGCAAGGAGCCCGATGTGGAACTCGATCCCAGGATGCTGGGATCATGACCTGGGCCGAAGGCAGTCGCTTAACCAACTGAGCCACCCAGGCGTCCCTATTATCAGTTCTTTTGAAGATTAAAATGAATACACAGTATTCATAGTAGTATATTTATGATGCAAACTTTAACTTAGGGTCATTAATTTTGGGTGCCATTCTTATATATCCCTGCTCATCAACATTACACAAATTCTGGTACAGCCCATAAAATTAAGGATTTGTGGAATGAGAAAAAAATAATTTTTTCTTAAATATTCATAATTAAACAAATTATTGCCTTGAACTATTGAAATCGTACCTATTTCAAGTAAGTTATTAGGAATATCTTGAGCAGAAAATATCACCAGGAATTCTCTGACAATAAAATGAAAAATTATAAATATAACAACTATTGTTAGTTAGGTTCTATTGTTTTTAAAAGATGCAAAGTGTAGATTTCATTTTTAAACAATAATAAAATTTTATCAAGGAGAGAAATGAAAGTTTTTTTTTCAATAACATAGTTTCATTGACATATAAAGTTAGCATATAATTTCTATTCCCTATCTACTTTATATAGGAAAAATACTAATTTTCAGAATTTTAATTATTAGTAAATTTATCATACTAAGTGTGAACAATTAGACAAAGTTATATGTGCATAAATACAAACTTTTTTTTTATCGTTCTTCTAAGTTACAGAAAGATGCCACTTAATTTTTATTAAAATTTAAACTTTTAGGATAAAGAGAAAATAATATAATCATAAGTGTGGACCTTTCTGACATAGAGATATTCTAATTTGCAATTCATATAAACCAGCATAATTTTTGCTTGTCTTTTATAAAACTTATTTAAATGTGAGTTTACATGGCTGGCATGGTCTTAATTGTAACTGATACTAGACAAATAAATCAACTAAAGATGATGATGAACCCAAATTATTAGTTATCAGAGGGTCATGCATTAATCATGTTTTTGACACTGACTTCTGATGTAGCGCTCTCTAAAACTATTTTCTTAAACCTCAACTTTTTTTCCCAGTGGACTTGTATATGTGGATAATAACACTTCATTGCTCCTATCTATCTGAATACTTAGAGAAATATTCTGATTCCAAATCCTTAGTTCTCACTCTTATGCTATGCTACACTCTTTCAATAATTGTAGTAGAATCATCTTTTCTGGGATTTCTTGTGACCTCTAGGTGAAAAAGGTATGGAATACATGTCTAATAGATGCAATAAATAGTATTTCTGTAGAACCAAAGAAAATGTCATTATTCTTCTTGATGTAAACAAAAACAATGAAACTTATATATTTTTACTAAACCTCACAGTCTTAATTTTTTTATGTAGTATGATTACATCTTGCTTTTTACTACTAATCATCACAGAGCCTTTGACTTTTCCTGACTATATGATGACAATAGGACAGTACAAATTATTATTTGATGTAAATAATCATTTTACCAGCTTTCTAGTTTTCTGGACCTCACTTATCATAGCATTGTTTATCTTAGCCTACTAAGAGACAGAACTATAACTCATATACAGTATTCCAGTCTTGCCAACATTTCTCAAAAGTTATTTTCTCAAACCATAAAACTGTAAAACCCTCCTATTCAGAGAAGATCCGAAATAGTTTATGTAGTCAAATAATTTATGGAAATACTGTGTGCTATCTACACTTATACAGTAATATTTCAAAGAGTCAGAGAGGTCAGGTATAAGGGAAACTAACTATCTTATAACAATATTATCTGCTTTATTAGGAATAAGAATGTTTATTTTTCAAGTTTATAAGGTTTACTGGACCATCCATGGAAAACGTTTCATTACATGTTTTATTTCACTTAATAACAAATTTTTTTTGAAACAAAATGTACTTACCAGTTTTGCTATATTCCAGCCTGAATATGCCTCCTAATTTTTCACCCTTATTCATTACTTTTACCTCCCTAATCACTTATTAGTTATAGCCATTCATTGACTTAGCAAATATTTGTCGACCATATGTTAAGCACTATTTTTGGCACTAAAGATATACCTCTATCCTATAGATTTACCTTCTATGGGGTTGAGAAAACAATAAGCAAACAAAAATTAAATAATTAAATATCAATATGTTTCTTGATAGTTCATGAGAAAGTTTTTCTTTTTAAAGATTTTATTTATTTATTTGCCAGAGAGAGAGAGGAGAGGATAGAACAAGGATGGGGGAGGTACAACTGAGGGAGGTACAAGCTGAGGGAGATGCAGGCTCCTACTGAGCAACGAGCCAGATGTAGGACTCAATCCCAGGACCATGGGATCATGATCTGAGCCAAAGACAGACTCGTAGCCAACTGAGCCACCCAGGCATCCCTGTAAAACAGTTTTAAAATGGACTCAAAAGCTTGGTGATTTCAATTTTAGGTAGTGTGGTAAACAGGAAGAAGGTGAGAAAGGTAGAATGAGTGATGTTATCTGAGAGATAAACAGAGGGAACAGAAAAGTACAGATGCTTGGAGCCAGGTCAATGCCTGGTCCATTCAAAGAATACCAAAAAGGCCAGAAAGCTAGAAATGAATGGGTGAAGAAAAATAGAAGGCAATGTCAAATATGTAACAGGGATCTTTAAGGATTTTATAGGTCAATGTAAGGATATAGGTTTTTACTCTAGGTGATTTGAAATGCCAATAGAGGGTTATGAGCAGAAGAGCAAGAAGATCTGACTTTATATTTTATCAGAATTATTTTGACTGCTGTACTGGAACTAGATTGAAGAGGGGCAGGGGGTCAATGAGCAGAAAAAAGAGGGAGACCACTTCACATGCTTCTACACTAATTAAGGTGAGACAAGGATGATGGCTTGGACAAGATTATAGCAGTGGAGGTCATGGGGCAAGGTTAATTCTGCATGTTTTCTGAGGATATATTTAACAAGACTTCTAAAAGAATTAAGAATTACTTGAAGGTTTGGAGGTCTTAAATAACTGGAAAGATAGAATTATAATTTTCTAGGTTGTAGAAACACATGTTGGTGGGGGAGATAAGGGCTTCTGTTTTTACTTATGAACTTTAACAGGATAACAATGAGTAGCACTTAGTAACACAGAGCTGAATATAAAGTCTCGCATAGGTATCCAGACAAAGAATCTTCAGTATAGCAATGATATTGAAAGTAATGGGATTGCATGAGATCTCTAGGGGTGTTCAAATAAAGAGAAGAGATTTAGGGGCAAAATCTTAGTCCTTGGGCTATTTCCAATATTCAAGGGTCCAAATATAAAGAGAAATTCACGAAACAGACTGAAAAGAAAAGCCAACAAGACAAGAGGAAATCCATGAGATTAGTGGATGAGTGGAAGTATTTCACAGAGGAGGAAGTAATGAAATTCTGATATTACAATTATATTTCTCAATATTGTCCTTTTATTGTCAGTAATTTTTATAATCTCACCATTTTTGTTTACAGCATTTTATAATCATACTTTATTTAATGAATAATTTAAATATAATTGAGGGCCTGCCATGAGTGACATATTAATAGCTACCCACTGTATATATTATGCTAAGAATGAAACATTAAAAGATCTGAAACAGATCCAAACAGACATTTTCCCTTTGTAATACATTAAAGTAAGTGCTGTTAGATTCAGAAACTGAGGGTGAAAGAAAGTATGAGAAAAATGCACCAAAAAATGATATGTTGCTTCTGAGTCTTAAGTATTTTAAATTTTTCAAGGAAGTAAGAAAGACTGGCAAGATTCCAGGTAGAGCAAAGAGCAATACGATGGATTTTGGAAGCATGAGAGAACATAGCACACTTGGGGAATAGTAGATATACCTTAATAATGCCAGGGTTCAGGTACATAACAAGATAGGACAGAAATTGAACTAAGAAGGTGAACAGGACTCATAAAAATGGACTTTGCATGCATGCTAAAGTCTTTTTGAAAGTCTCTGTAGGTGATGGGAGTCATTAAAACATTTCACGTTATACAAAAGAAGTGTGTGATTAAGGAAAATTATATTGGTAGCATTTTGAGGTTAAACTGGTAATAGGTAAGATGGGTTACTAAATTATTGTAGTAGCTCAGACAAGAATTTCTGGGAGACTAAATACATGGAGCAGAAGTAGGCATCTGGACAGAAGGATGAGTATATAATATATTATATGAAGCAGAATGAGTGTGATTTAGTAACTTGATGGAAAGGGTATAAGATAAACCTACAAGATTATCAGGTCTCTGTTAGTAGGAAGTAAAATTTAAAAAGATAACATGTGTGTGCACATGTATTTGTTTATAAACAGAGCTCCAGTGAAAGATTAAATATTTAAAAAAATCTGACTTTGGGTCTATGGGACATGCAGAGAATAAAAATAAAATGCAATAGAAGTTTAGGGGGTGCCTGTGTGGCTCAGTCATTAAGCGTCTGCCTTAGATTCAGGTCATGATCCCAGGGTCCTGGGATCCAGCCCTGCATCAGGCTCCCTGGTCAGCAGGAAGCCTGATTCTCCCTCTCCTACTCCCTCTGCTTGCATTCCCTCCCTCACTGTGTCTTTCTCTGTCACATAAATAAAATCTTAAAAAAAAATAAAAAGAAATAGAGAAGTTTAGGATTTAAATGAAACATTCTCACTGAAGATATAGAATGTGACACCATCTATGGGTGGTATTTGAAACTAAGAGGAACATAGATCACTCAAAGGAGTATTTAAAGTGACATAAGAAACAAGTCACTGATAAAACACAGGAGCAGAAGAATAGAAAACCAGAAATTCTCCTGAGAAAGAATATTACAGGTGGAAGGAAACAGAGAGAGAGAGTTGTATAATGGGACCGGGGAGGTTTTTTTCCAAAATTAAAGAATAGTCATTAGTATCAAATATTCCCAAGAAATCTAGGACCACAGAGATGAAGAATCTGAAAAACTGACCACAGAGTTCTGGAAAATTAAGGAAGTCTTTGTCACTTGAGACATTGGTGATTTAATTGCTTCTCATTATTGATATGATTGATGAATAAATATTAAATGCTTATGTTCTTATATAGTTGCTGAGAACTTCATAGCAGTTACATGTGATTTATGAGACTATTTCCAGCCTGACAAAGTTTGAAAAGTCTTAGTTACCACGGTTGCAGACACTTACACTGCCAAAGCTCTGGAAAGTTTTGTTACATTGTGATATCTCTCAAAGGCATATTTATGTTGTTGTTGTTGTTTTTTTAATGAAGTTGTTATCTCAAGTAAATTCTGCTTCGTACATTGCTATTGAATTGGCAATATGAATAATTCTTTCCTTATTAACTAGAGTTAATCTGATGTAAAGTTAAAGTGTTCATATTGTTATTTCACAATTTAAAATTTTTCTTAAAATAATACACACCTCAATGTGAAGAAAGCACCCCAAAACAACCTGAAAACATTATTCAGTTATGTAAGATACTAGTTAATCATCTTCTGCAAACTCTCTCTTATATTCCAACCTCTGCACCCACTCACTGGCAAACAGTAAGTATGAATGGACATTCATTTCTGCACATCTTTAAGGACTATTATCACTACCCAATAGAATTTTCTGGGGTGATAGAAATACTTCTAATCTGATTGTCCAATAGAAGAGACAATAGCCACATATGCCTATTGAGTACTTGAAGTGTAACTCAAGTGACATTTTATTTTATTTTTAAAGATTTTATTTATTTGCTTAAGAGGAGAGGAGAATGAGAGAGAGAAAGAGAGAGAGAGAACATGAGAAGGGGGAGGGTCAGAGGGAGAAGCAGATTCCCTTCCTCCCCGTTGAGCAGGGAGCTCGATGTGGGATTTGATCCCAGGGCTCCAGGATTATGACCTGAGCTGAAGGCAGTCACCCAACCAACTGAGCCACTCAGGGGCCTCACCAGTGACATTTTAAATTGTATTTAATTTTAATTAATTTGAGTTTGAATGACTGCATATAGGTGGTAAGTGATGTGAGAAACACAGAAGAAATATTAATACATTTCCTTAGTACCTACAGTCCATTGATGAGTACTTAAAACAGGCAGAGTGACATTCCTCTAGGAACTCAGTGGCCTCGTTGTTAATACCTTGCTAAGGGCAAAAGGCAGTCTTAGTCTTAGTCCAACCTCTGCCTCACTTGCACTGGGTTTCCATAAGTCTACTTTAACATATAAAGATTCCTTTGGAAACTTCCTTTATCTCTATCACCCAGATATATGTTGGCAATCGTCCCCCAAGCATATGGCCCACTGATACACATCCAAAGGGTCTCATGACTAAGGTTTTATTAGATGGTAAAAATAACCTTTTCCCAATAGTAGTTAGCCTCCTCAAGGCCCTGGAAAACTTGCTTCCAAATTCCTTAGACACTTAACCCTACTCCCAACCTCTCCCCATCTTGAAAGTAGATAATGGGCTACTACCCATTGACCCAGTGCAGACCCCATGCCTCCTGTCCCCATGCTTAAGTAAAACTACCTTTTTGCACCAAGCACATCTCAAGAGTTCTTTCTTGGCCATCAGCTTCAAACCCTAACATTCTTTCCCACATCAGTAATTAGGTACCAATGTTTAATTTAGTAACACTTTGAGTTCTTGTTATATATCAGGCACTGTTATAAGAAATGTAGGTGTAGGGCGCCTGGGTAGCTCAAGTGGGTCAAAGCCTCTGCCTTCGGCTAGGGTCATGATCTCAGGGTCCTGGGATCGAGCCCCACATCAGCTCTCTGCTCAGCAGGGGGGCCCATTTCCTCCTCTCTCTCTGCCTGCCTCTCTATCTACTTGTGATCTCTGTCTGTCAAATAAATAAATAAAATCTTAAAAAAAAAAAAGATATGTAGGTGTTTTAATTCATTTAATTTTCACAACAAATACATCAGATGAGTACTGTTTTTCTCTCCATTTTAGAGATAAGGAGATGGATATAAGAGGTTAAATGAGTGATTACAAATAGCATTGATGATAAATTCTGTGGTGTATATTCAGCACTTGCTAGGATCCTGTCGCTAAGCTAAGTGATTGGTACCAGCCCACTGACCCTGACACTGATGTTAATGTTTCATACTGGTTCTGGCCAGTAGTCACAACTGCCCAGTAGGGTGTGTTATGTTACCACCCCCAGTTTTCAGGTTAAAAAGATAGGCTTGGAAGAGATTTCAGTCACTTGTTCAAAGTCATGATAACTTGTGAGCCCCAGATGGAATAGCCTGTGTGATCACCAAACTTACTTTCATCACTTGCCAAATATTAATGCTTTCCTGAGAAGGGGCAAAAGGAGAGTAAGTTTTCTGGCTGGGTCATGATAATCATGAACATACTTTCTTGGACTAACTTTCATTATTTTCCTATTCCCAACAGTGACCAAAAGCGCCTTGGCTTTCAGAAAACTTCCCTCTGCTCTCCTTTCCCCTTCCTACCAAAGAGAGAAAAATTCTGCCTTTTTATAAGTTCTATAAGTAGCCTTAATATTTTAAAGAGTGTCTCCATTTAGACAAGAAGAGAATAGTAGAAAAGTGAAAGAAAGACTATTTGAATTTAAGTGACTGATCAGAGCTCCTTGTATCTTTTAGAGCAGCTTAGCCTCACCTGCTTCTCCTTTGTTTATCATCACACCTGCCTTCAGCTGACGGAGGAGATTAATTCTGCTTTAGAAGGAATGTTTCCACTTTGCACTGAGAAGGAAGTGTTTCGTAATTCATATAGGAAATTTGGCCATATTACTCCACTGACATTCTCAGTCTTTCTGACTAAATATCGCTCTTATCATAACTTTTGGCAGAGCTGTGAGTTACAGACTTGGTATTTTAATGTGAAGTTTTCTTCAATAGCTTAATAGATGACATTTTATAAACTAAAAAAAAAAAATTGCCTTCACACACTAATCTTGACTCACTAAAAATCTATAATCATTCCAATTAAAATCTGAATGTATTGCCTTAAAAATGCAACATATTGTGATTTGTTGTCATATTTCTAAAATTCACTGAGTTCAATTCATGATTTATTAGAGCTGCACTCATTTCTTATCTTAGTTATCTTTTTTTTTTATGTTTGATTGATTGACCATATTGTTATTTGGGCTCTGACTGAGCATGGAGGAATATTGTGCATGAGACATTAATCAGGAAATTATGCATTGCTTTCACAACTGGACTTTACTTTGTAATATTGTATTAGCTCTTAACATGCAAATTATTTTAGGTAATTACCTCATTTTTCAGTAGCTATTTGATGGATAGAAGTTTCATGCAGATTCTTTTGTGTAATTTAAAATCTTGTGGCGATTTGTTTCTTTTCTTGTTCATGAGCAGCCCAGTTTTAGTTGTTACACATCAGACTCCTGAGACCAGTTGTAGAAAACCATAGCTGTAGAGCTCATTCTCCCAATTTCTTTCAACCCTAACTCAAGCTAGCAATTTGAGCAAGTGTTACCGAAATCTGTCTATATCTAAAACTATGCACATGATTTGTGTTTTTGTATCATTAAAGTAAAAACTGAGATTACTGGATAGATCAAAATGCACAATTAGAGTAGCGTTCTTTGCCTTGCTAGCCAGTTCAATTAGCAAAGTTAGTAAAAACAAAACAAAAAAAACTACAGTTTTCAAATAACTGAACATTCCACATTACAAATGCATGTCCTCTTTTCTCTAGTTCTAATTTTAGGTAGCTTAGCTAATATTCAAAACATGGCTTTAATTAATATTGTAATACAGGAAAAATATGTAGGTAGACTATTATTATGCATGTTATAATTGTAGTTGTCAAACACATATAATATATTAGCAGACCTCTTATCCAGAGTTTTATCACATATATTTATATATGTGAATGGCCCAGGATATTCAGACCCTTCTTTCCTCACATTTTTTTAATCTAGAATGTCATATAATTATACAAGACTGTTTGTTATGATCTTGTCCATTCAGAAACTTGCTGCTAGAAAATAGCTTCTCCATAAATGTCAAGTAATGTAAAATTGAATGCCTATATTTAAATAGATTTTAACAGATAATAAAACTCTTGAGATTAAAATGGTTTCATTCAGGGAGGCAGATAATTCTTTCCACAGTGTGCAATTTATGTGTCATGTTATGTAAAATACAATTTTAAAAATACTTTTTAAAAGCACAAATGAAAAGTATCTATTGAATAAAAAAAAAGGAAGGTAGTGTTCTCATTGCAGGTCTAGTTGAAAATGTGAAATATAATGACAAGGTATAACTTCTATTTTCTAAACATTGCTTGACTAGATCTGCTTCCTGTTAATTCCTTTGGGGTTATTCCAGAGATTTAAGCTATCAAAACAAAATTTTTACTCAGAACCTAACCTTTCTTTATTTAAGACAAAACAAAGGAATTAGAGAATTTGACACACTATTATATGAAGCATAAGAGAAAATTGCTTTTCCATTTACAGGTATGCATTTGGCACTTTATCTCTGAACACCCAGATGTCTCACAGCTTACAATTGGTTCACCAGCACAAAAGATGTATCTTGTCTCTTGAGAGAACAGCTACTGACAACCTTTCATTCACTAAATATTAAATGGACATATAAAATTACATGTCTGATAAATAGTATTTTTTTAGGAAAGTGAATTTTTGGGCTAATATTCTGCAGTCTCTAGCATGGGTTGGTGGTAGGTAAGGGAACGGTAGAAATTCTAATTAGGTTGCCAAAATAGTTTGTAAAAGGGGGAAAAAAGGCCTCACACAGAAAGGGGTGACGGATGGATTCCAAATAAGGGGCCACATATGAGAGATGACAATGCTCCCAAATCAAAGACAAGCAGGGTACTTCTGAGTCAAAGCTGGGTTTATTGAACTGTTACAAAGAGGGAGATTATACACACTGGGCTTGGAACATCTGTTGAGAGAGTATTAGGAGGGTTTTCTGTTAGGATCTGATCTTGCATTAGGTGATTTGGGTAGGGGTTCAAGGAGATAGAAATAGTTTTGACTGAGTATCCTAAAAATTCTTATTTTAAGAACAGGATGTGTAAACAATTCTAAAGGTGAAATTGGTGAAGAAGCAGCAATCACTAATAAAAGCATGGGTGAGGAGATACTAGGTCATTTTTATTATTTGAACACTCTTAGTTTTTGTCTGACATGACTATGGATTATGGAGGGTTTTTTTGTTTTTCTTTCTTCATGGTCATAGAATGCCTGGTCTGTCTTCAGTAGGAGAAAACCCCACCTAGCTGACAGTGCCATAATACTTTCTGAGCTGTCAGGTGTTTTTGTTGTTAGTTTTTGTCATTCTCAAACACAGTACAAAGAGACGGTTGTTGTTAGAAAAGGTCTGTTTGTATATTGGGGTGTTCATATTCAAAGAAAACAGGAGTCAACATCTTAAAATATGGACTATGAGCTAAATTTTTATATATTGTTATTTCATTTACTTCTAAGAGATTGTAGTATTTGTCTCCAGATGCAGCAACTAGGGGTGGGAGTCAATTAGGTTATTTGCTTGCAGTTGCACAGTTTATAAAAGGAAAGACTGGATTTTGAACTATGAGCCCTCAGATGCTAAAATACATGATTTTTCCGCCTCGACAATATAAAGAACATATATTCCAAGTTAGAATTGGAAACAGTTTATGGTGTCATGGGCAGAATTTGGCAGTCCAATGTGGAACTTGATTGGAAGAAAAAGAGGTTGAGTTTCTTTTTAAAATATGTTAAGTTTGAAGCCATGATGAAGCATCATTTATCCATATATTCATTTATTAAATTTTTTAACATTGTTCTGTTAATAGACATTGGATTTATTTGCAGATTTGGGCTTTCACACATTTTTGTATGTATTTTTGATATGTTATCTGTTCAGTAAGAGTGGAATCGCTGAATTCAATGATACAATCTTCGAGCTTAGTAGTTGGTACCACCTGTTCTCCCTATTAGGTTGTACCAGTTTATACTCCCTCTACCAGTATATGAAAGATTCCTTTGCTTCAGATACTTGACATCATTGACTTTAAATTTTGGCCATTCTGGGGAATTATGTTAAGAAAAATTCCATTTAGTAATAATAGTGGTTTATTTTTATATTATATATATTATATTTTATATATTTTTATATATTGTATTTTATTATATATTATATACTTTTATATTTAATATATATTAATATTATATATTTTATATATTATATATTTTAATTTTTATTTTTTGTTTGTTTTTTACTTTGCATGGCTCTGATTGTTAACACAGTCAACCTTTTAAATATTTCTTGGCCATTTGTATCTTGTCTTTTTGTTCCTATCTTGGCAATTTGTGGGTGGGGAGGGCTTCATTTTCCTATGAAGTATAGGATTTATTTGTATATTCTAGATATGAACCTGCTGGGTGTAATATGTGTTGCAAGTAAATTTTCCCACAGTTTAGCTCGTTTTTCACATTTTTAGTAACATCTTTTGATGAATGGAAATTATATTAATATAGTCCATTTATCACTTTCTTGGATTAGTGCTTTTTGCCTGTTTAAGAAGTTTTAGTACTCTGAGATCATGAAAATATTTTCCTAAATTATCATCTAGAAAAACAAATTTCCTAAATTATCATCTAGAAAAACATTATTACTATTATTTGCATTTCAGTATATAATTAATCTAGAATCAATTGTTGTATACAGTAAGGGATAAGTGCTGTTTTTTTCCCTTCTTCCTTTGTGATATCCAGTTGTCTCTCACTATTACTTGACAACATCTTTATTATTCGCTACTCTGCTGTGTTATTTTGGCAAAAACCACAGATCTGTATATGTGTGGGTCTCTTTCACCATTCTTTGTCCTGTACCTTTGGTGTATTATTGGGTTATTTTTTAGCTTTACACTGCTAGGAATAAAGTTGTTAGGAACATACTTGTTCCAATATTTGAGGATTTATGTTTTCTTTTCTCTTAGGTAAATACCTTCCTTATTTTCTCTCAGCAATGATTTCTAGTTTTCACTGGACAGGTTTTGCATATATTTTATTAAGTTATCCCTAGTATTTCATTTTTGATACTATTGTAAGTGGTGAATTTTAATAGTAATTTTCATTTGTTAATCATTATTATACAATAACACATTTTTGTTTATTATTTTCTTTTAAGTTACAAATTATGTTCATTAAAATTCATCACAATTATCATATAGTTTTAGGACTTAAATGAAGACACTGCAATAGTGTAATCACTACCAGAATCATATAAAACAGTCCCATTAGTCCAAACATTCTCTTGTACCGCTTTGTAATGAAAGTATTCCTCTAACCCTAGACCCTGGAAATCAGTGATTAGTTTTCTGACCCTGTAACTTTGCCTTTTTTTCAGAATGTCATGTATATGGAATCTTACAGTGTGCAGCCTTTTAAGTCTTGGTGCTTTCATTTGGCATAATGCATTTGAGATTCATCCATATTATTTCATGTATCAGTGATGCATTCCTTATTATTGCCGGCTCATATTACATTATATAAATCCATTCACATGATGAGAAATATTTCGGTTGTTTATTAGTATAGTGGCTATTAACATTAGCTTGGGTAAATTCCTAGTGGTAGAACTAAGGAATAAATGGTAAATATGGAACATGTTTTATAAGAGAACACCAAACTTTTACAAAGTGCCTGTATCATTTTGTATTTCCACAAGCAGTGTATTAGAATTCTAGTTCCTCCATATCCTCACCGTGGGAAAGTCTGCACATGTGGCACGTTCACAGGTATATGTTTCATTTTTACCTCAGTTTTAGCCATTCCAATTTGCAGGTTTTTTTTCAAAGATTTTGTTTATTTATTTGACAGATATTTATTTATTTGACAGAGAGAGAAAGATCACAAGTAGGCAGAGCAGCAGGTAGAGAGAGAGGGGGAAGCAGGCTTCCTGCTGAGCAGAGTGCCCGATGCGGACCTCGATCCTAGGACCCTGAGACCATGACCTGAGCCGAAGGCAAAGGCTTTGACCCACTGAGCCACCCAGGCACCCCATCTTATTGCAGTTTTAACTGACATTTAATTGACTCATAATGTTGAAAATCACCTTATGTGCTTCTTTTCCATCTGAACATATTCTTTAGTGAAGTGTCTATTCAAAATTTTGTTGAATTTCTAAATTTAGTTCTTTGTTGTTGTTGTTTTTTAATGTTGAGTTTTGACAGTTCTTGATATATTTTGGATATAAGACCTTTCTCATATATGTATTGCCTGTATTGTCTACTAAACTGCATTTGTCGCATTTCTCTATATATAATCTCTTTCAAAGAACACAGGTTTGGAATTTTAAGTTCAAAATATGTTTTTTTCATTTATGGATAGTACTTTTAGAGTAGTGTCAAAGAAAGCTTTGCCTAACTCATAGTCACAAAAATTATCTCATGCATTGCCTTCTACAAATTTTATAATTTTGAATTTTCTATTAAGTTCTGTGGTTCATTTGAGGTTATCTTTGCACTTGATATAATGAATGGATTGATGTGCTTTTTGACATTTTTCTAACTTTTCAAGAAGTTTTTTTTCTCCATTTTTGTGACTTGGCACTTTTTGGAAAAATTGATCTTTATGTAGAAGTATATTTTTAGTCAGTTTGATTAGAGGCATATCAATTTAATTGATATTTTTGAAATATCTTTTTAAAATCAAAGAAAATTTTAAAAATGGATAGATATTTCATGTAAATGAGTAGAATACTCAGTATTATCAAGATGTCAATTGTTCTTGATCTACAGATTCAGTGCAGTCCCAACCAAAATACCAAGCAAGTTGTTTTATGGATATTGATTTTAAAGTTTTTATGGAGAGGCAGAATAGCCCAGGAAATGTTGATGGACAACAACAAAGCTGGAGGACTTAAGGTACCCAACCTTAAAACGTACTAAAATGCTATAGGAATCAAGACAGTGTGATATTGGCGAAAGGACAAATTTTTCAGTGGAAGAGAAGAGAACCCAGAAACAGACCCATATAAATGTAGTCAACAGATCTTTGACAAAGGAGTAAATGAAACAATGGAGCAAAGATTCTCTTTTCAACAAATGGTGCTGGAACAACCGAATATCCACATTAAGGAAAAAAAAAAAAAAAAAAAGGAATCTAGACCCAGACTTTACACTCTTCGCAAAAAATTAACTTAAAATGGATCATAGACCTCCATATAAAACACAATACTGTAAAGCTCCTAAAAGATAAACATAGGAGAAAATCTAGATGACTTTGCACATGGTGATGCCTTTTTCCCCCTCCTCCCTCACTCTTTCCTTCCTTCTTCCTCTCCTCTCCTCTTCTTTCCCTTTTTCTTTCTCTCTCTTTCTTTCTTTCTTTCTTTCTTTCTTTCTTTCTCTCTCTCCTTTCCTCCCTCCCTTTCCTCTTTCTTTCATTTTCTTTCTTTCTCTTTCTTTGCTCTTTTTCTCTCTTCCTTTATTTCCTTTTAAAGATTTATTTATTTTAGACAGAACGAGAAAGAGAGCATGGGGGAGGGGAGAGGGAGAGAGTCTTAAGCAGACTCCATGCTGAGCACACAGCTTGATGCAGGGCTCTTTCTCAGGGCCCCAACATCATGACCTGAGCCAAACCAAGAGCTGGCCACTGAACTGAATGTGCCATCCAGGTGCCCTGATGATACCTTTTTAGATACAATACCAAAAACGTGATCCATAAGGCAGTAACTATTAAGTTAGACTTCACAAAATTCATAAAGACTTCTCTATGAAAAACAGTATCAAGAGAATCAGAAGACAGGACTGGGAGAAAATATTTCCAAACACTCATTTGGTAAAAACTGTTTTTGGGGCACCTGGGTGGCTCAGTGGGTTAAAGCCTCTGCCTTTGGCTCAGGTCATGATCCCAGGGTTCTGGGATTGAGCCCTGCATCAGGCCCTCTGCTCCACAGGGAGTCTGCTTCCCCCCCGCCCCCGCCTGCCCCTTTGCCTACTTGTGAACTCTGTCAAATAAATAAATAAAATCTTTAAAAACAAAACAAAACAAAATGTTTCTTATATTAAACAAAAACTCTTAAAACTCAACAATATGAGAACAAACAACCTGACTAAATAATGGGCCAAAGACCTTACAAACAGCTCACCAAAGAAGATATTCTGATTGAAAATAAGCATATAAAAATATGTTTCACATTAAAATACAAAATAAAACAACAATAAGAGATCACTGCCTACTTACCAGAGATCACTGCCTACTTGCCAAAATCCAGATCACTGACAATGTGGAGCATACATTACTAGGGGTAATGCAAAATGGTGTAGTCACTTTGGAAGACAATTTGTCAGTTTCCCAACAAAACTTGTAATACTCTTACTATACAGTCCAGCAATTGAACTCCTTGGCATTTTATGAAGAGGAGTTGAAAACTAATGTTTACAAAAAACCTACATGCAGATGTTTATACCAGCTTTATTTATAAACCAAAAACTTGGAAGCAACCAACATGTCCTTCAGTGGGTGAATGGATAAATAAACTGTGGTACATTATTAGCACTATCAAACCATGAAAAGAGTTGAGGAACCCTCAATACATATTACACTTTGAAAGAAGACAATCTGAAAAAATTATATATACTGTGTGATTCTAATCATTTGACTTTCTGGAAAGGCAAATCTATGGAGACAACACAAAGATCAGTGGTTGTTGAGGTTGGGAAGAAGAAGGGATTAATTAGGGAGCACAGGAGATTTTTTTTTTAATATATAATTTCTTAATTTTTAAAATATACATATAATGTATTATTAGCCCTAGGGGTACAGGTCTGTGAATCGCCAGGTTTACACACTTCACAGCACTCATTATAGCACATACCCTCCCAAATGTCCATAATCCCACCACCCCTCCCTACCCCTCTCCCTCCGGCAACCCTCAGTTTGATTTGTGAAATTAAGAGTCTCTTATGGTTTGTCTCCGTCCTGATCCTATCTTGTTTCATTTATTCTTTTCCTACCCCACAAACCCCCGACCTTGCATCTCCACTTCCTCATATCAGGGAGCTCCTATGGTAGTTGTCTTTCTCCGATTGACTTATTTCACTAAGCATAATACCCTCTAGTTCCAGCCACATCATCACAAATGGCAAGATTTCATTTCTTTTGATGGCTACATAGTATTCCATTGTATATATATACCACATTCTTCTTTATCAATTCGTCTGCTGATGGACATCTAGGTTATTTCCATAGTTTGACTATTGTGGACATTGCTGCTATAAACATTTGAAGCACAGGAGATTTTTTAAACAGTGAAAATACTCTGTATGATGTTATAATAATGGATATATGACATTATACATTTCTCCAAATTCATGGGATATACACCAGGAGTAACTCTGAAATAAACTATGGATGATTATGAGGTGTCCGCATAATTTACTTGGGGAAAAAAAAGTGCCATCCTGATGAGTGATGGGGAGGTTATGCATGTTTTGGGATCAGGATTATATTGGAAATTTCTGTATCTTCCATTTTTGTTGTAAACTTAAAACTGCTCTAAAAAAAAATAAAGTCTTAAAAAAACAGAAAAGAAATAAATAGTTTTTTGCTTTCATTGATTTTCCTATGCAGTGTTTCTGGTTTTACTGACTTCTGTACTTATCTTTATTGTTTTCTTTTGGCTATTTGCTTTGGTATTAGTTTTCTACTTTTTTTTTTTTTTTCTAATTTCATATGGTGAAAGCACGGATAATTAATTTGAGACTTCTGTTATTTTCTGATATAATCATTTAATGCTGCGATTGTTCCTCTAAGAAGTGCTTTGCCTGCACCCCATAAATTTTGATATGTTATGGTTTTATTTTTCCTTCAATTTAAAATATTTTCTAATTTTTTTGTTTTTACTTTTTGGACTCATGGCCTTTTTTAAGGAAGTATGTTGTGCTATGAAATGTGCCATAAGGATGCATTTATTTGATGTGTAGTATAAATAGTATGGTGCTTGAAATACATAGAGAAGGACATTAGCTATTATTAATCTGTCATATTAATCATAGAACCGACACTAATAGTTACTTGTCAAGTCACCTGAATCCTGGTACTATAGATTAGAAAATTATTCTGGGAATTATGTAAATATTAAATTTATGATGCCTAGTACTATTCTTTGTAAATTTTAATTCCTGAAGTGTTTTTCTTTTTTGCCATCTCTTCCTCAGTCTTTTTTTTTTTTTTTTTTTTTTTAGTATCAGTTCTGTGTACCACACTGGTTTTTGTTTGTTTGTTGTTTAAAGATTTTACTAATTTATTTGAAAGACAGAGAGAGAGAACAAGTGGAGAGGAGGGCAGAGGGAGAAGAATAAGTAGGCTCCCTGCTGAGCAGGAAGGTCCCACAGGTGAGTTTGGTCCCAGGATGTTGGGATCATGATCTAAGCCAAAGACAGACACTTAACAACTGAGCCACCCAGGTGCCTGTGTGTACCACATTTTGATTCAGGGAGCTAGAATTCAAATATTTCATAAAAAAGCAATATGTTCTTAAATAAATGCCTAGAAAATAAAATTGTGGTATAACTGTTTGAATTATTTTTCTTGAAATAGTGAGTTTCTTAGCGTGTGGTTATTTCACAAAGCAATTGAATTTGGTGAAATGCAAAGTAGAAGAATCACTTTTTTTTTTTTAATGATTCAGTGGAATTGTGAACACCTTTGATCTTTTATAGTTAGTTAAGATATTGACAACTTTATTGGTTGCTGCATATTTTTATATCCTATGTAAATTCCTATGAATATCCTTGAGTTTTGTTCAGGACGTGGTTGTTGTTTTGAAACAACTTGATCTTTTTGGGTCTTGCTTTTCAGCTTTGTTAGATGGGATAAGAGCTGCATTTCTTTTAGGATTTATTTTCTTTTCTACTGAGGCAAACCTTTTTTGGTGTTCTAAATAGCATTCCTCAAATTATGAGGTTTTCCATGTTTGGATGATAGTGACTGTTGTCACTGTTCTCAATCCTCATGAATATTGGGTATGGTTCCCTTTTAACCTTCAGGTGCTTTTTTTCTGGTTGTGGGTAATATCTCCATAGGCGTGCACTGATCACCAGATAATGCAAAGGCGACCCTCTGAAGATCTTTAGAGTTCTACCTCTGTGCATCTCTCTCCTATGCTACTCTGCCCTGCAAACTCTAGCCATCTTGGCTTTCCTAAATTTCCACTTCTGTCTATGTCTACTCAACCCAGGTAGACCTGACCACAATCACCCTAGGTTTGCTTTTTCTGTACCACAGCCTGGTAACTTTCTCAGCTGAGGCGGTCTCAGGGATTATCACATTTGTTTCTTCTCAGGGGGCACTATCATTTTTTGCCAACCTGTTTTCCTAAGTGTCTGTGGCTTTCACTGGGTTTGTTTTTATACACACACACACACACACACACACACACACACACACATATATACATATATGTATATATATACAGATTTTATGATTTCATTTATATATAAATCAAATAATAAAATGTATGAAAATGCTCTGTAAACCACAAAATAATGTAATCATTACATTTTGTTGTGCTATGAGAATGAATTGAATAGTGACTGAATGTTACAGAATATCTTAAATATTCCAAAATTAGCATTGCAAATTATATATAATTCTTTATATTTTTAAAATAAGATATAGAAGAAACAATGGTGAACCCCATTTATGATATGTTATATAGAAAGTCAAGTTAATATTAATGGTAAGGAAAATTACTTTGTACTATGGATTATACTATACTCCATACCTGAAAGTCATCTTAGAGGTTCAGTTTAGTTTATGCAGCATATCTAAATGCTTCCATCTCATGACTACCCTAATTATTTTCATCAACTTATTATTTTCCTGTTTATTTTATTCTTAAATGGAACATTTTATTCTTAAATGACAGTATCTTTTTTTTTAATTAGAAATAAATGTCTGCTGAGAAAAGAATGCCATGTTTCAGTTTTTGCTTACGTGCAGAATATTGTTTTTTATATAATGTGAATAACTCTTGAATCTCTTTCTTCTTATGTTGCAGGTATCTGAAGTCTGAAAGTGAGACCTGCAGTAATTTTTCCTAAGGTAGGGACACCTTTATTTTTTGTATTTCCATTTGTTCAAGCATTACCTACACACAACACAATGAAGGGTTGTATTTTTTTTTTTTTGTATTTGTATTTTGTATTTCCATTTATTCAAGCATTGCCTACACACAGCCAATGACGAAGTTGACCTTATCAAAATGTAAATTATAGGGAAAACAAACACACTAACCTTGAGACAAGCTTTCCAAAGACAATTACATATATTCCCTCTCCAAAGCTTACTTTGGTGTCATCTCAAATCATAAATTCTGAGATTTTTGAATAAGTGAAAGTTCATTGTTTTCAACTGCTCTGTTGTCAGATACTTAATGAGTACATGCTAATACAAAAGAAAATTAAAAATTGATTTTTAATAGAAAAAGAGTAAAAATTATATGATGTACTTGCTTAATAATTAGATATTTCATAAAGATATTCTTAATACACCCCCTGAAGACAATAATAGGAAGAATAAGATGCAAAGACGGGTTCAAACAGCCTTGCATAACTCGATTTGGGATGTTTAATAAGTGAGGAATGTGAATAGGCAATGAAGTACATAATAGCCATAATTCAAAATATGGATAGATGAATTGAAATTAGAGAGGAAGATGGTTTCAGGCAGACATGTTTTATGTTTTATAACACAGCTTGTGCCTCTCTCATTCATTTGGATAGGTAAGGGTTACTGGGAACAAATAATGGGACATACTGACTATATAGAACTGACAGTTGATTTTGAATGAGCACATCCAAATCACTTGGATTTTTTCTATTTAAGTCCAGAGCAATTGGTTATTCTGTCTTTTCAAGCAATTGAACTGTATAGGGAATGGGGCTGTTAATTTTTTGACCATGTTGACTAGACTTTTTAAACTGATTAAGATAGTTCTGGTAAATGATACTACACACTAAGTTGCTTTAGCATTTGCATAATGAAAAAATATTTCCTTTTGTATTTGTTTTTATATGGAGCAAATTAATTGCCAAGTCAATCAAGTAAAATAATCTCCCTTTAGAAAATTGAAAATAAAATTTGAAGAGCTCTCAAAGCATTAAACTGAATATCCAAGGGCTATGGTGAGAAGCTCCATGAAACAGCATATTTAAATAGGTGCAGATTGTCTTATCAGTGTCCTATTATAAACCATATACTCGGTGTAGCAGGTATTACACATCTGTGCAATAATACGTAAACAGGTAGAAATGAATTAAAAAATTGTAGCACCTCTTTAAATTGAAAACTTTTTTATTTCTTTATAATCCTCTTCATTAAGTTATTAAATTTTTTTCTTAAGATGAATGGATTAAAAATATGTGACTAGGAGATGAAGATTTCAATCTAAATTATAATTATTTCCTACATCTGTTCTGATACATTTAGAATGGTTTGTGCTTGTAAATTAGGTGTTAATGAAATAAAAATGTTGTAACCATGTGGAACATCAGGATTGCAATCGACTGAAGAAGATTCTGTAAACTCTCCAAGGATGTACTACTGCAATGAAAGCTCTTATGAGCCACCCACTATACACAAATTATGTCTTTATACACTTAACTATTAAATTTAAGGTAAATACCTAAAAATTGCCAAAGGGAAGCATTGGCAAGAACTGTCTTTTAAAGACAAGCATTATACTTTTATTTGTGTTTACTTTGTTTCTGAGCCAATCAGCTGCACAATGTATAGAAGGCACAGTGTTTTATAGCCTTCTAATCTACTCCATAGGGATACAGAGAAATATGCCAAGTCATCCTTAGAAGATGAACTGTTAGCAGAGATGATCAATTTTGTTTGCCCATCATTCCTCTTAATGTCCTAATCACACTCTCTGGGTTATTTTGTTCAATAAGTTCTACTTCTGTTATATTTTTGTTCAGCCAAATGCCTAACTCCATAAAATATATATCTAAATGAGATGTATTTTCATCAGAGTGATGAAATGAATTAAACCTATAGTGACATCATTCCAAAGAAAATCTTCTCACACAGATATTTTGGTGTTATTAGTTTTATTAAATTAATGTGAAATATTAGGAATCAGAATTTTAAGGAATATATATTTATAATACTTTGAAAATTATAAGCAAATATTATGAAATTATTTTATACAGCCCCAAAATCTAATTCCAATTTTATTTTCATTATAGTCAAAAACATCTAACAGTGTTATGTGGATTTTTTTTTTTAATGCTCCAATCTTTTTAATTGAAGCCTGCTGATTAAAGTCAAAAAAGTAAGTTTGGGGAAAAAAACCTCCTAAAAGATACAAGAGAGATAAAGATTACAAAATAATTTATTTTACCAAAGGGAACTTATTTTCAAAATTATGTTTATTGTCAAAATACCAAAATAACATGCTTAGATTTATCTAAATGCATCACCTATATAATTGTAGATTATTAGAAATTTTGAATAATCTAAGTGAAATAAGTCAATCAGAGAAAGACAAATACCATATGATCTCACTCATATGTAGAGTTTAAGAAACAAAACACATAAATGTATGGGAAAAGGGAAAAGGAAAAAAAAGGAGAGAGGGAAACAGTCATAAGAGACTGAGACTCAGGGTACTGTATGGGTCAGTTGTTAAGCATCTGTCTGCAGCTCAGGTCATGATGGTTCCCTGCTCAACAGGATGCCTGCTTTCCCTCTCCCACTCCCCCTGCTTCTGTTCTTGCTATCTCTGTCTCTCTCTCTGTCAAATAAATAAATAAAATCTTAAAAAAAAAAAAGAAAGAAAGAAATTGAGACTCTTAGCAATATAGAACAAACTGAGGATTGAGGGAGAGCGGGGTGGATGGGGATGGGCTAGATGGGTGATGGGCATTAAAGAGGCACTTTTTATAATGAACACCGGATATTGTATGTAAGTGATCTATCACTGAATTCTACTCCAGAAATCAATATTGCACTGTATGTTAACTACCTAAATTTTTTTGCAGTATTTTTTTATTTAAATGCAATTAACCGACATATAGCTATCTAAAATTTAAATTAAAAAATAACAAAGCAAAACAAAAGAAATGGTTAAATAATATACAGATGCCTCCAATAAGAAAAGAAAAATTTCTTGAACTTTACTTCAAGTTGTGGGTGTGTACAGTTTTAAAAATAATACATCCTTTTTAAGTAGATTAAGTGAAAATAAAATATTTTCAGCAATGCTTCAGCTAAGACAAAATTGTTACTAATTCTCATCATGATTCATGAGTTATGTTGTAAGTAGTTTTCTTCAGTCAAGTACACACTTCCAAGTACATCTCACTTCAGTGCTGGACTTGTCTTTGTTCTTTGTATTCTTATTTTCTTATGTGATTTGTATTATCATTTGTTTTTCTTTTGAAGAGAACAAACATATATTGTCAAAAGTAAGTCTCCAAACAACTTTCTTTGTTAGATTGACATATTTTTTAAAATGTTGCATTTTTCAATTTATTATTTCTGTATTGCTGTTGAAAAATGAAAAAAAGTAAAAAAGAAGAAGAATTCATCAAGTAATTTTTGACTAATAAATTGAATACTAACATGTGGACAATTACCCAAATGGGGAAAAAAATAGAGACAACACTTGTGGCAGTGTTTGCTTATTTGATTCTTATTTTTTCTTCTGAAATATAGAAACTTATTTTGGTGGCTTGTAATCTTTTTCAAGCACTTAAATGGTAGGATTTCAAAAATATTTCCCGACCTTAAAATACTTTTTAAGTATTAATTTATGGCTTTTGTTTTTCTTTAAGTTTGTTCAAGACAAAGACATACTTTGTTCATCAAATATATCTAAAAGTTAAGGAGCTATAAAATAGGATATTTATAGTATCCCCTTTTTTTTTAAGAATTGCTAACAAAAATATTTGTATTTCATAATAAAAGTTGACACAAGTATTTGCTTTTTGACAATCTGGGTCCTGCCAACAACAAAAATCTATTTATTGATTTATTGGAGGGCTCTAAATATGTAGCTCAATATTTAAATTGCCTTTTATTGTAAGGATAAACACTTATTTCTTCCTTTCGTGTTTTTTTTTTTCTGCTTATAGAATTTGAACCTAAAATTGAGGAGCTGTACCAAAAACAATTTTTCACTTATGAAAAATTCTCACCCTAAATCTTAGAAACCTTAATTCATGATCAATTTTTCAAGACACTAAAAACAAATTTATTTCACTACCCAAAGTATTTATCTTCATTATATTTTCTTAAATATATTAAAACATGAGAAATAATAAAAAGCTATAAGTTTTGACATATATAGTCTAATTAATCCCCATTAGGTTTCTTTCCCATCAATATTTGCAGACCTAAACCAGGTTTTTTACTTGGCACACATTTATTTTACCTGGGCTATTCTTCCAGATATTATCTATGACTAATAGATGGATTTGAAAGATTTTGCATGCAAATAAAATAAATCATATTATTTTATCCAAAAAATGACCAAAATGATTTTGTTTTTAAATTGTTTGCTTAAAATATATTTGAGTTTAGAATCAATCCATTTGTTCTTAAAATTGGAAATAATTTCAATTGAAAAGATAACTTGCAAATTCTAATCACTGCAGTCATAAAATTCATATAGATGCTTCTCCAAAAAAAAAAAAAAAACACTTGGTAACAAAAAAGTAAAAGACCAAAAAAAGAGGTAAAATATTTTATTTCTTCAAAGATTTACTCTTTTAATTTATGCTTACTTACCATACCTGACTTTATCATAATTTTTCATGTTCGTTGAAATTCAGGATTCTTATTTTTTAAGAGTTTTACTGTGTGTTTTCAAGGCTGATTTGAACAAAATACAATTTTTATCGTTCATTTAAATGTAGCACTTCCAGAGAACCATCTGAGATTTACTTCTTCAGGAAAGTTTAACAGTTGCAATATAAAGAGAAGGACACTCAAACAACAAAAAACAAACAAAAAATGCTTTAACCCACTACAGAAATACCTTATCAAGCAAGCTATGAGTATTCCAAGTGTTATTATATAAATGCCTCTTAAAAATACATCTGTTAGATTAACAATTCACTATGAAAGTTTCTTGAAAGACTCTTAGTTAGCTGTGCCACAATGATGAAACTGATACTTAGTCACTTTTTTACAAGTAAGTATTAGACAACGATTTTCCTGGCTGATTCCAAGCAAATCATTTAGTATATCTCATGTTATTATTTATTTTTGTCAGTGTAATGGGAATTTTCTTTTTGTATAAAATGAATCTTTGAAAAACTCTCTTGCCCAGCATTGGAAACATTGTCTTCTCTGAGTGTGTTTTAATTTTGTAAGGGTGAACAATAACTATTAGGCATTAGTAAAAACAAGTGCAAGTTATGATTACTGAAACAGAGATTACCAAATTCTCATTATTCATATTATAATGGCATCCATATTTGAAAGGAAAGTTAAAATAGTAGTAGTGGTAGTAGTAATGAAAAGTAGAACTGAAAGAAAAGAATTTGTCTAGAGACAGCATTACCTGCCAATTTGAGATGATTGTCTATAAATTTCAAAAGAGTTCCAAAGAGATTTTGTATGTGTCGTGTAATTTGTTGTAGTCTTTTAAGATACAAAATACAACCTTTAAGTATCTTTAAGATACAAAAATACAACCTTTCTCTTTTTTTTCAATGTACTCTGAACATTTTTTGCTTGTTCTCTCATCCATATGGTTGATAAATCATGTCTTCCATATATTGGAATAACATTTGTGTTCTTGAAGAAGGCTTTCTGCTGTTCCAAATGATTTAAATAAGCATTATAGTATTTTCCTCTTCTATCTTATCTTTTTTCAATCATTTATTACTTTTTCTCTAGACATCCACTTATTGTCTTAAAATAAATATATGTAAACACAGTACTATAATCCTAGAAAATTCTAATGACATCCAAATTACAAACAAGTTATATTTCCAATGTATGTTTATTAGAATGCCATTTGGACCTTAGAACATATTGATATAAAATCATGTATTATAAATAGGTTACTTTTCCAGGTTGTATTACAGAACACTTACTTAAGTCATAGTATGCTGAAAGATTTCACATTTATATTTCAAGAAAATGTAGGTGAAATGTTTTATGTTTCTTCCAAGCATTAAATGAGATGTTTAGATTTATAAAAAGATATAACTAATATTATACAGTACTGAAAGTCTAGAATTTACCATTAAAAGTAAGTTAACAAAATTTCCTAAGATTCTAGTTAGTAAAGTAGGGAAGTAAGTGAGTACAATCATCCTGATACTTTCTGCTTTATGCTGCTGTTCTGTCATCGACTACTCTGGGTTTTCCTATTTTGGGTACTATTAAGACATTTGAAAACTTTGAAAAACAAAATCGTGATTTCAGGCATTTGGTTTGTCTTCATGTTTATAATTTGTCATTCCAGGGAGAATCTTCAATGAATGTTCTGTAGATTCTCTTTTCAGTGGTAGTCACATTAAAAATTCTCATGTACTCAGTTTTATCCTACTCATGTACAGAAGAAGGATCTCTTTGCAAAGATAGTTATTTTTGTTCTGTTGAAAAGCTTCTTAAGGAAAAGACTTTTGTCAGACATAGTGTCCTATAGTAAAATCAACATCTGGTTGTTGTTTTTTTTCCTCTAATTTGTGAAGTTTTTGTCCAACCACAAAATTCTTATATCATTTTTAAATGTAAGATAGTACTGAGCCCATGTGAGAAGTTAAAAAAAAAGATAGTAATTTCATTTCTGTAATAATATATGTGTTTATTAAACAAAGGAAGTCATGGAATCAGGCTAAATAATTTTGTCATACATTATTATTATTGTTGTTATTATTATTTTAATTGTATAATCCACAGTAAGTCTTTTCTATTTCTGCAGTTAATTTTTTTTCTACACATTGTAGATGAAAATATTTTTCTTCAAACTATAGTCATAATAATAGCTCACCCTTGATAAAACCTCTCTGGGTTTTTGGTATTCCAGGTTTTTGTTTGTTCATTATAGTCACATCTAGGTTATTTTTTCCCCTTATAATATTTCTAATATTCCTAAAATGGTTTGGCTGACAGTTTTAGGTGATGGAAATTTCAGTACATGCTATAGTCTTTTTCTGTGTGTTCGATAGCTATGAACATTCTATTTCTGCTTGTTCCCATCTGGGCAATAATTTTCCTTCCTGCTCCTTGAAAATGTTTTACAGCTCATCATTCTAACAGCTTTTCTGTGGATGTTTCCCCTTTTACATGCAATGTTTATTACTTTTCCCTTTTTTATTCTTGTGGACTTAACTGCATTTTTATCAGATACAAAATTTTTTCTTAAAAGTGAGTAAATAGAGCTAAATATAATATATAATGTAAATAAATGTATACTTAATATTTACATAATATAGATATGAAAATAAAGGAAAACCACATGTTTTTGAAGAAGCTTAAAAATACCTTAATTATAAGACTATTATTTCAAGTTTTAGAAATGATTAAGTGAATATAATTTCTACTGTTTATTACCAAAAAAGAATGTATCTTTTTATTTAAATGACCAAGAAAATAAAGTTCTTTTCTAGTTTCTTTTCGACTTTCCCTCAAAATGTTAGAGTAACTCAGTGCTTATTCTGTTTTTGTTTTTGTTTTATTTTTGCTTTTGTTTATGTTTTAGCCAGACTCTTTTAGTAGGTGTCTTACCATGACTTCTAAAAGTGGCCTATTTGTTAAATTGCCAGCCCTGACCTATCTCATGATTTTAAGATTGTGCATCTGGCTCAACAAGTTTTTGTGGATGCCTTCTTCATTAGTGTGCCCTGTGAGTTCTATCTGAAGAATAGAACTGTCTGGGGCACCTGGGTGGCTCAGTGGGTTAAAGCCTCTGCCTTGGGCTTAGGTCATGATTCCAGGGTCCTGGGATCGAGCCCCGCATCAGGCTCTCTGCTCGGCAGGGAGCCTGCTTCCTCCTCTCTCTCTGCCTGCCTCTCTGCCTACTTATGATCTCTGCCTGTCAAGTAAATAAATAAAATCTTTAAAAAAAAAAAAAGAATGGAACTGTCTGTTTTGATCCATCTCCATGGTTGTCATCCTAGTGCAAATGAGCACCCTCTCTCTTATGGCAATGGGCCTTTGACTGACCTGCTCGTTTCTACTCTTGCCCCTTTATAAGTATTTGTACTTGCTCTTCTCTTTGCACAGAAGTTCTTGCCCTGATTTTAGCCTTGATTCTCACTCTTAAGTGGGAGGATGGTAGAAACAGCTAAGAAAATATGTGGGAAAATACTTTTTAAGCAGTAAAATCCTATGTAAATATTGGGCATTTCATTTATTTGTTTGTTTGTTTATTTATTTATTTATTTGACAGAGAGAGAGATCATAAGTAGGCATAGAGGCAGGCAGAGAGAGGTGAGGCGTTGGGGGGAAGCAGGCTCCCTGCTGAGCAGAGAGCCTGATGTGGGGCTCCATCCCAGGACCCTGGGATCATGACCTGAGCCGAAGGCAGAGGCTTTACCCACTGAGCCACCCAGGCGCCCCGGGCATTATTTTTCTTAACATGACATTTTGTATGTATCCAGTCTGGTCACAAGTAAGCATGGGTTTCTCCCCAGATCGGCTCCTTCTACAGAATTCCCTGTCAGTTGTGACAATACTGTCCACTCAGTATTTGGGGAAGAAGCATCTGTAGCCATCTGTAACATTTCATTCAACCTTCTCTGTCATTGGCTGACCAAAAAATCATCAGTACTGAAATTAACTTCCTTAGTATAGTTCAAGCCAATCATCTCTACTGATAATCCTCTAGTCCGTTATGTTTTATTTCAATGAACTGAACATTTAATTGACTTTTCTGAATACACCCTTCTATCTACTCCTTGCCAAATCTATAGTCCCTATCACTACAATGTTACAAAATCTAAATTAGTTGGTATTACTCCTGCTTACATCCTTTAACAGTATTTCTTAAACCTTAATGGCTTGTACACTTAAATCACTTGGTAAGATTGGTAAAATGATTTTGATTAACTTGAGGGTGGAGTCCAAGATTCTGTATTTCTAACAAGTTCCCGGATGATGCCAGTGCTTCATGGATAATACCTTGAGTAGTAAGGCTTAGGTGACTCCCATCTATATTTGGAATAGAAACTAAAACCCATCCATGGTCTATAAATTCAAACATGATCAATCAATCTCCTCTTTACCTTTTCTAACAGGCTTTTATCATTTCTTCCTCAATCTCTATAGTCTGGGCCTTCTTTCAGTTCTTTGAAAGCATCATGCTAATTTTTTTGCCTCAGGGGATTTTATATAATAAATTCTTCTCTGTTTGAACATTTCTTACCTAATACATAATACTCACCCTTTTCTAGGCAATTCTTACTTATCCTAGATGCCTTAGCTTAAATCCCATTTCTTCAAGGAACTCTTACTTGACTTTAAATATGCTTCTTTTTTAAAAATTTCTTTTCTGTTATAGCCTGTGTCCGCCTCATAGTGTGTATAATTGCTCTAAATAATCATTTATATTATCAATGTTTCAGTATCTGTAACCTTCCAAAGTTGTAAATTCATTGAAAGCAGTTCTTCTCCCATATCTGGTTGAGGTCTGCATCTCCTGTATGTAGCATCGTAGGTGATGTATTTCCTGCATCTAGCCACATTGTTGATGGTCTACAAATAGTTGTCAACTCTAATTATTTATGAAGAGTATCTATCCTTTTTTGTCATAGAAGGGGCATAGAATTTATCAGATTTGGAATTTTGGAGCCTGCTGAAGGTCCAAATACAGAGGCTGATGGTTTTGCCTGCTCTCTGTGAAGAAAGCAAAGGATTCCCTGATAGTCACATCTATCATTGGAAAACAAAATGATAGATAAGAGAAAGATCACCTAATTTTTGTGAAAATGAGTTGACAGTTTGTCTAGTAAAAAAACAAGTTACTAAAAGTAGTGTGATTAGAGTAGACAGGATAAGCAGGGCTGAAGAAGCTAGAGTTAAAAACTAAGGGTGCCTGAGTGGCTTACTCAGTGACATGTCTGCCTGAGGCTCAGGTCATGATCCCAGGTCCTGGGATTGAGTCACACATCAGGCTCCCTGCTCTGCAGCAGGGAGTATTCTCCCTCTTCCCTGGCTCATGCTTTCTCTCTCTTGCTCACTATCTTACTTAGAAAAGTAAACAAAATCTTAAAAAAAAAAAAAAAAAAAGGTAGAGACATGGGAGGGTAACATCTGGGATGTGGTTGGTTGGCTGCAATAGACCCAAGTCAAGGCATTATAGTTTGGAAAAAGAAATTGTCATAGTTCAGAGGACCAAGGAGCAGAGTGAAAGCCTTAGTTATGCATGGGCTAAAGGAACGAAGAAGAAGGAATATTCGAGTTTGAGTTTAGAATTAGACCAGGAGAAAATTGATGCTGAGTGCTAAGGAAAGACACAGTGAAGGCACAAGTGTTAAAGTCCTGAGGCAGGATAGTCATGAAATTTGAAGACGGATGGTAGACTAGGGATTGAGGTATATAAGACCAGGCATCTAATGCCCTAGGACACTGCAGGAAGGACTGTAGTTGAGTGTTTTAATGGCCACACCATATCTCCTTGGCAAGCTCACTGTGCTTCACATACGATCTTTCTTGTGGAGGGGAATGTAATATGGATGAGGCAAGCTGGGGTAGGCACAGAGCACCTACACTCATTGTTCAGAAGCAGAGATGAATATTGTTTCAGAGCACTTGATTTGTCTCAGTTAACCCACTTTGCTCCTAGACTGATTTCAAAGGAGAGCCTTACCTGGATGCTGGGAAATACCAGTGCCCTAATAAATCCTTGGAAAATTTTTGCAATAAGGAAAGATGTCCTTGGCATCCCTTTTGTTTTGCTTTCTGTATTTATTACCTATCTCCTAGTCTTTCCAAGTCTACTGGTCTCTCCCACTGACCTAAACCAGTGCTTTTCAAAAATAAGCTTGTGTTGAAATGATCTAGAAGTCTTAAACTCAGATTCCTGCTTCCCACTCCCTCCTTCAGAATTTCTGATTCACTAAGAATGAATGGGGCCCAATAATTTTTATTTCTAACAAGCTCCCAGTGAATGTTGATGATATTGGCCCAAAGCCACACTTTGAAAAGAGTTGGCTTAAAACCTCTACCCTGCTACTTTATCCAAATTTGTCATTCCCCGATGTAAGAAGCCTATTTAGCTAAAATCACATGTTTCCCAGATCTGAAACACATAAACTAAAATCAAAATGATCTTAGGGCATATAAATTCAGCAAAATTTAGTCATCTGATGAAATTGTGTATACAAATACATGAATAACTAATAGCAACAATAATTTATCCAGCTTCATTTAATTTTTGTTGACTGAGATATATGTCTAATGAGAAGAACCTCAAGCGATATGACCAAATGAAGGGGAAACCTTCTAAATTGTAAGGAAGGATTTTCCTGGGCAGCGTATTCATATATTTGATGCAGTCAAATTACTTTTCTGTTGTACTTCCTTCACTTCTAAATCTATATGCTCCACAAATTTGCAAGTTCTTTACCCATCCCACACCCAGGTTTACCGTTTAATTTCTAGCAATGCTAGTCCAGGTGGTGGAATGGAAATAGTGTGTCCAAAGTAGAGGAAGGTGGGGTGACACACAAGTGAGTTCTTTATATGTCACAAACCACCTGTTACATATATTTTGGCCATCACCAAAAATATTTAAACGTTAGGATTCATCTTTCTTTAAATATTTTCCACAAGTTTGAGCATATTGCCTTTTTTTAAAGTGTCTGTGAAAGAACCATTTATTTTTGTCAAGGAACATTGTTCAGCATGGCACTTGTTAAAAAAATAAATTAGACTCTGGAGTACTGCAAAATTACTTTCTCTTACATCACATGGCATTTCAATGAAAACATAAGAAAATACTCTGATTTGCAGGGGTTATATTTTTAGTGATGTCCTATTAAGTGATTTTTAACATAATATTAGAAGTGCTAATTGCTGCAGTGACCTCAAAGTTGAAATCTTGCTTCAAATTCAGTGGTCTGATTTTGCGTCTTCATCCAAGCCTTAGGTCAAATGACTTAAAGCTGAAAATGACAACAAACTATTATTTTGTGTTTTAGCTTAAATCAGGAAGGCGGAATAGAGGCCATCAAGAGGAAAACTAGAAACACTCTCAAAAGCTGTCAGTCATATATACTCTTTGACTTTTTAAAATATGCCTTGTATTTTAAGGGAGTAAATGTGTTTTTAGAATTCAGAGCTTAGTTTTCTTACTCAAAAGGTGTTTTTAAGTACTTAAAATACAGTAAACGGACTTCCCTCCCTCCCTTCCCTTCTCTCCTCCTGTCTTCTCCTGCCTGCCTTCCTGCCTGCCTTCCTTCCTCCTCTTTCTCTCTTTTTCTCTCTCTTCCTGCCAAATTCGTTTTGTGTTTTTCCTTCCTTTTAATCAAAGATAGAAAAAGGATTCTGTGTGTCACTTAGCTATTCTTCAGCCAAAATAAAATAATTTCTTAGATTTCACTAGTTTAAGAGACTGACCACAGTTAATATTTGGAAAATAGAAAGGATATTCAGGTTGCTGCCATAAATTTAAACTACATCTCCTCTTACATAACAGCTTTGAGAATATGTCCTGAAATATATTAGAAGTTTTTCAAATTAAGGTTCATTGTTGTTTAGTATTATCTTGATCCATAGGAACAAAAATAGGAAAACCAGGACTTTTATTCTATTTCAAATTTACAGCTTGATTATTGTGATAATGTTATTTCCTTAGCAGGTTGGTTTTGTTCACCAGCACTGTGGATCCTATTGCACAGTCTTCTTTACATTGTTTTTTGCTTTTTGTTTTGGGGGTGGGGCAGAGAGAGAGGGGGAGAGAGAATCTTAAGCAGTCTCCATGCTCACTTGTGGGGCTTGATCTCACAATCCTGAGATTATGACCTGAGCCCAAATTCAGAGTTGGTGCTTAATTGACTGAGTCAGACAGGCACTTTTTTTTTTTTTTTAAAGAGAGAGAACATACATTGTTTTAATAGTTTATTCAAATCACCTTTAAAAAAACACAACAATATTAACATTATTAACATCACTACATTTATATTACATTATAGTGTTGCATTATAATACTGTAATAGACTTAATAATTAATAACTTGAGTCTGCACAAAAGTAGCTTTAGTCCTGGTAGGTTGAATTGCAATTAGGACATGTAAGATGATCTCAGACGTGAAAATAATTTGCTAAAGCAGTGGAGAACCCCTCAAATTTTTATGAAGTAGAGGGATATGATCAGACCTGTGCTTTAGAGTTACAGTCTCTTAAGTGGTATGTGCATTACCATGGCTCGGACCTCACAATCCTTTGAAATATTGAACACAACATTGGAACTCCTGTATTTGTTTTTAATCTACAGTGTTATAATAAATAGCCTTGTAATACTAGATGGGTTCTTCTGGCACTGGCATTTGGTATGTGTGTCATACAGTGTCATGTCATACATAGACAGTAAAATGTCCTTAGTGAAGTGTGGAGATTTCAAACCAGTGGGAATGGCAGTTCACCCTTCATTTCTTCTAGCTTTCAATTCACTGTTACTTACTGACATTTATGTCTACCTGGTAGTGGATTCATGTATTGTATTTTCTAGCTTTAAGCTTAACTTTGCAAAACAGATTAATGTTTTACAAAAAAAAAATGAGGATCATTCTAATAATGCAAGCATAAGCAATTAATGAAAGTGACAGTGATGTCACAAATTTAATCACAAATTGTTGATCACCACCATAATGAGGTCAGACAATTATGATCTGATCTGCCTATAAGCTGACCAAAAACAAATTATTAAGAGGACAATTTGATGTTTACAAAAGTACCCACTATTATTAGTGATATATATTTGTAATCATGCTTAGGAGGCAATTAAAAATATTATTTTATCTTCATATCACCCATCAAGCATATCTATTATATCATGTTGCTTTGTCATGTGAAAAATTTATTATCACAGTAGTTAAATACACAATGTTATGAATAAATGTTATAATGTATATTAGAGGTCAACTTCACAACATTTTACTGTTAATTGTGAGTAATGAAAACACTTCTGAATGTAGGAAAGTGGAGATGATAGATCTATGAGAAATTATCTAAATGAAGGAACATTTGGAAGGTATTTTCCCTGGCCCTTGCAAGAACTGGGATTGTGTCAATTATGAAAGGAAAGGAGATAACATGTGCCAGGGATATTATGGGATGACATGGATGAAATGAAGAAATCAGAGAGCACAGTGAAGCTGAAAGCATGAGTGATGCCTTGATATGTGTGCAATGAGACCAAGAGGGAAAAGAAGCTGAACTTAGGAGTACCGTGAAGTTCTTTTTGTCTCTTTATAAGGTGTGAGGTTTTTTCTATAATATATTTTTTATTTATTTGACAGAGAGAGTGAGGTCACAAGTAGGCAGAGAGGCAGGCAGAGAGAGATAGGGGGAAGCAGGCTCCTTGCTGAGCAGAGATCCTGATGCAGGGCTTGATCCTAGGACCCTGAGATCATGACCTGAGCCGAAGGCAGAGGCTTAACCCACTGAGCCAACCAGGTGCCCCTCTTTTTGTCTTTTTAAAAGCATAATTATTTAACATTGATTTCAATGTTTTCACTCATAAATATCTTGAATAAAATTTGATGGTCTAAATCATCCCTGAAGAGTAAAAAGCGAACAGAAGAAATTAATTGATCAATATTTTCAATACTAATCTCCACATGAAGTATAGAACAGATGTTTTCTTATTTAAGTTGTGTGTCCATGTGTGATTTCTCATTTGTCATGTTGTAGTAAGGATTGTTTTAGCAGATTTTTCATTTTGAGAAACATAATATGCACTTTTGGGCGTTGTCATTATATGTACTTCATATTATGAGATTCCCATTTTGAACTGTATTAAAAACTTGTACATCCTAAGAGTTAAAATGGCTCTAAAAGTAATTTCTCTGTGTACTCGTGTTTTGTTTTATCTTATTTTTGAATTATTATTATTAACATATAATATATTATTTGCCCCAGGGGTACAGGTCTGAGAATCATCAGGCTTACACATTTCACAGCACTCACCATAGCACATACCCCCCACAATGTCCACCACACAGCCACCCTCTCCCTACCTCACCAACCCCCAGCAACCCTCACTTTGTTTTGTGAGATTAAGAGTCTCTTATGTTTTATTTTTTAATTACCATGTAGTTGAATCAGTTGCTGCATAACATATTAGATAACCGGAATAGTTTAAAGCTTGAATACAAAACTTTACTATAAAATTTGATTTCTTTATTTCTATTAGTTGTGTGTATTTGGCGCATTAGAGTTGCTGCTTTATATGCATATAAACAGTATTGTTTTATTTCTATATTTGAAAACATTTACTTATTTTTTACAACAAATTATGTAATTTTCAATATGAAACATTTTAAATTAAATCATCATTTAATTTTAAAGTTTGGAAAGTTAAATGACAAACAGTATTTTAGATCTATGGTAAAATGTGTTTTATTCTTTACCAAATATACAAAGTTTTGAAATTCTATCTTATAATTTTCTAAAGCTCCTAGTTTATTTATAAATCTTAGTTTATTTATCTTTTTGCTGAGCACTGTTCTTAACCTTATATAGTAAGGGAATTTTTGTTGAGTTTCTACATTCTTGTTCTAAGTACTTTATAATCTAAACATTGCATCGATGGGTTATTTCTAATAGAAGTCAATAGAAACCATTTCCATTTATGAACTTAAGGTGACATAATTTAAATTAAACAATAATGTGACAATGGTAGAGATATCAAAACATAATATGTACCAAGCACAGGGATTGAGCAGATTGTCTGTCATATACAAAGGAGTCACAGATTCATATCACAAATGCTAGCCAAGGTTTATTGGGAAATATCTACAAGCAGAGAAAGAGAGCACATGTATTATTTGAACTCTGATTATTTCACCAGTTAGTCATGGTCAATGTGCTAGTAGAGATGCTTTAAATATTTATAGTTTGTGGGCAGTGGGAGCCTCTGCTTGGAGAAGCCTTATTAGAAAGACGCAGCCTCTGCTTCCCTCTGACTGGCATCAGCCTGATCTTCTGTTGAGATAATTCAAATCTCCTGGGTCAGTTCTTTATTAAGACACTAAAATGGAAGGGAAATGAATCTCTAATATGTGTGTGTGTGTGTATATACACAAAGAATTAATGGTCCATATTTAATGAAAAATTATCATTTTTGCCAGAGGCAATGAAAAAATCAAAAGAGAAAAAAATGGCAACAGAAATAGGTTCACAGGTGTTGTGTATATTGAAGTATCAGACATGAGATTTAAAGTAATCATGGTTTACATTTTCAAGAAAAATATCTGACAGGAATCCACAAAAAGAAAAAAAAAGATTAAAATTGACATTCTAGTACAGAAAAAATATAGCTGAATTAAGAATTTAATAAAACAGGAGATTAGACTTGTAGAAGAGAAAACTAGCAAATTGGAATAATGATTTTGAAGCAAAGAAAGGGAAAAAAAAAGACATATGGGACATAATGAAAATTTCTAACAGGCATATAATTGTAGTCTTAGAAGGAGAATAGAGAGAATGAGACCAGTGCAATACTTGATGTTTTACTTAATTTTATAAGAATTTTCCCAAAAGTTAAAGATGAGATATAATGATCAAGATGCTATTTATTTATCTTTTTTAAAGATTTAATTAATTTATTTAGAAGAAGAGAGAGAGCGAGCAGGGGGAAGGGCCCAGGGAGAAAGAGAATCGAAAGCACGCTCTGTACTGAATGTGCAGCCTGAATCAAGGCTCGATCTCATAACCAAAAGATCATGGCCTGAGCTGAAATCAAGAGTCAGGCACTCAACTGACTGAGCTACCCAGGTTTCCCCAGATCAAGATGCTATTTAAAGGAACTTCCGTGCTAATGAATTGGAAGAATAAACATTGTTAAAATGTCTCTGCTGCTCAGAGCAATCTGGGGAGGGGGCATGGGTGAGCCTGGTGATGGGCATTGAGGAGGGCACATACTGCATGGAGCACTGGCTATTATACATAATCAATCACTCTTAGAACACTACATCAAAAAGTAATGATGTGCTGTATGCTGATGTAACATAATAAAAAATAATTTAAATAAATAAATAAATAAAATAAATAAAGAAACTACTAGAAGACCAACCATGAAGAAGGCCTAGGAATTACCATTCCAAATTGTTAACGGAAAACAACCAGTTTCATCGTCAATGCCACTGAAAAGAATAAAAAGTGAACTCTTAACATTGTACTTAATGTATACTTAAGATGTCTGATGTATTGATAGTACATTTCTTCCACAAATTTTGAAATTGAATTGGAGAAAAGAGTATCCAAAACTAAGAAAACTAAGTAAGAGTCTATTATTAACTCCAAGAAAAAAAGTTGCATCAAGAAAGAAATGTCATCATCCATGAACCATTGCTTTTTTTGGAAGTAAGGGAAGATAACAGTGTTTTGAGGACATGTTATATAAAAAAGTTAAATCTTATTTTTTTTTAATTTTTTATAAACATATATTTTTATCCCCAGGGATACAGGTCTGTGAATCACCAGGTTTACACACTTCACAGCACTCACCAAAGCGCATACCCTCCCCAATGTCCATAATCCCACCCCCTTCTCCCAAACCCCCTCCCCCCAGCAACAATAAATATAACACAATATCTAAAAGTGAAAATAATAACAATATAACATGATAGTTGTTAAAGTACAGAAGACAGATAATATAAAAAAGATTGAATAGTTGATAATATTTTTTTATTTTAGTAAAGGGAAGCAAGAGGGCAAAGGATACAAGGTGAAGTGTGCTGGGAACAAGGTCTCCGTTTCTCTTAGAAATCTGTGTCTTAACTATCAATCTTATAAGCATTCATCTTATCCTCTATACGTGTATAATAATAGTCCTTACCTTGTCTGTTTTTTTTTTTTAAGGCTGAAGTTATACAAAAATGTTAACACATTGTTAGTAACAAAGTAACTGCTCATCAAGTGCTAGTTATTTAATTAGTAAATTAATAGAAGTAAAATAGAAGCGATTATAGTAATTTTAGGAATTGAGACTATTTCAGTTGGTTAACACTACTCTATGTATTTTGTAAGCGAGTTGGCAAATTAATATATAAAGTGTGTAAATATGGTTCATCATCCATGACTTTCTTTACCCTCCTCTCTATGCTTTTCTGAAAATGTTATGTCTGAGAGTTTGGTTAAAGGAACATAATATGAACTCTTTCTACATTTCAACCTTGAGCATTCTTGAAATTGGCAATGCCACATCCCAACTATCCCCTGATATTCTATTTTCCAGAATTCATCTGGGGTGACATCTTTAGTCCTAGAGCTGGGAGAAAAAGTAAAGAGCTGTACCAGTCTGTATCTATGACATCACTTATTTTCAACCCACATGTAAATGCATTCTGCGTGCATTTTCTCCTTAAGCCATATTTCACTGGTTAATAGTGATTAATTTTATGCAAATTTTAAGTAAAAGTTTAAGCAAAAAACACAATATCATAGAAGCATTTGAAGTAATGAAATTGTTTCCTTTATTGCAAATTCTATTTAAACCCTCCCAATTATCATCTTCATTGACAATATAATCAGGACTTAATGCTGAGTTGTTGTTAATTTTTAATGCTACTTATGTTGTTTAATACAGTGTATAATTTGGCACTGAATCTTTTAGTAGAACTAAGCTTTGACATCCTCTATAATCCTCCACTCAAAACTAATATTTTTAATCAATTTAGACCCTTCTCCTTCCCGCCCCACCTGCATTACATCTTAGAATGTATTATAGTAGTGCAGAATGTTTAACATTTTAGAATATTTATAAATGGGGTTTCATTTTTAGAAAGTCAAAATCATTAGAAAGATAGTAAAATTTTCTCCCAGGATTGAAAAAAGAAATCATTGTTCTAGAAGAGCTGGAAGTAACTTGACTTCTCAGCAAAATTTCAGCTATAGACTTTTTCTGTTAATCAAGATGTGTCACTGCCTCTAACCGTTCTAAATGAAGCTGGATATTTAGAATAAGTCTGTCTTTTTTGGAAAAAAATATCATTGTGAATTGTAGTTCACTTAAATCCGCAGAGACTTTTTTACCAACATGATGCCTGGGCACCAGATTTCCTGTGACTTTCACCCAGAATTAAGGATGCATTTCTTGAGGCTTAGTTTATCAAGACCAGCTAATGTTTTCAAAGAGGTGCATACTCCCATTCCCTTGGGAATTTGTGGGTGCCTGTCTAGTCTGAATTTCAAATACTGACAGAGAATCGTAATTAGAATATAGCTGCCGTTTCATGAATATTCAGTTACTCCATAAAAAGAATTAACTTGAGCCATAGATCAATTACATGAACATTGATAAACTCCTTTAGCAAGCATGATATTTTCAGGGAACAAATTCAGGTACAAGAGAAATGTCATTTTCTTTACTTTTTTCTGTAACTCAAATGAACTATTCTGTGTGATAGCAGAAAGCTTACTGTCCAGTTTCTCAGTTATGTCAGGTTTAAACTCCATCGCAGCCTGCTCTCCTCCTTTCTGTTCTCATCTTCTCTTTCCTGATAGGACATAAAAATCCAAGGGGGTCAGATGAGGTAGTTTCTGTGACTGGCATAATGTTATTGCGTGAAAGAAAGTCCCAGCACCACTTTTTAATCCTCTGTGGTGTGACTCACCTACTGGGCCCTTGTCTTACCGGATCACAAAAGGTTGGTATCTGCCATTAAGAAATTCACGTCTTCATTGGTCACTAGCTCTACTGTCCATTGTAGCACTGGAGAATTACTCTTCTGGTCCAAACTTAAAATCTGTTTGGGCTAATACTGTTCCTTACATTCTATATTTATTACCACACTGGAACACAAAACAAAACAATGCAACATACTGTATTTACGTGTAGGTCGTGAAAGGCTCTCTCAAGTTCTTTAGATAGCAGTCTGCTTTTTTATTTCATATCCTGAGTGCCTGGGGGCCTCTGTGGGTTGTGTATCAGACAAAAGGTGAAGCACAATTCATACATACTCTTCAATACTCAAACCTATGGGAGTTTTATTCCACTCTCCGGGTAACTCTGGATGTCCTGCAGGATGCCAAGCTTTCGATCAAAGTTTAACCCTTTTATGTTCTACTCCAACTCTCCTTCCTCTCTAGTTTGTAGGAGTTGGTGTAGGTGGAGGATGGCAGTATCAAGCAGGGTAAGGGGAAAACAACAAAAAACACCACACATGTGCTAATGTTTCCCATATCACACAGCTATATTTTGAAAGTTAGGCTCAGGTCTAAAATCCCTAGGAGTATGTTGAGTTGTAATTGCTTGATTAGAAACTTCCCCATTGGGACGCCTGGGTGGCTCAGTTGGTTAAGCAGCTGCCTTCGGCTCAGGTCATGATCCCAGCGTCCTGGGATCGAGTCCCACATCGGGCTCCTTGCTCCGCAGGGAGACTGCTTCTCCCTCTGACTCTGCCTTCCACTCTGTCTGCCTGTGCTCGCTCTCACTCACTCTCTCTGACAAATAAATAAAATCTTTAAAAAAAAAAAAAAAAAAAAAAGAAACTTCCCCATTGATCATCACAGATGGAAATTATTATTGGATAATGAACACTGCATTCTAAAAACATCAGTAATGATACTCCCTTCATTCACAACCTTAAGCTCATTACATTTCATGAGAAATGAAAGTTTAAAAAAAAAAAAAAAAAAAGAAGTCCAGAATATGAGAAGAAAGAAAAGGAAGTTAAAGGAGAAAGGAATGCTGGAGCCCAATTTCTTGTATTATTTAGGCCTGGTCTCTTCAAATTCCATTTCACCAACATTCACACAATCCATAAAGCCCTCCTTCTCTCTGACCAATCCTGTTGCCTCATACCTATTTGGTTGCACTGTCCCCTTAATTCATGTATCAGTGTTCCCCTTTATAAAGCTCAAGCACAGGACTTTGTGTAGTCAAGCCTATCAGTACCTGTCGGTATTATGTTATGTGTGTCTGGTGAATATTGTATAACTGAAATGTTGTTTATTTAAATATTTTATCATTTAAAATATAGGTTGCAAAGGTTTTTTTGTTTGTTGTTGTTTTTTTTTAAGAATTTATTTATCTATTTAACAGAGATCACAAGTAGCCAAAGAGACAGGCAGAGAGAGAGAGAGGAGGAAGCAGGCTCCCTGTGGAGCAGAGAACCCGATGCAGGACTTGATCCCAGGACCCTGGGATCATGACCTGAGCTGAAGGCAGAGGTTTAACCCACCGAGCCACCCAGGTACCCTAGGTTGCAAAGTTTTAAAGTCATTTAGCTTGCTGGAGTGTTTTAGGTAAGAAACCTGGTTATAGTTCTTTTGCCAAAATATCAGATATAAAGGGTGGTTTAGACTTGAGAGGCAAGAACAGAAGTAGAAGACTGAGATTCATAGGTCAAGGTTAAGAGAAAGCAGGTTCAAGAAAGCCAAAATTTAAGGTCAGAAATAATAACTCAAAGGGGTTCTGTTTCTAGTTAGAGCTCTAGGCTTGAGCAGATCATGAGTAGGCTCTATTGAAGCAAGGTAACATGGCAGTTAAAAGTATTCCAACTGCCCATTCTGAGGTCAGCCAGTAATGTATATGAATCCTCATTAACTCTTATGACTTTGTAAACTTAGTCAAGTTGTTTAAACTTTCTGGATTTCCTGTTTTTTATAAAATAGGAATATTAATAGGACTTACATCGCAGGATTCATAGTGAAGTTCTTCAAGTACATCAGAAAAATTTGTTCTCTGTCTCTTTCATGGTTTATTTTGTGGCTTCTTTGGAAATAATGTGAAGTCGGCAGCCAAATCTCTACCAGCTGGTTATAATTTTTCCCTCAGTCTACTCATCCAAGGTTCTAGTTCCAATGGATATTTCCTAAAGCTAATGAACTTAAACTCAGAGACCTTCCCAAGATCTAGGAGGGAACTTAACAATGTGTTTACATGGTTATGTTTTTGTTAATTTTCAAAACTAAGATACCCTTTATATTACTTTTCATAAATACGCCATACCCAACAAAATTCCATGTTTTAGGATCTACATAATCTGATTCTGCCCCCACCCTGGGCCTTTTTTGCTGAAATCATATTACCCTTTAAGATCCTCCTAGGTCACAATTTTGGACACCCATAGACTGACATTATTTCAAGACCCAGTGTATGGAGGCACCTGGGTGGCTCAGTGGGCTAAAGCCTCTGCCTTCAGCTCAGGTCATGATCTCTGGGTCCTGGGATCGAGCCCCACATCAGGCTCTCTGCTCAGCAGGGAGCCTGCTTTCTCCCTCTCTCTCTGCCTGCCTTTCTGCCTACTTGTGATCTCTCTCTCTCTCTGTCAAATAAATAAATAAAATATTGAAAAAAAAAGAACAAACCAATGTATGTACTCAGATGTGATGTAACACTGATCCACCATTTTTCTCAAACTCTAGAGGAAGCATATCATCATCTCTGATCAATCTCTGGGACTGAATGGGAATATTCAATCCCATTCATTTAGGAGTGAATAGAGCCCATGAATCAACTGGTCTCACTAGGAATGGACTTCCTAAAACTATCCTTCACTGGGCTTTACTCTGCCATGGATAGGGGAATTAGTATGCATAACACACTATCAGCTCTTTCCAAAGAAATGTTCTCATGAACTTCCAAATTTCTCTGTCTCCAACATTTTTTACAGTCTAGGGGTTATGGTCAACTAAAGATTATACAACAGGTTCTTGGGTACCTCATTTGTAAATCCTGCTTTGGATAGGTAGCATATCACAATGGAAAGTAAAAGGCACTTATCATCTTAGTGTCTCTGGTGAACTGAGTGAGGATGCATTTTAACAACTATCTTACATATACAAAACCTGAAGAATACCTAGAAAATAGTGAAAATTCAAAAAAATTTAGCTCTTATCTGTCAGTATGGTTCCAAGAACTGGCCCTGGGTCTAGAAAAGACCCATGGGATGATGTCTGAATCACTGAAACCAGTTTTATAGGAAATTACAGGAAAAAGGTGTGAAATATGAAAAGAGAGCTATCATAAGTATAGTATTAACTTTTTAAAAGATTAATATTAATTTATCTTTGAAAAAATGGAAATAATATTGTAAGCAGAAACAGTCATATTTCTAATTTGGGGATATATAATTTGCAATTTTTTTTTTTTTTACATTAAGAAAGTTTGTATTTCTTAGTTGAGTCAAGATATTTTTAAGACTCTTTTTTACACTTTCTGATAAGGATCAGATTAATGTAACTTGATTGCACTTAACTATTATAATTTGCATCTTCCCCTAATAAAAATAGGGCTTCAATAAAAAAGAAAGTGATAAGTTTCTGCATAGGCACCAAATTTAATTTTCTATTGTTTCCATTTTAGTTAAAATGTAAAAGTATAGTGTTTCTTTGCAAAAGCAATTGCGCAGTTAACTACATTTAAATTCACAGAATCATGATTTTTGTAGAGCAATAGAAATAGAGGCAACTAGAATATAAGAGCAGGTAGATTAGACTGCATAGGCATTAATAATGCTTATTTAATCACCCCTCCTTATTTTTTAGTACAATATTCTTTAACATAAAACAAAAGATGTGGGTGGATTGTTTACTTGTTTTCTATTTCATATTCTAAGGAGAAATATATGCAACTAATTACCATGCTCAGAAAAGAAAACCATTCACATGGAAAATGAAATTTGAAAAACAGTGTGCATATATTTCAGCTCTAATAGTGCAAAGAAGAACTTGCACATCATTTTTCTTAAGGTGTGAAATCTAGGTTCTTAAGCATTTATATTCTCCATAAATTATGTTGTCTATTTTGTATGTGGATGTCTTTAAATATTTGAAAAATGTTGTATTTTATTTTGCATGTTTAAATTATGGTATATTTTTTCCATTTGTATTTTATATATATTTGCCTCTCATTTTGTGATATTTAAACAGGAGAGAGATAAGAGAACCAACTAGAAGAAATGTTTACTAAGCAAAAATGAATCTATTTGTTTCTGAGGGTATACATTCCAAGTGTAAATAAAGATGATGGTAATCATAGTCATAATAAAAATAATCACAATGGCTATATTTGGGGTTTTGTTTTACTTCTTTCCTTTAAGATATCACAATTCTTTATAGGAATCTTGCTCTGTCCATGTGATTTGGCTGGGTAAAATCAGACATCCTACCCCAAAGCAAGAAATAATGCACATCTCATCAGTTTTGCCCTTCCAACTCACTAGGTATGGGATAGGCTCAGAACACATTCCACAACAGGCCATAATTTCTTAGCTCTTTTGAGAAGCATAAAAAAGAAGTTGTTTATCATCCGGAAATTTCCATCAAGAAGGAGCAAAATAGTTAAGCTGCTAGAGATCAGTGTTCCCCCATGTGAAGAAAGCCCACTTAATGAAACCCACACAGAGGAAAACAGACTTAGAGCAAGAACTGGAGACAAAGAAGTACCCTAATGACAGTCTAAGATTTAGATTTAGGAGAGGCTAGAGATAATTCTGTTGTCTGGATTTTTAATCTACATAAATAGATCAATTTATTTTTTTGCTTAATTCAGTTTGAGTTGAATTTCTTACACTTCAACTAAGAAGGTTGGGGGACAATTAATTTTAGTATAGAATTGTGTAAGCACTCCTACAAATTGTCGTATTAAATTTCATTTCACAAGTCTTTTGAGTTGTTAAAGTTGGGGAAATGTAAAGAAACAAAAATTTACTGAAAGATCCATGCCTGATCAAAGGAAGAATGAAGTCAGATGGGATTAATAAACTATTGTTGAAAGAGAGCCTCTGTGACTTTTTTATCTCTCCCTTTCTATAATACTGAGACGATACATGAGCATTCTATTTCCTGCCTCTTGCAACTGTCCTTTTCATCCTCATCTTTCTTCCTCCATTTTAGGTAATGGGCATTGTTACTATCCTTACTTTAAAATCTTTGAAACATTTTTACTGTTCTTTTCTCTTTTCTACCTTAATCAGCAATAAAGATAAAGTTCAACAAAGGAAAATGTTTTAAAATAAGTTGTATTTGACCAAAACATTACATACTTCAATGCAGGCTATTTACCAAAAACTCTGTTTGTATCATTGGGATCAAGTCATATAAATATAAAAACTACATTCTTTATTCTCTGTACTGATCTTTTTTTTTTTTTTAAGATTTTATTTATTTATTTGACACACAGAAAGAGAAAGAGCACAAGCAGAGGTAGTGGCAGGCAGAGGAACAAGTTCAGAAGCAGGCTCCCTGCAAAGCAGAGGGAGCCTGATAAAGGACTTGATCCCAGGACCCCGGGATCATGACCTGAGCTGAAGGCAGACACTTAACCAACTAGGCGCCCTTCTCTGTACTGTTCTTAATCTAAGTAGATTTTGAGATGTTTGGTTAATAAATGTTTATAAGTAATGATTAACACTCACTTTAAAAACTTACTTTTTTTTTTTACTTCACATTTTGAAATAATTTTAGAATTAGAGAAAGTTAATTTCTTTTTTTTTAAAGATTTTATTTATTTATTTGACAGAGATTATTAGTAGGCAGAGAGGCCAGGCAGAGAGAGAGGGAGAAGCAGGCTCCCCACCAAGCAGGGAGCCCAATGTGGGGCTCGATTCCAAGACCCCGAGGTCATGATCCAAGCCAAAGGCAGAGGCTCAACCCACTGAGCCACCCAGGTGCCCCAAGAAAGTTAATTTCTGGTAAACATATTGTTTAGTTTTCTTAACATTAGGGAACATCTAACATTATTATGGGACACATGTCAAAATGTAAAATTTTACATTGGTATTAACCGATCTGTAGACATTATTCAGATTTCACAAATTTTTTCACTGATATTTTTTCTCTTCCAAGATTGCACATTGTATTTTAGCTTTCATGGCTTAGTCTCCTCTAATGTGTAGTAGTTCCTTAGTCTTTCCTTATCTTTCATGGTTCAACATTTTCAAGAATTTTGGTTACTTATTTTGCTGAATGTCTTCCAATTTGGGTGATCTCATATTTTCTCATGATTAGATTGAGAGTATGCATTTGGAACAAAAGCAACAAAGAAGGGATATGAATCTGCCAGGCCATACATGTTCTTAATGAAATTTACATGATAACTTGGTTAAAGTAAAGTCCACTGGGTTTTTCTACATTAAAGCTATCATCTATCCCCTTGTAATTGATAAATATCTTGGGATAGATAATTTGAGAAAATACTAATTTCCTGATTCTCTTCAAACTTTGTTCTACTTTCTCAAATTTATTTTAACTTTTATGGTTTACTTACATTTCTATACAAATATTGGAAGTGGCTTGTCTATATCTATGAAGATTCCTGCTGGGATTTTGATTGAGATGGAATTGAATTTCTAGATCTATTTGTGGAGAAATGACATCTTAATAATACCAAGTTTTCCAGTACATGAGCACAGTATATCTCTCCATTTATTTAGATTTTCTTTTATTTATTTCATTAGTACTTTCCAGTTTTTAGCACACAAATCCTGCACATCTTTTAGATTACACCTATTTAATTGTTTTTGTGATTTATTATAGATGATGTTTTATTCAAATTTTAATTGAGCATTGCCAATTTATGTAATTGTAATTGATTTTTCTACACTGACCTTGTACCTTTGGTAAAAGTCAGTTATTAGTTCTGGAAGGTTTTTGTTTTGTTTTGTTTTGTAAATTCTTTGAATTTGCTATGTAGACAGTCATGGACCATAAATAGGTGCTGTTTTAATTCTTGCTTTCTAGCTGTATGTCTTATTTAATTTTCTTGTTTTATTGCACGACCTAGGACTTATATAGTACAGTTGAATAGGAGCGAGAAGAGAGGATCTTCTTGCCTTGTTTTTGAGCTTGGGGGAAAATCATTCAGTAATTCATCATTAAGTGCCATATTATCTTTAGGGTTTTTTTTAGATATATTTTGTTATATGTCTGTTACTGGGTTAAGTAAGTTCTTTTGTATTAAGTATTTGCTGAGAGTTTACATCATCCATGCGTGCTAAATTTTTTCAAGTGCTTTTTTGCATCAATTGAGATCATCTTAAGTACTATTTTTGCTATAGAAATATGTTGAAGCACCTTCACTGTCTCAAATGGTAGAGCATGTGACTCTTGATCTTGGGGTTGTGAGTTTGAGCCTCATATTGGTTGTAGAGATTACTTTAAAAAAATACATGTTAAATTACTTTAATTCATTTTCACCTGTTAAACTAGCCTTGCATTGATAGGTTAATCTCTACTTGGTATGGCTACATTGTTCTTTTTATATATTGCTAAATTTTATTTATTATTATTTTATTTATTTTCCAAAGATTTTATTTATATTTAATTTAGAGAGAAAGAGTGCACAAGAGGACGAGGCAGAGGGAGAGGGAGACTCCGCACTGAGCATGGAGCCTGAGCCTGACATGTGCTTGATTCCAAGAGCATGATCCCTGAGATCAAGACCTGAGCTGAAACCGAGTCAGATGCTTAACTGACTGTGCTACCGAGGTATCCCTTCTAGTATTTTATTGAGGAGTTTTGTGTGTTCATTTATTTCCTGCCTCACCACTTTCCTTTTGGAAGGAAGTCCCTCCATCCCTTCCAGTTGCCCTAGTGTCTGAAATGAACACTTTTAAAAAACAGAGTGTATATTCAAATAACATTATAGTGTTTCACGTGTAGTATAATAAACTTAGATTTCTAATTTCTCCTCTCCATCTTTGTGCTATGGATATAACATTTACTTTTACATATGCTGTAAATATATATTACATTGCTACTATTCTTGCTATCTATAGTTAGCTTTTAGAGAAATGCAAACTAAAAAATAAATGAACTTTATTTTACTTTATTCCATTTGCATCATTATTCATTTATTTATGTAGATTCAAGTTTTTTTTCTGGCATGTTCCTTCTGTTAGAAAGGTTTCTTTCAGGGCGCTTGAGTGTCTCAATCAATAAAGCATCTGACTCTTGATTGTGGCTCAGTCATGATCTCAGGGTTGTGAGATTAAGCCCCACAGAGTCTGCTTAAGATTCTCTCTCTCCCTTGCCCTCTGCTCCTTCCCCCATGCTTGTGTGAGTGTATTCTCCCTCTCTCTGTAAAAAGAAAAAAAATTTTTTTTAAAGACTTTATTTATTTATTTGGCAGAGACACAGCGAGAGAGGGAACACAAGCAGGGGGAGTGGGAGAGGGAGAAGTGTTCTTCTCGCAGAGTGGGGAACCTGATGTGGGGCTCGATCCCAGGACCCTGGGATCATGACCTGAGCCGAAGGCAGACATTTAACAACTAAGCCACCCAGGCGCCCAAGAAAATGTTTTTTTAAAATAAAGGGTTTGTTCACATTTCTTGTAATTTAGGTATTTTGGCAATAACTTTTCTGTTTTTGTCTGAGAAAGTGTTTATTTTTCTTTCATTTTTTATGTGTTTATATATAACTATGTTTCAATAAATTAGAAAAAAATTATAATTGTAGATTTACAGAAAAATTTCAGAGATAATTGAAAATTCCCATGTACTCTCACACTTACCTACTCCTATTACTATCATCTTACATTAATACTTACTCTTTTCACAATTACTGAACCTATATTGATATATTTTTAATTATAGTCCAGAATTATTCAGATTTTTTTTTGTTTTAACCCACTGTCCTTTTTCTGTTCCATGATTTCCACATTACATTTAATTTTAATGTTTTCTTAGCTATCTCTTGGCTGTGACAGTTTCTCAGACTTTCCTTGTTTTTAATGATCCTGACATTTTTGAAAAGTACTGGCCAGATATTTTGTAGAATATCTGTTGGCTAGGATCTTGTTCTCATTATTAGATTGAAGTTACTGTGTTTGGGGTTTATGGTACAGAGTTAAACTGCCATTCTTATCACATTACATCAAGAGTACATACTATCAACATGAATTATCACTGTTGATGTTAACCTTGATCACCAGACTGAGGAAAGGTTTGTCAAGTTTCTCCCTTGTAAAGTTAATCTTTTTTGTCCTTTATTTGTGTCTATGTGCAGCCATCATTTCAGTATTTGGGTACTTGTGCCAAACCTTCTGAGGGGGAATAATATACATATGTATTCTCAATTCTGCATGAGATACTTGTCTAGTCCTTCTTTATCCTATTTGTCTATTCCTCTTTTAGGAATTATTCTTCATTTATCTATTTATTTATTCCATCATCATTTATAGCAGTGTGGACTTAGAGATATTTATTTTATGCTTGGGTTATAATCCCAAATTACTTTATTTTGTTGAAATTTTCCAGCATTGCTGTTGGGAGCCCTTTCATTTGGCTCCTGTGTCCCTTTGATATATCCCTGCTGTTATAGATTTTAAGTATTCTTTTATTTTGGTACTAAACTATTACTTCAGACTCATGTTGTCTCATGCTAGAAACAGCCATTTCTACAAAGAATCTTGATTCCTTTTACCAGAAAATTGTATTAGAAATAAAAGTCTGAGTGTTAGGTATGCTCTGTGATCCTGAGTTATTATTGCTTCTGGGCTTTTCAGCTCATAGATTAAGGAAATATATGTGGATATACTAACCCATGTATATGCACACATCTATAAATATTCCCATATTAATCACATACATATATATTAAGACAAACGTGGGTTTATATTGATGTCCCCAACTCTAATCCATTACCTCATGTATCATTATGACCTAGTCCTTTTGATGATGTGTAAACTCCCACTCCCAGCAGGGACACTCTAGCTCCCATAATCTATTACTTATTTACTTGGTTCTTCAATTCCTATATATGTTACACATTTTAATATATATGTGTGTGTGTGTGTGTGTGTGTGTGTATGTTTATGTCATATGTATGTTTCAGAATTGACAACCCATATATTCATGGGAAAATAACTTTATTAACTAGAGTATTGTATATTTCCTAGCAGTAGAGAGATTTTTCTGTTTTCTTCTAGATGATGGTTTTCACCAGTGCCCTAAGATAACCAGTATTTCTGCTGTCCCCAGATCTGAGTGGAGTTTTGTGCCCTCCTACAGTGGTCCCTGTCTCCCTTCTCGAGGTCTGAACCATGAGCAATGCTTTCTCAGGACTCTCCTTAATAATTTTTGTGAGTGGGACCTTGGAGAAAAAAAAATGATATATTTTTGCCCATCGGGCTTCACACTCTCTTGACAGCCTATATCTTGCTTCCTGCACTTAACTATTCCAGCTAAATTTTTCTGACCAGTTTTCTGCTGTATCAGCTCCAGGAAAAACAAGTTCTTATGTCTCATTTCTCCCAATAGGTGCCTATCTGTTTTTATTTATTTTTTTATTTTCTTTAAAGATTTTATTTATTTATTCAACAGACAGAGATCACAAGTGAGCAGAGAGGCAGACAGAGAGAGAGGAGGAAGCAGGCTCCCTGCTGAGCAGAGAGTCTGATGTGGGGCTCGATCCCAGGACCCTGGGACCATGACCTGAGCCAAAGGCAGAGGCTTTAGCCCACTGAGCCACCCAGGTGCCCCATGTCTATCTGTTTTTAGATTTTTGGAGTAAGTAGTTGCCCTGTGATGCCAGTTCTATGTTAAACTGAAGAAAAATGTAAAACCAGTTTGGCTAGCTAGCTTTCTTCTTTCTTTCTTTTTTCTCTCTTTCTCTTTTCCTTCCCTCTCCCTTCCTTCCTTCCTTTTTTCTTTTTTTCATTTGGTGTATGGATGGGGGCTATTCTCTTTCTAGCTCTCTATATCTTATTTTGGTTACAACAGAACCATCTTTAGGAAAGGAAACTCCAGTTATCCTATATTCCATTAAAGTGGTATAATTTAGTAGCAAATAATTATAGTCATTTCACAAGTAGAACAAAAGACATAGTCCAGGCCTCTGCTACCAAATTAAGCAGATTATGACCTATTCTTTGAGTCCTAACTTATTATGGTATAGAGCCATAGAGAATCTAAAACCACTATTTCTCATTGCACTACTTCTATGAAATGGACATGCTCTCATCAGAACTCTGAGTTTCTCATGTGCCTGACACTGTTCCTGTATTATCATACTTAACCCTTATAGCAAACATATGAAGTATGGAACAGGAAAAGACTTATAATGTGTAAGAAATCTGTCCAGAGTCGAACATCTAGCAAATAGCATGGATGAGATTTGAACCAAAGCAACTTAAATTCAGATCCTCCACACTTAAACACAGAACTCCTCTTCCTTTCCTGAGGAAAGGAGGTAACCTTCAAATAGTCACACTGGTGAATGAAAAATCAAACCTATCGTCTATATTCTGAGTCAGTTGGCCACTTTTGGAAGGCGAATAGAAGATAGCTTTGTCTGTTTTGCAAATTCAAAAAATGCTTGCTCTGTGAAGTTTTTGAAATCACTTTTTGTTCATCTTTGTGTTGGTCCAGCTAAAATAACTGTTACTGCTTTGTTGTGCTTAAATAGAATGCATGTACTAAAATACACTCTTCTTTAGATTTCAGTTCTTAGATACCAGCTAGCTAGTCAGCTTTTCCTTGTATGGTGAATGACTTTTTCACAATTAATTACTAATGTGATCCTCACTGTGGAGAAAAATACCCTGGATAAAACTTAATGAGTAAAAGTGACCAATATTTAACCTCTTTTCATAGAGTCTTAATTGAACAATAAGTAGTTATCCTAAAATAATCATGGACTCCAATGGGACTATGGTTGAGATGATAATTGCTATATTAGGCTGATTGATTAAGGTTATGAAAAGTTATTAGTGTGAGGGTGAAGGGTCACAAATTTACCTTGTCCTTAGTTTAATTTGAATTCTGTCAATAAAAGGGGAAATAATTGTGGTACTCATATTTTATAAAAAATCATTTTCTCTTCTCAGTAATAGCTTTTCATTCTGTAGGCAATTAATCCAAAAATAAATTGCTGCCCACAACCATCATAGAAAGCATTATAACATTTTCTACTTTTTGTTTTCCCCTAGTTAGTCTATTGACAGAAACTATCACCAATTAAATGCTAAGAAATTTAAAGCCCAAGATTATTGAATAATTACTTATTCAAACTTCATTAAAATTTGGTAATGAAGGAACTAATTCATCACTTATCCATCACTTACTATATACTATGGAATGTTCTAGATATTTTACATATATTTTATTTTACTATAATAAGATTCAAAAAGATAAATTCTATTATTCTTATTTTATAGATAAGGAAACAAATCTCAAGAGAGGCTATGAAAATTGGATTAATTTACACAGATTTTTTAAAGTGTCAGTGAACAGTGTCTCCTCTGCTCTACTAGACAAAATAAGTTCTAAAATTACTTTTCAAAATTACTGGTATGGTTCTAAGAACTTGTTAATTTCTCCAAGTTGTCTAATAAATACATTACAATAACAATAGTTATTGTATGGAGTAAAATATAGTACAAACTTTTTCAGTAAACAAATGGGATAAATAATTTTTATGATGCCTCAAAATAACAGGGTAGTTACTCTGTTATCCCTTACTATCTTTTAGCAAATGTAAACATGTGACATTCGTGACTGAAGGTGTTAATAAGGCATTGTTGGAGATTTCAACCATAATTCGCAATAATCACCCATCAGAATAAAGCCAAACAAAAGTAGAAAGAGCAGAGGGTAGAGAAAAAAGGAGAGGGAGGAAGGAAGAGAAAGAGTGAGGGAATAAAAATACAAATGGAGATGGGAAGGAGGACTTTAGAGCTAGGTGGACCTATTTTCAAGTTCTGGCTCCAACACTTACCACTCATATGACCTTGAGCAACAGGCTCAACTTCTAAGCTCACTTTTCTAAGTTCTGAAGAAGGAATAATAATGGCTGCCTTATAAGATTGTTGAAACATTTAAGTATACAAGGATTTCTTGCATGGCTCCTGTATCAGATGAAGACTCAATAGCTGTTATTACTATTTTTTAAAAATTTCTTACTCTTTTTCTCCTCTGCGTTCTTGTCTAATAAGCAGCATCAGTTCAAAATTGTTCTTTGGAATCTGGGCCCAAGCATGGGACAGTGTTTTAAACCATAATACCAAAAATAACGTGAGCCCAGGGGAAAAGCTATTTGATGTGGTAATGGTTGAAGCTGCTGCTGGCGTCTTAATTTATACTGAAGTAAAAATACAGAAATCCCTTAGGATGATGACTCTTCAAAGCTTTCAGGAAGCATTATTCTCTATAGGAGTAGAGAATTGCTTTACATTCTTCCCTTTTAATGTGTCTCATTATACCTTTCAAACATATACATTTCATTACATGCTTCCATTAAGGCATCTCATTATAACTTTCAAATATGTGCATCTCATTACATCTCTTTTAAGCATCTTTACATATTCTCCATTTGTGGATTTCATTAAAGCCTTTCCCTTGTATATCTCATTACTAAATTACTTTCATGTATGTTATTATAACCTATATTTCTCATTACGTTACTTAAACATGCACATCTCATTACACCTTTCTATTTATGCATCTCATTACACTCCTCAAAAATGTGTATCATATTACATCTTTCTCCTTTGCATATCGTTACATTTGTCCAATTATGCATCTCATTATGCCATTTCATTTATGCATGTTATTATACCCTGCCTTTTATCCATGTCATTACACTTCTTAAACCCAAGCATCTAAGTAAACCTCTATGCCATTTTATATACCTCACAGATACTCTCTTCATTTTTTCATGTGTGTTTTTTTCTGGTACCCATTAAAAATATGAATCTCTTGGAGGACTGATGGTGTTACTCTTCTCAAATATGCATATTTCCTTCATATTTATCGTATTTTAAAAGATGTCCCTTTTAAACTCTTATTTTTCCTTTTCTATTGAGACCTTTTAAGAAAGTGATTCATGCTGTCCTTGATAATGCCAAGTGATATATGTCATCAAACCCTTCAGCTAGAAACATCTCCATTATTGTTAGTTCTTTGCATCCCTAGTTTTAAACCTTCTAGTATTCTTCCAAATATGTTCATCTCATTGCTAGCCCTTGGATATGTATTGCTATTTACCCGTGATCAATTATGTTTCTTTTCCTTCCTTAGATTATCTCTATTTTAGATGGTTGGGGTTATAGTATCATCTGATCATTATCCTCAGCCCTAAATGGAATTTCCCCTGTTGTTTGCTCTTCTCTAGATTATTACTTTTCTTCTATTCAAATATCATCTCTCCCTGAGGCAATAGATGCCTTTGAAATATATTAAGGAGTCAAATATAACCAAATAGTCCATGTGTTACTTTACATAAATTCTATTTTATTATCATAGCATTTTTGTTTGTAGTGCTATTTAAAAGCTTAAAATTGCTGAAATTTCAACATTCACTGTGCTTTAATTGTGTAGTTTGTTAGTAATACTGAAATAAGCTGTATTGTGGCATTTATTAAACGGACATTATAATCAAGATTTTACCAACAAGAAATCCATTCTAATCTAAATAATATCACTAGGATTCTGTAAATTTGAGTATATATTGAGACACATACTAAGTATAGTTACTTGAGAGCATTTGCAGATATTGACCCATCTAGTGCCGACATACCGCAGTTATCAGAAAGAACACTGAATTGGGTCTGCTATATTAAGTTTAATGTCACACCTCTTTCTTTTATTATGCGAAAAATTTTATTATATGCAAAAATAACTTAATATTATTAGTCAGTTTACAAAAGCATCTAGGTAATTTGTATATGTACATGTATAATCCTTAAATGTGTACGCATGTATAATCTATAAAGCAGAGATAAATTTGTTATCAAATTACTTTTTTAAGTTGCTTTATGTCATTTTGGATTTCTTTTTTAATTCAATCATCTTTTCTCATCAACAATTATTTTGAGCTCCTGGTATGTACCAGGTACTGTTCCAGATGCTGGGAATATAGCAATGAACAGACAGGATTCAGGTTTAATGGAAAAATATACTCTTAGTGAGGTAAATAGATAATAAATGAACACATGGTGAGAAATACAGTGAAGAAAGGCAAGGAGGAAACTTGACAAATTGAGACATCTACAGACAAACACCTAAGGGGAGCTCTTACCACCTCAGGCCTAAATGGGCAAGGAAAGGAATATGTCATCACCAGAGTCAGTGAGAGCTAGAATATGGAAAGCAGGCTGCCAGAGAGGAGTTGTGGTTGTATAGAGGGATGAACTCATTGTCAGAACTGTAGAGTAGAAGGAGGAAGAAAGCAAGGAAAAATACCCCAAGGTCTTGCTGCTCATCCTCTCATGTCCCTTTGGTTCCTCCCATTGTCTGAGCCCAAAAGGAATATAGAGAGAAGCCTGATGATATATGCTGTAGGTAGAATCTTGGCTGTATGGTCTGTATTAGTTTCCTAGGACTGCTATAAAAAAAATACCATAAACTTGGCAGCTTAAAACAATATAAAATTAGTCTCTCACAGTGCTAGAAGATAGACATCTGAAATCAAGCTGCCAACTGGGCAACACTCCCTCTGAATGCTATCTGAGAAAATCCTTCCTTGCATCTTTTTAGTTTTTGATAGCTACCTTGACATTTTTTGGCTTGTAGCTCCAATCTCTGACTCCATCTTTACATGGTGTTCATCCCTATGTATGTCAGCTCTTCTTCTTATGAGGACAACAGTTACTGGATTTAGGCCCTATTTTAATCCACTATGACACCATATTAACTTAACTAATTATATCTGCAAAAAAAAAATTTTAAAATACAGTTACATTCAGTGGTTCTGATGGAATAACAATTTTGGGGGAGGACACAACCAACTTCAGAGTCCATGTAGTAAATATTTCAATATAGTTACTGCCAAAAGATGTTTTATAGAAGATTATATTTATTCTTAAAATATCAATTGAAGGGGGGTGCCTGGGTGGCTCAGTTGGTTAAGCGACTGCCTTCGGCTCAGGTCACGGTCCCGGAGTCCCGGGATCAAGTCCCGCATCAGGCTCCCAGCTCCATGGGGAGTCTGCTTCTCCCTCTGACCTTCTCGCCTCTCATGCTCTCTCTCACTGTCTCTCTCTCAAATAAATAAATAAAAAATCTTAAAAAAAAATCAATTGAAGGAATTATTAATATACTACATCAAAAATTACTATAATACTTAAAAAATTAGCTATAACCTTAATTGAAGTCTGTGCTGTCCTATTTTCTCCAGATCTGCTGCACTACTCCGCAGACAGGACAGGTTACACCAGTGGAACAGCAGAAGTGTATTTTTCTGATAAAACTAAAAGTGCTTGCCATAGTATACATGGCCCTTTATTATCTGCCCTCAACCTACTCCCCAGTATCTTCTCATACTTCTCTCTTTGTATATTATATCTTCGTCATCATGGTCTATTTTTGTCATTTATTCGATAAATTCAGGATGGCCCCTTCTTCTGAATCATTGAACTCTGCTAGTGCTTTTTCCATATTTTACTATGGCACACCTTTTCTTAGTGTTCATGATTCAGCTCAGTGATCACCATTTTAAAAGAAATATTCCATCAACAACTATTTATCTAATAGATCTCCCAACCCTATGCCTTTGATACCCTCAAACACAATAAGTTGTTATAATTTTATTTTTTAGCACTTATTGCTTACTACTACTTATTTACTTAATACAGGTATATTCTTTCCCTCTCTCACTGTCCTACAAATTCTGTAACCTTATTTCTCATGTTTATCATTGAGTTTCCATTACCAAGAATACTTATGCTACTTTGTATGTAAGCACGAATTAAATGAGTGAATAAAATGGGGGAATAGTTTCCCTAAATTTTATTCTTTAATAAATCTGCTTTAAAAAAATCCTGTGATCATAATCTACAGAATGTATAAGGTATTTCTCTTTTTTAAATTTTGAAAAAAATGAAGTGTATATGCCAAAAGAAATAATGGCCACATTTCACATGCTGTGGTATTTCTAAGAAACATTAAACACTACAAATACTCAGTGGGGTAGATAACATTTAAAGATACCACTTGGTGCTATTTAATATTATTACAATTATGTAGAAGTAGTTTAGGTGGGGATAATTTCATTATTATTTTATGCTACGAAGAATGTTCTCAAGTTTCTAGATTATTAAGCATGTTGTAGTAGTTACTACTTGTATTTTAGGGAAAATGGCTTTATACAAGTTATAAATTTATTCAGTGGAAAAACAATGCATAAAATTGCTGACTTAAGGTTATGTCTTGCTACATACATAATTATATATTTAAAATATAGCATGCTTTCCTTCAGGGGCTAATATTTTATTAACTGCCAAATTATCAAAACAGAGTAAATTGGAAGTAGAAATTATAAAGAAATAGAAGAAAGTTGGTATTATCATTTTGCTTTCATATTTATTTTTTTATTTTTAATACAACTCATATAATATCAAAAAAGTCAAAATTTAGCCTGGAAAAAACAATGAATTCTTTCACTAATTACACAAAGACTTTTTTTCAGACTATATTTGACATATTTTGGAAAAAAAAAGTCGAGTTTGTATTTATTTTGTTGATTCCTATCTACAGATACAAAAAATGCTTTTGGCTTGGGTGGCTTAGTCAGTTAAACTTCAGATGCTTGATTTTGGCACAGATCATGATCTCAGCATCCTGGGATCTACCCACACAGGGGCCACAAGTCCAGCTCCCTGCTCAGTGTGGCGTCTACTTCTTCCACTCCCTCTGCCTCACCCCTGATCCACTTGTTCTCTCTCTATTTCAGATAAATAAAATCTTAAAAAAAAAAAAAAGAGACACTTGTTACTCAAATCAGAGATATATATCACCTTTATCTCTGTAAGGCACTCACCTAGAAAAACCAGTTGTGGCACATGTGTTTTTAACAGTCTTTGTGATATCACAAAGATTTTTATTTGGGTCCTTAGGAGGTACCACTACATTTACAAATGCTGTTTCTAAACTGAATCAACCCTTCACCAAAAACAGATATGAATTTATTCCCAAATCCAGGCATGCTTCACATTTGCATATCTTTGAATTCTTTCCTGGTCCTGAAATACAATAATGCCCAGGCAAAAGCATTCAGAAGGTTTTAATAAGACTGAAATATTTAAATAGTATAAAACTGGCAGTTTGCATATTTATATAATGAGTAGTAGTATTTATGAACTGTTAAGCACTGTGTCATATACTATGAGGCAGAAAGAGTTACATAGTTACTGGCTCTGTTTCACAGACGATGAGGCAGAAGCTTAAAAAATCTTACATATCTGAATTTACAGAACTAAAATATAGAAGAAGTAGGTTTTAAACAATGCAGTCTTGACTCCAGACTGTGGGTTCCTAACCCATACTGTATACTAAGTATTATTAGCTTACTCCTAATTTTAAGAATCCTTAAAATCAACTTCTAACCTGTAAATATCTACTAGAAAGACATTTCTCTGGGTTGAGACACTCTTTCTTTCTTTCTTTCTTTCTTTCTTTCTTTCTTTCTTTCTTTCTTTCTTTCTTTCTTTCTTTCTTTCTTTCTTTCTTTCTTTCTTTGACAGAGATCACAAGTAGGCAGAGAAGCAGGCAGAGAGAGAGGAAGGAAAGCCGGCTCCCCACTGAGCAGAGAGCCTTACATGGGGCTTGATCTCAGGACTCTGGGATCATGACCTGAGCTGAAGGCAGAGGCTCCAACCCACTGAGCCAACCAGGCACCCCAAGACACTATTTTCTTATGACCATCTCCTTAAATATCAAATACACTAAACTTCTGGGTTTTTTTAAGCGTACCGACTCATGAAATCAGGGGCTATGCCATAGTCATCTTTTAATCCCCAGGACCTATCCTGGTACTCAGCCCAAAGTACAAGTATTCAGTGAATGGGTAATGCATATAGAGGTCTTGACTACATGAGGATACTAGGCAAATGTGAATGTGAGTCTGTATGTGTAAGTATGTATGTAAAACAGATAAAATTAGTTTTGATATAGAGAGTATATAAGAAAATGAAAGTATCATAGGAACAGACGAAATGCTCATAAACTGATAATTTTTCATCCAAAAATAAGGCAAGAGAGTGTAAATAGAAAATAGTCTCTCCTCTAGGGGTACCTAGGTGGCTCAGTTGATAAAGCAGCTGTTTGTTTTTTTTGTTTTTGTTTTTGTTTTAATTTTTGCTCAGGTCATGATCTCAACATTGTGAGATGGATCCCTCCATTGGGCTCTGTTCTGGGTGTAGACCCTTCCTAGGATTCTCTCTCTCCCCCTCTTCCTCTGCCCTTCCTCAGATCACTCACACTCTCACTATTAAAGAAAAAAAAAATCCCTGCTGTAAAATATTGTGTCACTCTAAATACACAGCTGAATATATGGATTTGTTAGATATAACTAAATAAGTGAATAATATATAATAAATAAGTAAACTATATGATATAGGATATATTAGGTTATGTATGATTTATTAGAAGGTGATTTGTATGATAAAAAAAGAAAACTTAGAGTAGGGCAGGCGGTTGGAAGAAGGAACAAAATTTAAATAGCATGAACACTGTAGACTTCATGAAAAAGGTGAAATTTGAGCAAAGCCTTTAAAGCCTTTGAAGGGGCTATTAAAGTGGCTATCTAGGTATCTTCTTTAAACTTTGATTCTAGCCAGAGCAAAGTTCTAGATCAAAGATCTTACTGCAGAAGATGTCTAGCTTATTGAATGAACTATGGTAGGGTGAGTAATTTTCCCCATTTGCCTGTGATTATCTTGATTTAGCACTGAATGTTCTATGTACTCAACCCCAGCAAACTAGGACAGTTTGTCACCCCCAGGCCAGCACTGAGACCAGTGTGGCTGGAACAGAGTTGTGGAAAAGAACATATGTGATGATGTCAGAATGATAGTAGGAGTAATATTATTTTTAGAACATTGTAATAGTGTTTGCTTTGCAGTTTGGAATGAAGGAAAATGTAATCTGATTTTAAAATATCATTCTGTAGTAGTATAAGAATGGAAGCGGAGAGACTAGTTAAGAATTTAGAACCGTCATTCAAATGAGAGATTATGGTGGATGCTCTATCAGTTTTCTAGGGCTACCAAAATATGGTACCACAAACTGGGTGGCTTTTTACAACAGAAATTTATTGTCTCAGTTCTGGAGGTCACAAGTATGAAATCAACTTTTTGATAGGACAGTGCTCTCTGTCCTACCAGGGGAGCAGGTAGGGGAAAGATTTTTCCTTGCCTTTTACAGTTTCTGATGGATTGCCTGTAATCTTTTATATTCCTTGGCTTGTAGATAGATATCCTGATCCTCTATCTTCACATGACTGTCATCTGTCTGTATGTATTTGTCTCTGTCTCCCAATTTCTCCTTTTTATAAGGTCACCAGTCATATTGTTAAGAGTCCACATGAATGATCTCATTTTAACTTGAGTTACTCTACAAAAACCCTATTTCCAAATAAAGTCTTTCTGAGATGCTAGGGGTTAAGAATTCAATATTACCTTTTGAGGGATACAGTTCAACCCATGACAGTTATAGATATCAAATACTAGATGTATTTTGAAGGTAAAGCAAACAACATTCCCTGACAGATTGGATTTGGGAGGTGAACAAGAAAGAAGTGGATTGTATTCCCAAGATTACAGCACGAAAAATGAAAGAGTTGTTGTGATCAAGTGACACTGGAAAGGCTGTGGTTAGAATAAATTTAGAGGAAATATCAGAAGTTCAATTTCAAACATGTTGAGTTCAAAATATCTGTTACCTTCTAATTGAAGATGTAAAGTAGACAGATACCTAAATTGTCAAGTGAGAAAAAGTGAGAATGGGAAAGGAGATGCTGGAATTGGAAGATAATATATGAACTCTATTTTGAACCTAAAAATAATGTTAAGATGTTCAATTATTAATTCTTTACTTTAGAATCCAAGAAAGTGTATCTAGGAAGAAAATGAACTAGGAAGAAAAATATTGCCAAATATTTTGGAAAACATTAATTTGGAAATGAAAATACTTATTTTAATTGAAAAAAAAATAAAAGCTTTGTGATAAAGTTCACAATTGCTTTCAAAATTTGAGAGTATAGTTACTGAAACTAACTGTATCAAAAACGGTCACAGGAGCTAACACTGTCAGCATTTGTAATGGATGGCTCCTTAGAGTTCTGGCACACTATCTTTGGTACAGACTGGCCTCATTGTGAATTAGCTTTTCAGTTTCTTTCCAGTTCTTCTTCCCTTCCACATATACAACCTGTTTGTGTCTACTTTATTTCTATCAGGCTGGAGTAAATGAGCTGGGATAGAGGATGAGGGAAAATTTATAGGGAATACATTCCTGACCAGCAATTATTATGTATTCTCTAACAGATTATCATGTCAAAGGATGAACAGAATTTGTAATCTCCCAAACAAAAATCCCATCTTGATTTGGATGAAGTTGAGAGGAATTTAACCTTTAGAAAGTTATACTTGGGGCGGCTGGGTGGCTCAGTGGTTAAAGCCTCTGCCTTCGGCTCAGGTCATGGTCCCAGAGTCCTGGAATCGAGCCCCACATCGGGCTCTCTGCTCGACGGGGAGCCTGCTTCCTCCTCTATCTCCCTTGCCTACTTGTAATCTCTGTCTGTCAAATAAATAAATATATTAAAAAAAAAAAAGAAAGTTATACTTGGATCTAACTTTTGAATACCTTCCAGTCATACTAGAATATCTTTCCAACAAAGATCTAGAATTTTCCCCATTAACTATAATTTTTAAATTTTTCCTTAATGAATTGATAATGAATTTGGAAAAATTACAGATAGGTAAAATATAATATATGCCATTAACTTTATTCTTAAACATTTTAAATGTCCTGTTATAGGCTTTCTCAGCCTTAGAACTATTAACATTTGGGCCATGTAATTCTTTGTTGTGAGAGGCTGCCCTTTAGCACTCTCAAGCTGGGAACAATAATGTCTCCAAATGTCACCAAGTCTCCCCAAGAAGGCAAAATTGCCCCCAGCTTAGAATAATTTGTGTAATAGAAAGGCAAATTTTCTGTTTTTCTTTTTTTTGTTTTCTTTTATCTTTCAATTGTATTTAATCTAGGTAGGAACTGCCATTTATACTCTTACCCTCCTCAGTATCCCCATGCATTGTACTGATTAACTTTTGGAAGTCTTTCTTTTCAAAATTATGCAAAATTAAAAATCCAGTAAGAATTAGTCTTTCTGGTTTCTTATTAACCATGATTCCCTATTATTTAGTTCTTTCATATTTATTGGTGCAATGATAATGGATGTGTATGATAAACCCAAAGCCCTGTGAAATTCTCAAGTGCATTTTGAACATCTAAAAGAAAATTAAGTTTCATTAAGTATGGTTTTAAGGTTAAGTGTATTTTATTCTATTCAAGTTCTTTAAACATTTGGGTTGTGTACATATGGTAACTTATCCCTTTCCTTAACTAGAGCTTAATGCAGAGGGAATACTATTAAATCCCTTTCAGTGGACCAAATTATTTAATAACATTAAGTTATCAGCTAAAGTTAGTCTTTAATTGGTATTTGTTGTTTGTTTCTAAATTTCACCTACCATATTATAGAAGACATTTTCAATGCCCAAACTACATATTCCTATGTTATCTTCTTCAGGAATTAATTTCAAGTTAAGAAACACAGGGCCTTTGACTTTGAAAAGATTACACAGACGAATTATATCTGGCAGCACAAAGCTAAACTGCATACCTCTAAATGGGACTCCAGGCTTCATGTAGGCTGTCTCAGTTCCATGAAGGAGCTCTCAGAAATCCCTAAGAAACACAAGCAATTTTGCTGGTACTTGTCAGATAATGAGTTATCATCATCTCAAATGCCTGCTACATCCTAAATTATACATTTATTCATTGAACACAGAATGTACCAGGAAGAGAAAAGCAAACTCATTATGGTGATTAAAAAAATAGAATATCAGTTTGTGCTGGAGAAATAAAAAGCAAATATTGTGGTAAGTAAATTATGGACACCTTTATTTTCTTAGTAATAAAAGAATCAAAATAAATTCAAATAATTACTATTAGAAAGAGAAGTTCTCTATCAGGTTTTTATGTATTTCCTGATAGGAATGATGAGGGCTGATTTGCTCCATTTCTAAAATATGTATCTAATGAGATATAAAATAATGGAAGGAGGGCTTGGAATACTATTTTAGATAGAATGATAAAGAGGAGATTTAACATGTGACTTTCGAATGAAGTGAGTTAGCCACCCATGAGAAATTCTGAAAATCTGGAGATCTTCTGTCTCTTCAGGCAGTAGTAGCAGGAAGTGAAAGCCATTAGGCAAGATGGAACTTAGCTTATGTCAGGAATATCCACTGGCCAATATTGATAAGGCAAGGGAGTGAATGAGTGAGGAGACCAAATAAAAAATTAGAAAAAGACCCGAGTAAACACCTTTCTTTTGTGTATTTGAATGACTACCTGGTAATTCCTTGCTCAAATATAACTTCATTTCCTCCTTTCTTTGTACTATTAATGCCTTATAAATTATATCTTTATATCAATTAAGTTTAATAGTACTATTTTTTCAATAATGCAATTTTACAGATACTGTTTTCTACAATTAAAAAAAGTTAGAAAAATAGAGAACAAAATGCGTAGTTATAATTGATTTATAATTACCCTTATAATTATATTTACTGGCACTCTTTATTTCGTCACATGGATTTGAATTACTGTCTGGTATTACTTTTATTCCACCTGAAGAATATCCTTTGGTATTTCTTGTAAAGCAGGCCTGATAGCAACAAATTCGTAGTCTCTGTTTATCTGGTTATATAATTATTTTGCCTTCATTATTAAAAGGTATGAATTTTAAAGTTCATTTTTGCCTTCATTTTTGCTGGATTCTTGGTTGACAATTATTGTTTTGTTTTGTTTTGTTTTCTTTCATTTCAAATGTCATTCTGACCACCACCTCCTGGCCTCTATTGTTTAAATTCAACTGTTAATCTTAATAAGGTTCTCTTGTGCATAATGAGTCCTTCTCTTGATATTTCAAAATTTTGTTTGTCTTACTCTTTCAACTATTTGTGATGTGTCTAGCTGTGAAAATTCTTGTTATTTTACTGGAGTTTTGTTAAGCTTCGAAGATGTTCAAATTTTTGGTTTTTTTTTTTTAATCTAATTCAGAAAGTTTTTAGTCATTTTCTTGAGTATTTTTTTTTCTGCCTCTTTCTTTCCTCTCATTTTAGAACTATCATACATATATCAGTTTGGTTTTATCCCACAAATCTCTACAGCTCTCCTCATTTTATTTCTTTTGGTTTTGTATGTTACCTTGGAATACCTCTATTGATCTGTCTTCAAGTTCACTGATCATTGTGATCAAATCTACTATTGAATCCCTCTCATAAACTTTTCAGATATTTATGTTCAATTCAGGAATTTCTATTTGCTTCTTTTTTCATGATTTTTGTCTCTTTATTGATATTATTTATTGCTAGGTTGTTATTATATTATCCTTTCATTCTTTTAACAATAGTGTACTATAGTGTTTTGAGCATATTTATCATAGCTGATTAGATGTATTTGTCTACTAAGTCCAACATCTAGACACCTTCAAGGGCAATTTTTATTGCCCACATTTTTCTACTAAATGGGTTATACGTACTTTCATTTGCTTATTTCATATTTTTTGAGACATTTTACATGATGTATTGTAGCAACTCTGAATTACCATACTTACCCCCCAGAACTGGTTCTCTTTGCTACCTTATGTTTGTTTATTTAGTAACTTATTTTTACAAATTCTGTGAAGTCTGTTTTCTCCATAGTGCAGCAGTCTCTGATATCATTACTTATATTTTTCTTTAAAAAACTAAGACAAGAAACACTTAAGCCTGGTTTCCTAAGTCACCATGCCTTAGTGTGCAGCCGATATTTAGTCAGAAGTTGTGCTTAAGCTCCCTGAGCCAATAAAGCTTCCATGTATTGTCCTTGGATCCCTTTGTATCTGGCAGGTGCTTTTAAAGTTCAAAGTGTTTACAAGTCTGTCATGATTTCAGCAAGGGTCTGGAGGCTCTTCTAGTCACTCCTGCGTGGGCATAGTTTTATATAGGTACAGAGGCTTCCATACCACCAGGCCTGAGCATCATCTAAGCAGACCCCGTTTTCCATCTCTGTCTCTAGTTGTCCCTGTTCACATTCCTGTTCAGTCAGCTGTTTTTCTTCCTACTGTGGAGCTATTTGCCTTCCCTGGTTAGTGGCTACTGTGATCTCTATGGTTTTTGACACCACTCCTGGGAATAATTTTTCCCATTCTATGCTGCAAACGAAAATCAGGTCTGTCAGGCAAGGACACTTGGCTGATTCCTTTCATAACCTGCCATGCCTACCAAGGACAGAATCTCTACAATACAGAGTTGGACTTGTCAAGAAGATAAGAGTTACTGGTCCTCTCAAGCTGCCCTGGTAGTCCTGTAGTGGAACTTCTACATCCTGGGTCTTAGAAGAGAGTGTGGTAGCTGTAGGTCCTCAAAGACCTTCCAACCTGTCTAGTATAGAAACTCTGTAACATCAAGCTGAGGAATTGGGAATGTGGCAGCCTTGTTGTAAATACTGCAGACTCCCACTGTTCTTACTGAAGTGTGGTGGATATTCTTGAATAATGCTTACAATTTTTAAATATACCTTTTGTTTAATTTTCAGAGGCTAACAATTTTTTCAATGTTTTCCCAGCTTTATCTCTTTTTCTATAAAAAGAGAGCTATCAAGTTCCTTACACAACCATTCTGAAAAAATTTGATTTATTTTAATATAGGTCCATTTAAAGTATGTAAAAGCAAAGTGGCAGAATGATTTGGTGACCTATGAGGTCCCTTTAAATTCTCACCTGTGTACGATTCTCTGAAGAATAAATCACACAGAATGATTCTTTCAGCCCTTACCTCCATGGATTATAACTGCTTTTGCTGACCTCAATAATTTTTCCATCAAAGAAGTTGACCACATAAATATATTAAGTTTTCTTTGGGCTAGTGATATACTGAAACTGACCAATGATTTAATTCTATCTTGAAATTTAAATGAATATGAACATGTTAAAATGCTTCCTTTCAGTGCCTGGAGGGCAGGAGGGATGGGGTAGCTGGGTGATGGACTTTGGGGAGGGTGTGTGCTATGGTGAGTACTGTGAATTGTGTAAGACTGATGAATCACAGACCTATACCATTGAAATATTTAATACATTATATGTTAATAAAAATTTTTTAATAATATTTAATTATGGAATGTACTGCTTTCTTTCATTTTTCTGGTGATATCAACTCCAGCTGTGCAAATAAAATTCTAATAGTTAAGAGAAAACTATCAAAATTTTGTGCCTCAGACCAGATAGCACCTTTAAGATATGCACGTAAAATAGGTTCGGTTAAAATGGTAGCCATCAAGGAGAAAGTGATATGGCAGAACTCAGCCAATTGACAGTAACATAAATTGACATTTATGTTAGATTTTTTTTTATCATTTCTACTCTCTTCTCTCAATCCTGAACCTCTTCTGTAATCTCACTGTTCTCCTGTTCTATGTATAAATATATCTATAATACCCTTTTCAGGTTTCCATAACTTCTCAGCCATTACATATTGATAAATATGACATAATACACAAGAATCCCCGTGATAGCACTAATTAACAATTTTTAAAATTAAAGTGCCGACCAAACACTGGAGATTTAAAAGGAATCTTAAAAGGCAACCTAAAACAATATATAATAAAGCAAATTAACAAGCAAATACTTTCTGAAGTTCAATTTATGGGCGGTAAAACAAAAATGTTTGAGTTGAAAATAATTAGGAGAGCATACACTGTTTAATATAGAACTCATTGCTTGGAGTTTTCTGATAATATGGCTAACCTTAAGAAAAAAAAAAGGAGCTCATTATTTGGCAGACAGCCAAAGGAATATTGGCATATATAAGTAGTCCCTGAAAAGTATACAAGATGTAGGAATTAATTATCCTAAACTAGTTAATTGTTTCTTTTTACTCAGGGCATGAACCTATTTTTGATAACAGTTATTAATTAATTTCAGGGGAAAATCCATATTTAAGATCTCAAGAAATCTTTCTTGAATACATTGTGGTTAAAAAAAATAAAGGAAACACTTTCTTCTATTATTCTAAAAGCTTCTAAAAGGGGTGGCATTAACCTGGCTTGTTACCTAAGAATCAGAATTTAAAATAATGACAATGTACAGTTTTAAAAAATAATATCAGAGTATTTTCCCCTAGGTTACAAGTGTGTCCAAATACACACTGTGAAAGAGCTATATGTCATTAGCAGTAGAGTTAAACCTAATATACTTATCTAAAAATAAGACTTCAAATTCACCAGAGCCTATTCCTCCGGGCCCTGGAAGACTCTTCACTTTATGTTGCGAAAAAATAACTTTTCTAATGTTAGATCTGCATTTTTCTCTTTATTGGTAAGTTTCTGGGTCATTTTGCTCTATACTAACTTAAGCTAGGTTGTGTCTTTTCTTACAGTAGTGTCCTTATTACTGATTGAAGACAGTTATCACACCGGGAGTCTTCGACATCTCAAACGCAAAATCTTAAATTTTGTTTGTATTCATGCCTAGTTAAAGATGGCTGCTGTCCTTCCGTGTTCTCCAAGAGCCTCTAGTTTTAATTCCTCATTGTCTATCTGTGCAAGACTGCAGTGCCTTATTTGGTTGTCATGCCATATTCTGTATGACACGTAGATTCAATGTTTGGTTAGGATCTGCTCTGTATTGTATAGATGAGGAGTTTTTCTTTTAGTTTTCCTTTTCGTCTTCATGAAATTTTGGTTGAGCTATAAATTTTTAATTTTTTAACTGCATATAAATCATTCATTAGAAGAGTTATAGATCCCTCTGATATTTTATTTATTTTTTATTTTTAAAATAATTTTTAAAATTTAAATTCAATTAATTAACATATATGTATTATTGGTTTCAGTGGCATAGGTCAATGATTTATCAGTCTTATATAATACCCAGTGCTCATTATATCACATACCCCCCTTAATGTCCATCCCGCAGTTACCCCATCCCCCCACCTCCCTCCCCTCCAGCAACCCTCAGTTTGTTTCCTATGATTAGCTGTCTCTTATGGTTTGTCTCTCTTTCTGGTTTCAACTTGATTTATTCTTTTTTCTCTCTTCCCCTATGATTCTCTGTTTTGTTTCTTAAATTCCATGTATCAGTGAGATTATAGGATAATTGTCTTTCTCTGATTGACTTAAACTGCTTAGCCTGATATCCTTTAGTTCTATCCATGTCATTGCAAATGGCAAGATTTCATTTTTTTTTGCTACATAATATTCCATTGTGTGTGTATACCAAATCTTTTTTAACCATTCATGTATTGTTAGATATCTGGGCTCTTGAACAAGCAGGACTTCATCAAGATAAAAAGTTTTTGCATGCAAAGGAAACAGTTGACAAAATCAAAAGACAACCCATAGAATGGAAGAAGATATTTGCAAATGATATGTCAGATAAAAGGCTACTACCCAAAAGTCTATAAAGAACCTATCAAACAACAATCAAAGAACAAGTAATCCAGGTAAGAAATGTGTAGAAGATATGAACAGATATTTCTCCAAAAAAGACCTACAAATGGCCAACAGACACATGAAAAAATATTCCACATCACTGGTCATCAGGGAAGTACAGATCAAAACAATGATGAGCTATCACCTCAAAACTATCAGAATGGCTAAAATTAACAAGTCAGGAAATGACAGATATAGGCAAAGCAAGCTCTTCAGATATAGGTAGCAACCTCTTTGACCTCAGCCACAGCAACTTCTTCCTAGAAACATCGCCAAAAGCAAGGGAAGCAAGGGCAGAAATGAACTATTGGAACTTCATCAAGATCAAAAACTTTTGCCCAGCAAAGGAAACAGTCAACAAAACCAAAACACAACTGATAGAATGGGAGAAGAGATTTGCAAATGACATATCAGATAGACAGCTAGTATCCAAAATCTATAAAGAACTAAGCAAACTTAACACCCAAAGAACAAATAATCCAATCAAGAAATGGGCAGAAGATATGAACAGACATTCCTGCAAAGAAGATACCCAAATGGCCAACAGACACATGAAAAAGTGTTCAACATCACTTGGCATCAGGGAAATACAAATCAAAACCACATTGGGATACTACCTCACAACAGTCAGGATGGCTAAAATTAGCAAGTCAGGAAACGACAGATGTTGGCGAGGATGTGGAGAAAGGGGAACCCTCCTCCACTGTTGGTGGGAATGCAAGCTGGTGCAGCCACTCTGGAAAACGGGATGGATATTCCTCAAAAATTTGAAAGTAGAGCTAACCTGTGACCCAGCAATTGCACTATTGGGTATTTACTGCAAAGAAACAAATGTAGTGATCCAAAGGGGCACCTAAGCCTCTATGATATTTTAATTGAGACCTTACCCTGCCGGGTAAAGTATTTTAATGCCCCCATCATTCCATGCCTTGCTGTGTGGGCGATACTTTTTAGAATTTAGATGTATATCTTACTTAAATTTTATTATGAAAAAGAGTCCAAAATTAACTAGACAGTGTATTTGGGGGGTTAAGTATCAGAAGTGTTCCTGTTGCTGGTAAAGAATCTGTGATTTATTCTATTTTGAATTTCTTCTTCTTGAAATATATTACTAATAGGACAGATAACTAGCTTGGTCTAAGTATCTTTTTTTTTTTTTTAAGATTTTATTTATTTATTTGACAGACAGAGATCACAGATAAGCAGAGAGGCAAGCAGAGAGAGAGGAGGAAGCAGGCTCCCTGCTGAGCAGAGAGCCCGATGTGGGGCTCGATCCCAGGACCCTGGATCATGAACTGAGCCGAAGGCAGAGGCTTTAACCCACTGAGCCACCCAGGCGCCCCTAGGTCTAAGTATCTAATACCTTCACTCCTTTTGCTTAGTAAAACAGCATGAAAACCTTGTCTCCGGTATCTAGCATAGAATTTAATCTAGAGTAGTATCTCACAAATATATATGTAAATGAGCATATCCTTAAGCAACATTAATACATTTAAATAATTTTTTTAAAAGAGAAAAGCTGTGAATGATACATAGCATATAAACTTTCTTCCCCCCAGAAATTTATATCACCTATCCTCTTCCTCTCCATCAACCACCAGTTTGTTCTCTGTATTTATGAGTCTGTTTCTATTTGTTTGTTTTATTGTCTGTTCATTTGATTTGTTTTTAAATTCCACAAAAAAGTGAACTCATATGGCATTTGCCTTTCTCTGTCCTATTTCACTTAGCCTGATTCCTTAGGTCCATCCATGTTGTCATGAATGGCAAGATTTAATTACGTTTTAATGAATGAGTAATATTCTATATGTGTGTATGCATACACATACACATATACTACATCTCACATCTTCTTTATCTGTTCATCTATCTGTGGGCATTCCATATATTGGCTATTATAAATAATACTGCAATAAACATACAGTGCATATATCTTTTGGAATTAGTGTTTCCATTTTTCTTTAGGTAAATACCCAGCAGTGGAATTACTGGATGATATGGTATTTAATTTTTAATGTTTTGAAGTCACTGCATACCATTTTCCATAATGGCCACATCAGTTTACATTGCCACCAACAATGCACAAAGATTTTGTTTTTGTTTTTGTTTTTGTTTCTCCACATCCTTGCCAATACTGATTTTTTGTCTTTATGATACTAGCCATTCTGACTAGTGTGAGGTGGTATCTTACTGTGTTTTCTTTTCACATTTCCCTGATGATTAGTAATGTTCAGCATCTTTTCATGTGTCTGTTGGCTATCTCTATGTCTTTTTTTGAAAAAATATTCATATTTTCTTTTTTTAAAAGATTTTATTTATTTATTTGACAGACAGAGATCACAAGTAGGCAGAGAGGCAGGCAGAGAGAGAGGAGGAAGCAGACTCACCGCTGAGCAGAGATCCTGTTGTGGGGCTCAATCCCAGGACCCTGAAATCATGACCTGAGCTGAAGGCAGAGGCTTTAAGTGACTGAGCCACCCAGGTGCCCCAAAATATTCATATTTTCTACCCATTTTTTAAAAATTGTATTATTAGATTTTGTTGTTGAGTTGTATGAGTTCTTTATGTATTTTGCATATTAATTCCTTATTCGACATATCATTTGCTAATTTCTTCCCCACTCAGAAGGTTGCTTTTTAATTTTGTTGATGGTTTTCTTTGCTGTGCAAATATAATAGATAAACTTTAAGGAAAATCTGGGAATATTGGTGGCCCTAGAATACAGGAACTTAAGTGAAGTTGATAGAACTTTTCTGACCATTGAAACATGTATCTAAAAGCAAGTGTTTGATATAAAGCTAGGGAATGACCATAAGACCTATTGTCCTACTGGTGTAACAAGAGGATGTTCGACTGGTTTTACATTATATTAAATATGCTATTTTTTCCATTGAAATTATATTCTCCTTACCACCCAAATTTGCAATCTGAAATGTTGTTCAAATCTTTTTGTTCATTATATTTTTTTGGTAGGACATCAAATCCTGTGTATCATTGAATTTTTTATTCTTATTTCTCCCAAATTGAATAAAACAGGATTCCTTTGGAAATCTCTTTAAATACTCTTCCTGACTCAAGCGTCATTTCTAGATATCATGCAAATATTCTTTAAATGCTCTTTTCTTTCTAAAAACACACACTAATTCATCTTTCCAAAACCATGAATTATTCTCTGGTTACAAACATAAGTCAAAAATTTTCTACCTAGCTTCCAATGGTAGAGTAATTGGATCCCATGCTACCATATCAGCCTTGTCTAACAGACATTTCTACCTTTATCAGATTATTTTTCTTTCTTTGCTATAAAAAAAAAACTCTTCAGTTCTATGAACATAATGCTCATTTTTATCCTTGTATATGTAAAATTTTACCAATTCAAAAGTTAAACATTCAAGTCCAAATACAAAGATCAGTTTCCATGAAGGATTTATTGGCTGACCCTTTATTAATAATTCTCTCATTGGAAAGTCTATTAACATTTTTAGTATTAGCATATAGTTTAGCCCTTGACTGTGTATACTATTTCACATTAATTCTTTATCATTCTGTTATATTAATTTTGCCACCCAGTTTTGAGAGCCAGTTAAATGGAATTTTTAATTATCAATAGCTAGTTGTCTTAAGGCTTATGGTGTCACTAGTATAGATTTGATTTGTTGAATAGCTATCAATTATTCTTTAGAGAGTGAATGTTTTAAAGTTCCTTCAATCACTTGACTGTCAAAAGAGGTCTAACAAATTTAATATTATATTTTGAGGCTATTAAGTTGGATTTGGGTGCTTATTTATTATTAAAATAATGCATTTAATTATCAAATCCAACAAATAAAAAAGAGACAGTTGTTAACTTTATTCTATTGTTTCCAACAATTATTGGTAAGCAAGTATGTAAGCTTGAATGAAGAATTAGTAAACAGCGATGCTCCTATTCACGCAATACCATTTGATGGAGGAGTTTGAAAGGAAAAGTGGGTCTTCACAGGCAGGGTCATATTGTGAAAATGTGCTAATGGTATAACATTCTCCCTGCCATATGAACATGCTTGACTGACATTTATCTGCTCTTTTCCGGTGATGCATGGCTTGTTCATTGTGTTGGGCAGAGTTAGCTGCCAGACGTTTTGACTGGGGAGTCAATCTGAGTCTCTTTATCTCTCATTAGCATATCCCCTTTCAGTGTCCTTTATTTATTGTTGTAGAACAATGAACACAATTATTCATAATAAATTTGGAGCCATGCTAAATGTAATTTTAAACCACATATTTCCAGATTCTCTATTCTCATGCCATCATTCCTTCCAAGGAACAAGTAGAAGAATGAAGGTGGATTCTACTTTCAACTCACCATTTTTATTATATCTTTAAAAAAAGAAAACAAAGTAACATTTCGCAGTGTGAGCTTAATTAAATGGAGAGTTTGAAAGATGGAAGAATCGTGTTGCTTCTTAATTGTGTTGTTGACTTAACATGTAATGATTCTTTCCAACTCACCCCATATAATACCATCAGCATTGTTTGCATCTATTTTAATACAAGTTCACTAAGGAAAAAAAAAATCCTGCTTCACTGTTTATTTCAAAATTAAACCCATAATCTCTGGGTAAAAATCACCTGTGTGCTATTCTTTAGGATTTTATTGGTCTCTGGTTTGAGGCATTTGAGAAGTAAATTGATTAAACTGCACTTTTTTATTCAACTTGGGGTCATTATACTTCAATCTTTCATCAAAAAGTAATTTATTTACTTAATTATTTATTTAAAGATTTATTTATTTGAGAGACAGAAAGAGAGAGAGAGAGAGCAGGGGGAAGGGCAGAGGGAGAGAATCTTTCAAGCAGAATCCCCTGCAATACATTATTGTATTTCCATATCAGTTATATTCTACCTAAAGGAGATTGTAGAGAAAGTACAGTAGTGGGCGTCTTGGTCTGGTTTTAGGAGATTATATAGTATTCTTTAAATGATTATGAAGATTCATAAAGACATTATGAAGAGCAGGTAAGATCTATAACATTATTTTTCTACTCTCTACTATTTAGTGGAAATTTATTTGACGGTCCAAATGTAGATAAGATCACTCTGGGTATAACTTATTGCTCAAAAAAATAGTAGTTCTTTTTAAATAATCTAAATTTAAATTTCCCACAATCAAAAGAAACACTCCACTAAATCAGTGTTATATTCAGAATCGTAATTATTTCTGGGAAAGAGTAATTTTGAGTAGAATTTTTTATAATACTGAAAATTTGCAGTCAATTTTTAGAATACAAAAGTTCTATCCACGTGGGGTATAAAGTACTTTAGCATCAGTACTAAAACTCCTTATCCCCCAATATAATAATGGTTTAAAATAAACTGAATTCTTCATCTAAAGTGGAACATTATGCACAAAAAATTTATTACTTCAAAAGACAGCAAGTCTTAAGCCTATTTCCCAAGATGTGATTCCAAAGTGCAGCAGGAGGACTGCTGTTTTGGAAATGAAAGGGAGATAAAACTGATGGTTCTGATTAAATATTATTTTGAATTCTCTCTTTTTTAATGGAGATGAAGAAAGCACATTTTGTATGGAGTTTTGTTTTGACTCAGCCTGCCATGAAGCTGTTTAAATCAAGTTTTACACCCACATTATTTCAATTGCCAAAAACATCAAAACAGCAACAAAGGAAAAGCTAACCTCGAATTTTCAGCTTGTAGTTCAGCCCTTGTACACAAGTTACCATAGAGATGATACCCAAGTGAGCTACAGACTTGACTCAAAACAGCCACTGCGTATGGACCCTCAGCACCATATAACGTGACATTGGAGCTTTTCATGATAAAACCTTCATATATCCTCTTGTATTTAAAAGTTCTGCAGAATGCCAGGTGAAAGCTTAATCAAAACTATCATGGATTTGCTTAAAAGACAACAAAATCAGGAAGGACAAACTAAGAATTATATGTTTGAATATTGTAAATTTGGTAACGAATTTAAAATTTTGAAGGCAGAAATTTGATGTTGTGTTCTTTGAGCCTTTTAAGGAAGATGTAATCTAGAAGAAGTCATGACTGTAGCTTTAAATTATTTTTTTTGGAACAAATCATTTCTAAAGATGTTAAATTATATCTGATAAACAAAGCAAAATAAACCCTGTCATTATGGACCATGATTCTGTTTTCCACACTGTGTAGGCTGCAGTGGTATGGAAATCCCTAACAAAGCAAAGAATAAATACAGATTTTATTAGGTTAGGTTTCATTTTCAATAAAAATTTCAAAGCTATAGAAAATGACATTCCTGTATCCAGTAAAAATTTATGCATATCCTTTTCACCTCTAGATTTGTTTTCTAATCTAGTTCCCATGTGAAAATATACAGAAATTTTGGATTACTAGTTTTTTACAATTGCACAATATTTTGACTTGAAAAACACAGGTATCTACATTCTACAAAATTTACAGTTTTCATGTTCAGCTTAAGACATGCAGTTGATATCTACTTCTTTTTCTTCTTTAACATCAAGATATAAAAAATGTGTTATTAAAAACATTTTATCAGAAGACAAATG